>NC_139688.1:7538712-8160038 GCF_964106915.1 Podarcis gaigeae
AAAGGTTACTGGACATCTTTAGAAACAGCAGAGAGTTCCAAACCCCACCCAGGCTGATTCACGAGCCGTTGTGAGCATTCTTTAAAGGTTTTCATGGCGAAAAGCCTGTCGATGGTCTCCCTAAAATGCCAAATCTTTGCCCCTGCAAAGCATAGCATTTACCAACTTTCTTCAGCAACCAAGCCCCAAATGGCTGAGAGATGTTGCTGTTAGCAAGAAATGACCCGGGAAAGGTGAATCTTCATGGCAATGTGCTCGAGACTCCTCAGTTCTTGGTGGGAAGGGAGGAGCGAAGAAAACCAGCCAGGCAAGGAAAGGTTGGGGTCAGGAGTTCTCACAATCTGTGCAACGTCTTTGAGTGACTCAGCCAGAAGATGCGGTAAGCAAAAATAAATAAAAAATAAATAAAGGAGTGTCAGAAAGTCCAAGGACCGTTTGTCTTGTAAATTGCGAGGGGGTTATAGCAACAAAAGACATCATCTTATCAACTTGTGATGATGTTGTTTAGTTGTTTAGTCGTGTCCGACTCTTCGTGACCCCCTGGACCAGAGCACGCCAGGCACTCCTGTCTTCCACTGCCTCCCGCAGTTTGGTCAAACTCATGCTGGTAGCTTCGAGAACACTGTCCAACCATCTCGTCCTCTGTCGTCCCCTTCTCCTTGTGCCCTCCATCTTTCCCAACATCAGGGTCTTTTCCAGGGAGTCTTCTCTTCTCGTGAGGTGGCCAAAGTATTGGAGCCTCAGCTTCAGGATCTGTCCTTCCAGTGAGCACTCAGGGCTGATTTCCTTCAGAATGGATAGGTTTGGTCTTCTTGCAGTCCCCTTCATGGATCACTGCCTTGCTGTGGCGAAGGAGCTTGAATAACTCAGAGAAGCTATGAACTATGCCGAGTAGGGCACCCAAGATGGACAGGTCATAGTGGAGAGTTTTGACCAAACATGATCCACCTGGAGCAGGAACCGGCAAGCCACTCCAGTATGCCTGCCAAGAAAACCCCATGGACAACTTGTGATAGAAATGGATCAAAACTTAGGTTCCTTTACTTAGGGTTATCTTTACAATGGGGAAGGAAAACCCTGCCTCCCCATTGCTGAGGGCCACATTCACTCAGGGAATTTTACTTGGGGGCCATGTACTGGCCATGGGTAGAGCTGGGGACCAAGGTGTATGGAGCCAAACCCTTTTCTCTCCTTCTGCTAGCCCCTGTCCAAATTTTTCCTCTCTTCCCCACATGAACATTAGATTGAGGGCTGCATGAAATTCGGTTGAGGATTGCAGGTTGCCCACCCTTGTTTACATGGGAAGTTATCCTTTTATTAAAAACAAGAAAAAAAAAAAAACGCCTGAAGAATGAATTTAGATGAGCAGTGTGCAAATGAATAACTCTTTCCCTCCCCACATTCAGAGATCACACTATACATTTAAAGCACTATGATACCACATTAAACTTCCTCCAAAGGATTCTGGGAACTGTAGTTCGTTAAGGTTGATGAGTGTTTTTAGACCACTATTCCCCTCACAGACCTACAGTTCCCAGAGTGGATAAACAATCCATCCATCTTCACAGGGAACTAGTAACTATCCTTCAAACTGGAGAAACTTGTCACACTTGGCCTCTGCTTGTTTTTGAAATTAATTTTCTATATGCAATTGTTGTATTTATTGCATTATTGTTCTTAAACTGTTTTTATATATGCCATTATTTTAATGGTTTTTATAGATGTGATTGTTTTATATAGGCTGTTATTCTGTTGTGATTTGCTTTAAAATGCCTCACAGGAAGTGATTCATAAGTGCTAATAATAGTCGCAATAATAATAATAGGGTTCACTGCCTCTTGCCTTTAAACTACAGAAGAAATTCCCTTTCTGTTGTTCTGCCCTTTGCATGAAGCTCGACTTGCAAAACTCCCAGCGGGTGCCAATTGGGTGTTAAAAATGCCCAGTGATTGAAGCTGGCTTCTAAGCTTGTCTCTACAGCAACTTTGCAGATTTAAAGCGGCAAGGGGCAGCGGGACAGCTGGGCAGGAGACCCCTAGGAGCCAGTGATTTTGGCAATCTCCTTCTATTAGAGGGTCACTCAGTGGTCAGAGACGGAGGCTTGGAGGAATACAAATTGACACAGCAGGCCAGCACTCAAGGTCGCACATTCGCTACTGACCAACAGGTAGAGACGTTCCCATCAGCCAAGCTGGTGTTCTCAGGGCTCTGTTTTGAGAACCTCAATACCCCAGGAGACCACTTAATTGTCACCCTTTGAAGCATGAATGAAATGGCACTCTGCGGGAATCTGGGATGCAGCTGCTGGGAGCCAATGTAATGACGCTTCTCATTAGTGAGAAGCATTTTCCCCTTAATCATATTTGCTCACGGGGAACTGTTTGATGGAGTTACCCAGTGCAGAGGAAGCTGGAATTGCCTTAACGTTCTGTGCTGCCATCTAAGAAGCTGCCTTCTGTGCAGTGCCAAGTTAAACTATGGAACTCCACGAGGCAGTGAGGGCCACCAACCTGGATGACTTAAAAAGAAGAGTAGACTACAGTGGTACCTCTGGATATGAGCAGGATCCGTTCTGGAGCCCCGTTCACATCCAGAAGCGAACGCAACCCTCGTTTGTGCGTCTGCACATGCACGGGTGGCGATTCGCCACTTCTGCGCATGCGTGTGACGTCATTTTGACCGTCTGCACATGCGCGAGTGGCAAAACCCGGAAGTAACGTGTTCCATTACTTTCAGGTTGCCACGGAGTGCAAGCTGAAAGTGCTCAACCTGAAGCACATTTAACCCGAGGTATGACTGTAATTTGTGGAGCTATAGGCTTTCAGTTTCTGTTTCCGTATGCTGCTCTGGTTTCACCAGAAGCGGCTCAGTCATGCTGGCCACATGACCCGGAAAAACTGCCTGCGGAAGCAGACAAACACCGGCTCCCTTGGCCTGTAAAGCGAGATGAGCGCCGCAACGCCAGAGTCGTTCACGACTGGATTTAATTGTCAGGGGTCCCTTTACCTTTACCTCTTTAGGCTCCCAGTGGCTACAATGGCTGTGTTTTATCGCCACTGTTGGAGGCAGCGTTGTCAGTTAGAAAGATGGCGAGTAAAGGGTGACATGACAGAAGCTTATACAATTATGTGGAGGAAGCAGATAGAGAGAAAAGCTCCTTCCTCTCTCCTAACACAAGAACAATGGGCATTCAACAAAACTGAAGATTGGAAGAGTCAGGACAGAGAAAATAAAGGGTTTCTTCATGGCAAACTGTTAGAATTCCTGCTCCATGATTGCAGTCATGGGATCGTTGTCCATCACATGATGGTGCATGTTTTGACTCCACAGAGTGGGAAGTGACAGAGGCAGGATGTTTGTGTTACTGTGTTCTGTGAAGTGGGACTATTGTCCTTATTTCTTTTCCTCTTTGCTGTCTGATGCTAGAGAGAGAGGGAGCCATGTTGCAGTGCTCCGTGTGTGTTTATATGTAAATAAAGTAGATTAGCCAAAATGCTGAGTTGCTGAGGTCTGTCACGTGCATGATGCGCAAACTCTGCAGATCCCTAAGTGTGCCAGTGTCGGTTGGCATCGGTCGTTGTGATGTTCGGGCTGAAGAAAGCTTTTGAAGCTCCCGAACCATTGACCAGGAGGGAGAGAACATGCCAGTCGGGCATGTGTCTCTACTAGGGTCCTACCTGAGTGTAGACTGAATTCCTGACAAGAACTTGCTCCTCCAAGAGACAACCTAAATGGCTTTAAAAGAGGATTTAGCTTCCTGACGGACAAGGCAATCAATGGCTACCAGTGAGAGCCAGCGTGGTGTAGTGGTTAAGAGCGGTGGACTCGTAATCTGGTGAACCGGGTTCGCTTCCCCGCTCCTCCACATGCAGCTGTTGGGTGACCTTGGGCTAGTCACACTTCTCTGAAGCCTCTCAGCCCCCCTCACCTCACAGAGTGTTTGTTGTGGTAGAGGAAGGGAAAGGAGATTGTTAGCTGCTTTGAGACTCCTTCGGGTAGTGATAAAGCGGGATATCAAATCCAAACTCTTCTTCTTCTACCAGCCACAATGGCTCTGCTCTGCCTCTCTCTCTCTCAGACCTGTGAATGACCTGCTCTGCCTGTCATTTCCGTGACACAGGATCAGAGTTTGCGGACCTATTCCCAGCCTGGCAGGAACACTCAGGGTGCAAATCAAGAGTCAGCGATGGGTATGGCCCGAGTTTGAAGTCTGCTGCTCCTGATTTAGACCACCAGCGGCCCAAACCAGCACCTTGTTGCAAGGTTGTTGTGAAAAAGTGACCCTCCTCCCCGAAGTCTCCTCAAAAGTTGCAGCAAGGAATCTGCCCCAATTTTTGCCTCTTTCGTTAGCTCACGTGGAAGTCCAAATTGCCTTCCAGTGCAGCCTGCTGGAGACGTGTGACATTTCTTACTGCCAATAGCGATCTGATTTGAAGCACCTCGTTTCATGCTAAATAGGTCATGGCCAATGCAGCGAGATGGGTAGCGCATTGGAAGCAATGAGAAACCATTCTAAATCACCAGGAGCCAATTGAGCCGCTCGCATTGTATGTTGCAGATTCAAGGAACTTAAAACAGAAAGCAAATAGCAATGCACATTCCAAACCCATTATAGATGAATAACCTTGAGGAATTTAGCAAATACAAGCCAATTTTCAGCTGGCTAGAGAATGCATGCTGCTTTAATTCAGGGATGGCTATAGCGCAGGGGTGCCCAAACTTTTTTCAAAGAGGGCCAGATTTGAAGAACTGAACATGCGTCAAACAAAGTTGTAGAGCTTTTTTTCAGGACTGGAGTTACTGATTTAGGATTTTACCCCAGGATATACTGCCACAGGGGCTGGATTAAATCAACCATCGGGTTGGAATAATGATAATGATAATAATAATAATAATAATAATAATAATAATAATAATAATAAATTTTATTTATACCCCACCCTTCCTGGCCAGAACTGGGCTGAGAGCAGCTAACAACAGTAAAATTACAGAAAAAACATAATAGGGGGGGGGGAATAAACACCAATTTAAAATACAGGTTAAAATGCAATTTAAAATGCAGCCTCATCAAAACCATAAGGGGAGGGAAACATAAGGGTCAGACTGAGTCCAAACCAAAGGCCAGGCGGAACAGCTCCGTCTTGCAGACCCTGCGGAAAGATATCAAGTCCTGCAGGGCCCTGGTCTCCTGTGATAGAGCGTTCCACCAAGTTGGGGCCAGTACTGAAAAGGCCCTAGCACTAGTTGAGACCAATCTAACCACCTTGCGACCTGGGACCTCCAAAGTGTTGTCATTTGTGGACCTTAAGGTCCTCCGTGGGGCATACCAGGAGAGGCGGTCCCGTAGGTACGAGGGTCCTAGGCCGCAAAGGGCTTTAAAGGTCAAAACCAGGCCCCGAAACAGACTTTGGACATGCCTGCTATAGCGGGAGGCATCAGACAGGTTATTTGCAGGACATTAGAGAGCACCCCCCTAGGTTTGCCTGTCAGAATCAGCCCCACTGCCAGCAGAACCCCCTTTTGCTGCTGAGAGGAAGGTGGTCTGGGGCATGGCTTTGACCCTCGGCTTCCAAGCAGCAACACTTTGCAGAATGCCCCAGGTCCTGTTGATTTCAGCGAGAGACGGGGTGTTCCAGCTGTGGAAGTGGTTGTGAGTGGGTTGGGGTGCTGGGAGGGGAGGAGACAGCCATTTCCATCTTGCCTCAGGTGGCAAAACAAGATGAGCCATACAGCAGGGATGGGGATGAATTAGTTCACTTTGCATTTAAGGTGAACCTACCTAACAAGGTCCGTATAGTTAAAGCTATGGTTTCCCCAGTAGTGATGTATGGAAGTGAGAGCTGGACTATAAAGAAGGCTGATCGCCAAAGAATTGGTGCTTTTGAATTATGGTGCTGGAGGGGACTCTTGAGAGTCCCATGGACTGCAAAAAGATCAAACCGATCCATTCTGAAGGAAATCAGTCCTGAGTGCTCACTGGAAGGACAGATCGTGAAGCTGAGGCTCCAATACTTTGGCCACCTCATGAGAAGAGAAGACTCCCTGGAAAAGACCCTGATGCTGGGAAAGATGAAGGGCACAAGGAGAAGGGGACGACAGAGGACGAGATGGTTGGGCAGTGTTCTCGAAGCTACCAGCATGAGTTTGACCAAACTGCGGGAGGCAGTGGAAGACAGGAGTGCCAAACATAGTACGGTGGGAGACAAGCTGTGAAGCTTTGTGTAATCAACAATGATGTCCAACACTGAACGGTAATTCCAGATATTGACTACTGTTTCGTAGAGTTCTTTGTCACCTTGGTGGGTGGATATAGAATGCTTCATAAACCCATCTTATTTCAAATGAATGTATATAAATGAAAATATCAAATGCTGTGGAACAGTGCTCATGTAATAATGTATTTTGATATTTTCATTTATATCAATTCGCAGCTTGCCTTCCACCGTACAAAGTTTGGTGCCTTGCTTCATTTAAAGATTTTCAGAGACTTTGAGAATAAAGATTTCCTTTTGAACTTTTTATGATTATGAAGGAATTCTATGAAGATTGTATATTACGTAAGTATATGGTCATTGTGTTGCCTAGACATTGTTGATGTTCTCTTTGCAAAACAGGGGTTTGTTTGGTGATTTAGCCATGCCCAATGGGATCCAAAGAAGAGAGTTTTGCCACAGCCTTGAGGTACACTGTTTTCACTGCCAGAGATGAACTTTCAGCTCCATGGGTTAGCAGCAAAAGGAGATTAACTAAAGCAGGCGGAGGCAGCTGCCACCTGTTCATCTGCAGAAGATGATCCTTGTTTCTTTTCTTGGATTTTATTGACTTTAGTGCCTTAGAAACTGGGCCCCTTGGTATAAATTCTTAATCAGGCAAAGGGTTAGAGATGGGTTCTTCTTCTTCTTCTTTTGACTTCCTTTATCCTGTATCTGGCCTCCTTATTTACTTCTTCTAAGCTGTTTCCTTTACGAATAATTATTAAGATTTTTCTAATTATAACTTTTATCGTCTTTTATTTGGCTGTTTGTCTTGTTGTATGTTATGCTTATTGTATGTTATCTTCCCGTTTAATGAGGGTGGATTTCGGTATTGAGAGGGTGGGGGGTTTATGTTACGTTGTAAATAAAATTCCCAATAAAAAATTATTAAAAAATAATAAAATAAGATAATTATTATTTTTCTTTTGAAAACAACACAGCCCTGCTGCAGCCTCTCTAGGGGCTGTGCCACTGAAATGGGATTTATTTCTGAGTCCCCTATAAACATCTCATGGAAGCTCTTTTTCTTTTCTTAAATGATGAGTTGATTCCCCCCCCCAAGCATCTAGTGATGAGCGAGAAGCATAATGTGGCCCTCCAGTTCTCCTTCTCTGGCCCTTTCCAGTCTGCATCCCCTATCCCCAGTCCACACCTCAAACTGGTCCAGTTCTTCCACTTCTCACTGTGCTTTTGGCATGCCTGAACGTGTCCTTGGACACTGATAGGGTACCTTGCTTGTCTGGGTGGCGTAAAGGACAGAGTGATGGGTCCAGGTGTATGTCGAAGCTCCTGCCTTTTACTGTACAAAGCTAGGAATCATGCCAGTTGTTCCACCTACTGCCACCTCTGGCCTCACCCACCCTGGAAGGTCACCCATGAAAGAAAATTGCCCCCCAGGCTGAATAAAATCCCCCATTCCTGCTCTTGGTATATCAACAGAAGGCTCTCCTCTCATTTCCCATAGATGGGGAAGTGAGTTGGGCGCCATTTTGAATCAAGATGGTGGAGCGAACCTTTCAAAGTCATACCAATTTTTTAGTTTCTTGGAATTCCTCAGCAAGGCTGGGTATGAAGTTGCTAGTACATAAATGCTTTGCAGTAGCCGTACAGTGGTACCTCGGGTTAAGAACTTAATTCGTTCCGGAGGTCCATCCTTAACCTGAAACTGTTCTTAACCTGAGGTACCACTTTAGCTAATGGGGCCTTCTGCTGCTGGAGCACAATTTCTGTTCTCATCCTGAAGCAAAGTTCTTAACCTGAGGTACTATTTCGGGGTTAGAGGAGTCTGTCACCTGAAGCGTCTGTTACCTGAAGCGTTTGTAACCCGAGGTACCACTGTACTGGGAAGAGTCTGGTTCCCACTTTCCTATAAGTAGAGTTTAAGCACAGCACTTTCCCCCCCTTACCGGTTTATTATTTCCTCAACGCAATGGCAGCCACAAATGAAGAGATTCTTCCTCCCTCCCTCTCCCACCCCCACCATTTTGAAATGGGAAAAAAGAGACACCTTCAAGATGAACCATTGAAAGGCTAAGGATCCAAACTATTTACAGTTCCAAGTCTGGCAAAATAAATAACACGCGATCAAAGTTCGTAAGGAACAAGGCAGGCTCCGTGTCTGCACTGGCCAAGAGGAGATGGTGAGCATCGTCACACTGAGGAATGGTCGTCGGTGGAAAGAGGGAGGGCTTCTGTGCACACACAGTCTGTGCTGCTCTCTGAAGAGCAGGCCCAGAAAGTTCCGGAATATTTACAAGAGGGCGGAATTAAAGACTCTGGCACCTCAAGGGGAAGCAGCCAAGGGCAGGATGAACATCAAACAAGTTGGTCTTCTCCCTGCTCTCCATCTGAACCACACACATAACAGGCTCCTGAACTGAGAGTCCATGAGTTATCAAGAGCGCACAAGTCTCATTCCCCCTTGCACGCTTTCTGTCCTTTTCAGAATCCACATCCTTACAGGGTTTGCAATATCAACAATGGAGGTAACATGAAAACAGAGGTCCTTCCACCAGCTTGTAGCATCTGGGTATGCGTCAACAGACCCTGGCAGTGGAGTCGCCCTGTCCAAGCTGCTCAGAAGACCCCCTGGGGATGTCACCACCCAGCCTGGAAAGCACAAGCCTAGTTAGGAAGGGCATATTATTCACCCATCCCAAGTCAAAGAACCTGGTGAATTGTGTTTTCTCCAACCAGCAGATGCTCCCAACACCCAGAAATGGAACATCTCTCCTTTCTGTTTTTTGATGGGAGGGATTGCTTGATGGTTGAAGGTGGGGAGAGAGCGCATGAGATGTAGCTGATTCAAAAGCAGCGTGCAAACCACTGCTTGTCACTTCAGGAGGGGTCACAGCTTACTGGGAGCGCATGTGTTCTGCATGCAGAAAATCAATCCCTGGTATCTCTAGTTGAAAGTGCCCCTAGGCAGCAAAGCCCAGAAGCCTCTTGCTGAGACCCTGAAGAGTTTCTGCCCATCAGAGTTGTCAATTATTGCACTTCCTGGACCGATGGTTTCCTCCCCCAAACAGAATAGAAGACAACCTTTTCCAGGAGTGCCTTTGGGGACCCAGTTAAAGCTTCCGATATATAACCAACAGAGCATTCAGGATGACCCCATGCTGTCTCTGGAGTTGAGATGGTCTTTTGGCTTCTGAAGTTTATCCGGAGACAGAGGCTTAGTCGGCTGCGTCACGCCCAGGGAGTATCTCTCTGATCAAATGATTCCTTCTCTCCCATGAAAGATCTTGGCAGATGAGGTCACCACACCTGCTCCTTTCCCCCATTGGCTCATTCTGCATCTGTTGGTTGAGAGCTGCAAAGGCGGGCTCTTTCTTATCCACCATGCACTGAGATTCCGCTGCATTCACAAGCGCTCCAACAACACCCAGAACTTAAAGACTTGAGAAGAACCAAAGGGAGACTCCACCACCCAATCAGGCTTCTTCTCATCCTTCCGCTATTCCAGTGTTTTGTCTTGCTTTGGTTGACAGAAGAGTGTTCTGTCTTAAAAAAATGAATGCACACACACAACTTCACACCTGTCACTCTTAATCCAAGGTCCTGGCTGGTATCATCTTTCCTCTCCCATTGCTTTGTGCCCCACCCATTTGGTCCCTTGGTCATTCGCGTCTGGGTCTCAAACCAGAGACAAGTCGGCTTGGAAGCTAGAGCAGCGCCTGCTCTTGGGGCTGCACTTGGTCAGCATGGAGATTTGGGTGCTGAAGTTGGTCCCGTTGCTGCCCATGGAGGGGTGGTGATATTTCATGTCAGAGCCCAGGAACCTCTCCATGTGCCACCTTCGCCACTTCCGCTTCAGCTCGGCTTGGACCTAAAGAAGGGAGCAAGGAGAGGGAGAGGGCAGATGAACTGGGGAAGGGAGAAAGAAGGAGGTCTAGTGGATTTTTGGATGTGCTTCGTGGTGAAGGGACAGGTTACCCAAACCTGAATGTGCAGCTCCCAAACCTGAATGTGCAGCTACCTGAACCAGCCCCCAATAACTCCCAAATTCCTTTTTCAAGGATCCATTAGCTAAAATCCATTAACTTGAGCTGTATAAAACAGGACCCAGCTGTGCAAACAAAGCCGTCTCCTTTATCAGTCCATGAAGGCTTAATGATGGATGGCCTTGTCAGTTCTGAGTGGAGACGGGATGGCAGATCTGGGGCCTCACCACTCTGACGCACAGACCTTGCAAGACAAGCTGTCAGCCCCTGCTCCCGGAGACAGCGCCAGGAGTACCCCTATAGTTGGGTGACCTTCTTGCCCCAAGATAAGCACACAGGAACAGGAATATCTGTTTATGCTCAAGGATGTCAACTTATGTGTACAAACTCATGAGGCTGGATTCCTGGGGAGGGGGGGAAAGGGGGGGCTAAAGGGGATATATACTGTATGTAACTTCTTTTTCAGGGTGCTTGCTGTGAACTGATCATGCAGTGCCTTTCTGCTGCTCCGGAAAGCAGAAATAATAATCTCTTTCTCTGACCCAACCTCGGTGTCTGAATGACTCCTTCCTCCCTTCTGGGAGCAACGCAGACCTAACCAATGTGAAAGGTCTGAGAGGCTACAGTGGAGCTCTTCTAGGCTGAGAGCCAGGGTGGTGTGGTGGGTCAAGGGCTGGACCAGGACTTGGAATACCAGGGTTCGAGTCCCCAATCACCCATGAAGGTCACTGGGTGACCTTGGGGGCCAGTTGCTGCCTCTCAGCTTAACCTACCTCACAGGATTGTTGCTCCTTGAGCTCCTTGCAGAAAAAGGTGGGATATAAATGCAATTGATAAAACAAATACAGCTGTACCTTGGTTTTTGAACAGCTTAGTTCTTGAATGTTTTGGCTCCTGAACACCACAAACCCGGAAGTGACTGTTCCGGTTTGTGAACTATTCATCCCCATTTTTTTTAAAATTAATTTTCCAAATTTATAACAAATACAACACAACACGAAAAACAAAACATATAAAAAGAACAAACAAACATATAAGATTTCTTCCAATCAAAAATCCAAATTGATTTCCATTATTAAATGACTTCCTCGTATCCTTCCTAACTGATTTTCATTAAATCTCATTTTAGCAATTTTCCAATATTCACTTTCTAATATAATTAACTAGTTCAAATTACTAACTTCCTTTCTTTACATCATAATCTCAATCCATAGTATTATACAATTCAACATACTTAAATCCTAAGCCAATTTAGTACTTGCAAGTCCTTCCACTTATGTGGTTTGCGAACTATTTTTGGAAGCCAAATGTCCGATGAGACTTCTGAAGACAATCAGAAGCTGCGCTTTGGTTTCTGAATGTTTTGGAAGTCGAATGGACTTCTGGAACAGATTCCGTTTGACTTCCAAGGCATGACTGCAATTGCATTCATCATGGGGATGATGAAAATCCTTGCTGCATTTTGCAGCCATGTGAATCTTGCTTACCACAAATTGCATTTCACCACCCAAAATATCTGTCTTTCTCTAAATCTCCAGCCCTTCCTTCCTTCCTTCCTTCCTTCCTTCCTTCCTTCCTTCCTTCCTTCCTTCCTCTCTCCCCCCCTCTCATTCCCTCTTTTTTCCTTTTTCATTCTCCCCCACCCACTCTTTTCTTCTTTCTTTTTCTACATTACTTACTTTCCTTCTTTCCTCCCTTCTAAATATATCCTGCCCTTCGTCGGAAGGCTCCAGGGCAAGTTACAGCAATAGGTAAATAAAACCATCAATAATAAAAGAGAGATTTAAAACCAGCAAAATAATGGTGTTTTTTTAAAAGACTACCTATTAGTTTTCTGCAGTCTTCTGCCTGGCTTTCAAATGTAGACTGCAGAAAACTGACAGGTATTTCTTTTTTTTAAAAAAAATCTATTATTTTGCTGGTTTTAAATCTCTCTTTTATTTGCTGGTTCTAAATCTCTCTTTTATTATTGATTCTTTTATTTGCCTATTGCCGTAACTTGCCCTGGGGCCTTCAGACAAAGGGCAGGATAGAAGTAGAGACCTCTTAAGCCATGGAGTAAAGGCAGGGGAACTTGCTCAATGATGGAGAGTATTCATTAAGAGAGGGGGTTTAAAACACCCAAAGGATTATTTGAAGCAGAAGGGGAAATGGCATAGCAGTGCCCAACCTAACAGTTCAGTTGAGGGAGCAGCTGCCATGTGGCTCATCCCCTCTTCTGAACAGTTTCCATTCAAGATGCTAACTTTAAGCACAATAAACCCTATTGGGGTATTCACTCAAACAGTTAAGAATTGAAGTTTTGGGGGGACAGGGGACAGGCAGGTGTGGAGTATGTCAGGAGCTCGTCCTACTCTCAAGTAGGACCCTGGCAGAGACACATGCCTGACTGGCATGTTCCCTCCCTCTTGGTCGATCGTTCAGGAGCTTCAAAAGCTTTCTTCTCCCTGAACATCACAGCGACCGATGCCAACAGACATCGGCACACTTAGGGATCTGCAGAGTCTTCGCAGCTTGCGTAACAGACCTCAGCAACTCAGCATTTTGGCTAATCTCCACACACAGAGCACTGCAACATGGCTCCCTCTCTCTCTAGCATCAGACAGCAAAGAGAAAAAGAACAAAGGACAATAGTCCAACTTCACGGAACACAGTAACACAAACATCCTGTCTCCGTCACTTCCCACTCTGTGGAGTTAAAACATACACTGTCATTTGATAGACAAAAGTCCCATGACTGCAATCATGGAGCAGGAATTCTAACAGAGGACTCCCTGGTCCTGAATGGGGTAACTGTGCCCCTGAAGGACCAGGTGCGCAACCTGGGAGTCATTCTGGACTCACAGCTGTCCATGGAGGGGCAGGTCAATTCTGTGTTCAGGGCAGCTGTCTCCATCTGGTATGCAGCCTGAGATCCTACCTGCCCACAAACTGCCTCGCCAGAGTGGTGCATGCTCTAGTTATCTCCCGCTTTACGTGGGGCTACCATTGAAGGTGACTCGGAAACCACAATTAATCCAGAATGCGGCAGCTAGACGGGTGACTAGGGGTGGCCGCTGAAACCATATAACACCGGTCTTGAAAGACCAACATTGGCTCCCAGTACATTTCTGAGCACAATTCAAAGTGTTGGTGCTGACCTTTAAAGCCCTAAACGGCCTTGGCCCAGTATACCTGAAGGAGCATCTCAACCCCATCTTTCAGCCCAGACACTGAGGTCCAGCGCCGAGGGCCTTCTGGCAGTCCTCTCTCTGTGAGAAGCGAAGTTACAGGGAACCAGGCAGAGGGCCTTCTCGGTGGTGGCACCCGCCCTGTGGAATGCCCTTCCATCAGATGTCAAGGAAATAAACAACTACAGTGGTACCTTGGGTTAAGAACTTAATACGTTCTGGAGGTCTGTTCTTAACCTGAAACTGTTCTTAACCTGAAGCATCACTTTAGCTAATGGAGCCTCCTGCTGCTGCCACGCAATTTCTGTTCTCACCCTGAAGCAAAGTTCTTAACCCAAGGTACTATTTCTGGGTTAGTGGAATCTGTAACCTGAAGGGTCTGTAACCCAAAGCATCTGTAACCCGAGCTACCACTGTATCTGATGTTTAGAAGACATCTGAAGGCAGCCCTGTTTAAGGAAGTTTTTAATGTTTGATGTTTTATTGTGTTAATATTCTGTTGGGAGATGCTGAGAGTGCCTGGGGAAACCCTGCCAGATGGGCGGGGTAATATAATAATAATAATAATAATAATAATAATAATAATAATAATAATTGCACAGGGGGTAAGCTGGGGCAGCATCTGACAGCCCTGCCCCACTGAACATCTCCATATTCATGCATTAGGAGGAACGTCAGTAGAGGGGAACCTGCCGTATGCAGGTAAGTCTCCTTTAACGTATAGAACCCTGAATGAACAGCTGGCCTGAGTTCCAGTTCACATGGGGAGCCTCTGCATTTAGCAGAAATATCTATCTATTGAAGGCCTCTCCAATGTATGGTGGGTGGAGGCCAGCAGGTGCAGCTCCTCCTTCTCCATCATGCAATTCTTAATCTTGGGAGTGAACACCCAAAAGGGCTCATGTGACTTTAAGAACTGCTGCCTGGGTTTGCTTATTTTACTCTTCCCTCCTACTCCCTTTTTCCTTCTCTGCTGTGCCTTTTAGATCATAAATCTACAGGAATGGGCTTGTTTTGTTTTAAATCTGTGTATAAAAGGTAAAGGTACCCCTGCCCATCAGGGCCAGTTGTGACCGACTCTAGGGTTGTGCACTCATCTCGCTCAAGAGGCCGGGAGCCAGCGCTGTCTGAAGACACTTCCGAGTCATGTAAATCTGTGTATAGCATCCAGTAAATTCTAGGGGCTTTTACGAAACAACGGCAATGTTGCTCTCATTCTGTCTACGTTCCTTG
This sequence comes from Podarcis gaigeae, assembly GCF_964106915.1. Lineage (NCBI taxonomy): Eukaryota > Metazoa > Chordata > Lepidosauria > Squamata > Lacertidae > Podarcis > Podarcis gaigeae. The sequence continues at coordinate 7,553,314 of NC_139688.1, forward strand.
TTCTGTGAAACTAAAATTTCTTAAACGAACCACATATCAAAAGACAGCAGTAATTATTAAAAGTCCTCAGAGGTTTGGAGAGCCATTGCAACTTGTCTCAGCGGCTCTTTGGGGGTGGGGATTCCCTTGTAGTGATGAATATCTGACCTCAGTTTGGCTTTGGCTCTGATGTATATTTCGTTCCAACATCTGAGAAATACTTATTTTTCCATTGTTAAACGGTGCATCATAATTTGTTAAGCTCTGCGTTATGCATTGCGGTGCAAGAATAAGGAGCAAATTCAATTAGATTTGATCGATGAATTAGTTGGCGGAGCAGCAAAAAGGCAGGTCATTAATGAACTAAACGTTATTTAATCGCCTGGCAGCCCCAGTAATGCTTGTTCCCTTTGCAAATATCATGGCTGATCTTACCTCTCCATTGAGGAAGCAGTACAAGACAGCCACCACAAAGCCCTAGAAAAGGGGGAAGGGGGAATAGAAAAGAAGAGACAACATAGATTTTTATTCCATTGTCTTTGTTTTAAGGACATATTTAAATGTGTAGCCTCACCCCCACATCCCAAAGGCTAGGTAAAAGTTTGTATCAACCCCAATGGAATATTCTGTTCAAATTCTTCCCAGACAAGAAAGAAAGAGCAAAAAAAGTCAAAGTTTCATGTCAAGAAGAGAGCAGAATCTCTTGCTTAATACAAGCACAACAGGAGTTTTCTAAGTGGATCTCTACTGGATCACCCCAGCATTACCCACAAAGACATCCAATCTTGGGCATTGTGCATAGCTGTCAAGTGTCCCTTATTTGGCGGGACAGTCCCTTATCCCAGCGCCATGTCCTGCTGCTGTCCCTTATTGATGATGTCCCTTAAATAAGCTACTGAAGGTAATGGGGTCCTTTCTATGTCTAGCTGTGCTTTGTCAAAAACAAATTGTTGCTTTTTTGTGTTGAATATATGCTATATGGTGATTTATGGACCTAATAGGTATCTAAAGCCATTTGCACGCAACAAAATATGTATTTTATCAAAGTAATTGTTGATCCCTTATTTTGGCTGCTGATCCTTTATTTTCGAGGCTGCTGCTCCCTTATTTTCAAATCCGTAAGTTGACAGCTATGGCATTGTGGGAGATACAAAATGGCGGCCAGGATGACAACTGCTGATGCAGATGCAGTAAAAAATATATCTTAGAATAAAGAAGAAGCTATTTTGTTGCTAATGGTGAGATCTCTTCCACAAGAGGCATGGTGAAAAATTCCCCTCCATGAAAATAATGCAAAAAAACTCCCACTTCCGCATATCACCAATCCTGCTAACCATCTTCTTCCCCAATGCACAGTTGCAAGAGACTGGTCTAGGGGGCACCACCAGAAATGGGGCAACAATAAGCCAGTTTCCCACATGTCCTGCTTACGGGTTTCCCATAATGGGCATTTGGTTGACCACTATGGTAAGTGAGTCGCTAGACCAGACAGGCCTTTCTGAAGACTGTGCCGCAGAATCCCCTGCAATGCGTCATGGTTCTGTGGCAGACAGTAAGCTGATAAAGACATTGGGAAGCCACTGTCCCACACTGAGGCCACACTAAGCAGAAGGAGGTGGTCCAGGAAACAGCCAAAGGCACCCTTGGAACTCACCAATGTCCAGGTAGGGACAGACGCGGAGTAGGAATGAAATTGCGATCGTTCCTGTGAGATCCAGCCTTGCAGCAGGGGGAAGTGGCTTACCTGAAAGGATCCCAGAACAAGTTCGAAGACCAGTTTCATCTCCAGCAGCTTTGATTTGTCGGGGAAGAGGGCGAAGATGGTGTAGTGGATGCCGAAGAGCGGGATCAGCAGCAAGGTGGATTTTGCAAGTCTCCTGGCAGGAGGGAGAAGAACAGAAAGGGATTGGTGCACAGGATGGAGGAAGACCTGAAGATCTAGAGCTGATCTGCATGCCCAGCGATAAAAAATCATGATGCACAGTCCAAGCATATGGACTGCACATCAAACTGTACGTAAGATGACAGCATAAAGGTAAAGGGACCCCTGACAGTTAAGTCCAGTCGCAAACAACTCTGAGGTTGCGGCACTCATCTCGCTTTACTGGCCGAGGGAGCCGGCATTTGTCCGCAGACAATTTTTCCAGGTCATGTGGCCAACATGACTAAGCTGCTTCTGGCAAACCAGAGCAGTGCATGGAAACGCCATTTACCTTCCCACCAGAGTGGTACCTATTTATCTACTTGCACTTTGACGTGCTTTAGAACTGCTAGGTTGGCAGGAGCTGGGACCGAACAACGGGAGCTCACTCCGTCGCGGGGATTCGAACCACCAATCTTCTGATCGGCAAGCCCAAGAGGCTCAGTGGCTTACACCACAGTGCCACCTGCATCCCTAAGATGACAGCATATTTGAATGCAAAAAATTGTTCTAGCAAGTGAGCACGCCAAGGGTGACTTCACTCTTGCTGCTGACATGAACCTGGGATCAGATTGTGGGATGTGACATCACTGTAGCAGTCAAGTATGACATTTCCTGTTTGCCCAGAGTGGACACACAGGGACATGTTACTCCCGCCAGGAGGACTTCCTGTCACACCTGGCCTGGAGCATCCTGCCCCTGCATGTGACCAGGTAGATGGACGTGACCCTGGCAGACCCTACAAAAGGGCCAGTCACACAGCCATCTTCCCTTCTCCCTTCTCTCTTTTGACTCTTCCTGGTGCTCTTATGCTGTCTGCTGGTCCTCAGCCAGCAGCACATGGGCTCAATCCCCGGGATAAACCCACACTCTCTCCTGTTAAAGCCTGCCTTGGGGATCATACTGTGAACTGAACGTAAGTCAACTTCTTATTACTTTTAAGAGAAGACTGTTGTGTCTTTATTCTTTTTAAGAGGGAATTAAAGGGGAATTTACCAGGAACAAATCCAATCTGGACAAGCCAGACTGGATTGCTGAACTCAAGAGATTCTAACAAATCTACCAGCTAGCTTCCTGCGATATTCAGGGGAATGTACTCTGCTACCAGCTCACTAGCGTGAGTGAGGCAGGATAACATTTAATCAATATATCCTCTCCTACTATCCACAACATTCCCACAAAGATTCCCCTTCTGCAAGGGATGCGGCCAGAGAGTCAGAGTGGAAGAAGAAGAAGAAGATGATTTTGGATTTGATATCCGGCTTTATCACTACCCTAAGGAGTCTCAAAGCAGCTAACAATCTCCTTTCCCTTCCTCCCCCACAACAAACACTCTATGAGGTGAGTGGGGCTGAGAGACTTCAGAGAAGTGTGACTAGCCCAGGGTCACCCTGCAGCTGCATGTGGAGGAGCGGGGAAGCAAACCCGGTTCACCAGATTACGAGTCTACCGCTCTTAACCACTACACCACACTGGCTAGAGACCTGCCTTTCGGTCTGGCCCCAGAACACCTCACCAACTAGAAGCAATCCCAGGCTGAGCCTTAAGAAGAACTGCAACTCCACCAGGGGGGTTGGCACCATATTCAGTGAGAAGTCACATCCAGAATCATAGAGATGGAAGGGACCCAGTGAGTTATCTAGTCCAACCCACTGCAATGCAGGGATCTCAGCTAGAGCATCCATGACAGGTGGCCATCCAACCTCTGCTTAAAAACCTCCAAGGAAGGAAAGTCCACCACCTTCCGATGCAGTTCGTTCCACTGTCAAACAGAACTTACTGTCAGAACGTTCTTCCTAATGTTTAGTCAGCTAAAGGGACAGAGCTTGCCTCAACGGCCACTGACTTGGATGGAGCTTCTGGGCTGGAGTCTTCTAAGTCAGAGGAAGACAATGTGATCGCCTTAGGTAGGCAGGGAGAGATCTAGTAGAACATGCACCACTTTGACCTGGGGTACCTTGAGCAGTGGGGACATCACAGAGAGCCTCAAGGTCCATAAATAGCAACACCCTAGTGGTCCCGGGCCCTAAGGAAGTTAGATTAGCCTCAACCAGAGCCAGGGCTTTTTCAACACTGGCCCCAGTCTGGTGGAACGCTCTGTCTCAGGAGACCAGGGCCCTGCAGGATCTGATTTCTTTCCGCAGGGCCTGTAAGACAGAGTTGTTCCACCTGGCCTTTGGCTTGGAGCCAATTTGATTCCCTCGCCCTCTTTCTTTTTTCTTTTTCCTTTCTCCTCCTGTGATGAGGCTGCATTTTAGTATTTTAATGTTTCAATATTTTAATTGTATTTTAATCTTGTTTTTAAGTTGTATTCATTCAACTTGTTTTTATTTTTGCTTGTTAGCCGCCCTGAGCCCGGCCTTGGCTGGGGAGGGCGGGGTATAAATAAAAATTATTATTATTATTATTATTATTATTATTATTATTATTATTATGAAAGTGATAACTCCTCTCAGTCCATGGTCTCAGTCCCCCAAAGATGGAGAGCTAGATCATGAGGTCATGACAGACAGAAAACATTTGATGGGGAGTGGTGCTGACTGTAAGCTCTTCGGGGCAGGGAGCTGATATATATATATATATATATATATATATATATATATATATATATATAGTTTTCATGCTCTTATTACACCCAGAGGTACAGCATTTTATCCAAGACTGCTATAAAAACAATAGACTAACTGCAAGTTAATGCTGGATGTGGCTGGGTGTCGGAAAAATGGCAGCCACATATTTAGCTCCTCATCCATGAATGTACTTTGCGTTGTGACTTCACAATATTTTGCATTTAGCTCAGTTGGTAGGGCCTAGGATGCCTTAATCTCAGGGTCATGGGTTTGAGAACCACACTGGGCAAAAGATTCCTGCATTGCAGGGGATTGGACTAGATGTCCTTTGTGGTCCCTTCCAGCCCTACAATTCTATGATTCCATTCTTCCGCCATCTCTTGCTACTTGCGGTCAACGGACTCCAGCCCTCCTTCATAAAACACCTCTTTTTTGTCATTCTGGCAGATCTGGGGCTGAGAATGCACCTCTGTTCTGTCTCTGGCTGAATTATTTGTAGTCCTGAGGATTAGCTGAGGACAAGTTCCTTCCACCAGCACTACTTAATTTGTAAAGGTGCTTGGCTGATGAATATCTAATGCTGGTCTAGTTAGACTTGCAGAGTTCCCGATGAGCTCTGTCAAGAGAGCAGCATTCAAATCCACTATGACGCTGCCCTGATTGGGGACATCTTTCCATATGCTGATTTAATCAGAGCTCCTTGGAGCAGGGACATTTTGAATTGGAAATGAGAGGAAGCTGCAAATGTTCAGCAGGGCGTAAGAGAAGACAGAGGGGGCAGAATAGTGTAGCACTGAGGCTGTCAGAAAAGGTTCACGGGGATTGGGGCTCAGATGCAACCGTGATGCTCAAACAATGGCTGAGGGGCTGGATACAGCCCTCTAGGTCCCTCTGTGTGGCTCCTAAGGTAAAGGGACCCCTGACCATTAGGTCCAGTCATGGCCGACTCTGGGGTTGTGGCACTTATCTCGCTTTACTGGCCGAGGGAGGTGCGTACAGCTTCCGGGTCATGTGGCCAGCATGACTAAGCCGCTTCTGGCGAACCAGAGCAGCGCATGGAAACGCCGTTTACCTTCCCGCCAGAGCGGTACCTATTTATCTACTTGCACTTTGACGTGCTTTCGAACTGCTAGGTTGGCAGGAGCTGGACCAAGCAACGGGAGCTCACCCCGTTGCGGGGATTCGAACTGCTGACCTTCTGATCGGCAAGTGCTAGGCTCTGTGGTTTAACCCACAGCCCCACCCTGTGTGGCTTCTGGGAGTCTGCAATTCAAAGTGTTGGTGCTGACCTTTAAAGCCCTAAACGGCCTTGGTCCAGTATACCTGAAGGAGCGTCTCCACCTCCATCGTTATGCCCGGATACTGAGGTCCAGTGCAGAGGGCCTTCTGGCAGTTCCCTCATTGCGAGAAGCCAAGTTACAGGGAACCAGGCAGAGGGCCTTCTTGGTAGTGGCACCCGCCCTGTGGAACGCCCTCCCACCAGATGTCAAAGAGAAAAATAACTACCAAACTTTTAGAAGACATCTGAAGGCAGCCCTGTTTAGGGAAGCTTTTAATGTTTAATAGGCTATTGTATTTTAATGTTTTGTTGGAAGCCGCCCAGCTTGCCTGGGGAAACCCAGCCAGATGGGTGGGGTATAAATAATAAATTATTATTATTATATATATTATTATTAAGCCCTCATTGGACCTGCACCTGTAACAAGAGCGGAATGCAGAACGAGGTATGACTGTTTTGGGGACACTGTTACTGATGCAATAATGTAGCGAGCCTCTTAACTCGTCTCTGTGATAACTGACAAAATGAAGCGTCTCTTTCTTTTGCAATAGGAGCTGTCTTCAGACAGCCCACATTGCTTGCCAATATTCTTGGTACCAAGACTCTGGAGCAGAACAACACAAGCGGCAGCCTGGCAAGGAAACACTCAGCGCGGCAGTTCCCCGAAGTCCTCGTTTCAGGAACTGGCAATGGATTCCAGGAGCTGCTTACTCTAATTTCTGCAGGTGCGATGGCTTAAGATCAGCCTGGCGCTTCCAGCAAAGTGCCAGAACTGAACAGAACCGTCTTGGCTTCCACTTCCTGGAAACTTGTTATTAAGTGAAGTTGTGAATGTAAGAAGATCCTTGGTCCCATCTGGTCCAGCAGACCTGTTCTCACAGGGGCCACCAAATGCCTGGGCGAAACCCACAAGCAGGACGGGGGTACGGCAACACTCTTCCTTCCTGTGGTTTCAAGCAACTAGAATACAGAAGCATTGCTGTGTCCAACATAGCCATCATGAGTAGTAGCCACTCAGGGCCGTATTTAGATTTGATGAGGCCCTAAGCTACTAATGGGGCCCTTTATATGTCCAGCTGTCCTTTGTCAACAACAAATTGTCGCTGTTTTTTGTCTTGAATATATGTTGTTGTTGTTTAGTCGTTTAGTGGTGTCTGACTCTTCGTGACCCCCTGGACCAGAGCACGCCAGGCACTCCTGTCTTCCACTGCCTCCCTCACTTTGGTCAAACTCATGCTGGTAGCTTCAAGAACACTGTCCCACCATCTCATCCTCTGTCATCCCCTTCTCCTTGTGCCCTCCATCTTTCCCAACATCAGGGTCTTTTCCAGGGAGTCTTCTCTTCTCATGAGGTGGCCAAAGTATTGGAGCCTCAGCTTCAGGATCTGTCCTTCCAGTGAGCACTCAGGGTTGATTTCCTTCAGTATGGAGAGGTTTCTTCTTCTTGCAGTCGATGGGACTCTCAAGAGTCTCCTCCAGCACCATAATTCAAAAGCATCAATTCTTTGGCAATCAGCCTTCTTTATGGTCCAGCTCTCACTTCCATACATCACTACTGGGAAAACCATAGCTTTAACTATACCGATTGTTGTTGGCAAGGTGATGTCTCTGCTTTTTAAGATATGCTATATGGTAATTTATGGACCTAATGCCATTTGCACATAGCAGAATGTAGGCACCCTATATATAGGTGAGCAAACCAGTGATATTTTAGGGAGGAATCTAGCAGGCGGGGCCTATAACTTACATCATAGGAGCCTACACAACACAAAACACGGTTGCTGGATGTAGGTTTTATTTTATTTGTCTTTTACCTTATATTTTGGAAATGTACATCCAGTTGTTTTTCCTTTAATTTTTTGGGGGCCCCCAAGAGAGTGGGGCCCTAAGGTATAGCTTGTTTAGCTTATACGTAAATCCGGCACTGTAGCCCCTGGTATGTTGGTGTGTGAGCATCTAATTTTGGGTTTCCATTTCATTCTGCAGCAGAATTCCTTTTACAGAAAAGCTTTCCTGCATCTTTACAACATCAGCAGCATCCCAGCTATCTCTTAGTGAAATTCCCACTACAGGAATACACACCATTTGGTTCTGTTTCTCAGAATCTTTATTGCCGTATTTTCCCATCTATAAGATGCCCTCGTGTATAAGATGCCCCCTATTCTTTTTTTTATTATTATTATTTTGCCAACAAAGGTCCATATAGTAAAAGCTATGGTTTTCCCAGTAGTGATGTATGGAAGTGAGAGCTGGACCATAAAGAAGGCTGATCGCTGAAGAATGGATGCTTTTTAATTATGGTGCTGGAGGAGACTCTTGAGAGTCCCATGGACTGCAAGAAGAAGAAACCTCTCCATTCTGAAGGAAATCAGTCCTGAGTGCTTACTGGAAGGACAGATCCTGAAGCCGAGGCTCCAATACTTTGGCCACCTCATGAGAAGAGAAGACTCCCTGGAAAAGACCCTGATGTTGGGAAAGATGGAGGGCACAAGGAGAAGGGGACGACAGAGGACGAGATGGTTGGACAGTGTTCTCGAAGCTACCAGCATGAGTTTGACCAAACTGCGGGAGGCAGTGGAAGACAGGAGTGCCTGGCGTGCTCTGGTCCAGGGGGTCACGAAGAGTCGGACATGACTAAACGACTAAACAACAACAACATTTTTTTGGGGGGGGGACTCTGATTTAAGAAAATGGGGGGGGGGGAGATGGCCCTCGTGTATAAGACGTCCCCAAAATTTGGACATTATTTTTTAAGGGGGGGTCTTATACCCTAGTCTTATACATGGAAAAATACGGTGTTTACAAAACTTTACACTGGTCCTAAATAAATAAATAAATAAATAAATAACACAACATAATTTTTTCCTCTTCCAGCCATCCAGGCCAGAGGGACCTAATGCTGACTCATTCAGATGCTCATTTACACTGACCCAGACTTAGTTGACCACATGCCCTAATAAGGACACCTGTTGCTGGGGAAATTTTCCGTCGCCTAGCAACTTGTTCAAGACCGTTTCCAAGTTTTTTTTTAGAATATTCCAACATGGCAACCCTCTCCTCCATGGATTGATCTCATTCTCTTTCGAAGCCATCTAAGTTGATAGGACAATGCATTTCTGAGCGCCATTGCTCCATAGCTCAGACTCCATTTTAAACTGGACTAAAGTATGCCTTTGTAACTGGATTGCCATTTTAAGCCTGCCTGAACAAAGTGGCTGCATCTGTTACTCTTCAACGAGTATTCTGAGTGAATAAATATTATTGTTACTTTTTGCAAGGTTGTCTGTGTGATTATTGTTTTCGGGGGGGGGAGGGGAGGGGGAAATATCGGGAGAATCTGTTGAGCCTCAAAGCAAGCTGGATTACTTAAATGAAAAGGCTAAAACTAGCCTTCCAAAGCTTCCCTTTTTAAGCTGCAAAGGGATGCACTCTGCTGAACTCACAAATGTGAGGAAGGAAGGATAATATCTACTAAATGTACCCTCTACCTAGCATCTATAAACGTCCCTAAAGTTGTGAGGATAAAACAGGGAGAGAGGTGAACCATGAATGCCACATTGAGGCTCCTAGGAGGAGATGGAGGGTATAAATATTAACAATCTATCTATCTAACCTCAGGAAACGCAACAAAATAAATAAATCATTTTTTGAGCTGCAAAGTAAATTCAGACTTACGAATACTGGCTTGTATCATTTCGTCCGACATCTGGAGAGTGAAGTTTCTGAACCAGGATTCGGATGATGCAAATAAAGAGGACGAAATTTATCTGTGGGGGAGAGAAATCGAGAAACAAAATTAGAAAAAGGGGACAGGTAAGTTCCCTTTCTGCCAAACGGAGTCAACAAACATGACTAAACCGCCACGGGGTGATAAGGGGTTAGCTCCTGTCCTCTTCGTTATCTTGCCACGTGGTGCGCTAAGATTTTGTCACACATTCGGTGCAGGCGTGTGAGGTAATGTGTGGTAAAACAGTCGTGTGTACGAGCTCGTTGAACGGCCCTGCTTCTGAAGGATTATTTTGCCCACCACAACTTCATTTTTTGGGTGTGCGCAGCATAATCGGAAGACAACAAAGACCAGACACCGATCAGAGAGGGACAAGTTAAAGCAAGACAGGACGGCAGCCATCTTGGGCCTGACATCAGCCTGCTTGGGACTTTTGTGTTATGACATCCCAAGTATGATGATGTCAAGCCCACAGAGCACAGCTATGCACATGTCGATGCCATGGCAGGTCAAGAGCTTTTTCGGTTAGTCAGGAAATCAGAGGAGATGGAGAAGTACCTAAGGTTAGTGTCCAGGACCCAGAAACCTGCTTGACCACATGTTGCTTAATGGACCCTCAGCTGGGTCTAGCAGAACGTGTCTTAAAATCTGAGCCTAGAACATGTACCTATGTGTTCTAGAACCCCTCCCTCTCCTGGCTGAGACAACTGCCTGGAGCAGAAAGTCAGCATGAACTGGACTTGTGAAGGATGTGAATCAGAACTGATACATCCGGGTTCTGTTCCTGCTAAGCAAAGCATATTCTTAGCAAAACTCCTCTCTAGAATCCAGTAACAAAACACCGGAGGCGATTTCTGCCTCCCCAGAAGCAACAGCGATGCATGAGAAGGCCAGCGAAGGAATGATGGGGGAAAATACATATATATCCATGGATACGTTACCAATATGGAAACCAAAATGGGAGCCTTGATGATCCACCAAAAGGGAGATTCGATTAAGTCCCAACAACTGTAAAAGAATACGAATAGATCAAGAGCTTCTTCTTGGGTACGGAGGAAGCAGTTGAGGAAGTAAATGATACCCTTCAGTTCCAGACAATGTAGAAGGAGGATGTCTGTATCTTAAAGAGGCACACACAGTTCATGGGACCACAGCTCAGAGGTGGAATCACATGCTGGTATCTCTGCAAAAGCATCTTTGGCCTTCAGCTGAGACCACAGGAAGCTGTTGTCAACTGGAACGGACTATCGTGGGTTAGATGGACCCAGTGCAGCAGTGACGAGGCCTGTGGGGCCCCACAGGAACTGAAAAGGGGCCCCAGACCACATCTAACACTTCCCAATTGCTGCACAGTGCAGGGAAAGAGAGGAATACCGGAAGCTGCCATGGCCCGTCTTGCTCTGTAATGTCTATATCGGGGCCAAGGTGGGGGAACCTCAGAACCCAGGAGCCAAATGTGGCTCTCCAGGTCTCTTCAGGTGGCCCTCAGGCCTCTCTAGGCCACATCTCATCCTTAGGCAATACCTGAGGCCATGGTCTCTCGCTTGAATGTGCCTGGATATAGAGCTGTGGTGTGTATACTCAGTAAACTCAGGCTTTCACAGGGCTGGAATCTAGCTACAGTCGTACCTTGGAAGTCAGATGGAATCCATTCCAGAAGTCCATTCGACTTCCAAAACATTCAGAAACCAAAGCATGGCTTCTGATTGGCTGCAGGAAACTCCTGCAGCCAATCGGAAGCCATAGAAGCCATGCCAGATGTTCGGCTTCTGAAAATTGTTCAGAAACCGGAACACTCATTTCCGGTTTTTGATTGTTTGGGAGCCGAAACGTACGAGTTCCAAGGCATTTGGCAACCAAGGTATGACTGTACTGTACAATGCTAAAGGTTGCATCTGTTCCTTCACCCGTTTTCTCCCTGGCTCTGTCCAGCAGTGGCAAGTGACCCCCACAATAATAATGGTAACAGTAATTTTAATATTTGTACCCTGCCCATCTGACTAGGTTGCCCCAGCCACCCGGGGCAGCTTCCAGCAAATATAAAAGCACAATAAAACAACAAACATTAAAAACTTCCCTATACATAGCTGCCTTCGAATGTCTTCTCAAAGTCAGAAAGTTGTTTATTTGTTTGACATCTGATGGGAGGGCATTCCACAGGGTGGGCGCCTCTACCAAGAAGGCCCTCTGCCTGGTTCCCTATAACTTCACTTCTCGCAGGGAGGGACCCGCCAGAAGGCCCTCGGAGCTGGACCTCAGTGCTCAGGCTGGACGATGGGGGTGGAGACGCTCCTTCAGGTATACAGGACTGAGGCCATTTAGGGCTTGAAAGGTCAGCACCAACACTTTGAATTGTGCTCAGAAACGTACTGGGAGCCAATGTAGGTCTTTCATGACTGGTGTTATGTGGTCTCGGCGGCCGCTCCCAGTCACCTATCTAGCTGCCAGATTCTGGATTAGTTGTAGTTTCTGAGTTACCTTCAAACGTAGCCACACGTGCTCCCTGTGAGGGAATATGGTCTGAGAATGATTCCCCAATCCTGGTCTATCTCTCCAGGAATTCAGAAAGGTTCTTTTCTACCTCTGGATTGAACCTGGTGCCTTCTACATGCAAAGCAGGTGTCCAACCATTGAGTCACGGCCCTTTCTGAGTAGTATTGGATAAACAGCCCAAACAGGAGACTCGTCCTCATGAAACACCCCCAGTATTTCGGTGCAAATATTTCCTGCTACACACTTTTTTTGCAAAGCAGTTCTCCCAAATACAATGCATTCTCGTATGTTATTTTCAGGAGCAACACTTGACCCTAGTATATGCATTTTTGTACTTATCAGATGGCTAGAGAACATCATTTGAAAATTTGAAGGAGTGTGGATTTCGAAGGATGGCTATGCCTCAGTTTGGATCTTGTTTCAGAAAGTGAAAATTAGGCAGGTTTTCCCTTTAAATGCAAACAGAAGTGGATGTATCTATCTTCCTGTGTGACATACTCAGCACTGTTGTCTAAATACCACTGCCTGAGGTTGCTGCCTCACTCTGCATAATGCCAGTTCGGAGCCCGAGAGGGTCCAAGGAAGGAGCGAGACTTGGAAATCAACAGACACTGAAGTTGCCAGCTCTTCTTGGAAAACAGGAACTGAGCATCTCTTCAACACAAACAAAAAGCTGGCAAATGAATGGAGAGAGTCAGTACTTTTGCAGCCCCTGCCTAGGCGTTAAAGCCCAATTTTACCACCTACAGAGCCCTCCTCATCAAGCCAACATTTTCTCCTGACACCAGGAAGTCTTGTGGATGAATTTTGCCTGCTTACCCAACATCCTCAAAGTGGATCCGAGTGATAGTCCAGGCAGAGATAAACAAGCTGGGTGCACCTGCCAAGTGAGGATCAGATTTTGATTAGATTTCAAAGTTCTGCTTTCAATCTGAAAGTTGCATTTGTATTACAATATTCTCTCTCTCTCTCTCTCTCTCTCTCTCTCTCTCTCTCTCTCTCTCTTTCTTTCTTTCTTTCTTTCTTTCCCGCCCTTCACCCTAAAGCCCCAGGGTGCTTTACAACATTTAAAACAACACTAAAAACAATTTAAAACCACTTGGAATATTACAATTTCAATTTGTTTCATTAAAAAAAAACCTGTTGTTTGTTTTCAGCCCTGGATATTCTTTTGTTTTGTTTTGTTCTGGTGTGTTCTTAAATGGTGATGTATTGCATACATACAAGAAAAAGAAGGATTAAAATAAAAAGGGATAATGGAAGTTGTAGTCTGGCAACATTGGGGGGTCGGGACGGACCGACCACAGGTTCCTCACCCTCTGCTACGGACTATTTCTGTTCTTGCAAAAACACAGCAACATTTTTCTATATCAGAAAAAAGGCCTGATGACCAAAGAGGTTGCCTACCCCAGCCAATCAGGATGTACCACCAGAAATATTTTTTCTCTGAGAAGAAGGAGATGACCAGAAGTGTGTGGAGGTATAAGCCTTCAACTAGGAGCCAGAAGAAGTTGGCCATGATGCAGTACTGGAAGAAGACCATCGCAGCCTTGCAGCCAACCTGAAATGGAAAGATGAGAACGAGAAATTTAACGGGTCGGTCGTTTCTGCTTTGTAAGCAAACCTAGGTTAGGGATGTTGAAGCACATAATGAGTCTCTTTCAACATGACCTGACAAGCATGGGTTGTTGTTTTTTGTAGCCCCCTGACATCATGTACCATCCACAAACCCCTTTGTACTTCTGTTGTCCCTTCAAAAAGGGGAAAAGAGAGGACCCAAATAATTACCGCCCAGTCAGTCTTACATCAATACCAGGGAAGATTCTGGAGCAGATCATTAAGCAAACAGTCTGTGAGCACCTAGAAAGGAATGCTGTGATCACCAATAGTCAGCATGGATTTCTGAAAAATAAGTCATGTCAGACTAACCTGATCTCGTTTTTTGACAGAATTACAACCCTGGTAGATGAAGGGAACGCAGTGGATGTAGCCTACCTTGATTTCAGCAAGGCATTTGACAAGGTGCCCCATGATATTCTTGTAAAGAAGCTGGTAAAATGCTGTCTTGACTATGCTACCACTCAGTGGATTTGTAACTGGCTGACTGACTGAACCCAAAGGGTGCTCATCAATGGTTCCTCTTCATCCTGGAGAAGAGTGACTAGTGGGGTGCCACAGGGTTCTGTCTTGGGCCCGGCCTTATTCAACATCTTTATCAACGACTTGGATGATGGACTCAAGGGCATCCTGATCAAATTTGCAGATGACAAATTTGACAAACTGGGAGGGGTGGCTAACACCCTAGAGGACAGGATCACACTTCAAAACGACCTTGACAGATTAGAGAACTGGGCCAAAACAAACAAGATGCAATTCTGGGCTGCATCAATAGGAGTATAGCATCTAGATCAAGGGAAGTAATAGTGCCACTGTATTCTGCTCTGGTCAGACCTCACCTGGAGTACTTTGTCCAGTTCTGGGCACCACAGTTCAAGAAGGACACTGACAAACTGGAATGTGTCCAGAGGAGGGCAACCAAAATGGTCAAAGGCCTGGAAACGATGCCTTATGAGGAACAGCTAAGGGCACTGGGCATGTTTAGCCTGGAGAAGAGGAGGTTAAGGGGTGATATGATAACCATGTTCAAATATATAAAAGGATGTCACATAGAGGAGGGAGAAAGGTTGTTTTCTGCTGCTCCAGAGAAGCGGACACGGAGCAATGGATCCAAACTACAAGAAAGAAGATTCCACCTAAACCTTAGGAAGAACTTCCTGACAGTAAGAGCTGTTCGACAGTGGAATTTGCTGCCAAGGAGTGTGGTGGAGTCTCCTTCTTTGGAGGTCTTTAAGCAGAGGCTTGACAACCATATGTCAGGAGTGCTCTGATGGTGTTTCCTGCTTGGCAGGGGGTTGGACTCGATGGCCCTGGTGGTCTCTTCCAACTCTATGATTCTATGATTCACAGAATCAAAAAATTGTAGAGTTGGAAGGGACCCCAAGGGTCATCTAGTCCAACCCCTTGCAATGCAGGATTCTCCCCCCCCCCAGATGATCTTTATTGAATTTTTAGTTACATACTGTACATACACATATATTATATTTCACATTTGTTCTTGCTCTCCTGAGCTGACTTCCCTCCTTCCTCCTTCTGGCTTTTTTGTGTCCTCTTTGACTTTTCGCATTGTCTCTGTCCATTTTCAATAGGATTGTTCTTCTTCATTTTTTCCATTAAATGTCCGTAAACAAAGAAATCTTTCTATATACACAAATTCTTGTTGTCTATATTCATTTACAAATATTGTTCAATAGTAGTCCTAATATACATTTTTAATTCATTTGGATATTATTATCCAGTAAATTTCTTGTATTTTCCCGTTGTGAGATATTATTTTGATTCTACCGGTTTCCCTATTTCACATCATCTTCTCTCTATATAACATAAATTCCCCCCATACTTTTTGATGTGTTTCATCCCCCTGATGTCGAATTTTTGCTGTTAATTTGGCTATTTTTGCGGACCCCATAACCTTGTACTGCCATTCTTCTATTGTAGGCAATTTTTGCTGTTTCCATACCTGAGCCAGCAATAACCTCGCCGCCGTTGTTGTGTATAAGAACAGTTTCTGGTCATTCTTGTCAATGTCTTCTCCGGCCATTCCCAACAGGAATGACTCTGGTTTTTTCTTTTCTTTTCTTTTTTTGGCCATTTCCTTTTTTTATAATATTTTTTATTCATTTTAACATATAAATTATAAAATGTACCACAAAACTTATCACTTATACAATCTTTTTAGACTTCCATCAGCACAGTTCCATGATCTACCATTTTAACCACTTCTTATGCATTTCTTAACTTTATTTTTATTTTTATAATTTTTTTTATTGCATTTTCAATTTACAAGATCAGAAATATAGAGACTTAGAAAAGAAAAAAAGAAAAAGAACAAACAACAACAACAAAAAAAAAGACAGAAAAAGAAATAATCCAACTTTCAAATACATTTTTACATTACTAACTGGACTTCCCCACATCTCCCTCACCCTGCGTTCTTTACAATAAAACATATCAGCAAATTATTACCTTGTTTCGTACCTTATTTATATCTTTCAAAATATTATACTTCTAAATCTAAAGTTCCTTTTATCAGCCATTTATACCTTAAAATGATACATAAAAAGAAAAAAAAACTTTAAATTTCAGCTTTTTCTTACTTATAACTTAGTCTTCTGTTTTCTCAGTCTAGTTGCAGGAGCTAGAGTTTCCAAATCATGCGGGTTCTTAACATTCATACAACTTATAATGTTTTTGTAAATAGTCCTTAAATTTTTTCCAGTCCTCTTCCATTGTTTCTTCTCCCAAATCTCGGATTCTGCCCGTCATTTCAGCCAGTTCCATATAGTCCATCAATTGCGTCTGCCACTCTTCCAGCGTGGGGAGATCTTGTATCTTCCAATATTTTGCTATGAGTATTCTTGCTGCTGTAGTTGCATACATAAAGAAAGTTCTATCCTTCTTTAACACCTTTTGGTCCACAATGCCCAGGAGGAAGGCCTCTGGTTTCTTAGGAAAGGTGTACCTAAACACCTTTTTTAACTCATTATAGATCATTTCCCAGTAGGCCTTCACTTTTGGACAAGTCCACCAAAGGTGAAAGAATGTCCCTTCAGCCCCCTTACATTTCCAACATTTATTATCGGACCGATGATATATTTTTGCAAGTTTAACTGGGGTCATGTACCACCTATATATCATTTTCATAATATTTTCCTTCAGGGCATTACATGCCGTGAATTTCATTCCGGTGGTCCATAACCTTTCCCAGTCTTCAAACATAATGTTGTACCCAATATCTTGAGCCCATTTTATCATGGCTGATTTGACTGTCTCATCCTGAGTGTTCCATTTAAGCAGCAAGTTATACATTCTCGAGAGTACCTTGGTCTTAGGTTCTAACAGTTCTGTCTCTAATTTCGATTTTTCCACCTGGAATCCTATTTTTTTATCCGACTTAAAAACCTCTTGAATTTGGGCATAATGAAACCAGTCTTGCACCCTATTCTTTAATTTTTCAAAGCTCTGCAGCCTCCAGTTGTCTCCAATTTTTTCTATTATTTCCCAGTATTTCGGCCATCCGGCCTCCATATTGGGTCTTTTTCGAACCTTGGCCTCCACTGGTGATAACCATCTCGGGGTCTTACCTTCTAATAAGTCTTTATATTTTGTCCAGACCATAAATATAGCTTTCCTGACAATATGGCTTTTAAACATTTTATGAACCTTGTCGTACCATAAATATGCATGCCATCCAAAGGCGTTATTGTACCCTTCCAGATCTAGGACATCAGTGTTCTCAAGAAGTAACCAATCTTTCATCCAGCAGAAAGCCGCAGCTTCATAATTTAACCTTAAATCTGGCAGGGCAAACCCCCCTCTCTCTTTTGCATCAGTTAGTATTTTAAATTTTATTCGGGGCTTTCTGCCCTGCCAGACAAACCTAGAAATATCCTTCTGCCACTTCCCAAAACATTCCACTCTGTCCACGATCTGTAGGGTCTGAAACAAAAATAACATCTTCGGCAATACATTCATCTTTATAGCTGCAATTCGACCCAACAAGGAAAGTTTCAATCTTGACCAGATCTCTAAATCTTTCTTAATTTCTGACCAACATTTTTCATAATTATCTTTAAATAGATTCAAATTTTTGGTATGCATTTCTTAACTTTATATTGCCTTTACATCTCTTAACAAATCATCCTCCCCCTTCCCCATTTTCACAATACTTCCAGTAATACTCCTCACAAAACTTCTTGCAACCCTACAAACATTGTTCTTCACAATTACTTTTCAAATAGTCCGTAAATTTACTCCAGTCCTCCTTGAATTTCTGGTCTCGCTGGTTTCAAATCCTTCCTGTTAGTTTATCTAATTCTGCATAGTCCATTAACTTCATCCTCGATTCTTCAATCGTTGGTAACTCTTCTTGCTTCCATTTTTGGGCCAATAATATTCTTTCTGCTGTTTGCATAGACTCTGTTTCCCCCCCCAAAAAATGTATGCAATGCAGGATTCTCAACTATAGCATCCATGACAGATGGCCATCCAACCTTTGCTTCAAAACCTCCAAGGAAGGGAGTCTGTTCCACTGTCAAACAGCTCTTACTATCACGAAGTTCTTTCTGATGTTTAGTTGGAATCTCCTTTCTTGTAAAAGAGTCAGACTCTTGGCCCATCTACCTCAGTATTGTCTACCCAGACTGGCAGCAGCTCTGCAGGATTTTAGGAAGCAGCCTTCCCCTGCTCTACCTGGAGACACCAGGGGATTTTCTTTATTGCTGAGCTGTGATCCTTCCCCAAGGATGGACGTAATAGGCTGTGGAGAGAGCTGGATCTCCACTGACCTGTAAAAACGCTATCAAAGCCTCTAAAAAAAAGTTATGTAGCTCTCAATGGAATTTCCCATTGCCGACAGATTGCTGCTCTGCAGCGCCCTCTGGTGTGACATTTCCATAATGCATTTCTAACGCTATAAGCGACCGGTGTTGATTCGCCTACCGGATTTCCCCCACTGCAGTGCCGAACAAGCAGAGCAGGTCTAAATGGCAACACAGCAGCTGCCTTTGCACAAATTACCTGGGGGAAACCAGGGGGGCAGTTTTTCTTGAGGGGGGTGGGAAACAATCTTGCTTCCATTCTGTTTTCTTTTCCACTTGCTGATGTGAACCGGGCATGACGATACCATCTTCTGCCCAGCACTAGAGAAGTCAAGGGCATGAGATGTTGCTGAGCTCAAGGGTGCTGGGGACAAATGCCTTCCAGTATAGGATGCCTTTTCCTTTCTTGACCCTTCACCCCACCTGCTATTCTTGACTTTCCTTTCCTCCCATTTCTGTCTCTCTTCCCTGCTGTTAACATTTAGATTGCAATCTTCTAAAAGCAGAGAGCTCCTTTTTTCTTTCCTTGCCTGCTTTGCTCTCTAAAGATTCATCGATGGTGCTGTATTCAGTGACGGCATCAGCAACAAATAACTTGGGGGTTATAAAAGTGCAGCCCCTTTGGGTGGCCCAGTGAAATAGAAAAGGCCAAAAAGGTCTAGTTACATCTCCTCCTGCAGACAAGAATGGCCGTTTCTTAACCTTTGCAGTTTCTAACCCCCTGCAGGAGATTATAGCAAACTCAGAGAACACTGTCCGGGGCACAGAAGGAGGAGATATATTGCAAAACGGCCGAGTTCGCCTGAAATCAAACCGAGAAGCTCTCAGTCTGTGTTTGGCTCAAAGCTCTCATATGCCAAGTCAGCCGGGTTTTCAGATGGCACCAAAGGCAAGAGTTTGTGAGGACATTTGAGGACAGTCATTGGCCATGAGGCAAAGGCTTCTGAGTTGCTAAGGTGTTGCTCCTGACATTAGCATCTCATCAGAACAGAGCAGAACGTAACCTCTTCTTTCCCAAGTCCTCCTGCCATCACTGTTGCCTCACAATCTTGCATTATTGGTTATAGAGTCGGCCAAAGTTTTAACTGCAGAATTGCATCCAGAGGTATACATTCACTGAAAATGGATGTTCCACTAAGGTGTCACGTCTGTGCCAACCTTTGAACACCTGCCGACAGCTTTTCTATTCTGCCAAGCTTATGCAGGCAATTAAGAATACATCATTCCGCAATGGTTAATTGTTTATGGTTTTTATAGTCTGGTTTTAATGCTTTTATTGCTGTGAACTGTTTCGATATATTCTTCATGACACAGCAGCACACAGATTATTATTTTTACAAATAGATAAATAAAAACTAACAATTATTCACGTATGTATCATGCACAACATTTTTTCTTTGTTGTTTAGTTGTTTAGTTGTGTCCAACTCTTCGTGACCCCATGGACCAGAGCATGCCAGGCACTCCTGTCTTCCACTGCCTCCCACAGTTTCGTCAAACTCATGTTAGTAGCTTCAAGAACACTGTCCAACCATCTCGTCCTCTGTCGTCCCCTTCTCATTGTGCCCTCCATCTTTCCCAACATCATAGTCTTTTCCAGGGAGTCTTTTCTTCTCATGAGGTGGCCAAAGCCTCAGCTTCAGGATCTGTCCTTCCAGTGAGCACTCAGGGCTGATTTCCTTCAGAATGGAGAGGTTTGATCTTCTTGCAGTCCATGGGACTCTCAAGAATCTCCTCCAGCACCATAATTCAAAAGCATTCATTCTTCGGCGATCAGCCTTCTTTATGGTCCAGCTCTCACTTCCATACATCACTACTGGGAAAACCATAGCTTGAACTATACGGACCTTTGTTGGCAAGGTGATGTCTCTGCTTTCTTTGTCTATTCCACTGTTAAAACCATTTGAGCTTTCAATATTGGGAGTGAAATCAGGCACCGTAAAATTTGGAATCCTACGTTTTCGACTCGGGGCATCTTTTTCATCAGGAAAGTGTTCCTTATTTTTGACATCTTCAAGCCACTTCCAGCTGCCCAAGATTCACAGTGGCAGCTTAAGTCAATCAATAAATACAGGTACATGACTGACTTTTGTGTCTCTAGAGAAAAGCCAGAAAAGTCTCAGCTACCAGGAAGCAAAATGAAACTGTGCATTGGATGTGTTTGTACAGGAGAGCAGGGTTATTTATTTTATATAGAAAAAAACCAGGATCAAATAACCAGCGACCAACCAAACAGGACCCAGAATGAATTTTAGGTGGGTGGGTTGCCTGTGTGTGTGTGTGTGTGTTTTGTTTATATGGCAGACTCCTAATCCTATTCAGGTGACTGGAAGGTTAGCTTTTTGTTTATGGGATTCATCTTGGGTGAAATTGCAAGATTTATTTAGGCAACAGTTTCTCCACACACCCCTCCACTGCCTGCCCCCAAAGGGTTTCCAGTCCCATTCACTCACTCTTAGCCATTCGCTTGTATCTGGCCTCAATAATTTCTTCTGACGGTAAGGAAATGTCAAGACATTTAAAAATCCATCTCTCCGAACAGGCAGGCTACATGAACCACAGACATGTACCCGCCCCTAATATGTCACTCTTTCAACAGCGCTCACCCCAAATCTGTGGAGGATGCTGAACGGATGTCATGCATGAAAAACAACCATCTCCCCCAAATATTCATTTTTTCTTCAAAGAGTTTTATCTATTTTTGGGTTATTTATTCCCTCCCCACCTCATTTGTTCTCTAAATATTTTGTTTACAACGCAAACATTTCAGGCAGATCCACACCGCACGTTTAAAGCACATCCAAAGCACATTTAAGGCATGTGACTTTCCCCAAAAAGAAATCCTGTAGTTTGTTAAGATTCTGGGAGCTGTAGTTTGTTATGGGTGCTAAGAGATTTTTAAAAGGTAAAGGACCCCTGACAGTTAAGTCCAGTCGTGAACGACTCTGGGGTTGTGGTGCTTATCTCACTTTCAGGCCGAGGGAGCCGGCGTTCGTCCACAGACAGCTTTCCGAGGCCTGTGGCCAGCAGGACTAAACCACTTCTGGCACAACAGAACACTGTGACGGAAGCGCATGGAAACATTGTTTACCTTCCCGCCACAGCGGTACCTATTTATCTAAATGCACTGGTGTACTTTCAAACTGCTAGGTTGGCAGGAACTGGGACAGAGCGCCAGGAACTCACTCCGTCACGGGGATTCAAACCGCTGACCTTCTGATCAGCAAGCCCAAGAGGCTCAGTGGTTTAGACCACAGCGCCATCCGCACAGACATCTGAAGAAATCGCCTTCTTGACCATTGGACCTACTATCCGTCTCGTCTGCTCAATCTGACAGTCTGTCTTCACATGCAGGGGAAGGTCCCTAACCCACCAAGGGTTTGAGACCCATCAGCTACCCTCACCTGGTTTAGCCAGCCAGTCGAAGTCGTTCTGGGGTGTGGCTGCTATTGCATGCTGACAGCTTCGAGAAATCACAGGTGAGAGCTGAGTACAAGGTGGGGCTCAAAGGTGGACAAACTACCCCAGAAGGAGCATTATGTAGTACCCCTCCCCTAACATCCCACAATGTTCATATTTTAAGACCCACTCCTATGCCCCAATTCCACCCCTCCTTTCCACCCTTCATCACACCTGCTGAGCCCAGGCTTTTTCTACCCTCTGTGAACTTGGCTGGTTGATGTCAGCCAAAGTTGACCTGCTGGGCTCACGTGTCAAATCAGTTTTCGAAAACCAGATAAAAATAGAATTAATCCCTTTTTTTCAGCTGCCCTGAATGGAAGCTATTGTCCTGTTCACGGTGTTATTCCTGCAAATCACTCACAGTTTTTTTTTTTTAGCCCCTTTTCTGACGCTGCTGTCTGTTTGCCAAGTGGAACTAGGCCAAGTCACCAACATCAAAGGGGGAGTTGTGTGTCTGCCGGTGTTGTTTTGCAGTCTAAGAAAATGTGCTTTGAGCTACAAAGGCAGAATTCTAAGTACCTGGGCAGGAGACGAGTAGAAACAACATGGAGGAAGCTTTGATTGAAGACTTCCTGGGGAAGAACCTGTGTCAACTGCTCTAAGCTCCTTAGAAGGGGTGGGGTAATATGTGAAGTTAGTTTTTTAAAAGAACCACCAGAAGAAGATGTAAGATTAAGGGGCGTTTGTCATTTGCTCAGTTCTGCGTTCTGTTCTTAAGCATCTAATTCACTTATGGAACTCACTGCCCATAGCAAATAGTGAGGGTCACTGGTTCAGATGGCTTTGAAAGAGAACCCTAGAGGTCTTGCAAAAAGGACATTGCAGTAGATCAGGGATCCCCGATCTTTTTAGGCCCATGGGCAGATTTGGAATTTCGACCAAGTGTGCCACCCCATCTGGTCACTTCTCCCACCCCCTAGTGTGGATTTGTGCCCCCTTCCCTGGGATGGGAAAGCGAGAGAAAAATATGCCTTTATTTTGCTTTTCCAAGGGATCTGAGCAGAATTAATCTGAACATACCAGTGGCCTCTGGGCTAGATGGACCTTTGGACGGACACAAAAGAGTTCTTATGTTCAAAGGCCTGAATGCCAATTGAACTGCTATTTGAAAGTGAAGCCAATAGCTGAGCTGGAGGTGGATACAGTGGTGCCTCGCAAGACGAAATTAATTCGTTCCGCAAGTTTTTTCGTCTTGCGAGTTTTTCGTCTTGCGAAGCACGGTTTCCCATAGGAATGCATTGAAAATCAATCAATGCGTTCCTATGAAAACCGCCTTCAGACCAGGTCCGGGGACAGTCTGTCCTCCGACCTCTTCTGAAGGCTGGGGGGGGGGACAAGGGCTTTTCTTCCCGCCCCCAGCATTTTAAAAAACCCCGGGACAGCGGAGGACTTCTCCGCTGTCCGGGGCGATTTTAAAATGTTGGCGGGCAGCAGCGCTGCCGCCCGCCAGCATTTTAAAAACCCCCGGGACCTCTTCTGAAGGCCGGCGGGGGGCAAAAGTCTTTGCTCCCCCCTGCCTGCCTTCCCGGGAGAGTGGAGAAACACAGCGTGTTTCTCCGCTATCCCGGACGGCTTTTGAAGGCAGGCGGGGGGGAGCAAAGACTTTCGCTCCCCACCGGCCTTCAGAAGAGGTCCAGGACCTCTTCTGAAGGCTGGCGGGGGGCAAAAGTCTTTTTTTCCCCCAGCCCTGCCGAAGCAAAGACTTTTGCCTCCTGCCAGCCTTCAGAAGAGATCCTGGACCTCTTCTGAAGGCCGGTGGGGGGCAAAGGTTTTTGCTCCCCCCCATCTGCCTTCAAAAGCCGTCCGGGATAGCGGGAAGCGCTTCCCTGCTATCCCGGACTGCTTTTAAAATGCTGGCGGTGGGGAGCAAAGCCTTTCGGCCCCCCCGGCCTTCCTGGACCTCTTCTGAAGGCTGGAGGGGGGGGGGAAGGCTTTGCTCCCCACCGCCAGCATTTAAAAGAGGTCCCCGGAGATTTCCCTATGGGCTTTCTTCTTGCGAAGCAAGCCCATAGGGAAATTCGTCTTGCGAAGCAACTCGCAAACGGAAAACCCTTTCGTCTTGTGGGTTTTCCGTCTTGCAAGGCATTCGTCTTGCAGGGCACCACTGTATTCATTTTCTTTAATGGGGATCCCTACCTCAGAATGGGGATGTGGGTGGCGCTGTGGTTTGAACCACAGAGCCTTGGGCTTGCCGATCAGAGGGTCGGTGGTTCGAATCCCCGCAACGGGGTGAGCTCCCGTTGCTTGATCCCTGTTCCTGCCAACCTAGCAGTTCAAGAGCACATTAAAGTGCAAGTAGATAAATAGGTACCACTCCAGCGGGAAGGTAAACGGTGTTTCCATGTGCTGCTATGGTTCGCCAGAAGCAACTTAATCATGCTGGCCGCAAGACCTGGAAGCTGTCTGCGGACAAACGCTGGACCTATAGAGCGAGATGAGCATGCGACCCCAGAGTCGTCAGTGACTGGACCTTTACCTTTGGGACACGGGTGGCACTGTGGGTTAAACCACAGAGCCTTGGGCTTGCCGATCAGAAGGTCGGTGGTTCGAATCCCCGCAACGGGGTGAGCTCCCATTGCTCAGTCCCTGCTCCTGCCAACCTAGCAGTTTGAAAGTACGTCAAAATGCAAGCAGATAAATAGGTACCGCTTTGGCGGGAAGGTAAATGGCATTTCTGTGCACTGCTCTGGTTTGCCAGAAGCGGCTTAATCATGCTGGCCACATGACCTGGAAGTTGTACGCCGGCTCCCTCAGCCAATAAAGCGAGATGAGCGCCGCAACCCCAGAGTCGTCTGCGACTGGACCTAATGGTCAGGGGACCCTTTACCTCAGAATAGCAAGGTTAATCTGCTGTGTTTACTCAGAAGCAAATCCTATTGAATTTGGTGGGACTTACTCACAAGTAAATGGGTCAGGGTTTTTCCCCATTCAACTCCCAGCCTCCCAAGTTCTTTACTATTTTTTATTTTTTTAAAAACAAGACTTTTGGGACTGGTACGGAATACTAACAAGTTTTGACGCTTCGTGTAAATCAGTTTTATATCTTGCCAAATTCATGAGGCATTAAGAGCAAATTGGTCCTTACTCATGATAGCGTGATTGTATCCGATCATTTGTCACGCAAGAAACAAATTAAGGGAATCAAACGAGGGCCTTGAGGGAAGGCGTTTATGTGCCAGAAATTTAGTTCCATCATGAACTCTGATTAAAAATAAATAAGCTGCGGCACTTTCCCAAACATCACGGGCAATGAGTCTCAGTGATCCAGCTGGACGAAAAACAACAACCTCAATCTGAGAAGTCAGTTTTGGCCTTTACAGACCTATACAGCCTCGGTCCAGTATATCTGAAGGAGCATCTCCACCCCCATCGTTCTACCTGGACACTGAGGTTCAGCTCTGAGGGCCTTCTGGCGGTTCTCTCCCTGCGAGAAGCCAAGTTACAGGGAACCAGGCAGAGGGCCTTTTCGGTAGTGTCGTCCGCCCTGTGGAACGCCCTCCCACCAGATGTCAAAGAGAACAACAACTACCAGACTTTTAGAAGACATCTGAAGGCAGCCCTGTTTAGGGAAGCTTTTAATGTTTGATGCATTACAGTGGTACCTCGGGTTAAGAACTTAATTCGTTCTGGAGGTCCGTTCTTAACCTGAAACTGTTCTTAACCTGAGGTACCACTTTAGCTAATGGGGCCTCCAGCTGCTGCCACGCCACTGCCCCACAATTTCAGTTCTTATCTTGAAGCAAAGCTCTTAACCTGAAGTACTAATTCTAGGTTGGTGGAGTCTGTAACCTGAAGTGTCTGTAACCCGAGGTATCACTGTACTGTATTTTAATATTTTGTTGGAAGCCGCCCAGAGTGGGTGAGGTATAAATAATAATAATAATAATAATAATAATAATAATAATAATAATAATAATAATAATAATAATGTTTTTATAAACGTAGGAACACAATATAGGAATACAGAGCCAGTGGACTTAGACCTGGGAGACCAGGTGGCTGCTTTCGCATGCTGACAGGTGAGCCACAGGTGAGAGTTGAGTGCAAGCTGCCCAACTTTCTTCTGCATCGCATCAGCAAGGCCAAGAAGGGGATTTTGTTGCCTGGACAGCCCAGGACCTCCATACACACTGCCCCAGGCTTGCACCCCGGGAAGGCTACTTTGGTGCTGTTAATGCAGAGTTTTGAATTCACCCCAGAGGCGCACTCCAATGTCTCTCGAGACTGACGGATGCGAACAACAACATGCTAAGGGACACACACCAATTTCTATGCTTCAAAACCCCTGGCAGCTGGTGAAAAAGGGGAGGAAAGGGAGTCAAAGAGTTGCAAACCTTTCACTTCTGGAGCGCCTAAGCAGGCAACCGAGGGGAGAGGCGCAGACCAGATGGATAATGTGGTTCATACTCAATTTAGCCTGTTACACTTCTCTGTTTGTTTCTTAGAAAATAAGGCTGGGCCACCCAGGCTGTCATGGCTCAGACTAACTGTTGCAAAATAAAAATGGGCAAACGTGATAAATCGACCTTATGCTTCCCAGCTCAATAATACACATTTACTCAATGCTGGCAGCAGCTGTTGTAACTTGGGTGGACAAGCCGGTGGGGGGGGGGGGGAAGAAGCAGATCAGAAAACAAATGTGGCGTAGCTGGCGTGATCCAATGCGGATTTTCTCGGAAGAAGGCCTCTGAGTTGGAGGGGGCATCGCCAGGAACCAGCGTTGTGGCTAGGCATGCTTAGGGGGCTTGTGCAGGGGGGGGGGCCCACATCTGAATAGGGGGCCCACTGTCAGCTTCGCCTTTGAGCCGGTGCCAACGACTGGGCTCAACCTCTTCAGCCCTGACTGGGCTAGGAGAGCTGGAAAAGCACTTCTAGAGACCTTCCATTGCAGGGAAGCAGGTCTAAGTGCAATTGACTCACAACTTTGAGCCGTGAGCACCAAACTCAGTGTCAAAGTCAGCAGAGCACAGCAGAGTATGAACTACACGGACGCCAGCTCTGAAGCATAACTTCTTTATTCTTTTACAGCTACTGCAAACTAAAATAAACTAAAGACTAATGGAGACTACTGGACTGCATGAGTGTTAAAGTTGCTTAAGCAGTCATCTTGAAGAATTGATGCTTTTAAATTATGGTGTTGGAGGAGACTCTTGAGAGTCCCATGGACTGCAAGAAGATCAAACCTAACCATTCTGAAGGAAATCAGCCCTGAGTGCTCACTGGAAGGACAGATCCTGAAGCTGAGACTCCAATACTTTGGCCACCTTATGAGAAGAGAAGATTCCCTGCAAAAGACCCTGATGTTGGGAAAGATGGAGGGCACAAGGAGAAGGGGATGACAGAGGACGAGATGGTTGGACAGTGTTCTTGAAGGTGAAGCATGAGTTTGACCAAACTGCGGGAGGCAGTGGAAGACAGGAGTGCCTGGCCTGCTCTGGTCCATGGGGTCACGAAGAGTCGGACACGACTAAATGACTAAACAACAACAAGCAGTCATCTTATCTCTACACAGATAACACTCAGACTCTCTCAGAGTCAGGCTGGAGTGGAAGAAGCCAACAACAAGCAGTCATCTTATCTCTACCAGGGGCGCCGACTTATAAAAAATATTGGGGGGGCCCATACCGGGGTCCTGCCCTGGGACGTTTTCTAAGAGCCGCTCCCGGCCCTGTTGCTGCTGCTGCCACCCGCCTCGTGGCCCCCTCGCCAGCTGAGGGAGGGAGAGAGACCAAGAAGGAGAGAGATGCGTGGTGGGCAAGACAAGTGCCTCCCACCGCCCCTCGTGCCCGCCGCCCCCTCCCCTCCCTTCCCCGCGCACGCACGCTCGCTCGCTCGCCCTCCTCACCCCAGCTCTTGGCCGTTCGCCCCAGGAACTCGCCGCTGTTGGGGTTGTAGATGAACCTCCGCCACTTGGCCATAGACTGGCTGAAGGGCTTCTTCTCCTCCTTGGCCATAGCGAGAGAGAGAGAGAGAGGCTGGAAAGAGAGAGGGAGCTCGGCGGTTCGCGGGCGGCGGTTTTTCCCCTGCCGAAACAACAGCGGCTCCTCAGAACCACTAAGTAACTCTCCCTCAGGCGCCCGGCGGGAGAGCAGAAGAGAGGAAAAGGAAAGAGGGGCTGGGCCAGTCGCACGCACCGAGCAAAACTACTCGCGCTGCCTGTTTTACTACCGTAATAATTATTTGTTTTAACTCATTACTGAATGTATTTTAAAAGGTAACTATCGTCAAACAAGGAAAATAAAAAATACCAACATAATTTTGTGATTTTACAAAGCATAATATAACTAATAATTTTCTTAAATTATTGGGGGGGCGGAGCCCCCCCAAACGAATTTTTGAGGGGGCTTGGGCCCCCTCAGGCCCCATGGAGTCGGCGCCTATGATCTCTACACAGATAACACTCAGACTCTGTCAGAGTCAGGCTGGAGTGGAAGAAGCGATGAGCAGATTCCGCCCCCTCCTTTCTGGAAACATTGTCAGTAGATTCTTGCAATGGGAGGGGTGAAACATCCACACCCACTGGCAAGAGTTCTCTGCATCTGCTGCACAGAGGAGGAGCATCCAAAACTGGAGCTCTCATTGGGTCTTACTCACAAAGAGATGTGCCTACCTGCAAAATCACACCATCCCATAAATGCCCACTTGGCTGTTTTGATCTGCAGAACTGGCATTGCTACAGGCTCCACGTGACACTCATTCCGCATTTGTAAGAAATCTATCTTCTAGTGTGGACTCTGGAACTCCTTGCCTATTGAAATCAAGCAGATGCCTGAGCTGTACTCTTTCTGGCACCTGCTAAATGCATTTTTTTTGTTTCCAGACATCTATCTGGGACAGATATGTATGTTTCCAGCTTATTGCTGATTTTCATCCTTTTTTGAAGGTTTTAAATATCTGTGTTGTATACCGGTTCCCCCCAATAACTTCATTGCCTTATCCTTTCTGCAAACCATTTTCTAAAAAAAAGATTAAATTTTAGGAAATAAAAATCAGGGCCAGGAAAAGTGTGGCGATGGAAAATGGATTTGTTTCACCTGGAACTGTTCCCAAAGTTAGGTGTGAGAGTGTATTCAGATTCTACAACAATACTCAGATGGTTTGGCCCTCAACAAATAACATTTCCAATTATTTGGGGGGGGGCAGTGATGGCTGGTGCCCAGTGGGAATTGTGGATTGGAAAGCTGGGAGGAGCCAACAGTAGGTGGCGCTAGAGCCAAGGACAAGGCAGAACCAACTCCTCCTACTTTCGTCTCCATCCTCTTCCCTGCTGGATTCTGCAAGGACAACACTAGTACTAAGGAAAAGGAAGCTGACCCAAACCCTAGACTGGTTGCAAGTAGGAAAGTGGGCAGGTGGGGGCTGGCTGAGGGCAGACTGAGATTTGTGGGGCCTTCCACCTTCCATTGCTTGAGGGATCAACGACTGTTTTCCTGTGAATGAAATCTTGTAGTATAGCTATGTACTAAATCAGGCTTCCTCAACCTCGGCCCTCCAGATGTTTTTGGGCTACATCTCCCATGATCCCTAGCTAGCAGGACCAGTAGTCAGGGATGACTGCAGTCTCAAAATATCTGGAGGGCAGAGGTTGAGGAATTAAAGGTAAAGGGACCCCTGACTGTTAGGTCCAGTCGCGGACGACTCTGGGGTTGCGGGGCTCATCTCGCTTTACTGGCCGAGGGAGCTGGCATACAGCTTCCGGGTCATGTGGCCAGCATGACCAAGCCGCTTCTGGCGAACCAGAGCAGCGCACGGAAACGCCGTTTACCTTCCCGCTGGAGTGGTACCTATTTATCTACTTGCACTTTGACATGCTTTCGAACTGCTAGGTTGGCAGGAGCAGGGACCGAGCAACGGGAGCTCACCCCGTTGCAGGGATTTGAACCGCCGACCTTTTGATCGGCAAGTCCTAGGCTCTGTGGTTTAGACCACAGCACCACCAGCGACCCAGAGGTTGAGGAAGCCTGCACTAAATAGAGTAAATGATGGTCTAGAGGCAGTGTAGGTAGTGAGGAAGATACAGGGATTTATTTTGGGGCCTTCTTTTTCTAACTGTGTGTGTGTGTGTGTGTGTGTGTGTGTGGGAGACCCCCCCCTCCTTCCTTGCCATCTTTTGTATATGATTTCTTCCAGCTTGCTGCCGTTGTGAAGGCAGAGGGGGCAGGAGGAGGAAGATGAGAAGCCCGTAATATGAATCAGCACGGACTTTATTAATATAATCGTTCTTTTTTATAGCAATTTATACAGATGACTTTTACAAGACCGCTTTCAAAACAGCCGCATTCTCCTAGGAGACCATCAAGGCGGGGGAAAAGCCCTTAGGAGTGCTACGTGACACCGCAGCAAAACATGCTATGCACACTTCTTGGGGTGAAAAGGTTGCTTAGTGTGCCCAATCGCTTGCCCAGTCTTCGCTGCCGTGCTCTACAACTCTACATTAGCCTGTGCTTTTAAAAAGTCGCCAGCATTTTAAGAACATAAAGATAGCCTTCAGGATCAGGCCAGCATCCTGCTCGCACATTGCCTAACCAGATCCCCCAAAACAGAAACCTGCAAGCAGGATCCAATCACAAAAGTGCTCCCCCCCCCTGCAGTTTCCAGCTGCTTCCGTTCAGAAGTGTTACAGCCTTCCAACCGTGGATTGCAATGTGAATTTCCCCTCGTATGCAATTTTGCCTTGTGCACGTTTTTTCCCCTTTTGCAAAACAGCATCCCTAATATAACAAATTTTGTATGTTCTTTTCAGCGACATGTGGGTTTTGCAAAATATGGCCCCAATTAAAATTGTCAGCCAGCCAGAGGAATCCTTGCAGCAGTTGTGCATTGCAGCGGCCGAACAGGAGCAGGAAACCCAAGCATCATAGAAGCATAGAATTGAAAGGGGACCCTGAAGATCATCTAGCCCAACCCTCAGCAATGCAGGAATGTGCAGCTGTCCCATACGGGGATCGAACCTGCGACCTTGGCATTATCGGCACCACGCTTTAACCAGTTGAGCTATCCAAAGCCAGTAACTGCAGGGGAAGGAAGACACCAGGAGCAGCAGCCCATAGCGGCAGCCCTGTGTGAGGCCAAAATTTGACACTCCTCCGACCCTTTTACCACCTTCCCAGAAGCGGGTAAGCAAATTGTTGGGCTTTGGGAAGGAGGCTCTGGCAGGTCCTAGAGCCCTCCCAGCTCCTTCCCAAAGCTAGGAAAGGGTTAACTAGGCTTTGGGAAGGAAGAAGGAGGACTCTAGGACCATGCAAGAGCCCTCATGCCTTCTTCCCCAAAGCCCAGCACTTTCTAGGCTTTGGAAAGGAGGAGGAAAGAGACCCTCCCTTGGCCCCTGTGAGGGGGAACCAGTCATGTTGCCTTAAATCTGCCTCTGCAGCCCTTTTCAGGCAAGCATACAGTTAATAATACTAATACTAATAATTTATTTATACCCCACCCATCTGGCTGGGTTTCCCCAGTCACTCTGGGTGGCTCCCAACAGAATATTAAAAAACATCAAACATTAAAACGTCCTTAAACAGGGCTGCCTTCAGATGTCTTCTAAAAGTTTATTTCCTTGACATCTGAGGGTGTTCCACAGGGCGGGTGCCACCACCAAGAAGGCCCTCTGCCTGGTTCCCCGTAACCTTGCTTCTCTCAGGGAGGGAACCGCCAGAAGGCCCTTGGCGCTGGACCTCAGTGTCCAGGTTGAACGATGGGGGTGGAGATGCTCCTTTAGGTCTACAGGGCCGAGGCCGTTTAGGGCTTTAAATGTAGGTCTTTCAGGACCGGTGTTATATGGTCTCGGTGGCCATTCCCAGTCAAGTTACGAGAGAGGCAAAATGGAACATGCAAGACTAGCACAGAGGAGACCCTCCACCCGTCCCTGAGCGCTCCCAGCAGAAGGCACAACTGACCGAGCCAATGGAGCAGTGGTCCGACTCCCCTCTCTCAAAGAGGATGACGTCCTTGATGAAGACGGCAATGGCTCTCATGATGAAGGACATGAAGAGATGCATGTGAATGTAATTCCGAGTGCAGTGGAGTTTCCTGGATGAGAGAAAGAGAGAAAGGAGTCTTTCCAAAGGGGCCCACCACACAGAGAGCCCAACTGAAACTGGTTTAAGAGCCAAGAGGTAAGCCAACTCTCTTCCCCTCCCTCAAGTTTCCCGTGTGTGTCTCTGTGACGTAAACATGTGAGAGTGCTGGAGGTGAAATAGTTAAACAGGTTACCCAATCAGAACCCAGGGGGTGGAGTCAGAGGGACTATAAAACCAGCTCTGGGAGGGACAAAGGGAAGATGTTTGTTGGGAGTTGGTTGGCGTGGGAGTGAATTGGGATAGTCTGTGGGTAGGTTGTGTTAGTGTAGCGAAATAAGCTGAGTCAGGAACAGTTAGGAGCTAGGAAGACAAGTAAATATCTGAGAGGTGGATTAGTGAGGGAGAGCAGGTAGCGGAAGTTATAGGTCTGGATAGGCACCCCATGATTGTAATTGTCCAATACCGTTTATGAAACCACACGCTTGTTAAACTGCAATAAATAAACCGAAGTTTATGTTCCAATTTAACCCTGACTGGACTCAGTATTGTACCAGGTAGGGCCTGGGTGGTGGCAGTGAGAAATAAAGTGGTGGCACAGGGATCAATAGACGGTGAAACATCCGGGGACCCTGTGTGATCGCCACAGTCTCTTACCTGAAGAGACACAGAACCACCATGGCCGCCGTGAGAGCAACGAGAGACAAACTGTGCCCAATGGTGTACCCAGTCTTCACAGTGCCGTAGAATGTGTTCTGTCAACACAGAAAAGAGAAGTGAATAACAGCGTGTTTACCTATTCGTTCGTTCAGTTTGTAACCCGCTTGTCTGCCAACAGGCCCTCAAAGAAGCTTACAATGTTTTCAATCGCAGGGCTGCGGCTCAGGGGCAGAACACCTGCTTTTCTTGAAGAACATTCCAGATCTGATCCCAAGGATCAGCCCAATACATTTTGGTGCCTGAGGCAAACCACCAGGGAAGAAGGGGTGAGTGAAGAGCTACGTTAGGAACAAGGGAGGAATAAACATTGGGATCTGGTCTCCTGTGGATCCTGCCACCTGAGGCAGTGACTTTACCTGACAATCTCCTCTCCATGCTCTCCAGGTATGGTTGGAAACATCCCTGTAGGAAACCCAGGAGAGCTGATGGTACACTGAGGTAGATGGACCAATGGTCTGAGGCAGTTTTTGATGTTCAATTAAAATTCAAGTTCTTCTTCCATCTTCCCTCATCTCCCAGCTTACTTCAACTTCTCCCAATCCCAGTACCTCAGCCTTCACTTCAGGACGTCAGCTGCTATTACCTATCGCTCAACAGATCGTACAACCTATATCGCCCTCAGTATTTTGTGAGTCAGTTAAAGAAACTCCATGCTACTGGTCTCTAAGTCGGGGTGGATAACCTATTGCAGCCTGAGGGCCACAGTTGTTCATGGAGAACGTTCTGGGGCCTGTTTGTAGAAAGTGCAAAAGCAGATAAGGCCGAGGTATCTGTGGGAAGAACAAAGGATGTGACTGTTTTCTTTGTACATTCATACCTCATGCTACGTTTGCTTCAGGTTGAGCGTTTTCAGGTTGTGTGACCTGGAAGTACCGGAAAGGGTTGCTTCCAGGTTTCGCTGCTCGCACATGCGCAGACGTGCAAAATGATGTCACGCGCATGCGCAGAAGCGGCGAATTGTGACGCACGCATGTGCACACGTGGGCTGCGTTCCTTTCAGGTTGCAAACGGGCCACCGGAACGGATCCTGTTCGCAACCAGAGGTACCACTGTACAGTGGGTTGAGTTCCAGCTGCACAAAAGCCAGTGGTTTCTAGACAAAC
The DNA here is from genome assembly GCF_964106915.1 of Podarcis gaigeae. Taxonomy (NCBI): domain Eukaryota; kingdom Metazoa; phylum Chordata; class Lepidosauria; order Squamata; family Lacertidae; genus Podarcis; species Podarcis gaigeae. The sequence goes on from NC_139688.1 coordinate 7,587,014, forward strand.
ACACCCCTTTCTCCTGTCCTCCTTCAAGGCAAGAAAGAAGCATCGGCACAGTTCTAGGACACATGCCAACAAGGCAAATGCATCTGAAGGAGGTGTGGAACTGAAGCCATTTCCCAGCCCAAGCCACCAGTGGTTTGTCGCTCTCATAGCATCAAATGCAGCGTTGTGCCAAAAAGCTTCTGGAAACCGAATATTTGGCTTCTCTCAGCAAGCCTACCAAACCCGACCTTGCTTCGAGTTTACTGACCTGTTCCACCACGTTTGTGGCATTGGGATCATACCCACACGCTGCGATGTATGGAGGGTACATTTCAGACCAGCCTTCGCTGGTACAGTTCCTGCTCACATTACCTAGAAGGGAAGAAAGCAAGAGGGTTGCAAGGCTTGACGGCTACAGAGTTGGGTAAGAATCTCTGGGGATTACATATTCTACTTGATCGCTTGCCTTTTTGACAGGTGTACCTAAAATAAACCCCACAGAGTCTGAAACAACAAAAGGTCGTAAAAACAGAAAAGTATCTATCATCTATCTATCTATCTATCATCTATCTATCTATCTATCTATCTATCTATCTATCTATCTATCTCTCTCTCTCTCTCTCTCTATCTATCTATCTATCTATCTATCATCTATCTATCTATCTATCATCTATCATCTATCTATCTATCTATATCTATCTATCTATCTATCATCTATCTATCATCTATCTATCTATCTATCTATCTATCTATCTATCTATCTATCTATCATCTATATCATCTATCTATCTATCTATCTATCTATCTATCTATCATCTGTGCTGGAATGAGACAGTTTCTGCCATGTGCCCCAAATTCAGAAAGTGGGTGCCTCCTTCAGGAGGGAGTTCCAAAAATTGGACCTGTAACACCGAATGCATTTGCTGTGCTAGAAATTACCTCAGCAGAGTTCCCTGTGCTGAAGAAAAGATTGTTCAGCCTCTTTGCAAACTGTAGCCTTGTGAGGGGAACAGGGGGCTTCTAACAACTCTTAGCACCATTAAGAAGCGACAGTTCCCAGAATCCTTTGGGGGAAGCCATGACGGTTTAAAGTGGCATCAAAGTGCTTTAAGTGCAGGGTGTGAATATGGCCTGAGTGTTCAACTTGGGGGTGGTGGGGGTGGAGAGTAGGAGAGAGAGCTTATTCAGCTCCAGAGTCTTGTGAGGGATGGGGGAAAGCAACAAGTTACCACTTCCCAGCTTCTCAGAGGCATTTCTCCATCTTTTAAAAGGGTATTTTATTGATTTGTTAACCAAAAAAATAAAAAAATAAAAAAGTGCAAATGTAACAAAAAGAAAGACTAAAAAACTTAAAACCACAAAGCGTCACAGCTTGGAAGGACAAAAGTACAAAGATGCAACACAGCTCCAAATAAAGTATTGACTCATACAAAAAATCCCTTTACAAATAATAAAGATATACAAAAATGAAAGCATTGTCCACTTGTGAGTTCCATCATTACTGAGAATAAAGGTTCTGTATAGTCTTAAACCTGCCAGGCATTTGCATTTACTGGTGGCAGTGAGCGACTATGTACCTCAGTGTTCTTATAAGAAATAAAATCATGCCTTCTATCTCTCTATCTCTGCCAGAGTTTCCCAAACTTGGATCTCCAGCTGTTTTTGGATTACAACTCCCATCAGCCCTAGCTAGCGGTCAGGGAGGATGGGAATTGTAGTTCAAAAACAACTGGAGGCCCAACTTTGGGAAACCCCGGTCTATACGGCCATTCGAGCTCTAGTTTATGAGATACCTTTTCAAGAAGGGCAATTTGCCAAACCTTATTGCTCTATATCTCACTCATTATGGGATGCAGCAGTGGCCACCAACCTCTCTGGGCCAGTTGACCCTTTTGGGATGTGAAGAAAAGTCTGTGGGTGTCAGTTACAAAATGGCTGCTGTATCCAAAGGAACAAATAAAGACACAGGGCCCAAAGAGGTGCGGGCGTGCCCCACCCTCCATCAATCATGTGTGTGTGGGGGGGGGAGTGATATCTACCACAAAGAGAGAAGATTCTTGCCCCTCTCCTCTCCTCATAACTGAAGGAAGAGCAGGGGTTCAATGCAGTGAAATGTGGGGATGTTTTTCCCCACCCCAGACATCTTTATTGAAAGTTCAAAAAGCATGTGGTGGACGTGTCCTAAGGTGAAAGACCTCTGGGAAAAGATTTATAATGAGTTGAAAAAATATGTTGAAAAATACATTTATTAAGAAGCCAGACCGAGCAACGGGATCTCACACTGTTGCGGGGATTCGAAACGCTGACCTTCTGATCGGCAAGCCCTAGGCTCTGTGGTTGAATCCACAGCGCCACCCGCATCCCTTATGCACCGTGGTAGTCATTTGTATACCTGTATTATCTGCAAAGCCATTTGTATTATTTATCTGCGCTTGTGCGACTTAAATTTGCAACCCGCCTTTCTGTCCAAAGACGCTCCCAAATGCCAAAGTTTGCAAACACGGCCAAACTTTCTGCGCAGCTCAGGCGTATTTCTTAATTCTTAATAACGTTGAATCCCCAGAAACTCCTGCTGGGTTATACGAACTGCCCACATTTTGACAGCACTGTAACAAGTATTCAGCCGTGCTGCGCTTTGTTTCTCTAAGTGCTTGGCGCATTAGCTCTGCTGCGTGGGTTTGGCTATCAATAGGCAACTCGCCTAAATGCAATTTCTGCCTCTTCTTAAAGCTCATCCTCTCCATGATGCTTTTGTTCTCCTGTTCCTTACACTTGACTGAAGTGCCCTCCCATTGACAAAAAGTTTCGCGCCCCTTCCACTCACATTGATGGGAGATTTGAAACAGATTCTGCTTCCTTTTGGGATTTGTCTGCCTTTCTTACCCAGGGCTTTGTTGGAACCCCAGAATCTTCCCATACCCCAAACTCTGGAATGCCATGAAGGAATAACCATGTGTAATGGTTATAAGGGGGTTACTTGTGTGTAAGTTGCCGTTACTGCTGGTTAGATCGCCTGGTTAACCTTGCCTCGGCTGACAGCCCTTCGCTCCGTGGCCGTTCAGTCGCTTGCAGAATCCGTCAGTGGGCGTTTCTTGAACCTCTTCCAGCAAAGAAGTTGTTTGACGCCAAGTCTCCGCCTACTCTCCCTGCGCGGAAATCTTCTGCGCAGGGAAGGAGTGGGCAGAGGCGTGCCTGTGCTTTCCCCACTAGTTTCGGGTGAAGAGTCTCGGAGACCCCTTTCCGACTCCTCCATCTCCCTCCCTTCTCTACTGGTGTTGTGCTGATTTCCTTCCCCTCTGCTGGTCCCCTCTCCTGCATCGCTCGGGAGCCTTGCCTCCACCTCTCGCTCTGATGTCAGTTCCCTGACACCTTGGGAATGGTTGGAACATGCGCAGAGCAGACGTGGTTCGACTGGAGGGGCAGAGCTGCAGTACTAGCTTCCCACCAGCAGGGGCACTGGTGCTAATTGGGAGGAAGAGGGGAAAGGCGTCAGAGGGTTAGCATCACTGTCTCCAGCTTTGGAGGCAGAGCTTCTCTTCTCTCCCTGCCAATCACTCGCAGCCAAGTAAGATCATCTTCCATGAATATGGTCTTAGCAGTGAGTCCTTAAGGGACTGTGGAGGCCAATTCTGGATCCACACATCCTTCCACAGAGGGGACATAGGTTTCCGGGTGGGAGTTGATCACTGTGAGGGTTTGCCAAACATGCCTTCCTCTTAGCTCCTGTCTCCCTTTCGTTCTGAGTTAGTAGTTCTTCAAAGTCCACAATGCCTTTGCTAGAGGCTATTCTTCAACTGAAGCACTCGCAGGCCAGTGTTTCCTAATTATCAGCGCATATACTGCATTTTTAAAGATTTGCCTTGAGAGCCTCTGTAAGCCTCTTTTGTTGACAACCGGTATTTTGCTTTCCATTCTTAAGTTGGGAATAGAGTACAGTGGTACCTTGGGTTAAGTACTTAATTCGTTCTAGAGGTCTGTTCTTAACCTGAAACTGTTCTTAACCTGAAGCACCACTTTAGCTAATGGGGCCTCCTGCTGCTGCCGCGCCGCTGGAGCACGATTTCGGTTCTCATCCTGAAGCAAAGTTCTTAACCCGAGGTACTATTTCTGGGTTAGCGGAGTCTGTAACCTGAAGCGTATGTAACCCGAGGTACCACTGTAGTTGCTTTGGAAAGACGATAATCAGGCATTCAAACAACATGACCAGTCCAACAAAGTTGATGTTGAAGAATCATTGCTTTGGCACTGGTGATCTTTGCTTCCTCCAGTACACTGACATCAGTTTGCCTTTCTTCACATTAAGCTGGTGCTTAATAGATTTTACATGGGGTGGGCGCACAACCCCAGAGTCTGTCAAGACTGGCCCGTACGGGCAGGGGTACCTTTACCTTTACCTTTAAGAAGAATCATAGAATCATAGAATCATGCAGTTGGAAGAGACCACAAGGGCCATCGAGTCCAACCCCCTGCCAAGCAGGAAACACCATCAGAGCACTCCTGACATATGGTTGTCAAGCCTCTGCTTAAAGACCTCCAAAGAAGGAGACTCCACCACACTCCTTGGCAGCAAATTCCACTGTCAAACAGCTCTTACTGTCAGGAAGTTCTTCCTAAGGTTTAGGTGGAATCTTCTTTCTTGTAGTTTGGATCCATTGCTCCGTGTCCGCTTCTCTGGAGCAGCAGAAAACAACCTTTCTCCCACCTCTATGTGACATCCTTTTATATATTTGAACATGGCTATCACATCACCCCTTAACCTCCTCTTCTCCAGGCTAAACATGCCCAGCTCCCTTAGCCGTTCCTCATAAGGCATCGTTTCCAGGCCTTTGACCATTTTGGTTGCCCTCCTCTGGACACGTTCCAGTTTGTCAGTGTCCTTCTTGAACTGTGGTGCCCAGAACTGGACACAGTACTCCAGGTGAGGTCTGACCAGAGCAGAATACAGTGGCACTATTACTTCCCTTGATCTAGATGCTATACTCCTATTGATGCAGCCCAGAATTGCATTGGCTTTTTTAGCTGCCGCGTCCCACTGTTGGCTCATGTCAAGTTTGTGGTCAACCAAGACTCCTAGATCCTTTTCACATGTACTGCTCTCAAGCCAGGTGTCACCCATCTTGTATTTGTGCCTCTCATTTTTTTTGCCCAAGTGCAATACTTTACATTTCTCCCTGTTAAAATTCATCTTGTCGGACACGACTAAACAGCTAAACAACAACAATAGTTTTACTTCTATCACTTGTTTCATTTTTATTTTTTAAAAATTAATGGTTTCCCCCCTCTCCCCATGTTTTTAGTGGTTCTTATTTTTACCTGTAAGCTGCCTGGAGCCCCATCAGGGGAAAAGGCAGGTTATAAATCATAGAATCTTAGAGTTGGAAGGAGTCATCTAGTCCAACCCCCTGCAATGCAGGAATCTCAGCTAAAGCATACATGACAGTTGGACAGTTGACTTCTGCTTCAAAACCTTCAAGAATGGTGAGTCTACCACCTCTCATGGAAGTCTGTTCCACTGCTGAACACCTCTGACTGTCAGAAAGCTTTTCTAAATGTTAAGTCAGCATCTCCTTTCTTGTAACTTGAAGCCATTGCCTTGAGTCCTACCCTCAAGAGCAGGGGAAAACAAGCATGCTCCATGTGACAGCCCTTAAGATACCTGAAGATGGGTATCCTATCTCCTCTCAGTCTCCTCTTTTCCAGGCTAAACATACCCAGCTCCTTCAAGGCTTAGTTTCCAGACCCTTGATAATCTCAGCTGCCTTCCTCTGCACACATTCCAGCTTGTCAACATCCTTCTTAAATTGTGGTGCCCAGAATTGGAGACAGTATTCCAAGTGTGGTCTGACTAAGGCAGAATAGAGTGGGACTATAACTTCCCTGACAAACTTAGACAGCATCTTAAAAAGCAGAGACATCACCTTGCCGAAAAAGATCCGTATAGTTCAAGCTATGGTTTTCCAAGTAGTGATGTGTGGAAGTGAGAGCTGGACCATAAAGAAGGCTGATCGCCGAAGAATGGATGCTTTTGAATTATGGTGCTGGAGGAGACTCTTGAGAGTCCCATGGACTGCAAGAAGATCCAACCTCTCCATTCTGAAGGAAACCAGCCCTGAGTGCTCACTGGAAGGACAGATCCTGAAGCTGAGGCTCCAATACCTTGGCCACCTCAGGAGTAGAGAAGACTCCCTGGAAAAGTCCCTGATGCTGGGAAAGATGGAGGGCACAAGGAGAAGGGGACGACAAAGGACGAGATGGTGGGACAGTGTTCTCAAAGCTATCAGCATGAGTTTGACCAAACTGCGAGAGACAGTAGAAGACAAGAGTGCCTGGTGTGCTCTGGCACATGGGGTCACGAAGAGTCAGACACGACTAAACAACAACAACAAATAACCTCCCTTGATCTGGACACTAGACTTCTGTTGATGCAGCCTAGAATAATGTTAGCTTTTTTTTGCTGCTGCAAGACACTGTTGACTCATGTTAAGCTTTTGGTCCACCAAGACCCCTAGATCTTTTTCACATGTACTGCTAGCAAGCCAGGTGCCCCCAATCCTATATCTGTGCATCTGGTTCTTCCTGCCTAAGTGCAGAACCTTTTATTTGTCCCTATTGAAATTCATTTTGTTAGCTTGTGCCCAGTTCTCCAATCCATTAAGGTCATTTCGAATTCTGATTCTGTCATCTGCAGCATTAGCTACCCTTCCCAGTTTGGTGTCATCTGCAAATTTGATGACTAGAAGCCACAGATAGTTGCCTCTTTTATGAACTTGTCCAATTCTCTTTCAAAGCCATCTAAGTTGGTGGCCATTACTGCCTCTTGTGGCAGAGAGTTCCATAGTCTGACTATGCGTAGCATGCTTTCTTTTATCGGTCATGAATCTTCCAACATTCCAACATATCCTCCACCTGGAAATTCAAGAAGCATCAAGGAAATATTCCAACACTCAAGGAAGCCATGAAGTCGGACTTGTGAGGGGAGTGGCCTGGGGGGGCAGAATGGTGTGGCTCAGGAAGGTATGTGGCCTGGAGAAATTCTCAAGGGCCAAATACAAGTGGCCTGGAGGGCCACATTTGAGCACCAGACTGAGTTTCATTAACCCTGTTGTGAAGGAATGACTGAGTACAGTTCATGTTGCCTGACACCGCAGCTGAATGGGATGAAAATGACTTTCATATTTGAAAAGTAATTGTGATGACCAGATTACATTTGTAGGTTTGCAAGAAGTTTTGTGAGGTAAATTATTTGAATTATTGCAAAAATGGTTAAAGAGGTGGATTGTGAGTTAAGATAATTAAAGGCAATAGGAATTTAAGAAATGCAGAAGAAATGATAAAAATGGTAAAATGATAAATGATAAAAAAATCATCAGAGGTGCTGATGGAAGTCCAAAAAGATTGTATAAGATGTGAAGTCCTGTGGAATGTATAATAATTGGTATGTTGAAATTAATAAAAATTATATATTAAAAAAAGAAAAGAAAATTACTTTCATATTCCAAGTGCTCTATTCTCCATGGAATTGTTGGCTTGCTTCACTTGGCGACACTCCGAGTTCCGTGTTTACCCAGAATTCCCCTTAAAAATGTAAGCAAGAGTCCAAAATGCATCAGTTTTTCTCCCCGGGAACGGCTCAACGGATGAAGGAGACGGCGGTGAAATTGTAAGGGACTGTTTATGTTTGCTGCCTCGTTTCTGGGAGGCGGTGTGATTGATTCTGCCGGGGCAAAAAGCAGAAAAGAGGACAAAATGATCCAGGAAAGAGAAGGGGGGAAAAAACCCCTCTCCTGTACGTGGTCCAACATAGAAATGGAGCTAAAGAGACAGCAATCAATTTCAGAATAAATGTTCCTGGCCAAGAAACAAGACCAAAACCTTGATTTGGTCGAAAAAATAAAAATAAAAAGTCTCTGCTTGGCATGTCACATTTTTTTCCATGGAAAAGAATTAATGCTGGAGAGTGTTTTGGTAATATGAAGACAGGAATCTGTCTTATACTAAGCCAAATGGTCAGATCACTGGTCCATCGAGATCAGGAATGTCCAAAGTCCGTCTCGGGGGCCTAATCTGTTTATCTCCTGGGGTAAAATCCTAAAAAAAGCTCTACAACTTCAATCCTAAAAATCCTTAATCACTTAATCAAACCTGGCCCTCTTTGAAAAAAGTTTGGGCACCCCTGATCTCTAGATCAGACTTATCTGCTCTGTTTGGCTCTCCAGATCTTCACCAGATGTTTTCCACCATCTGATCCCATTTTAACTGGAGATGTCAGGGACTCAATCAGGGACCCTCCGCAAGTAGTCCTCTCTGTCACTAAGCTCAGGGGTAGTTTTTGTGCTGCCCTCTGGACAGACTCCCAACTCCCATCATCCCCAGCTGGAATGGCCAATGATCAGGGGAGATGGGACCCTCCAAGTTAGACTACTGCAATGCATTGCACGTGGGGCTACCTTTGAAGACTGTTGGAAACTATAGCCGGTGTGTAACATGTTGGCTATGAAAATTAAGCACGAACAGATCATCTGGATGATATAAACTGACCTGAATGCATTGCCTGCCAAGTAATTTCTGGACCCAATTCAAAATGCTGGTTTGGACCTTTCAAGTCAAATACTGTTTGGACCTTAAAGGACTGCCTTTCCAGCGGGAGGTCCCATTAGCTAAAGTGCTACCTCAGGTTAAGAACAGTTTCAGGTTAAGAACAGACCTCCAGAACAAATTAAGTTCTTAACCCAAGGTACCAATGTATATGGTGATGGGGTGAGACCCTTACACACACACACACACACACACACACATATATATATAAAGGTAAAGGTAAAGGTACCCCTGCCCGTACGGGCCAGTCTTGACAGACTCTGGGGTTGTGCGCCCATCTCACTTAAGAGGCCAGGGGCCAGCGCTGTCCGGAGACACTTCCGGGTCACGTGGCCAGCGTGACATCGCTGCTCTGGCGAGCCAGAGCCGCACAAGGAAACGCCGTTTACCTTCCCGCTGGTAAGCGGTCCCTATTTATCTACTTGCACCCGGAGGTGCTTTCGAACTGCTAGGTTGGCAGGCGCTGGGACCGAGCAGCGGGAGCGCACCCCGCCGCAGGGATTCGAACCACCGACCTTTTGATCGGCAAGTCCTAGGCGCTGAGGCTTTAGCCCACAGTGCCACCTGTGTCCCTATATATATATATACTGAGGCATAATTCCAGAAGCCTCTAGCTTGCCACAAGAGGAAAATCATGCCATAAGAGGAAGCTAAATAGGAGAACTTGATCTGCAGAGGAAGCTGTGGGAGTTAACTTGCTGGTTCCTGTTACCACTACTTAGAGAGGGCTTCCAGGGTGAAAAGGCATCTCATTCAATTTCTAGGTGTAGAAACATAGCCTGGAGTCAATGCGTGGGGTTTTTTGGGGGTGGGGGAAATGACACTATCTGAAGCCAGTGGACTTCCCTGTCTGCAAAAAGAGGATACAGCAAGTGCAAAACGATTTACTGGAATTGGATTTGGCAGGCAAACATGGGAAAGATGGTAGGAATCCTGGTGCCTTGGAGAATGGAAAACAGAAAGAAAGAAAAAAGCCTGGAAAACTGAGCTGGTGATGTGGACAAGATGTCAGCTGCAGTGAGGGGGGAGACAAACAGCTCAGCAGTTACATGATTCAGCTAGATCTTTCTCAATTCTGCCCTGGCCCCTGCATTTATCCTGGCTAGCTAAGGAGAACCACATGCTTGCAGTCAGGCTGTTAAAGGTAAAGGGACCCCTGACCATTAGGTCCAGCCGCGGACGACTCTGGGGTTGCGGCGCTCATCTCGCTTTATTGGCCGAGGGAGCCCGTGTACAGCTTCCGGGTCATGTGGCCAGCATGACTAAGCCGCTTCTGGTGAACCAGAGCAGCGCACGTAAACGCCGTTTACCTTCCTGCTGGAGCGGTACCTATTTATCTACTTGCACTTTGATATGCTTTCGAACTGCTGGGTTGGCAGGAGCTGGGACTGAGGAACGGGAGCTCACCCCGTCGTGGGGATTCGAACCGCTGACCTTCTGATCGGCAAGTCCTAGGCTCTGTGGTTTAACCCACAGCGCCACCCGTGTCCCAGTCAGGCTGTTAGAGGGCACCAAACTCCTTCAAGCAAGGCTTTGGGAGACTTGCAATTTAATGCCATGTAGAGTTTGGCCCAGAACGTTAAGCTTGCATCCTAGCTAAACCTCTTTGCACCGGTTCCCTCTTTGGGCACAGAACAGGGTTGTGCAGTGTCTGTCTGTGCGATTGACAGGATGTTTGAAGCCTCTGGATTGGCCAGGCCTGCTATCCATTCCAGGAGCTGCCCTTGTGTGGTGCATCAAGAAGCATCTCATTCCTGTAGCACTTCAGTGACTCCAGATCCAGCAGTACAGAGCCAGACAGCTGGACCTGAAAAACACCCTTTTAGCACATAGATTTGGAGATAGCTGCCCACACCCCAAGGCTTGCCCTGACAGCAACAACCAACTGGCAATGCAGGGGCCAGCGATATCTCAGTTGGTTAGAGCAGGCTTCTTCAACCTCGGCCCTCCAGATGTTTTGGGCCTACAACTCCCATGATCCCTAGCTAGCAGGACCAGTGGTCAGGGAGGCTGGGAATTGTAGTCTCAAAACATCTGGAGGGCCGAGGTTGAGGAAGCCTGGGTTAGCATGGTGCTGATAACGCCAAGATTGCAGGTTTGATCCCCCTTTTGGGATCAATAATCATCGGGGTCCCCTTCAACTCTACAATTCTAGAGTATACCTGAAGGAGTGTCTCCACCCCATCGTTCAGCCCGGACACTGAGGCCCAGCTCCGAAGGCCTTCTGGCAGTTCCCTTCCTGCGAGAAGTGAGGTTACAGGGAACCAGGCAGAGGGCCTTCTTGGTAGTGGCACCTGCCCTGTCGAATGCCCTCCCATCAGATGTCAAGGAACTAACTATCTGACTTGTAGAAGACATCTGAAGGCAGCCCTGTTTAGGGAAGCTTTTTAATGTTTGATGTTTTATCGCAGGCTTCCTCAACCTCGGCCCTCCAGATGTTTTGAGACTACAATTCCCATCATCCCTGACCACTGGTCCTGCTAGCTAGGGATCATGGGAGTTGTAGGCCAAAACATCTGGAGGGCCGAGGTTGAGGAAGCCTGCTTTATTGTGTTTTTAATATCCTGTTGGAAGCCGCCCAGAGTGGCTGGAGAGGCCTGGCCAGATGGGCGGGGTATAAGTAATAAATGATGATGATGATGATGATACTATGATCTGACCACCACCAACCCTACCAAATATCATCAGAGGTAGAGTTAAAAAATGCCCAGAGTTTTATGATGACATTTCAAAAGGCTGCAGAAGACAGATGTGATAACTGCAGTGAGTAAACTCTTGGGGAAAGTTGAACTGTTTAGTGAATCAGCTGTTCAGGGCGAGTGTTTCGCAATCAACAGATCTATTTCTTCTGCCCTTGCCTCACTGCATTCAGCGACTGCCACAGAACAAGGGGCTGTCATGAAGTCTGGAATTTAGAAATGGACAGGCTCTTTACAACCAGCCCTGACAAAAGTTTGAGTGGAGGCGACGGGGAACAGGGGATGAGCTTTCTGGATCTCAGCCCATCTCCAGTGAAGGCATTTTGACAGATCCGATCCTGCCCATCAAATTAGCTGCGCTTGCCAAAAAAGCTCTTAAGTCAGGGGACCTCAGAACAGAAATAAAAATTCTAAAAAATCACCGTTTCATTTACAGGGTTCCTGACATGATGGAGGCACAACTGGGAGAGATGTGCTCAAAATAACTCTTGGCATGGTGTCAAGAAAATAAAAATAAAAGAAAAAGACAATGTCAAAGCTCTCCTGAGGAATATCTTGACTGGTCAGGCAGCATGAGCCAATTAATGGGCATCTACTTAGAAGCAAGGGACGCGGGTGGCGCTGTGGGTAAAATCTCAGTGCCTAGGACTTGCCGATTGTAAGGTCAGCGGTTCGAATTCCCACGGCGGGGTGAGCTCCCATCGTTCGGTCCCAGCTCCTGCCCACCTAGCAGTTCGAAAGCACCCCAAAGTGCAAGTAGATAAATAGGTACCGCTTTATAGTGGGAAGGTAAACGGCGTTTCTGTGTGCGGCGCTGGTGCTGGCTCGCCAGCTGCAGCTTTGTCACGCTGGCCACGTGACCCAGAAGTGTCTTCGGACGGCGCCGGCTCCCGGCCTATTAAGCAAGATGAGCGCGCAACCCTAGAGTCGGACACGACTGGCCCGTACGGGCAGGGATACCTTAGAAGCAAGTTCCACTGCAATCAGTAACTACTAAATACAGTGGTACTTCGGTTCTCGAACGTCTCTGTTAACTAATGTTTTGGAACCCGAATGCTTCTGTTTTCGAACATGCCTTGGAAGTCGAATGGCTTCTGCTACTTGTTTTTCAATTTTCTCAATTTAATTTGTAGACAGCCCTTTGCACCTCGGTTTTCAAACATTTCAGAACTCAAACAGTCTTCCGGATCGGGTTACATTCGAGAACCGAGGTACCACTGTACCTGGTGCATTTAAGATGGCAGACTCAAACACAATGCTAGAGGTTGGGGCTACTCAATGAAACTTAAGTGTTGGGAGATTGAGGAAGGCAAAGGGCATAGTTTAACTAGCTACTCTTCACACAGTGCCTAGTTAACTATGGAACTCACTGAACAGTTGTGTGTGGTTCGTAAACTAGGGGGACCAGGGTAGTCTCCTAAAGGGTCCAAGAGCCCTTCTGCCACCTTGCCAAAGCTTGTTCGGCTTTGGGCAGGAGGCCTCAGGGCTCCAGCATCCAGCTTGTGCCCAGCTTGCAACTCACGTGTGCAACTTTGGGACGTCGCAATGTCATGTGCGCAATGTCAGCCCCACCCCCTGCAGTTGACCTCACAAGCTGGCAGCTCTGGCCCTAACTGTTCCCCTACAAAAATATTCACTGTGCGCCACTTTTACTGAACTTATTGTCATAGATCTAAGGTAGCAGAGTCTGTTCGTGAGTGGTAGAAAGCAATAAACAGTAGTATTTAGCTAATGTTTGGGATATGAAAGGAAAATACAAGCTGCAGAACTGGGCCAGAGAGGAAATTCCTTGGTTTAGTTTATGAAAACCAGCCTGGCTGGGCTAGCTAAGTGCAGAGCCATTAAGAAACAACGGGGAACCAGGTTCTGGGTCATTGAGGGCCACTGGCTATGCAAAAAGTTATCCTTCCCCTCTTATTCGAGGAGAGGACAGAGACAGGAGATTTGGGAGGGTGACAAGGTGGTGGTGGTGTGTGTGATGTCACAGGAAAATGTATCCTTTCTGAAAGCTGAAGGTGTTCTGGGAACAAGTAGGAAGAACTATCTTGGCGCTGGCTGAGAAGTGTGATTAGCCCAAGGTCACCCAGCAGCTGCATGTGGAGGAGCGGGGAAGCGAACCCGGTTCCCCAGATTACGAGTCCATTGCTCCTAACCACTACACCACACTGGCTCTCCTGACTGACTGCTGCTTTGGAATCAACCTTGCTGAAGCTATGAGAGGGGCAAGGACAGACTCTCTTGGGATATAATGTTTTGCACCCCCTCCTTTGAAGACTTTAGGTGTAATCCCCAAGGACGTGCTCTATGGGGAGCTGGCTTCAGGCACCAGGGCCATTGGCAGGCCAACTCTGTGTTGCAAAAATGTCTGCAAACACGACACGAAGGCTGGGAACATCAACCTCTCCATGCTGATGGCTGTTTTGTGGGAGGCAGTTCCATAGTTTAACAATGCACTATGTGAAGAATCATTTCCTTTTATAATAATAGTTTATAATAATAATGTATTATTTATACCCCACCCGTCTGGCTGAGTTTCCCCAGCCACTCTGTCCTGAATCTTCCAACATTCTGTTCTATTGTATATACACGAGTTCTGGTGCTAGGTTTGGATTTGATATCCCACTTTATCACTACCCTGAGGAGTCTCAAAGCAGCTAACAATCTCCCTTCCCTTCCTCCCCCACAACAAACACTCTGTGAGGTGAGTGGGGCTGAGAGACTTCAGAGAAGTGTGACTGGCCCAAGGTCACCCAGCAGCTGCATGTGGAGGAGCAGGGAATCAAACCTGGTTCACCAGATTACGAGTCCACTGCTCTTAACCACTACACCACGCTGGCTCTAGGTTAGAAGGAGTAAAACCTTTCTCTACCCGCTTTCTCCATAATGAGAGGCGGGCACCTCAGGATGACAAGATGTCATCTGCCATCAGACTTGGCGCCCGTTTATAAAGTGGTTTATCATAGCTGTTCACCTTCAATCAGAAAGACTCGCAGATATAAACCCATAGACAAAACCATCTTCATGTACACTCTGAATTGGGAAAATCACTTACCTGCAGTCCTTGAAAAGAAGGTGAAATAGGCAGGGCAGGGCAGGACTTTGACTTCGCCCAGACTTCCTGCAGGCCAGCAAGTAAGGTTATCCCACATGCTCCCGCAGCCTAAGAAGAAAGAGAAATGGAAACTTCAATGGAAACAGCAAAACCGAGACAAGCTTTGCACGCTTCATGGGGGGCAGCACTGCATGGCGGGCCACATACATCTAGAGTCAGCAAACTTTTTCAGCAGGGGGCTGGTCCACTGTCCCTCAGACCTTGTCGGGGGCCAGACTGTATTTTGAAAAAGAAGTAGAAGAACGAATTCCTATGCCCCACAAATAACCCAGAGAAGCATTTTAAATAAAAGCACACATTCTACTCATGTAAAAACACGCTGATTCCCAGACTGTCCATGGGCTTAATTTAGAAGGTGATTGAGCAGGATCCAGTGTTTCCCAACCTTGGGCCTCCAGCTGTTTTTGGACCACAACTCCCATCACCCCTAGCTAGCAAGACCAGTGGTCAGGGATGATGGGAGTTGTAGTCCAACAACATCTGGGGACCCACAGGTTGAGAACTGCTGATCCAGAGTCTTCAGTTGCCTGTTCCATATGGTGAAACAGTGGGGTGTGATTTGCACAGGTGAAGCAGCACACGGAAGCAGCAATGGGTGTCAAAATCATCCCTCTCCTGTTTCCCAAAAAGTTTTTCTGCTCTGCATGCATGAGGCTAGAACAATGCATTGTAGAGTTTGCAAACTGATGGGGAATTCCTCTCCCCTACAAGCAATAAGAATCTATCCTGCCTCGCAAGGTTGCTGCAGGGTTTAAATGTGAAGAACCTATTTCATTTCACGATTTCATTTCTTTTATTTATATCCCGCCTTGCTTCCCGGGGAGCTCAAGGTGGTGTAAATAGTTCCAACCTTCCACATTTTATCCTCACAACTACCCTGGGAGGTAGATTAGGCAGAGAGTGAGTGACCAGTCCAAAATCACTGGGAGAACATCATGGCAGAGTGGGGATTCGAACCCTGGTGTCACAGGTCCTAGTCCGACACTCTAACCACTACACCACACTGGCTGTATTGTATACCACCACCTTGAGCCCACTGGAGAAAAGGGTGAGATAGCAATGCAAATGTTCCTTGCCCTCGACATTTCACCAGCCATGAATATAGACAATTCCAGGAAGCTATTTTCACTCTGCTCTATGAAAAAAACAAACCCCTGATGCCTTCGTGGAATGGTATTACTGTACAACAATCCCACACAACATCTGAGCTAAAGAAACGTGAGCTAATCTGTGGCACCAGCATTTTGGCACTCCTCTGCCAGAGGGGTCCAATGCACCCTAAATAAATTTTGTTTGACTTTGTTATTTATTTAATGCTGATCTCCTCTTGTTTTGCTCTCTAGAGGTGACATTAGAAAGTGTATTAGAAAGCTGCTTTAGGGAGGGACAAGTCCAGCTGGGCATTTTTGTTAAAACCCCAAGGGATGGAGTGAGTCAGGCTACCGAAAGGCAAAAGACAGAGCAAAGCAAAACTGATTCTGATTGAGAGTTCAAACTTCATTTGTGCAGCAGGGGATTCTGCTAATTTAACTGATACGATCATACTCAGCAACTGCAAGCCTTTGGGAACATTTGGATTTTTGAGTGAGTGTTGAAGAAGTCAAAGAAGAAGAAGAAGAAGAGGAGGAGTTTGGATTTGATATCCCACTTTATCCCTACCCTAAGGAGTCTCAAAGTGGCTAACAATCTCCTTTCCCTTCCTTCCCCACAACAAACACTCTCTGAGGTGAGTGGGGCTGAGAGACCTCAGAGAAGTGTGACTATCCCAAGGTCACCCAGCTGCTGCATGTGGAGGAGTGGAGACGCGAACCCGGTTCACCAGATTACGAGTCCACCGCTCTTACCCACTACACCACACTGGTTCCACACACTGGCTCCACACACCCTTTTTATCCCCCTCCCTGGATCACCATTACCCACCCTGAAGCAGAAAGGAAGACAAAACACTTCACTTTTCCAATGGATCCAGCAGAAATCATCATCATCATCATCATCATCATCATCATCATATTTATACCCCACCCATCTGGCTGGGTTTCTCCAGCCACTCTGGGCAGCACCCAACAGAATATAAAAAACACAATAGAACATCAAACATTAAAAACTTCCCTAAACAGGGCTGCCTTCATATGTCTTCTGAAAGTCAGATAGTTGTTTATTTCCTTGACATCTGACGGGAGGGTGATCCACAGAGCGGGCGCCACCACCAAGAAGCCCCTCTGCCTGTTTCCTGTAACCTCACTTCTCACAGAGGGAACCGCCAGAAGGCCCTCAGCGCTGGACCTCAGTGTTCAGGCAGAATGATGGATGTGGAGACGCTCCTTCAGATATACTGGGCCGAGGCCGTTTAAGGCTTTGAAGATCAGCAGAAATACTTTGAATTGTGCTCAGAAATGTACTGAGAGCCAATGTAGGTCTTTCAGGACTGGTGTTATATGGTCTCGGTGGCCACTCCCACTCACCTGTCTAGCTGTCACATTCTGGATTAGTTGTAGTAGCTGGGTCACCTTCAAAGGTAGCCCCACATGGAGCGCATTGCAGTAGTCCAAGCAGGAGATAACTAGAGCATGCACCATTCTGGTGAGACAGTCTGTGGGCAGGTAGGGTCTCAGCCTGCATACCAGATGGAACTAGATTGTAACCTAGAAAACCACATAGAGCTGAAAGAGGAAGTGGGCAAGAGGGCCACTCTTGGGCTCCATGATCACTGCAGATGGTGACAGCAGTCACGAAATTAAAAGACGCCTGCTTCTTGGGAGAAAAGCAATGACAAACCTAGACAGCATCTTAAAAAGCAGAGACATCACCTTTCCAACAAAGGTCCGCATAGTTAAAGCTATGGTTTTCCCAGCAGTGATGTATGGAAGTGAGAGCTGGACCATAAAGAAGGCTGATCGCCAAAGAATTGATGCTTTTGAATTATGGTGCTGGAGGAGACTCTTGAGAGTCCCATGGACTGCAAGAAGATCAAACCTCTCCATTCTGAAGGAAACCAGCCCTGAGTACTCACTGGAAGGACAGATCCTGAAGCTGAGGCTCATGAGAAGAGAAGACTCCCTGGAAAAGACCCTGATGTTGCTCAATGATGGAGGGCACAAGGAGAAGGGGATGACAGAGGACGAGATGGTAGGACAGTGTTCTCGAAGCTACCAGCATGAGTTTGACCAAACTGCGGGAGGCAGTGGAAGACGGGAGTGCCTGGTGTGCTCTGGTCCATGGGGTCACGAAGAGTCGGACATGACTAAATGACTAAACAACAACAACTTTTCAAGGGAGGAAAAATGCACCCATCCGTACCACCTCACAACCAAAGAGGCTTTGCATGTGCCAGAAGACCTCAAGCACAACTGTCGTACCCATGGGCACCATGCTGGCGACAACAGAGACTAGAAGGACCAGCTGGGAGGGCATGGAATGGGCAAGCTGTGTTGTGTATGTTTGCCTTCATGGTGCTAAGCTGATGACAATCTATTCCTTGGTTAGGCTGAGCGCTGAACAGTAACTCAGGGTAACCAGTTGATATTTTGCCAATAAGAGTCAATGATAGGAGAGAAAGTCTCCTGGTGACTTTTGATCTCTTCTGGAGAGTTTGGAATGAAATACCCCACAAGAGTTTGGGGAATGTGTTGCTCCTCTAAAGTCCGCCTTCCAACATAGGGTATCTGCAGCCGTCCAGCCGCGGCCTAGGACCCACATACCTACGGGACCGCCTCTCCTGGTATGCCCCACGGAGGACCTTAAGGTCCACAAATGACAACACCTTGGAGGTCCCAAGTTGCAAGGTGGTTAGATTGATCTCAACTAAGGCCAGGGCCTTTTCAGTACTGACCCTGACTTGGTCAAGAGACTGCGGGACTTGACATCTTTCCGCAGGGCCTGCAAGACAGAGCTGTTCTGCCTGGCCTTTGGTTTGAACTCAGTCTGACCCTTATGTTTCCCTCCCCTTATGCTTTTGATCTATGGGCTACTATTAAAATGAGGCTGCATTTTAAATTATATTTTTACCTGTATTTTAAATTGTTTTTTTTTTAATTTTATTGTAATTTTACTGGTGTTAGGCGCCCTGAGCCAGGGAGGGCGGGGTATAAATAAAAAATTATATTATATATTATATATTGCTGAACTGCAACTCCTAGCGTGGCCAGGAGTTTGGGGTGATGGGAGTTGCAGTTTCCCTGCCACTCGGTAAAAACTAGGAGGCATCCAGTGCCCGAGGATTTTTAAAGCATTCCTCTTCAACCAGGCATCAAGATGGCCAGTTCAAACCACCAAAGAGCAAGCGGCCCAGCAATTCCTCAAAAGGTATCGACACCTGAAAGGCCATGCTCCATTTTCTGTCTTTTGACAGAGCTGCACTGCAGAATGAAGATCGCACCCAATTGCACTAAGGAACTCCAGAGTCCTTGGATCTCAAGCACAACTTATACATATGCAAGAGTTGAAGCAGCATGAATACTTGAGGGTTATCTTTGCTCCTCGGGCGAGAAAAGTAAACATGGAGTTGATGATGTGAGTCATTTTCAAAGAAGTATGGGGGCTGGGAGAGGAAGAGACCCACTTTCCCCACTGTGGGAGTATTTTAACTTGGTTCATCTGATAAGCGCAGAGGCGTCTTAATTTCTCCCTGTGTTTCATCTGCCAACAGAAAAAAATAAATGAGGAGCTTACAGTGCAACTGGAAAGCTGCGAGTCTCCGCATGTTAGAGCTTCCCCTGACCAGAACCATTCAGGGAGATGGAAGGGGGGGCAGTGGCTTGGAACAGCCCCTGGAGATCAAAAGTGGCCATGAAGAGAAATTTTGGGAGAGAAAGGTCAAAGAAGGGTGTCCACAGCACTCACTCATCCATCAATATGGTTGGTGACCCTGCCATAATCCATTGCAGGACACATGGAGGACAACCAGCACCCTATCTTCAAGGGTTCCCCATTCACATGATTTTCCGTACATGGAAGTATCCCTTCATGGACACTCATCAGGAACGAAAGCCAAACCGATGCCCGGAAGTGCAATTCTAATTTAGTACAAGAGGAAATCTGGAAACCACCCTATTTTCAGTTCCACCAACTCTCATGTAAAGGCACTGTAGCAACCACTAAGCAAAACTCTCTCAGCTACTTAAGGTTTTTCTCCCCGCAATGGAATAACAGGTAAAGGTAAAGGGACCCCTGACCGTTAGGTCCAGTCGTGGATGACTCTGGGGTTGCGGCACTCTTCTCGTTTTATTGGCCGAGGGAGCTTCCAGGTCATGTAGCCAGCATGACTAAGCCACTTCTGGAGAACCAGAGCAGTGCATGGAAACGCCGTTTACCTTCCCGCCAGAGCGGTACCTATCTACTTGCACTTTGTGCTTTCGAACTGCTAGGTTGGCAGGAGCAGGGACCGAGCAACGGGACCGCACCCCATTGCGGGGATTCGAACCGCTGACCTTTTGATCGGCAAGCCCTAGGCTCTGTGGTTTAACCCACAGCGCCATCCGTGTCCCTAATGGAATAATAGCTGTATGTATAAACTCTGCTGGAACGCGGGTGGTGCTGTGGGTAAAACCTCAGTGCCTAGGACTTGCTGATCGTAAGGTCGGTGGTTCGAATCCCTGCGGCAGGGTGAGCTCCCGTTGTTCGGTCCCAGCTCCTGCCCACCTAGCAGTTCAAAAGCACCTCTAAGTGCAAGTAGATAAATAGGTACCGCTTTATAGCAGGAAGGTAAACGGCGTTTCCGTGTGCGGCGCTGGTGCTGGCTCGCCAGTTGCAGCTTCGTCACGCTGGCCACGTGACCCGGAAGTGTCTTCGGACGGTGCCGCTCCCGGCCTCTTGAGCGAGATGAGCTCGCAACCCTAGAGTCGGTCACAACTGGCCTGTACGGGCAGGAGTACCTTTACCTTTATAAACTCTGCTGAAAAGACTAGTAACGCCTGTTTTCAAATGCCTGCTATTAACTAGAAAACTTGCGAAGTCTGCCCACGAATGCAATATAGCCAGCCTCTTGCTGTGAACGCTCAGCCTTTAGTCTAGATTTTATCAGCATCTTAATCCCTCAACAGGGATGGAGTGCAAAAAGAAAGGGTTCTGAAGAACTCTTTTAATGGAAGTAGCCCTCTTTTAAAATAGGTGATGTTTGAAATGTGCCCCTTGATGATAGAGAGCGATCCTCTCTCACTTGGGTGTTGCATTGTGGGACACTTAGGAGTGCCTTATACAGGGTTAAAGGGACGCGGGTGGCACTGTGGTTAGACCACAGAGTCTAGGACTTGCCGATCAGAAGGTCAGTGGTTTGAATCCCCACGATGGGGTGAGCTCCCGTTGCTCGGTCCCTGCTCCTGCCAACCTAGCAGTTCGAAAGCATGTCAAAGTGCAAGTAGATAAATAGGTACCGCTCCGGAGGGAAGGTAAACGGCGTTTCCGTGCGCTGCTCTGGTTCGCCAGAAGCGGCTTAGTCATGCTGGCCACATGACCTGGAAGCTGTACGCCGGCTCCCTCGGCCAATAAAGCGAGATGAGCGCCGCAACCCCAGAGTCGGCCAAGACTGGACCTAATGGTCAGGGGTCCCTTTACCTTTACCTTTTATAGAGGGTTAAACCATTGGTGCAGCTTGTTCAGGGTTGACCGATGTTGCCCCTCCAGGATTTCAAGCAGGGAACATTCCCAGTCCAACCTGGAGATTCCAGGGACTGAACATTGAGAACATCGGAAGAGCTTGCTGGACCAAGCCAATGGCCCACCTAGACCAACGTTCTGTTTTCACAGCAGCCAATCGGATGCCTGGGGGAAATCTGCAAGCGGGACCTGAGCACAAATGCAGCCTTGCTTCCTGTTGGTTTACAGCAGCTGGTATTTAGGATCTTTACTGCCTCAACTGTGGAGGTAGCTCCTCCTGACTAGTAGCCATTGAGAGTCTACTCCTCTTTGGATTTCTCCAATCCAAAGATGATTGGATGACCATCACTGCCTCCTGGTGGAGTCAGCTCCATAATGGTGTGAATTTGCCATGCGTGCCTTCCTCTTAGCACATTTCTCCCTTGCGTCCTGAGTCTTCAAAACCCACGGCAGCTTTGGGTGTTCTCCAAATGGAGCACTCGCAGGCCAGTGTTTCTCACTTGTTGGTTGTCAGATGTTGCTGGCAGTTGCTCGTGAGTAAGCAGGCAGGACTCCAACCTGACTTTTACAAGTTTTATTGTGCAAACTATTTACAGTGCAGATCTACAAAACTCATGTCCATTTCAGTCACTTGCAGAATCCGGGAGTGGCCTCTTCCGGCTTCTCCCCCAACATAAGAACTTTGGCACCCCAAGCCTCCGCCTTCCCTCCTTGCGTCTCACACCTCTGTGCAAGGTGGGTGACAGAAGTGGATTGTGTCCCTCCTGGCTAGCCTGGCTAGGTGAGGCGCTGGGACTCTCAGCAGCATCCTCAAGCCCTCTCCTCGCCTGGCTGGCCCCTTCCCTCTCTTCTCCACTGGAGGTGTGGCTTTTCCCACCGCTGGAAGAAGAGCTGCTCCTCAGGTGTTTCGGAGGCTCTCTGTATCCCAACGGCCCCCCTGCCTACCTCCCCTGTTCCGACGGCAGTCCCCTGATATTGGTGTTTATACTACTTTTTTTTTATTTGCCTTGAGAGAGTCTTCAAGCATCTTTTGTTGACCACCAGCATTACGCTTTCTATTTTTAAGTTCGGAATAGAGTAGTTATACCCCTAGGTAAAGGGACGTGGGTGGCGCTGTGGGTTAAACCACACAGCTTAGGGCTTGCCGATTGGAAGGTCGGTGGTTTGAATCCCCGCGATGGGGTGAGCTCCCGTTGCTCAGTCCCTGCTCCTGCCAACCTAGCAGTTCAAAAGCACATCAAAGTGCAAGTAGATAAATAGGTACCACTCCGGCGGGAAGGTAAATGGCGTTTCTGTGCTCTGCTCTGGTTCGCCAGAGGCGTCATAGTCATAATGGCCACATGACCCGGAAGCTGTACGCCGGCTCCCTTGGCCAATAAAGCGAGATGAGCGCCGCAACCCCAGAGTCGGTCACGACTGGAACTAATGGTCAGGGGTCCCTTTACCTTTTTCCTTACCCCTAGGTATACCCCTGTTTTCCAGTCACACCATTCAAGGCTCCTTCGGTTCCCAGCTAGCTTTGCCAGGAAACTCTCTCTCACTCTCTGTTTCCTGCTCAAGATCCAGCGCTTTGCCTTCTGACATTGAATTGCATTGTGCCCCTGGATGCATGCAAGATAAGGCGCAAGCTCGAGAGCCCTTTTTAACTCAAATTTTTATTAAGCTTTCCAAAAATTTAACACATACACTTCAATACACAGTAAAGCATTTTTTTTCCTTGTTATTTTTGGCAACTTCCCATCCCCTTTTCCATGATGTTTTGATTTCCCTCCCTCTGCAGCACACTGCCTTCTACTTCATATCTTAGCAACACTACCTTTAAGTTCTCCTGTTGCTCATAGTTCAAATCCTGCTCACATATTCATCCTATAATGACGTTTCTTTAAATGCAAGCTCGAGAGCTCTTGTTTGGTTTTGAAACCCTTTTCTTTCGGTGTTGTCAGTCATGCTTATTTTTAAATGCCTGACTTGTTCCTATTTGCTAGTGGGAGTGGGGTTGGCGCTATATTCTTAGAATATCTCTGCTTGTGCACATTGCTGTGGCCGAACCTGTTTCGCACTCGCCCAAGTTCCTGTGCAAACAACAGGCCGGGCAGAGTGCTCCAAAGCAAATTGATCTGTGCTTGCCTGGTCTCTGGGCAGAGGACTTGCTACCATAAACCTCTCTTATAATATGCGCTGGCAGAAGGGAACAGCCCATGCTTGAGGGGCTGCCAATGCACACCTGCCAACTCAACTGATCTCTCCCGGTTGGACACTGCGAGAATAGGATGCTGGGCAAGGTGGACCACTGGTCCTGATCCAGCAGGACTCTTCTAATGCTTTTAAGGATGGATGGCAGATAATGGATTGAAGTTGAATCCTGACAAGTATAGTGGTACCTCGGGTTAAGTACTTAATTCGTTCCGGAGGTCCATTCTTAACCTGAAACTGTTCTTAACCTGAAGCACCACTTTAGCTAATGGGGCCTCCCGCTGCCGCCGTGCCACCGGAGCACGATTTCTGTTCTCATCCTGAAGCAAAGTTCTTAACCCGAGGTACTATTTCTGGGTTAGCGGAGTCTGTAACCTGAAGCTTATGTAACCTGAAGCGTGTGTAACCCAAGGTACCACTGTACAGTCATACCTTGGGTTACAGACTCTTCAGGTTGCTTTTTTTTGGGGGGGGGTTACGGACCTGCCAAAACCTGGAAGTACCGGAATGGGTTACCTCCAGGTTTCGGGGTCGCGCATGCGCAGAAGCACTAAATCATGCTTTGCGCATGCGCAGAAGACCAAATCACAACCTGTGCGTGCACAGACGCGCCGCTGCAGGTTGCGAACTCGGCGGGTTGCGAATGTGCATCCCACACAGATCATGTTCGCAACCTGAGCGTCCACTGTATTGTTTCTGGGGCACAGAGGGTGGGCAAGTGTGGGGGACTCCCTGGTCCTTCAACACTGGTGATCTTTGCCTCTTCTAGTACACTGATATTAGTTTGCCTGTGTTCCCAAGTGATGTGTAGCTGTAACGGTTGGAGGATGGATGGGGACAGGGGGCGGGCGGGGGCGGGGGACTCCCTGGTCCTGAATGGGGTAACTGTGCCCCTGAAGGACCAGGTATGCAGCCTGGGGGTCATTCTGGACTCACAGCTGTCCATAGAGGCGCAGGTCAATTCTGTGTCCAGGGCAGCTGTCTACCAACTCCATCTGGTACGCAGTCTGAGACCCTACCTGCCTGCGGACTGTCTCGCCAGAGTGGTGCATGCTCTGGTTATCTCCTGCTTGGACTACTGCAATGCACTCTCTCAAGAGTCTCCTCCAGCACCATAATTCAAAAGCATCCATTCTTCGTCGATCAGCCTTTTTTATGGTCCAGCTCTCACTTCCATACATCACTACTGGGGAAACCAGAGCTTTAACTATGCGGACCTTTGTTGGGAAGGTGATGTCTCTGCTTTTTAAGATGCTGTCTAGGTTTGTCATTGCTTTTCTCCCAAGAAGCAGGGGTCTTTTAATTTCGTGACTGCTGTCACCATCTGCAGTGATCATGGAGCCCAAGAGTGGCCATCTTTCCCACTTCCTCTTTCAGCTCTATGTGGTTTTCTAGGTTACAATCTAGCTCCACCTGGTACGCAGGCTGAGACCCTACCTGCCCACAGACTGTCTCACCAGAGTGGTGCATGCTCTGGTTATCTCCCACTTGGACTACTGCAATGCGCTCTACATGGGGCTACCTTTGAAGGTGACTCGGAAACTACAACTAATCCAAAATGTGGCCGCTAGGCTGGTGACTGGGATTTTTTTTTAAATGAAAATGTAAGTCCCAGCACCTAATTCTCTTTTACAAAAACACAAACGGAAAGCACTGACTGGCGGCCATTGATAGCCTCACACTCCATAAATTTATCCAATCCTCATTTAAAGCCACCCAAGTTGGTGGCCATCTCTACATCTTGTGGCAATGAGTCCCGTAGTTTAAAGAAGTGCTGTGTAGAGGAGTCCATTGTTTTGCCTGTTAAGCTTCATTGGATGACGTCACTAGTCTCCTGAACCACTTTCTTTGTCCATATGCTTATACAGTGGTACCTCGGGTTAAGAACTTAATTCGTTCTGGAGGTCTGTTCTTAACCTGAAACTGTTCTTAACCTGAAGCACCAATTTAGCTAATGGGGCCTCCTGCTGCCGCCGTGCCACCAGAGCACGATTTCTGTTCTCATCCTGAAGCAAAGTTCTTAACCCGAGGTAATATTTCTGGGTTAGCGGAGTCTGTAACCTGAAGCATATGTAACCCGAGGTACCACTGTACACGTCTACTGAGCCCTCCTTTACCCCACTTTCCTTTCGCCCAAACCACAACACCCCAAACATTGCCAACTTTTCCTCATAGGTAAGTTGATCTGCCCCACTGGTCATTTTCTGCATGCGAAGTGACAGCGGTCTCTGTTATTGACTGACTGGCAACATTTATATCGTTGCTTTTCCTCTAAGGAGCTCAAGGTGGTACAGTCCCCCCTCCCTCATTTTAATCCCCACAACAACCCTGCAAAGTAGGTCAGGCTGCGAGGCAGTGACTGGCCGAAGGTCACCCAGTGAGTTTCATGGCCAAGTGGGCATTCAAACCTTACGTCTCCCAGCTCCTTTTCTGACGCTCTAACCACTACACCACCGCTGCCTCCCATTACTAACTTGGCTATTCAGAACCAACAAGGCAGAAAAACATTGCTACCAACCTGAAGGCTTTGGGATAGCACATATCTAGGCAACAGTTTTGCAAACCCTCACCCAATCAATATTTGAGCATGCAAATATTATTACAGGACACCAGTAATAACCCGACACATACAGGTTTGTTCCTTGTAATACATAATAAATAGCTCTCTTGTTTGGGACCAGCTCACCCGGCTATCGATTCCTTCCGAGATCAAGGAGGAGGCGGCTGGATCCGCTCATAGCCAGAGAAGTTTGGCAAGCACAACAGGAACAATCCTGCGGTCCAGATGATGCTCAGAAACTCAATGCTTGCCGCTGTTCAAGCAAAGGGTGTGTGTATGTGCAAGGCAACATCTCCCAGCCAAAATCGCAAGCTTTTCTTTCTCAAAAGTCAAATATTTTCGTCGGGCTGAGGACCAGCACATCCATCAGGTTGCATAACGACACAGGAATGTTTCCATGAAGTGGCTGTTGCAACAACTGGTTCCCCTTCTGAAGAGACAAGTGTCAGGTTTCCCCCCCAATGTTGGATCCAAGAGGGAAATGCAAAATGATGAAATACGAAACGAAGCAGGATTCCCCAAGTGGTGCCCTCCAAATATTGAGTGCCGCACTTCCCCTGGTGGCCCAGGCATTGGTCAAGGATGATGGGAGTTGGAGTCCAGTAACATCACCAGGTTGTTGAAGGATTATTATGAGATTCCAGCATCACAGGGGGGTTGGACTAGATGACCCTAGGGTCCCTTCCAACTATAAGATTCTATGATGATGATGATTAATTAAATTTGTATACTGCCCTATATAGTGGTGCCTTGCAAGACGAAATTAATTCGTTCCGCGAGTTGCTTCGTCTTGCGATTTTTTCGCCTTGCGGAGCGCGGATTCCCCGGGTATTAACGGCTTTAAGAAAAAGGAAGCAAACTCGCAAGATGTTTTCGTCTTGCAAAGCAAGCCCATAGGGAAATTCGTCTTGCGAAGCAACTCAAGAAACGAAAAACCCTTTCAACTTGCGCGTTTTTCGTCTAGCGAGGCATTCGTCTTGTGGGGCACCACTGTACCTGCAGGTCTCAGAGGGTTACAACATAAAATCACAGTATAAAAACACAAAATACATAATAAAAATAAGAAGGAAAACTCAACAATCCTGCCCCAACACCTTTTAAAAGGGCACTGGATGTCAATGGGTAAAGAGGAACGTTTTTGCCAGGTGCCTAAAGGTTTATAATAAAGTCGCTAGCCAAACCTTTGTAGGGAGAGCATTCCACAAATGGGGAACCACTGTAGAAAAGGTCTGTTCTCGTGTTGCCAGCCCCACACCACCGGTGCCTTTTAAAATTCCTTTTTGTAGTTTTGCTGTATGGTTTATGTTTTTATTGCTGTAAACCACTTGGGTAGATTTTTTAAAATGACATATATTTTATGGTATGCAAATATTTTTACAAATAAGTAATAAATCTCTGGGGTTGCAGACAGGACATCTCTGCCAGGCCTGCCGAGAGACGCCAGGGATTGAACCTGCGACCTTCTGCATCCGAGGCAGAATCTCTACCACCAAGCTCTGGGCCTCTATATGCTGTTGCGCATGTTGCTAGCCAAACCCAAGTATTTATTATTAACACTCTATCCAGCCTGCAATATGTCCACTGCTCCGTTAATATAATAAAATAATAATAATAATAATAATAATAATAATAATAATAATAATAATAATAATTTATATCCCGCCCATCTGGCTGGGTTTCCCCAGCCACTGTGGGCGGCTTTCAATCGAGTGTTAAAAACAATACAGCATTAAATATTAACAACTTCCCTAAACAGGGCTGCCTTCAGATGTCTTTTAAAGAGAAGATAGCTGCTTATTTCCTTCACATCTGAAGGGAGGATATTCCACAGGGTGGGTGCCAACACCGAGAAGGCCCTATGCCTGGTTCCCTGTAACCTCACTTCTTGCAATTAGGGAACCGCCAGAAGGCCCTGGATCTCAATGTCCGGGCTGAACGATGGGGGTGGAGACGCTTCTTCAGGTATACAGGACCGAGGCCGTTTAGGGCTTTAAAGGTCAGCACCAACACTTTGAATTGTGCTCGGAAACGTACTGGGAGCCAATGCAGATATCTCAGGACTGGTGTTATGTGGTGCCAGCGGCCACTCCCAGTCACCAGTCTAGCTTCCGCATTCTGGATTAATTGCAGTTTCCGGGTCACCTTCAAAGGTAGCCCCACGTAGAGCGCATTGCAGTAGTCCAAGCGGGAAATAACTAGAGCATGCACCACCCTGGCAGGACAGTCCGCAGGCAGGTAGGGTCTCATCCTGCGTACCAGGTGGAGCTGGTAGACAGCCGCCCTGGACACAGAATTAACCTGCACCTCCATGGACAGCTGTAAGTCCAAAATGACTCCCAGGCTGCACACCTGGTCCTTCAGGGGCACAGTTACCCCATTCAGGACCAGGGAGTCCCCCGCCCCTGCCTGCCCCCTGTCCCCCCCAAAACAGTACTTCTGTCTTATCAGGATTCAACCTCAATCTGTTAGCTGCCATCCATCCTCCAACAATTACAGCTACACATCACTTGGGAAGACAGGCAAACTAATGCCAGTGTAGTGGAAGAGGCAAAGATCACCAGTGTCGAAGCAATGATCCTTCAACATCAACTTTGTTGGACTGGTCATGTTGTGCGGATGCCTGATTGTCGTCTACCAAAGCAATTACTCTATTCCGAACTTAAAAATGGAAAGTGTAAGGTTGGTGGTCAACAAAAGAGGTTTAAAGACTGCCTCAAGGCAAATCTAAAAAATGTAGTATACACACTGATAACTGGGAAACACTGGTCTGCAAGCGCTCCAGTTGAAGCACAACCTTGACCAAAGGTGTCATGGGCTTTGAGGACACTTGAACTCAGGACACAAGGGAGAAACGTGCTAAGAGGGAGACACACTTGGCAAATCCACACCGTGATCAACTCCCACCCAGAAACTAATGTCCCCACTGTGGAAGGATGTGTGGATCCAGAACTGGCCTCCACAGTCACTTACGGACTCACTGTTAAAACCGTGTTTATGGAAGACAATCTTACTTGGCTACCAAAGAAGAAGACAGCAACCAGGTTTCTGCAAGTGACAAATGAGGTGTGCACCTCCAGATATGGCCCCCAAGGCCTTTCTATCTGGCCCTCAGGACTTTCACGGAGCAATATCCCCTATTTCTAAGCCATGTCCATCACTGGCTCCAAGGTCCTTGCTTGCCTGGGTGGAAGATGGAGACAGGTGTGTGTTTGCATCTATACTGTTGGTTTCTGCTCTCTTCACTGTCTATACAACTCTAACCTTTTCCCATGAGGAAATATGGACCTCAGTCTGAAGAATGTTCCCCCTATCTGAGCCAGAGTAAACACCCTACAAAATAAAGAAGACAAAGAGTGCGAAAAGGGGCCCAGGGATAGCAAATGAATGACTCCAACTCATTGCTGTTAATCACAGCAACAATTGCATCCTTGTGTTTATTGCGACAGTTGTTAGGAGAGCTAATCCTGAGCATATTTGCATCTATTTTCTAAAGATGTGGTGGGAGAGAGGAGAGGAAGCTGTTCCAAATTTAAAATGTCTCTTCCTTCACAGCACAAGGTGATTTGCTGCTAAAAGGCTGCTTAATCCCAGAAGATAGAGGACAGCTGTTTTTCTCTCCAGCTATAAGTCAAACAAACTCTTTGGCTTGCATGCCTCTGCCTTCACGGCAGAGAGACAAAAAGTGTTCGTGCTGCAGTCACTGAGCAAACAAAATGTCATGCGGTTCTGGAACGAGGTTGCAAACCCGAAGCTAAACAAAGCAACTAGGTGGAAAATGGGGAAGGAAGTGAGAAATATTTTGCTAAGTCTACTCTCAGGGAGAAAGGGACGCGGGTGGCGCTGTGGGTAAAAGCCTCAGCGCCTAGGGCTTGCCGATCGAAAGGTCGGCGGTTCGAATCCCCGCAGCGGGGTGCGCTCCCGTTGCTCGGTCCCAGCGCCTGCCAACCTAGCAGTTCGAAAGCACCCTCAGGTGCAAGTAGATAAATAGGGACTGCTTTCTAGCGGGAAGGTAAACGGCGTTTCCGTGTGCAGCTCTGGCTCGCCAGAGCAGCGATGTCACGCTGGCCACGTGACCCGGAAGTGTCTTCGGAGAGCGCTGGCCCCTGGCCTCTTGAGTGAGATGGGCGCACAACCCCAGAGTCTGGCAAGACTGGCCCGTATGGGCAGGGGTACCTTTACCTTTACCTTACTCTCAGGGAGAAGTGGTAACAGCCAAATGAAATCTCACTTGGGGCCTGTCATGTATGGATCAGCGCTTAAAATCGTGTCGGACATTTCGCTATATATTATGCTCTCTGCCTGTATTGTGGGAGATTTTGCATTCAAACCTAACAATGCACGCCTATGCTAGTTAATAAATGATGGGGTTAAGGACCAGGCAGCTGTAAATTGCTGTGATTTGTTGTTGTTTCCTGTCCTCCCATCTTCTCTTTGAACTATGTAACTGAG
The DNA here is from genome assembly GCF_964106915.1 of Podarcis gaigeae. Lineage (NCBI taxonomy): Eukaryota > Metazoa > Chordata > Lepidosauria > Squamata > Lacertidae > Podarcis > Podarcis gaigeae. Next base: position 7,617,192 of record NC_139688.1, read on the forward strand.
CAGACATCTCAGACTGTATGTTTGAGACTAACGTCCGTATTTTGTAACCAATAATACCTTGCCTGTGTTGTTTCTGCTGCAGTGTTGAATGATACATGAGTGAGATCTCTGATTCCTGTAAGTAAAGCATTTAAACTTACTTAAGGTTGTGGTCTATTTACTCCGAGAGGGGTGGGGGGTTGGGGGAAAGCACAATTGCGAGCACTTAATACAATGGTACCTCAGGTTAAGAACTTAATTTGTTCTGGAGTTCAGTTCTTAACCTGAAACTGTTCTTAACCTGAGGTACCACTTTAGCTAATGGGGCCTCCCACTGCCACTGCACCGCCGGAACACGATTTCTGTTCTCATCCTGAAGCAAAGTTCTTAACCCGAGGTAATATTTCTGGGTTAGCGGAGTCTGTAACCTGAAGCGTATGTAACCTGAGGTACCACTGTACTAGGACATGCAAAGGTCTGACAACTTGTATTTTACTGTGCTTTGCAAACACTGCACCTACTTTTGTATAAATCTCTGTTGGAGGCTCTTTTGGCTAGGGAGTGACCGAAACTCCATGTACTTTTTGAATTCAGGCAGTCTGCCTTTTTTTCTTTTCTTTTGCAGTTTGCCCACTCCAGGACTCAGGATTAACTGGTATCCCCAAGTTAATTTCCAACAGGTGTAAATACAGTGGTACCTCGGGTTACAGATGCTTCAGGTTACAGACTCCGCTAACCCAGAAATAGTACCTCGGGTAAAGAACTTCGCTTCAGGATAAAAACAGAAATCGTGTGGCGGCAGCAGGAGGCCCCGTTAGCTAAAGTGGTACCTCAGGTTAAGAACAGTTTCAGGTTAAGAACGGACCTCCAGAATGAATTAAATTCTTAACCAGAGGTACCACTGTACAGGTAATTCGCATCTTTCGCTTATTATCTTTACGTGATCGTAGCTTTGCACGTGTATGTGTATGTGATGGGGGGATAAATAAACAAATGTGGAGTGGAGGAAACCCACCATTCACCAGTCCCCATTTCTTTATCCCTTCTCCCCTGCACACGGCTGTGATCACAGGCTTACTTGGCACTGGGAAAGCTGTGTGAGGGCTTAGCGCAGGCACCCCCAAACTTGACCCTCCAGATGTTTTGAGGACTACAATTCCCACCATCCCTGACCTGTTAGCCAGGGATGATGGGAGTTGTAGTCCCAAAAACATCTGGAGGGCCGAGTTTGGGGGTGCCTGGCTTAGGGCCTCCTTTACTGGACCTTGTGAAGGTGGAAGGAGGGCTCTGGGATGCTGTCTTCCCGAAGCCAGGCAAGCAGCCCTCCACCTTGCGGGGGGGGGGGGGGAGGTATTGGGGGGCTGTTTCCTGCCTTTATGCATTTTTGCATTTATGTGTGGACCCTGGAACCAAACCCTCCTATAAGATGGAAGTTACCTGCATAGTGAAGGCTCTGTATCTGACTCCAAATATAGAAACTTTTATTTAATAGCTTTCCTTCCTTCCTTCCTTCCTTCCTTCCTTCCTTCCTTCCAAAGTTAATAATAAATAATAAATTTTATTTATATCCCGCCCTCCCCAGCTGAAGCTGGGCTTAGGGCGGCTAACAACAATCAAAATAATCCAACGATTCTAAAAACATTTCATTATAAAAATTAATTAAAATCAAATTGATCAAGTTCTAGGTTCTGGAAATGGCATTTCTGAACTTCAAATGCAACTTCCACAAAAGTTTCAAAGATTTATTTTTCGGTTCCCCAGCAGGCGGTTTTGTCGTCATCCAGACTGAAAGGGCAAGAATTTACCCTCTCAGAGGAAGCAATAGGATGCATTAATTAATTTCTTATCTTGCCACGCTACTAGCTGAAGAATAGAGCAGATGCCACATTTGAAAACTCATTAACCTTTCTTGACAGCTTTTATTATTATTATTTTAACAATTTTCTCTGCTTTGCTAAACCTCCCCTCCTGAAAGGCACCACATGGTGTGTTTTTGACAAAGACTGGCAGAAAGGAAATCACAACAAAGAAATCTTTGCTGGGATCTCCAAGACAAGACCCTTTCAAGAATACATTTCTGCAAATCATTGTCGGAAGGAAATGATCAAATGTTTTGGATTTATACACCTTTGCTGTGTGTTACAGCTTGGGGAGACAGAGCCTCTCTCAAGCGCTACAGTGAATAAAGTTGGATGAAGATGTCATGCCAGAGTGCGACAGCTGTGAAAAAAGCGAATTCCACGTTAGATATGACTAGATGAGGGATTGAAAATGGAACTGTAATCTTATTTGGTCTTTCTAGTCAAAGGTGGAGGAGACTCTTGAGAGTCCCATGGACTGCAAGAAGATCAAACCTATCCATTCTGAAGGAAATCAGCCCTGAGTGCTCCCTGGAAGGACAGATCCTGAAGCTGAGGCTCCAATACTTTGGCCACCTCATGAGAAGAGAAGACTCCCTGAAAAAGACCCTGATGTTGGAAAAGATGGAGGGCACAAGGAGAAGGGGATGACAGAGGACGAGATGGTGGGACAGTGTTCTCGAAGCTACCAGCATGCGTTTGACCAAACTGCGGGAGGCAGTGGAAGACAGGAGTGCCTGGCATGCTCTGGTCCATGGGGTCACGAAGAGTCGGACACGACTAAACGACTAAACAACAACAACAAGTCAAAGGTTTCAATTGAAATAGGTTCAATCTACAATGCAATGGCTAGCATTTTTCCTGCACTTGCATTATTGGGGTTTGGGGATTATCTTAACCAAAAGATGACTGATAAAGATTAGCCTTCTTGCACTGTTAGAGATAGCCACATGCCAGAAGTCAGCAGAAAGTTTGAATAACGAATCATGGCATGTTCAAGGCTGGAGAGTAGCATTCAGGGCCATCTTAAGCATATGTGGCGCCAGGTGCAAAGATCCGCCCGGTGCTCCCAGCTTTACCAGAGTTGTCGACCTTTTTTGGGGGGGACCCCAAAGTTGTTGACCCTTTTTAAAGGAAATACAGTGGTACCTCTGGTTGCAAACGGAATCCGTTCTGGAGGCTCATTCGCAACATGAAAGGAACGCAACCCGTAGTGACGCGTCGGGTTGCGATTCACCACTTCTGCGCATGAGCATGACGGCATTTTGCACGTCTGCGCAAGCCGCGAAACCCGGAAGTAACCCTTTCTGGTACTTCCGAGTCGCCGCGGGACATAACCTAAAAGAATGTAACATGAAGCGGACGTAACATGAGGTATGACTGTAGCTGTTTACCTATAGAATGGTTGCGGGGCGTAGGAAGGTGGGTGGGGGTTCCATGCTGGGGAGAAATGCCGGGTGGCACAGTCACCATGCTGTCCGCCCACTCTCTCCCCCCCCAGCTGCATGGCGGCTAACTGTTTCGGAGTGGTGTATAATATTGTGGGCACTGCATGATGCATCCTGTTGCATGCACAAGCTGCAGGTTCCTTTAGTGGCTTTTCCGCTGTTGGCGCATGCTCCCAGCGCCACCCAACGCTGGAGCGCTGCAGGCTCTTCTGCTGCGGGTGGCTTGTTGCAAGTTCGGGGCAAACTTTGGAGTCCAGGGAAGAGTTGCCCGCAGCAGAAGAGCCCACGGCGTTCCAACAGGCTCTGCTCCACTCGGCTGTCGGCAGCTCTTGCCCAGACTCCAATGCTAGGTCCCAGATTCTTGGCCTGGTACCTCTGAGAGCCTGGTGCCCGGGTGCGGTGCACCCCTAGCGCCAACAATTAAGACGGCCCTGGTAGCATTAGTTGGAAAGCTAACATGTCAACTCAGAGCAGCCCAAGGATAAATCTAATCCTTTCTCTTTTTATAATACTGTTTATCGAATACATGAGGGGAGAAGACCAAGGAAGAAAACCACTGAGTACACATTTTGGAATAACACGATGACCATTTATTGAGATTTGAATGAGGATGGCTCAGTCGGTAGAGCACGATACTCTTAATCCCAGGCTCATGGGTTCAGGAAGAGAAGAAGAGTTTGGATTTGATATCCCACTTTATCACTACCCGAAGGAGTCTCAAAGCGGCTAACATTCTCCTTTCCCTTCCTCCCCCACAACAAACACTCTGTGAGGTGAGTGAGGCTGAGAGACTTCAGAGAAGTGTGACTGGCCCAAGGTCACCCAGCAGCTGCATGTGGAGGAGCAGGGAAGCGAACCCGGTTCACCAGATTACGAGTCTGCTGCTCTTAACCACTACACCACATTGGTTCACATTGGGTAGAAGATTCCTACATTGCAGGGGGTTGGACTAGATAACTCTTGGGGATGCTTTCCAGCTCTACAGTTCTACGATTCTATGATTCAGTGGTGAGCGGGAATCCACTGGATTCTGCCTGATGGCTCATGCCCTTGAACACTGGCAATGTCTCTGCATGACAACTCTATTCTGCAATACTGTCATAAAACATCCTTGGCAGCCCTCCATCGCCTTAACGCACGGGTTGGCAAACTAAGGCCTGGGGGCCGAATTGGGCCCATTGCTTTTTAAATCCGGACCGCGGACGGTCTGGGAATCAGCATGCTTTTCCATGAGTAGAATGTGTGCTTTTATCTAAAATGCATCTCTGGGTTATTTGTGGGGCATAGAAATTCGTTTCCCCCTCCCAAAAAATATAGTCCGGCCCCCCACAAGGTCTGAGTGACATGGACTGGCCCCCTGCTGAAAAATTTGCTGACCCCTGCTTTAATGTTTTAATGAGAAAATCCCAAACCTTCAGAACCAGCCGCTTCTACCGCCTCACTACTGTAGGAGCAATGCTGAGAAGCTACGGAAACTGTGCTCCCTTTTGCTTCATTTGTGACCCACCCCACCTCGCGCCCCCAATTCCTTTCGCTTCTCCTGAGCTGCAGTGATCATCCTGATTGCTCTAATATTTACCCCCTAGAGGTTTTTCTTCATCCAATTTGTTAAAGCAATCAGAGCTTTCAAAGAATCAGACCAGGCTGCCCAAGACCCCAGTCGCTTTCTGATCCGTTGTCTCCACTTTACTTCTCAGTGCCATTCTGGGTGGTTTTGTGCTTGTGGAAACATGCAGAGTGGGGGGACACTTTGCCTGAGCAGCCAGCAGCCCAGCAAATGAGCCAGAACAGATTGAAAAAGCTTGTTATGGTTTGTGTGTGTATTAACAGAATGAGTGATTAGGAAGGAAATTGATTAGCTAAAATGAGATAATCAGATTACATCCATGTGGATGAGGAGCTGCCATATTGTTTATCTGGCTTTGATATGCTCTCCCCTCAATAATGCTATTCCAGGCTGCATGAACAGGAGTATAATAATACTGTTCTCTTCTGCCAGTATTTGGAGTACTGTGTCCATTTATGGCCACCACAGTTCAAGAAGGGATATTGACAAGCTGGAATGTGTGCAGAGGAGGGCAACCAACGTCTGGAAACCAAGCCATATGTGGAACGGTTGAGGGAGTTGGGAATGCTTAACCTGGAGAAGAGAAGACTGAGAGGGAGATAGGGTAAAGGTAAAGGGACCCCTGACCATTAGGTCCAGTCGTGACCGACTCTGGGGTTGCGGCGCTCATCTCACTTTATTGGCCGAGGGAGCCGGCGTACAGCTTCCGGGTCATGTGGCCAGCATGACTAAGCCGCTTCTGGAGAACCAGAGCAGCGCACGGAAACGCCGTTTACCTTCCCGCCAGAGCGGTACCTATTTATCTACTTGCGCTTTGACGTGCTTTTGAACTGCTAGGTTGGCAGGAGCTGGGACCGAGCAACGGGAGCTCACTCCGTCGTGGGGATTCAAACCGCCGACCTTCCAATCAGAAGTCCTAGGCTCTGTGGTTTAACCCACAGCGCCACCCGCGTCCCTACAGTTCAAGAAGGGATACTAACAAGCTGGGACATGTGCAGATGAGGGGAACCAAGGTCTCAAAACCAAGCCATATGTGGAACGGTTGAGGGAGTTGGGAATACTTAGCCTGGAGAAGAGAATACTGAGAGGGAGATAGGGTAGCTGTCCTCAAATATCTGAAGGGAAGTCACATGGAAGATGGAGCAAGCTTGTTTTCTGCTGCCCCTGATCTCCCAGTTCACAGTCCAACACGCTAACCATTACGTCATTTACCACTGGACTACAGCTCCCAACATGCATGACTTTCTAAATGGGGATGATGGGAATTGTAGTTCTTACAATGCTTTGAAAGCACCATGTTGGCCATCTCCGCTGCAGTCAGTATTTGTGAGGACAGATTATGATGATAATAATAATAATAATAATAATAATAATAATAATAATAATAATAATAAATTTATTATTTATACCCCATCCATCTGGCTGGGTTTCCCCAGCCACTCTGGGCGGCTTCCAACAAAACACTAAAATACAATAACCTCTTAAACATTAAAAGCTTCCCTAAACAGGGCTGCCTTTAGATGTCTTCTAAAAGTTTGGTAGCTGTTCTTCTCTTTGACATCTGGTGGGAGGGCGTTCCACAGGGCGGGCACCACTACCAAGAAGGCCCTCTGCCTGGTTCCCTGTAACTTGGCTTCTGGCAGCGAGGGAACAGCCAGAAGGCCCTTGGTGCTGGACCTCAGTGTCCGGGCAGAACGATGGGGGTGGAGACACTCCTTTAGGTATACTGGACCGAGGGTGCCCACACCTGTCAGCACCACCATATTCTCTCAGAAATGCTTTTTTAAACAAACCGTTTCCTCTAATACAGCACATTTTAAAATGGCAGCTGAAAACCCCAGGAGTTGGCTTCCTTTTCCGCATGGGGAAGTGGACTCTGCAGCTTTCCACGTCCTGATGAACTACATTTCTAGATTATTGGCTGTGCTGACTGGGGTCAATGAGAGTTGGAATCCGAGAACATTTGAAGGAGCACAGATCCTGCAGCTAGCACTCACTGCAAGGCACAGGCAACAGGTTTTCTTGGAGGGCAGTGACAACACCACCAAACTACCACGCCTAAACAATTTCGTCTGTCTTCGCCCTTAGCAATAAACTGAGCCAAACCGATGATTTCCCCGTTTGCTTTTTGCAAGCCACCAATCGCAGCCAGCTCTTCCTGCTTCATAGAAGGAAACAGCTTGTATATTTAGTGTCCAGAGGTAAAGGAATGATGGATGAGGCATTGCAGAGGGCTGGTCTTGAGTAATGACTAGTCAGCGGCCTAATCAAACATGTCCAAGCAGATTAATCACCTTTAATCAATGCAAGTGATAAAAGGGCTTCTAAATCCAATGTTCTTTTCAGTTTGTACTGATTATGTCTGACTCTTTCCTTCTTTTTTTTAAAAAAGACACCCTTCATTTCATTAGCCAAAGGCAACAAATTGCTTTTTAAACAATGACCGATATTCCCACCTGGCCACAGGATGCAAGCGGCTGCAGCAGTTAATACACGTATCTGCCTACAAAGCTGTTCTATTAGATTTGGGACTGCAAGGATTTTTGTGCTCGCTGCCATGGCAAAGGGGCATTGTATGTGCAAAGGACAGGCATGTTGGAACTGATCAGAGATGCCTGGATGGCAGGCCACATGGAGCTTTGCAGAAGGCTGAGGGAGAGCGGGACTCAAGGCAATGGATTCAAGTTACAAGGAAAGAGATTCTGACTCAACATTGGGAAGAACTTTCTTTTTTTTATAAAAAAAAATATTTATTAAAGTTTCAAAAAAGTTACAAAAATGAAAAAGAAAAGAAAAAAAAGACAAAAAAGATACAAAATACAGAAAAATATAGACAGTTAAAAACATTTCTCGCTTTCCATGTCTTATCTTTCATTAACTTATTTCCCTGACCTCCTCACACCTCCCTTTTTTGTATTCTAGTTCACTTAAGTATTCTAGCAAATCCTTTCCAACTTGGTTTTTATCCTAATAGTTTATCTTAATATATTATAATATTATATTCTGCTCTTTCAACAATTAAAAAAAACAATTTTTACCTAATCTTTTGTATCATTTCTGCTAATACCACATTACTTCATTCCAACAACATTGGGAAGAACTTTCTGATAGTCAGAGCTGTTCGGCAGTGGACGGGACTCCCTAGGGTGGTGGTGGGGCCGTCTTAACCATTGGCGCTAGGGGTGCATGGCACCCAGGCGCCAGGCTCTTGGGGGCGCCAGGCTGAGAGTCCGGGGCTGAGCGATGGAGTCTGGAGAAGAGCCGCCAACAGCCGAGCGAAGCAGAGCCCGTTGGAGCGCCACAGGCTCTTCTGTTGTGGCCGACTCTTCCCCGGATTCCAACGCTCACCCCCGAACTTGCACCGAGCTGCCTGCAACAGAGCCCGCGGCACTCCAATGGGCTCTGCTCCACTCTGCTGCCAGCTCTTGCCCCAGCTGCATAGAGGCTAAGTGTTTCGGTGCACCGTGTAATGTTGTGGGCACTGCGCGACGCAGCCTGTTGTGTGCGCCACGCTGTGGGTTCCTTTGCTGGCTTTTCCGCTATCGGTGCACGCTCCCAGCGCCGCCCAACTTGGGGTGCCAGCGCAGAATGATGGGGAATGCAAGCGGCAGCAGATCTCCGGGCGGGATCCGCCATGCACCGACAGCCACAACGAAACCCGACAAATAGGAGCGTGCTGATCTCATCCGGAAATCTTTCTGCACTGGCACCCCATGTTGGGTGGTGCTGGGAGCATGCGCCGAAAGCGGAAAAGCCAATAAAGGAACCCGCAGCTTGGCGGACACAACAGGATGTGTTGCACAGCGCCCACAACATTACACAGCGCTCTGGGCGCTGCGCGCGCAGCTGACACAGTTTGCCACCATGCAGCAGTGCAGGGGGAGAGGGAGTGGGTGGAAAGCACGTTGACATTTTGCCCCCCCCCCCCAGCATGGAACCCTTACCCTCCACCTTCATACACGCCTGTGTGTGGAGTGCTGGCACCCCCGTTGGTTGGCGCTGTGAGTCCATGCATCCCACAACCGTTCCAAAGGTAAACATCTACCGTATTTTTTGCTCTATAAGACTCACTTTTTTCCCTCCTAAAAAGTAAGGGGAAAATGTGTGTCTTATGGAGCGAATGCAGGCTGCGCAGCTATCACAGAAGCCAAAACAGCAAGAGGGATTGCTGCTTTCATTGCGCAGTGATCCCTCTTGCTGTTCTGGCTTCTGAGATTCAGAAATTTTTTTTTCTTGTTTTCCTCCTCCAAAAACTAGGTCCGTCTTTTGGTCTGGTGCGTCTTATAGAGCGAAAAATACGGTATTTCCTAAAAAAAGGTTGACAACTTTGGGCAACCTAGGATCTTTGCACCTTGCCGCTGCATATGCTTAAGACGGGCCTGGGTAGACTCTCCTTCCTCAGATGCTTTTAGCAGAGATTGGCTGGGCATCTGTCATGGCTGCTTTAGTTGATAATCCAGAATTGCAGGGGGTTGGACTAGATGACCCCCAGGGCCCCTTCCAAATCTAAGCTTCTATGATTCTGTGAAGGGACAGCGGAAGTACAAGGGGGTTTTGTACATGGCACATGATGTCCGGGGGCCTATAAACAGCGTAAACAAATAAATTATTCTGATGCTCTACCATTGAACTGTAGCTGCTCTTCTAAAAACAGCATAATATTCCAGCCCTCATGACTTCCAAGCAAAGGGACTGCTTTAAATAGGAACAAAGGAAACTTCCTTATACGAGGTCAGACCGTTCTACTAGGTAGCTACCGTCTACACAGAGCGACTATTTAAAGACAACTGACCCAATTTGTGGTTCCTTCACTGATATACACAGAAAGATTGAACGCACACCTCTAGTTTTTGCAATACAGTTTCAGTTAAATATACAGAGAGAGAGAAATGCACATTTTTCTGGGGAAACTGTGTACGACGCAATTGTGTATTTGTGTGTGTGTGTTTAACGTGCAGAAGACGCAGCAGCTGATATGGGATGGAAACAGACTACCCATGAGTAGGCAAACGAACGCCCGGGGGCTGGATCGCCTTCTAAATCTGGCCCGTGGACGGTCCGGGAATCAGTATGCTTTTACATGAGTAGAATGTGTCCTTTTATTTAAAATGCATCTCTGGGTTATTTGTGGGGCATAGAAGAAGAAGAGTTTGGATTTGATATCCCGCTTTATCACTACCCTAAGGAGTCTCAAAGCGGCCAACAATCTCCTTTCCCCTCCTCCCCCACAACAAACACTCTGTGGGGTGAATGAGGCTGAGAGACTTCAGAGAAGTGTGACTGGCCCAAGGTCACCCAGCAGCTGCATGTGGAGGAGTGGGGAATCTAACCCAGTTCACCAGATTACGAGTCCACTGCTCTTAACCACTATACCACACTGGCTCTACATAGGAATTCGTTCTCCCCCCCCCAAAAAAAATATATAGTCCAGCCCCCCCCATAAGGTCTGAGGTATTGTGGACCGGCCCCCTGCTGAAAAGTTTTGCTGACCCCTGGACTAGTCCCTCCACCCCAAAGTCGAGCATTTGCTTTGGATGCTGAATGACCTCGTTTGGATCTGAGGAAGCCCTTCGCATGAGATCTTGATGAACCACTATAAGTCAGAGGAGATAACACTGGACTGCAACAGCGTTGGACTACAGATTTGGACCCCAAGTGTTGGACCAGAACTCCCATTATCCTGGACCACTGGGCTAAGATGGCTGTGGATGATGGGTGATGTAGTCTAACCACTGAGAACCCAAGGTTGTAGAAGACTGGGCTAAGTGGACCAATAGCCAGCCTCAGAGTCAAGGAGATTCCTGAGTAGGAACATTTTTATTTTTAGTTGGAGGGAGATTTGCTAATTGGTCCCAATTCCACCTTCCCAACTCTCTCCAGACACCACACAAAGGAAGACCAGATCTGGAGAGTGTTCTGGAAAGAGATATTCCTAAAGCTGCTAAATTCAGAAAGGTTATCTGCTTTCCCCCTCAAGTGAAATGAATCTCTGCACTACAAGAAAGGGTGAATGCTCCCTGTTAGCTGAGGCCAACTCACAGAGCCGATTGTTTACGCCGCATTCAAACCTGCCCCGTTCCTTAAGCCTCCTTTAAACAGAAAGAACTCGTTCGGTGACTCCGAAGGGGAACACGAGGAAGGCAAATTAAACACACCTGCCTCAACAATTGGACCTGAAAAGTCCCCTCTGTCTGAGGAGCTCACACCTGGGGCCCACCCTCTCCTGAACCTCCATCCTGGATTTCAAACGTGACTGAATCCCATGACACTGGTTTCGGAGCCGCGGCAGCCATTTTTAGCCAGAGGAACATTAAAGCCCCGCAAGGGGCTAGTTCTCAGTGAGGTGGCAAAGCTATATCTGGGATGCGCCGCTTCAGACTGTAGTGGTGGGTGGCTCACATGACCAAATGCCTTCATAAAAAAAAATTTAAAAAATTCCCTCTATGCAGAGAAGACAAGCCTGGCAGAGAGAATACAGTGGTACCTCAGGTTAAGAACTTAATTTGTTCTGGAGGTCTGTTCTTAACCTGAAACTGTTCTTAACCTGAGGTACCACTTTAGCTAATGGGGCCTCCCGCTGCCGCAGCGTGATTTCTGTTCTCATCCTGAAGCAAAGTTCTTAACCCAAGGTACTATTTCTGGGTTAGCGGAGTCTGTAACCTGAAGCATCTGTAACCTGAGGTACCACTGTAATTTCTTTCTGACATGCTTGTTTTCTATATTGTGGGGGATCCGTGTGTGACATCAACTGACCACCTCAGTTGGAACTAGGTGTTTTTGTAGTTTTCCTGTTCTTGGTCTGGCTCTTTAGCCTAATAATGCTATTGAAGGTTTGGGCAGGAGAGAGTTAATAGGACCAGAAGAATTGCTTAAAATTGGTCAAACTACTGCCTAGCCTTTGGTCAGATGCATCCTTTTGTTAGTGAAGCTATAGGTGATGAGTTTCCATGGAAACTAACTGCTAGACCTCCTCTTTAAGTCTTCTGAATGGGGCGAAAGCTGACAACAGATTGCTGTTTGAGTGAGACTAAGACTCAGAAAACCTGAGTTTTTGATTAGTGGTTTTTCAGAGTGCTACCTCTCTCTCTCAAGGTCTGACACGGGCTTTGGGTGTCTGTTTAAGCTGCGCTTCTGCCTCAGTATTCGCAAATAAACCCGAATGTTGCAAAACACCACACTAAGCCTCCAGCAACCTCCTTCCAAAAGGATTTACGCCACTTACGAGCCTCTTGGAGAAAAAGTTGGGATAAAAATGCAACAGATTACTGTATTTTTTGCTCTGTAAGACTCACTTTTTCCCTCCTAAAAAGTAAGGGGAAATGTGTGTGCGTCTTATGGAGCGAATGCAGGCTGCGCAGCTATCCCAGAAGCCAGAACAGCAAGAGGGATTGCTGCTTTCACTGCGCAGCGAACCCTCTCGCTGTTCTGGCTTCTGAGATTCAGAATACTTTTTTTCTTGTTTTCCTCCTCCAAAAACTAGGTGCGTCTTATAGAGCGAAAAATACAGTAAATCAATAAACAAACAAACCAGACTGAGTCGGAGAGGATACAGAGAAAGCAGAAGGGTTGTTTAAAATTCTAAAACCCCAATTCTTACCTAAAGTTTGGTTATCAAAGTCTGAGTGCTCAAAACATTTGTCCCTCTCGGATTCGATGATCAGCATGATGGAGCATTCGGGAGACATGCTTGACACCTGCAGGAAGGCCAGAGAGAAAAAGAGATTACTTTTTTTAACCCCCATCCATGGATAAAGTCTGTTTGTTTAAAACAAGCTGTCCTTCCATTAAAAAATTCTCAGGGCAGCTAGAGTCAGGAAAATAAAACACTCACAATAAAACTCCTGTGTTAAAACAGCAGGATCATATAAAAAAGACTCGCCGTACTGGAGCTGACCTTAACTGACCCAGGACTTTGGAACTGCCATGTTCACACGTTCACACATTCAGTTAACTTTGGCCCCACGCTTTCCAGGCACAGGCCTGCACTTAAAAGCTCCGTGTCTGAGTGGGTCTCCCCACCCCACAGCTTTCCCCGGAAAACCCCCACTTTTTAAGCACTCAGTCAGAGCAAATGGGAATTTGGGTTTTCAGCAGACGTTTGCTCCGAATGAGCTTTAAAGAGCATGTTTTCATGAGGAAAGCTCCGGAGCAAAGAAAGAAAGAGTGCTCGGATGTGGAGCCTAAATGCACAGACCTAGAATCAAAGAGTTGGAAGGGAACCCAAAGGACATTTAGTCCAGCCCCCTACAATGCAAGAATCCTGTCTCTGGAAAGATCAGAGGAAACTTAAATGTGTTTATTGAACTATGTAGGACAAAGTAGTTATCTTGAAACCCAAGAAAGAGGAATTTGTATTTTTTTAATATATATATATATATATATATATATATATAGGCAAATGTTTAATGCATACTCTTTAAGCTTTGTGTATAGATTTTTTTACATAAGTATAACTAGTGGCAGCTAGACTGGTGACTGGGAGTGGCCACCGAGACCATATAACACCGGTCCTGAAAGACCTACATTGGCTCCCAGTACATTTCTGGGCACAATTCAAAGTGTTGGTGCTGACCTTGAAAGCCCTAAACAGCCTCAGCCCAGAATACCTGAAGGAGCATTACCACCTCCATCATTCAGCCCAGACACTGAGGTCCAGCTCCGAGGGCCTTCTGGTGGTTCCCTCCCTGCGAGAAGTGAGGTTACAGGGAACCAGGCAGAGTGCCTTCTCGGTAATGGCGCCCGCCCTGTGGAACGCCCTCCCACCAGATGTCAAGAAGTCACTTGTAATAACACAAAGAAGGTTTAAAATTGGATAGTTCAGAATATACGATTTTATGGACGTACTAATCAATGGAGCCAAAAGGGAGAGCGGCAGGAAGTCAAGCAAAAAATTATGGTTTTAAAATTTGTACACGATGTTTTTTTCCTTCCTTTTCTTGTAATGTATTGTTATTTTTGGAAAATTAATAAAATGTTATCAAAGAAAAAAAATCAGAGGAAACTTAAATGTAGATAAGGCCCATGAGCAGTGGTATAGCATGCTGTGTGTGTGTGTGTGTGTGTGTGTGTGTGTGTGTACGCGAGCATTGGGGTGGTTGCCCAGGAGCAAAATTGTTAGGTAAAGGGTAAAGGGACCCTTGACCATTAGGTCCAGTTGCAGACGACTCTGGGGTTGTGGCGCTCATCTCACTTTACTGGCCGAGGGAGCCGACGTACAGCTTCAGGGTCATGTGGCCAGCATAACTGATAGAGCCTAGGGTTTTCTCTCTCTTTGGGAAGTCAATAGGAGGGCTAATGTTTGGCTGGGTTGTGATCGATTTTCAGAATGCTACGCGGGTGGCGCTGTGGGTTAAACCACAAAGCCTAGGACTTGCCAATCAGAAGGTCGGCGGTTCGAATCCCCACGACGGGTGAGCTCCCGTCGCTCGGTCCCAGCTCCTGCCAACCTAGCAGTTCGAAAGCACACAGTTCAAGCAGATCAATTGGATACCACTCTGGTGGGAAGGTAAACGGCATTTCCGTGTGCTGCTCTGGTTTACCAGAAGCGGCTTAGTCCTGCTGGCCACATGACCCAGAAGTTCTAGAAAAATAGGTGCTGGTATTCAACATACAGTTCTTACAGTAAGTGCCATACTTTTAACCAGTGCTTTTCTTAAAGACAAAGTGCCAGTGTTGTGTACCCTTAATATAGGGTTACCAGACATCCCCGTTTCCCTGGGACAGTCCCCGGATTTGCAAATAAGTCTCCAGACAAATTCCATCCCTGGAATGTCCCCAGATTTCATCTCATGTCCCCGGGAAACACAGCAGCAGCAGTCTCAGCAGCCTGGAGCAGTTGGCTCTGGCTGGCTTCAGGAGCTGCTCGGAAGTCCCCATAAGATGGTGGTGCAGGGGGTCTCAGATGCAGCTTCCAGGCTGCCTCCACCTTCCCTGACCCCAGCAACTAAGCTGTGAAGGGAGGCTTCATGCTGTCTATTGGAGCAGCCTCCCGGGGCACGGATCTCTCAGTTAGGCATTGGGAAGCCTCTCTTCCCAGCTGAGGGATCCCCGCCCCTTCCTGCTTACACGCAAGTAGGAGTTGGGATGGGGCTGCTCCTCAACCTGTAGCATTTATTTATTTATTTATTTATTTATTTATTTATTTATTTGTAGTGTCCCTGGATTCATTGAAAAAAAAATCTGGTAACCTTACCTTAATACCCCCAGAAAAAAAGCACTGATGTTATTCTACAAAACACTATGTGCATCGCTGATGCTGTGGCTTGTTTCAGGTGATATTATCATCCGGCCTCTTTTCACTTTCCTTCAGCTTTGATCTTAAGCATTTTAAGTACATCACCACCCTGCAAACTGCCTTGAGAGCTCAAAAGGCAGTAAATACATTTGAATAAATGAAAGATTGAGAAGCTCCCTTATACGGACGGAAAGGGAAGGTTTGGACTAACCACATCAAACAGACTGGTACTGCGTTTTTTTATATCATGTCTTCAGGGAAGAAGGGTTTTTAAGACGATGCCGGCATTTTACCTACTTTTGGAATGATTTACTTAAATGAAATACCTGTGCAATGCTCAGTCAGAATGGAAATATACCAGACCGGATTTGCAGAAAAGATTGAGAAGCAAGCAAACCCCAAGCGTTATTCCTGTACTCAAGTAATATTTCCTGGAGGCAGTGGCGTAGCGTGGGTTGTCAGCACCCGGGGCAAGGCAAGTAATTTGTGTCCCCTAACCCATGGATTTGCACCCCGTAACCCCCAGATGTTGCGCCCGGTGCGGCCTGGAGGAGACTGCTAGCAATACTCTTGGTGCTATGAAAAACTGGCAAAATACGGTGGTACCTCAGGTTAAGTACTTAATTTGTTCCGGAGGTCCGTTCTTAACCTGAAACTGTTCTTAACCTGAAGCACCACTTTAGCTAATGGGGCCTCCTGCTGCTGCTGTGCCGCTGGAGCCCGATTTCTGTTCTTATCCTGAAGCAAAGTTCTTAACCTGAAGCACTATTTCTGGGTTAGCGGAGTCTGTAACCTGAAGTGTATGTAACCTGAAGCATCTGTAACCTGAGGTACCACTGCAGACTCTTGATCTGATGCAAGAGACCTGTTGCTGCAAACCAGACAAGGAGATCTATGTAGGTCAGCAAGGTTTTTGTGGGTGTCAGCAGTGGCTACATCAGGAATTCCAGACACAGATTGGTTTTTGCATCTCAGTGCACCTTGGAAAACACATCTAACTCTGAATGCCTTTGGAAAAAACAACGCAGGGCACATTCTGATGCACGTTGAAACACACATTCCCACCTACATTCTGGCACAACTTAAAATAAAATAAAAATATTTTTGGAAATGTGGCTACAGCTGGATTGGGGAATATAAAGGAGACACACTATCATATACAAAGGGTGGGTTTGCCCTGTTCCCCCTGGCTTTTGCTGTGAAGGTCATCGCAAGCCTGTGTGCCTACCGCTCACAGTGGCTGTTTGGACTTCTTCTGAATCAGTGGACATGCATGTAGAACGAGAAGAAAAACACTGCAGTCAGAAGAACCAGAATGCCAATCTATTGGAGGCTTGGGTGCAACTTAGTTTGCAAAAGAGGGGCTAGCATGGAAGTGTGATGGCCTGAGATTCGGACTCGGAGGCTGAACCTGAGGATCCCAGCCTGCACAGGAGTCCCCGCCTCCAGAACCAGCTGAGCCGGGGCTGGGGCGTGAGCCTGAAGGGTCCTCACCTGTGCTGGATCCTCAGGCGCAGGCACCAGCTGAGTCTGCTCTGGCTCCTGAGGTGATGGAGGACCCATTGCCTGCAGGTGCTCCTCTCCTAGCCCTGTCAGGGGAAGGTGAGGTTGCCTCTGCGTCCAGTAACCCTCCAGCCTCTCCTGAGATGCAGAGGCTCAGGGCAGAGAGGCGGAGGGAACTAAGTTCCTGCAGGAGGAGTGCTCATCTCCAGGCCAGGAGAGGCGAGGCACCTGTGAACCAGGGCCGCCCTATGCCTCGGGGGAGATAAAATTCAGCCAGCCCCAGTCCCAAGTTGTGGGAGCAACATTCTTGGTAGCCTGTTCCTGCCTGCATCCTGTCCTGCTCTTCTGCCGGAGCTGCTGACCTCACCTGACTCCCTGCCTTGGACCCAGCTTCAGCTTTGACAGACTGCCTCCATACCGCACCCTCGACCTTGGACCTTGTCTCATGGTTAACCCTCAGAACCAGCACAGTAGGTGAGATTGAGGAACCTCCAGATTCCCAGACTATCCATTTAGACCAGGCTTCCTCAACCTTGGCCCTCCAGATGTTTTTGGCCTACAACTTCCATGATCCCTAGCTAGCAGGACCAGTGGTTAGGGATGATGGGAACTGTAGTCTCGAAACATCTGGAGGGCCAAGTCTGAGGAAGCCTGGATTAGACCGATACAACTTAGGTTGCTATAGGGATAGAACTATCAATGTAAATCATATAGAAATTTATTTATGTATGCAAGTACAGCGGCAAGACGTGGGTGGACGTGGGTGGCACTGTGGGTTAAACCACAGAGCTTAGGACTTGCCGATCAGAAGGTTGGCGGTTCGAATCCCCGTGATGGGGTGAGCTCCCGTTGCTCGGTCCCTGCTCCTGCCAACCTAGCAGTTCGAAAGCACATCAAAGTGCAAGTAGATAAATAGGTATCACTCCAGCGGGAAGGTAAACGGCGTTTCCGTGCGATGCTCTGGTTTGCCAGAAGCGGCTTAGTCATGCTGGACACATGACCCGGAAGCTGTACGCCGGCTCCATCGGCCAATAAAGCGAGATGAGCGTCGCAACCCCAGAGTCGGTCACGACTGGACCTAATGGTCAGGGGTCCCTTTACTTTTACCTTTACCTTTACCTTACAGCGGCAAGAATGTTACTTGCCCCAAAATGGAAAGAAGAAGTCCCAGCAAAGGAAGAATGGATACAAAAACTTATAGAATCTGCAGAAACGGCGAAACTTACTGGAAGAATAAGAAATTGAGATTTATAATGCATTTTTAGGTTATTTGTGGGGGCTGCCTGGTGTTTTTATATGAGTATGTAATGTGTGCTTTTATTTAAAATGCATCTCTGGGTTCTATGTGGGGCATAGGAATTCATTCATTATTTCCCCCCCAAAAATATAGTCCGGCCCCCCCACAAGGTCTGAGGGACTGGCCCCCTGCTGAAAAAGTTTGCTGACCCCTGGTTTCCTCCTTGCAGCCACTTTCTCACTATTCCTCCCCATTCATCAGATAAGCCAAACACGCAGATACCCAGTCCTCCACCCTCTTACTATCCTGAGTTTTGTGCACATCTTAGCACAGAAATCAGCCTGCAGGGGCAAAGCGCACACTAACTTTGCAAGCTCATGCTGCTGGCATAAACTGAAAGCTGAAGAAAGTATAGTATTGGGAGACCATCTTGTCTGAAATGGAACATAACAAATCTGGGCTTACCAGCTTGTAACAGTGCCTATAAAGTTAGAGCTCGCTTACACTGGGTTTGTCCATAAACTCTACTGTAAAACACACACATACTTTGCTGTCTCTCGGGTAACCAGAGTCTAGTTTATCGCCGTTGCTTGGAATTTGGACTTTATCCTCTGAATGGCCTTGCGGTTTCTCCCAGATTTGTGCCTTTATAATTCAATTAATCTTGTAGGAGCCAGGCTGCGGATTGGCGGTAGAGAATCTTCTTTGCATGCAGAAGGGGCCAGGATCAGTCCCTCGCACCACCATATTAAGTTGGGAGAGAGACTCCCTGTCTGCAATGTTTTGGAATCCGCCAGATGTGTTTTGCACCTGGCTATCAGGGACGCAGGTGGCGCTGTGGGTTAAAGCCTCAGCGCCTAGGACTTGCCGATCGAAAGGTCGGCAGTTCGAATCCCTGCGGCGGGGTGCGCTCCCGCTGCTCGGTCCCAGTGCCTGCCAACCTAGCAGTTCGAAAGCACCTCCGGGTGCAAGTAGATAAATAGGAACGGCTTACCAGCGGGAAGGTAAAGTTATCTCCAGCCCACGTCACTTATTTGATTGCTTTCTCGCTTAGAGCTGTCTAACAAGGTTGACACATCCTTCTCTGCCTTCCCTTGATGATTGTTCCTTCGGCTGCTATAATCCCAGTCTAAATGTTTGGAAACACAAATGTGTCCATAACCCCTCTAGAGCCTGATCGGATTTCCGCAGAGAGCAGCCAATCGCACGGCTCCAGGCATTTTCGGCCCCTTAGCCCGAGCCAGACTGCTGCCAATTCAACACCCAGATCTCATAAACCTGAGGAAATGATGTCAGAGGCGACGCATAGAAAATATTTACTCTAGCCGCAATATCGACAATGGTCAAACAAAGAGTGATTTGTCATTATCAGATGACAGCGGTGAGAAAAGTGGAGCAGGGAAGTCCCGGATTTAAAGAGCTAAGGAACCACACACATGCAAGGCCACCAAAGTTGATTCTTGTTTCTTATGCACCAGCGGGCCAAAATTCTGCAGGTGCAGCTTTCCTCTTGGCTGCATTTGCACCTGTTGGATTTGGGCCTGCACAATTATAGTCCTCTCCCCTCTCTCCCTCACCACCCAGGCCAAGACGCAGAAGGTGACAGGGACATTGATGAAGCTTTATTCCAAGGAGGGGGAACAGTTGTTTGATCCCATATTTAATTTTTTTGGTAGTGAAGAGATCCCCCGAATGGAGCTGAAATTTGGGGAGATGACCCAAATGCTATCAAAGGGTTAGAAACGGTTCAGAATCCATTTCTTTGGAGATTGTTCTCTTCACCCAATGGGACTTCAGTGGCTCTTTGATGAACAGAAGCTGGTTGGACAACGGTCAAGGTGAGAGTCGACTGTGCATGAGTTAATTACCTGAAATGAAAGACATCCTTGCCCAATGGACACTTTCCATCCAATTGCTATATGGAACTGAGGAGCACACACTGGGGGAAATTAAGCATTCAATGTAGCCTTGATTATTATCGTTTGCAGGAGCTGAATGAGGTTCTGAAGACGGACGAGGGCTAACTAAGGAATCGACTCTACTGGACAGAATCCAGGAGGGACCCACAAGCGATTAAATCATCTTAATGTTCCCCGTGCTTCCCTCTAGTGAAATCGGAGCATTTTAGAGCTAGTTACTTGTCTAAACTTCTGCCTGTACCATTAAGATCCACCTTCGTTGAGTTGGGATTTCACGCAATGCTGGACAAGATTTCATACACAGATAGACTATGCATATGCGGGCAATCGCAGGTAGAAGGTATTATTCATTATTTGTTACATTGCCCCTTGTACACTGACCCAAGGGGTCGCTTTCAAGAAATCTTGTTTGTTCAAGAAAGCAGTTATCCACCGAAGAGGGTCCCGTTTTTCCTGAGTGACTCCAACACTTGGTGATTCACAAGATGGCCCTTTTCGCGTTGGCGGCAATGAGGATTAGGAAGAAGGAATTGGACCGTGAACTGCAAGGAAAATTTGGAGGTCTAAATCTGAAATACACTTTGTGTAGAAGTGGAGGCTCCCTAGCTATAGTCTCGCTGGAAATTGATGGTTCTGTTTGTTTTAGTAGATGCCTTGATTTATATTTTGTGTTTGAAATTGCTTGTGCTTCTATGCTTTGGCAAGCACATTAAACTTACATCTCCTCCCTTCTCCCCTTCTCCCTCTCCTTCCCCTTTTTCCATCTCTCTCCACCCTCCTCCTTCCTTCTTCCTGCTCCCTCTCCCTTCTTCTCCCTCTTTTTTCTCTCTCTCACCACCTCCTTCTCAGTTACTCACAGTGGGCTGTCAATGGAGGAAGAAAGCAATCTCAGCCTCACACAGCCACAGACCCCCTACTTTTGGAAAACAACAACAACAACCACCTGATATCTATATGGTAGTTTTCTTTACGGGAATGGTGCCACAGAACCTCTGGGTGGGTTACGCGGACCCCCTGGGGTCTGCGGACCACCAGTTGGGAACCACTGCTCTCAGTTAAGCAAGCATTATGCAGAGACTTCAGGTTCTGCGATTAAGGATATTGGGCAGTGATTTTTCTCCCACTTGGACTACGGTGGTACCTCGAGTTACAGACGCTTCAGGTTATAGACACTTCAGGTTACAGACTCCGCTAACCCAGAAATAGTACCTCGGGTTAAGAACTTTGCTTCAGGATGAGAGCAGAAATCATGCTCCGGCGGTGGAAGGCCCCATTAGCTAAAGTGGTGCTTCAGGTTAAGAACAGTTTCAGGCTAAGAATGGACCTGCGGAACAAATTAAGTACTTAACCCAAGGTACCACTGTACTGCATTGTGCTCTACGTGGGGCTACTGTAGAAAGTGACTCAGAAACTGCAATTAATCCAGACTGTGGCAGCTAGACTGGCAACTGGGAGCCGCCACAGAAACAATATAATACCGGTCCTGAGAGATCTGCATTGGTTCCCGGTACCTTTCTGAGCACAATTCAAAATGTTGGTGCTGACCTTTAAAAACCTAAATGGCCTCGGCCCAGTATACCTGAAGGAGCATCTCCACCCCCATCATTCTGCCCGGACACTGAGGTCCAGCGCCAAGGGCCTTCTGGCAGTTCCCTCACTGCGAGAAGTGAGGTTACAGGGAACCAGGCAGAGGGCCTTCTCAGTAGTGGCGCCCAAGGGCCTTCTCGGTAGTGGCGCCTGCCCCGTGGAACGCCCTCCCATCAGAAGTCAAGGAAATAAACAACTATCTTACTATCTTACTTTTAAAAGACATCTGAAGGCAGCCCTGTTTAGGGAAGTTTTTAATGTTTGATGCTGTATTGTGTTTTTAATATTCGGTTGGGAGCCGCCCAGAGTGGCTGGGGAAACCCAGCCAGATGGGTGCGGTATAAATATTATTATTATTATTATTATTATTATTATTATTATTATTATTATTATTATTATTATTACACTGTTCACAGTCAAGGTAGGATTTGAACTCGAGTCTCCATAGTTGACAGCTCATGTTGTCAGCCATGCTATTAGGAACTGCCACAGCCTGACACCACATGCCCCTGAATAGCAGCTGCTCAGATCAAACAGCAGGAGAAAACTATTGCACCCATGTCCCATTTTTGGACTTCCTGGAGGTGCAGGATTGGGCACTATGTGGAATTGGATGCTGGCTTAGATGGACCTTTGATCTGATCTGGCAACCCCCTTCCTGTAGTCTTGCCATATTTTGAAGAGCAAAACAGAGGACACATTTGCTGACTTCTACTTTTAACTATGGATCACTATGACCATTGCCATTATACTTACCTGTGAAAAAGAGGACATGTCCTGGAAAAAGAGGACATATGGCAGCCCTAATATAGAAGTAGTAAAAGATCTCCCTTTCGTATTGCTTTGAGTTTGGGGTGGGGGAGTAGACTGTATGCCGAACACCCTTTTAACCTCTGGATCCAGCAAGTCTTAAAATATAAGCCAGGCCAGCTTCCTCTTGAGCCGATCGCCTGGGTGATGGTCCATGAAGAGAACAAAGGAAAGAGGCTCTGTGTGAGACAGCAAACCTGCAGATGGACAAAGACAGAGCTGAGACCAGAGAGTTTGGAGTGATGCAAGCTGGAAGCAGAGCAGCAAAACTGGGAACTGAGAAAGACCGGGCAATGTTTGATTTCTGTTTGAGTCCAAGGCTGCAGCTATGGGGGAAGCAGGGCCCTTTTAGGGTGTTAAGCAGTTGGATCCTTACCTCTCTCGCCCTGACCTAGCCACTATGATCCACGCAACGGTCACCTCCAGACTGGATTACTGTAACTCGCTCTACGTGGGGCTGCCCTTGAGACTGACCCAGCAACTCCAGCGGGTGCAGAATGCCGTGGCGAGACTCCTTACGGGGTCCTCTCTGCAAGATCACATTCACCCAGTGCTATACCAGCTGCACTGGCTCCCGGTGGAGTATAGGATCAGGTTTAAGGTGCTGGTTTTGACCTTTAAAACCCTATACGGCCTAGGACCCTCATACCTACAGGACCGCCTCTCCTGGTATGTCCCACGGAGGACCTTACGGTCTTCAAACAAAAACATCTTGGAGGTCCCGGGCCACAGGGAGGTTAGGCTGGCCTCAACCAGAGCCAGGGCTTTTTCGGTTGTGGCCCCGATCTGGTGGAATGCTCTGTCACAAGAGACTAGGGCCCTGCGGGACTTGACATCTTTCCGCAGGGCCTGCAAGACAGAGCTGTTCCACCATGTCTTTTGAATTGATTTTAGAATGCTGTATTACTTTTACTGTTGTTCGCCGCTCTGAGCCCGGCTTTGGCTGGGGAGGGCGGGTTATAAATAAAATGATTTATTTATTATTATTATTATTATCTCCTCTGTGCCTCATTTCCCAAGGAAGCACGGACACTGGGTTAAGCACCTTGGACCCTGGGAATCTTGCACCGCTCAGATTTTGGAGTGGCATGCAAGAATATTATCCAGCCTCTACTGCCTCTGTAAAGGGAGCCATGGGGGAGAGATCTCCATCTACTAATAAAGTGGCCAGCCACTTATTCAGCACTACCAAGATGTCAAAACAGATTTAGAGACTTCTCAGGCAAAGCCAGCTCTTTTATGAAATCTCCAAAAGGAGAGATGCACTCCAGGGCTAGTTTCTCAGCAGAGGAGCCAAGGTTCATACGTTGTCCGTGAGAATTCTAACATTTATTCTCAGCGAAATAACAAAACAAACCCCCGCCCCCCCCAAATTACTCAATGCAGCGGGGGGGGGGGGAGGAGGAGAAGAGTTACATAACAATAGTCTCTTGTTTTTGCACGGGAGCAAAGGGAGGCTGTATAAAATGGTTGGAGGCATTTTGCTGTCCAGGAATTATTATTATTTTTTTTTTAGAGGGCTGAAATCAAGGGCTGAATTCTCTGTCCTGCCACAGAATGAAAGGACAGTGGCTTCTGGAGGACTGTTGCCTTTTCATGCCAAGGGGAAAAAACTACTGTATTTTTCACCCTATAGGACTCACTTTTTCCCCTCCAAAAATGAAGGGGAAATCTGTGTGCGTCCTATGGGGTGAAAGCAGGCTTTCGCTGAAGCTTGGAGAGTGAGAGGGGTCGGTGCGCACCGACCCCTCTCGCTCTCCAGGCTTCAGAAAGCTATCAGAAAGCCTGGGGAGCCCGCAGGAGTTCCCGCAGGGCTCCCTAGGCTGCAGATAGCAGCCTGCTTCCTGGAGTGTGGGGAGTGCTGAAGCAGAGTGCCCCGCGCTTCGGGCAGACATCCGGCAGCCCCACAAGCTCGGGGGACAGTGGGGAGGCGCAGCGCCGACATCCCGCTGTTCCCTGACCTGGTTTGGATTCCCCGACCTGGTTTTGGGGGGGGGGGGGAATAAAGGAAAAACATTTTTCCTTTATTTCCCCCCCCCCAAAAAAAACTAGGTGCGTCCTATGGGCCAGTGCGTCCTATGGGATGAAACATACGGTAATCACTTGGTGCAGAAAACAAGATTTGTGCTTGCCGTTTGGAATGGCAAGCTAGATCATCTACACGTGAGTAAATCTACTTGCAAGCAGCTGCCACAGGCTCACTCAACAGCTGCATGTACAGCTAGCACAGAAGCCCATTATTATTATTATTTTTATTTATTTAATTTTTATACCACCCTATACCCAAAGGTCTCAGGGTGGTTCACATAAATCATCAAATACATGGCCAGCATGACTAAGCTGCTTCTGGCAAAACCAAAGCAGCGCATGGAAACGCCGTTTACCTTCCCGCCAGAGCGGTACCTATTTATCTACTTGCACTTTGACATGCTTTCGAACTGCTAGGTTGGCAGGAGCAGGGACCGAGCAACGGGAGCTCACCCTGTCGTGGGGATTCAAACTGCCGACCTTCCGATTGGCAAGCCCAAGAGGCTCTGTGGTTTAGACCACAGCGCCACCCGCATCCCCTCTTGACTCCCTACCCAGCCATAAATCCTGCCCCCGGGTGAATTCCTTTGCACCAGAGAAATGAGCACCCCTAACTGGCTCAAGCAAAAATGGAAAGTATTATCGCAGCCAGAGGATTGGAACACGGAGGAAATGAGGAAGTTTGTGTGGCATAGACTGTCAAGGATTGTATAAAGCCCAGAATTAAATTAAAATTAATCAAAAATGAGATGTTTCCATAACAAGAGCTAAGAAGAATTGGCATCTCCCACTTGCTAAATCAAGATGACACTGTTGCTTTTCAGTTCCTACTTCCTGAGCTGAGGTCCAAACTACACATGACATTTGTCATATAGTTTGGCATCACAGGGGTGATTTATTTTATTTATTTTTAAAAAATGAAACAGCGCAGTATGGCTTTGGTTGTGAGAAGGATCTGGCCTTTGGCATCATACGGCTGATTAAAAAAAACAAACAAAATAGCCAGGGTGGAGGGACCTATCAGATAGAGGTGATGGTGTGTGTGTGTGTGTGTGTGTGTGTGTGTGTGTGTGTGTGTTTAACCCTTTGCTTCTGCCGGTGTCTCAGTTGGAAGCAGCCCCCACCCATTGCTATTTTGCAAAGGGAAGAAAACTCCCACAGGTACCAATGGAAGCTTTTCTCCCATAGCAAAGATTGCCTTTATGGTAGAGGGAATGAGTTAACCCACCCACCCCCTACATCCCATTGTATCTTGGGTCCTTCCACAATGGTTATTTGTGATTACCATCCAGTCTAGTTTGACTGTTGAAAGAGGGGGGAAATATGAATTTCTAGCAACCTGCTGCAAAAAGGCAACTAGACATTCCCTGGTTTAAGGAGCCATCTGGTGCCTAGTTTATATATCCAAGTTCCTAACTCTGCCCTAGAAGTCCAAATAAATTAAAAAATTGTCCAGCAGCACCTTAAAGGTAAAGGTAAAGGAACCCCTGACCATTAGGTCCAGTTGTGGCCGACTCTGGGGTTGCGGCGCTCATCTCGCTTTACTGGCCGAGGGAGCCGGCGTTTGTCCACAGACAGCTTCTGGGTCATGTGGCCAGCATGACTAAGCCGCTTCTGGCGAACCAGAGCAGCGCACGGAAACGCCGTTTACCTCCCCGCCGGAGCGGTACCTATTTATCTACTTGCACTTTGACATGCTTTTGAACTGCTAGGTTGGCAGGAGCAGGGACCGAGCAACGGGAGCTCACCCTGTCGGAGGGATTCGAACCACTGACCTTCTGTCCACTGTCCCTCAGACCTTGTGGGGGGCCGGACTATATTTTTTGGGGGGAGGGTTAATGAATTCCTACGCCCCACAAAATAACCCAGAGATGCATTTTAAATAAAAGCACACATTCTACTCATGTAAAAACGCCAGGCAGGCCCCACAAATAACCCAGAGATGCATTTTAAATAAAAGGACACATTCTACTCATGTAAAAACACGCTGATTCCCGGACCGTCCATGGGCCAGATTGAGAAGGCTATTGGGCCGCATCCTGCCCCCAGGCCTTAGTTTGCCTACCCATGAATTAATGTAGGCATGGGCAAACTTGGCCCTCCAGATGTATGGGAATTAAAAGGGGGATGCGGGTGGCGCTGTGGGTAAAACCTCAGCGCCTAGGACTTGCCGATAGTCAGGTCGGCGGTTCGAATCCCCGCGGCGGGGTGTGCTCCCGTTGTGCCTGCCAGCCTAGCCGTTCGAAAGCACCCCCGGGTGCAAGTAGATAAATAGGGACCGCTTACTAGCGGAAAGGTAAACAGCGTTTCCGTGTGCTGCGCTGGCTCACCAGATGCAGCTTGTCACATTGGCCATGTGACCTGGAAGTGTCTCCGGACAGCGCTGGCCCCCGGCCTCTTAAGTGAGATGGGCGCACAACCCTAGAGTTGGACACGACTGGCCCGTATGGACAGGGGTACCTTTACCTTTATCTAGGAGTTTGATAAGCTGAAGTAACTGTGTGAAAATGCGCTTAGCTATGTTCATTTCACAAAGTAGCAACACCTCAGCGTGACTGAGTGATTAGATTACGAAGGATGTGAGCTTCAGGGTTAAACAGAGCTCTTCTTCATGTGTTGCTTTGCAAAGCCCCAATCCAGAATTGGCATCGCAGGACCGAGCCGAGTGTTGTTCCTTAACGCCATAAAAATTAGTAGTTTTTAACCAGG
Organism: Podarcis gaigeae; assembly: GCF_964106915.1. Classification (NCBI taxonomy): domain Eukaryota; kingdom Metazoa; phylum Chordata; class Lepidosauria; order Squamata; family Lacertidae; genus Podarcis; species Podarcis gaigeae. The sequence goes on from NC_139688.1 coordinate 7,644,072, forward strand.
AATTGCGGTGGGTTCATTGCAAATCACCCCCTCCTTTATCGGGAACCCTGATGCAAAAAAACCTTCCTTCACCACCCCAAAAACCTTCGTAGAGTGAGAAAAATGTCTGTCCAGAGGTTTTTAAAAAAGGAGGGTGGACTTGACTGAGTGCCACATTTCCATCGGGCCTCAGTTTGAGTGCATTGTCCGCTGTGAAAATATCGCTCTGCCTTTGCCAACGGAATTACAACCACCTAAATCCAGCCTGGATGGGAGCCAAATTGAACACATTGTCTTTTGCATAGCCTGTCTCGCTGGTACATGACAACTGCTCATGTTCTCTTGTTTCTCTCTCCCCCCCCCCCCTTTTAAGCTCTGCTTCCCAGCTTCCTTCATTCTGCCACCTGGCGTTACTTAGGGAGGGGTTTGGCTCAATGGGTAGAGCATTGGCTTTGCATGCAGAAGGCTCACCCAGTTCAATTCCTGCCCGGTGTCTCCACGTAGGGCTAGGGAAAGTCTTCCATTTAAAAACCTGGAGAGTCATTGCCAGGCTGCATAAACCAGCCATACCCAGTATGGGCTCTCCCAAGTGTTTGGAAGCACAGCTCCCCTCGTTCCTGCTGGGGCTGGTGGGAATTGTAGTCCAAATCACAACTAAGGGCTAGTGTGGTTAGTCAAACTTCAGCTGTTGGTACTAGTGCTATTATTTATATCTAGCCCACCCAAGTGAATTCAAGGCCACAAATAAAGCAACAAAAACAAGACAATTAAAGATAAAAGCATCTGAAAAATATTAAGATAGCCGAAAACCTTTTAAGGCAATCATGGGTCCCTGGAGCTAATAATTTCAAGGCTCCTGAGAATAATCTCTTCTGGCCATTGACAGGGAGGGCATTCCACAAGCAGGGAGCCACCACCGAGAAGGCCCCGTTGAGAGTCAGCACCAACCAGGAGGCAGCCAGCAACGTGGAGCCTCCATGTGCAGAGACAGTCTACCTGCAAACACCAGCTGCTGGGAGGAAAACCAAAGGAGATCTATCACCTTCAGCCTCTGCTTGAGAGTTTCCCAGAAGTATCTAGCCACCTGCTTCTCTACTGCGTGAAGCAGGATGCTGTGCTAAGATGGACAATTTGGTCTGGTGGAGCAGGGCTCTTGCTATGTACTTAAGTCCCAGTTTACGTCGTCAGCTGCCTTTTTTCTTTACAAATAAATTCACTAGTCCTTCGGGAGGTTCATGCGATGCATTTCCACTGGCTCTTTCAGTCAGCTTTAGCTGGGATTTCTATATTGCAGAGGGTTGGACTGGATGACCCCTGGCGGTCCCTTACAACTCTACAGTTCTATGAAACATAAAATATCAATAGGAATGAGTGAATTGGTTTCTCATTTTTCCAATCTTAAATCCAGCTCTACACATTTCGACGTCAGTTTGTGGGTTTTTTTTTATTTCAAAGTCCTCAAAAAAATTAACCAGCATTTCAGTGCTAATCCCCAAACATGTAATGGTTTTTGTTCATAATTTTGTCTTTAGAATACACAGCTTTAGCAAAGCAATACCACCTAACATAACACATTTTTGTATGCTGTTTTCACTAATGTAATGCACACGGCATATGCAAACTGAATACGTAAAAAATAAATAAAATAAATAAAAATCCAGCAAACATTTTAATCAAAGTCTGATTTAAAAGTTTTGACTCCTGTTGGGTTTTTTTTTTTTGTATCGTATCCTCACAAACCGTTTAAGTGGTTAAGCAGCACATAGCTAGCTTAATTAAATAAGCAAACAAATTTTGCACACATTACTAGGCTCGAGAACTGAATTGGCAAAAGGCAAAGGATTTCAAAGGACGGCTCTGGTTCAGTTTGCAGATTGCAAATTTGGTAGGTTTGCCTTTGTATTCAACCTGAACTGGTTTCCCTTTTGCCACCTCTAAGCATCAGAGCCAGAATTCACAGCAAGCATCAGCACACATGAATTTCCCTTTTTTACAGCAGATTTGTGGCATCAGCTCAATGCTGATCGAGCCAGGAAAACTATTTTACAATAACTTTTCAGATGCCGTCCTTATAAATCTAAGGTGAGGGCTGGCAGCTCTAAGGAACCCCACACCTTCTGTCAAAACTTCTTTTATTGGCCCATTTGTCTTTCAGACCAGGTGCTCAGAAGCCTTTGGCTTTTGGCCCCCAAACATCCCACGTCTCCTGGAATTTTAGCTCCGGGTCTCCGACCAAAACAGCTGCTTTAGAGGGCAGGAGAAAGGCTGTCCTCTTTCGCCTGCCACACAAAGAACTCACAGCGACCCGAAAGCCAAGTGTCAAGCTGTGCTGAAATGAATCTGGCAGAAAAAATATATACCGTATTTTTCACTCTATAAGATGCACCAGACCACAAAGACGCACCTAGTTTTGGGAGGAGGAAAACAAGAAAAAATATATTCTGAATCTCAGAAGCCAGAACAGCAAGAGGGATCGCTGCACGGTGAAAGCAGCAATCCCTCTTGCTGTTCTGGCTTCTGGGAGAGCTGTGCAGCCTGCATTCGCTCCATAAGACGCACACACATTTCCCCTTACTTTTTATGAGGGAAAAAGTGAGTCTTATATAGCAAAAAATACGGTATATCACAAGATTTCGCACAGAGCTGTGAGAGCTTTGTCATCCGTTCATCACGGTGATAGCAGAACAAGGAAAGGGCAATGTTCTGCCGCTCTGAATGTCCCGTGGGACATTTGTTTATCTTGTGGTTCTCTGCCTTCCATGGGCACACCACCAGGCAGAAATTCAACGGTGTAGCTCGTTGGCAGAACACCTGCTTTGCATGCAGAAGGTCCCCAATGGTACCTACAGGTAGGGCTGGGAATGTCCCATGCCTCAAACCCTGGTGGGCTGCTGCCAGTCCGTGGGGACAATACTGGGTTAGCAGGACCAATGGGCCTGACTTTGTAGAAGGCAGCTTCCTAAGCTCCTATGTGGTGAGGCAGTACGGGGTAATGGTTAGAGCGTTGGGCTAGGACCTGGGAAACCAGGGTTCAAATCCCCACTTGGCCATGACACCCACTGAGTGACCTTGGTCCAATCTGTTAAGTTGTGGGTGAACATATCAGACGACACAGCGATTCTTCAAACAGCTCTTGTTTATTCACAGGCCAGAACAGAACTGAACTGAAGGGTTCAGTCAGCCTGCTTATATAGAGCTCCAGTACAATGTAACTGTAACAATTTTCTAAAACTATCCAATCACTGAACGTCACTTTCGATCCCTTATTTGCATAACTATCAACAGTATCCCCCTGCTGCCCCAGGGTGAGAACTTCAGTACATAACACAATCACTGACTCTCAGCCTAACCTACCTCACAGGATTGTTGTAGCGATTAAGAGAAGAACCATTTGCTCCCCCTTGAGTTCCTTGCAGAAAAAGGAAAGATATAAACCCAGTAATAAATAAATAAACCACAGCTGAAATAAATCCTTCATTGCAGGGCTCAGACGGGTAAAGCTTCACCTGTTGAACACCAGCCAGTTTCGCTGCTATTCCCAGCACAGAACCTCTCCCAGGGGGAAAAAAAAGTGGTAGAGAAAAGAACGCCAGGGGAGAGTCTGAAGAAACAAATTCTCCTACTCACCCACGCCCGATAAATCTGGAGGAGAGTCGTTTTCCCCCCAACAGTATGCAGGCAGCCTAGTTTTCTGGCATGAATCATTTTGAGAGCTCTCCTTTTTTAAAAACAAAACAAAAAAATCACCGGCTCTGCTTGTGGGAGATTTCGAGAGAGGGGTGGGTGTCTATCACAGCAGAGATGATTTCACTTTCGTAGCAAGCAATGCTCACAGTGCTCATGCTCACAACGGCAGCATGCAAACGGTGGGCAGGGCAAGAGGCAAAGTGGGTGGGGCTGTATCACAGGGGGTCAGACTAGATGACCTTGGGTCCCTTCCAACTCTACGATGCTGTGATACCATGCAAATTTGGCCTTTGTACAGCAGTTTCCAGACAAGCTTTTCTCTGCCCTCCATCCAAGCGAGCGAGGGGCGTTATCAGAGTTCAGGGATGCTTTCTGGCTTTCCGATTCCAGAGAACGGCGGGATTCGATTCCAAGCCCCACTCCGCTAACCAACACTCTGCAGCAAACGGTGTGAATAGCAGGCGCAAAGGGAAGGGAAAGAGCACCGCTCTCTGAGTGTTTGCAAGAGAAGAAAACAAACATACAATGCGCTGGAATTAATAAACATCTCGCCTTCTTACATAATTTAGCTTGGCACAGCTTTCCGGGGAGGAAGAACAGAACAGCCTCTCCCCCAACTCAGAGCACTACATGACACGAGGAATAAAAACATGAATGAGCATCCCTCTGAGCATATACAGAGCGGTTTCTGTTGCCTAAGGAGCGACCACAACCCTACCTTGCCTAGTCTGGTGACTGGGGGAGGCCCCCGAGACCATATAACACCGGTCTTGAAAGACCTACATTGGCTCCCAGTACATTTCTGAGCACAATTCAAAGTGTTGGTGCTGACCTTGAAAGCCCTAAACGGCCTCGGCCCACTATACCTGAAGGAGCATCTCCACCCCCATCAGTCTGCCCAGACACTGAGGTCCAGCGCCAAGGGCCTTCTGGCGGTTCCCTCCCTGTGAGAAGCGAAGTTACAGGGAACCAGGCAGAGGGCCTTCTCGGTGGTGGCACCCACCCTGTGGAACGCCCTCCCACCAGATGTCAAAGAGATAAACAACTACCTGACATTTAGAAGACACCTGAAGGCAGCCCTGTTCAGGGAAGTTTTTAATGTGTGACATTTTAATGTATTTTTAATATTTGCTGGAAGCCGCCCAGAGTGGCTGGGGAGACCCAGCCAGATGGGCAGGGTACAAATAATAAATTATTATTATTAATTATTATTATTATCCGGGGAAATGAAAAACAACCTCAAACCGTGATGTGACCTTATAAATGTGTCAGCTGTAGGTTTTTTTCGGGGGGGGGGGGACTGAGAAGGCTGATAAATAAGAGGATCAGAGCAGGCATGAGGGGAAAATCTAACCCACTCCTCCCCAGATTTAACCCCCTGCTTTGAATTTGGTATCACTGAAAGGAACAGTTGCTCCCACACCCAGTTTCAGCGTATGGGTTTATCCTCAGCCAAGAAGGAAAGGGTTAAACCTCCACCCCCTCCCCACCTGCCACAATCCCCAAAATTATTAGGCACCCATTCAATCTGATTTTCTTTTTTTTAAAAAAAAAACCAAACCCCACACACGTCATGGCTACTTTGGCCCTAAGACTGTGGGGCTTTGTAGGGTTCAAGGCTATGAAGCGCTTGACACACAAATGTTATGAAAATTGGACTGTGGTCCTTTAATTGCCTGCATCAGCCTTCCCCAAGCCGGTGTTGTCTAGTGGTTGTCAGGCTAGGACCTGGGTTCGAATCCTCACTCATCTGTGAAGCTCACTGGGGAACCTTGGGGTCTCAGCTCACAAGGTCGTTGCTGTGGGGATTCGGTGAGGAGGAGGAGAATAATAATAGTAATAATAATAATAATAATAATAACAATAACAATAATATATTATTTGTACCCCGCCCATCTGGCTGGGTTTCCCCAGCCACTCTGGGCGGCTTCCATAGAAACCAAAAAACACTAAAATATCATACATTAAAAATTTCCCTGAACAGGGCTGCCTTAAGATGCCTTCTGAATGTCAGGTAGTTGTTTATCGTTTTGACATCTGATGGGAGGGCGTTCCACAGGGCGGGCGCCACTACCGAAAAGGCCCTCTGCCTGGTTCCCTGTAGCTTTGCTTCTCGCAATGAGGGAACCGCCAGAAGGCCCTCGGCACTGGACCTCAGCGTCCGGGCAGAACGATGGGGGTGGAGACGCTCCTTCAGGTATACTGGGCCGAGGCCGTTTAGGGCTTTAAAGGTCAACACCAACACTTTGAATTGTGCTCGGAAACGTACTGGGAGCCAATGTAGGTCTTTCAAGACCGGTGTTATGTGGTCTCGGCGGCCGCCCCCAGTCACCAGTCTAGCTGCCGCATTCTGGATTAGCTGTAGTTTCCGAGTCACCTTCAAAGGTAGCCCCACGTAGAGCGCATTGCAGTAGTCCAAGCGGGAGATAACTAGAGCCTGCACCACTCTGGCGAGACAGTCCGCGGGCAGGTAGGGTCTCAGCCTGCGTACCAGGTGGAGTTGGTAGACAGCTGCCCTGGATACAGAATTGATCTGCGCCTCCATGGACAGCTGTGAGTCCAAAATGACTCCCACCTGGTCCTTCAGGGGCACAGTTACCCTATTCAGGACCAGGAAGTCCTCCACACCAGCCCGCCCCCTGTCCCCCAAAAACAGTACTTCTGTCTTGTCAGGATTCAGCCTCAATCCATTAGCCGCCATCCATCCTCCAACCGCCTCCAGGCACTCACACAGGACCTTCACCGCCTTCACTGGTTCTGATTTGAAAGAGAGGTAGAGCTGGGTATCATCTACATATTGATGGACACCCAGTCCAAACCCCCTGATGATCTCTCCCAGCGGCTTCATATAGATGTTAAAAAGCATGGGGGAGAGGACGGAACCCTGAGGTACCCCACAAGTGAGGGCCCAAGGGTCTGAACACTCATCCCCCACCACCACTTTCTGAACACGGCCCAGGAGGAAGGAGCGAAACCACTGTATAACAGTGCCCCCAGCTCCCAACCCCTCTAGAAGGTCCAGAAGGATGTTATGGTCAATTGTAAAGAACCATTTAAACCACCTTAAACCCCATGGAGAAAAAAGCTGGACTATAAATGCAATATATAAAGGAAGAAACCACTCATTCTGGGGTTCTCTGGATGCTGGTGGAGCCTGCCTTGCATAAAGAGGGGGAAAGATTCAGCAATGGAAGAATGTGTGCAGAGATGTCAAAGCGAGGAAGCCCGGTGATTCACGAGGTACGTTCTCCCCAAGCTATGTATCCTAGCATTTTACCCTGCCTGGGTTTACATTCCTACAGAGAAGCATCACGTTCTCTTGGGAGACTGTTTCTTCAATGTGAGTTCTTGCCCTGCCAGGCACTTCTCCTGGCCCTAAAAATATTTCACCCTCCTCTCCCTGCTGCCCCGGCCCTGATTGCTTGCTAGTAGCTTTCTGTTTCTCAGATCTCTTGCTGAAGGCAATTGCCTGTGACTTCATCTGTTGCCACAACAAGAGCTGCGCCCTGCAGGAACCTCACCTCCAGGCTCTCTGACCAACCAGCTAGTAGCGTCGTAGTTAGTAGCCCATTTTCAGTATCTAAGGTAAATAACAAGGACATATTGTGGGGGTCAGGGATGCGGGTGGCTCTGTGGATTAAACCACAGAGCCTAGGACTTGCTGATCAGAAGGTCGGCGGTTCAAATCCCCACGACGGGGTGAGCTCCCGTTGCTCGGTCCCTGCTCCTGCCAACCTAGCAGTTCAAAAGCACGTCAAAGTGCAAGTAGATAAATAGGTACCACTCCGGAGGGAAGGTAAACGGCATTTCCGTGTGCTGCTCTGGTTCCCCAGAAGCGGCTTAGTCATGCTGGCCACATGTACGCCAGCTCTCTCGGCCAGTAAAACAAGATGAGCGCCACAACCCCAGAGTCAGTCACGACTGGACCTAATGGTCAGGGGTCCCTTTACCTTTACCTATTGTGGGGGTTGCAGTGTTAAACTAAGACCTCAGAGACCAGGTCCCTACTTAGCCGTAAAGCTCCTGGGATGACCTTGGCCCAGTCTCTCTCTCTCTCTCTCTCTCTCTCTCTCTCTCTCAGCCTAACCTACCTCACAAGGTTGTTGTGGAGAATTAGAAGGCAATGGGGTGAGGATTTATCCTAATGCAACAACACCTCTTAGTATGGTATTTTCCTTTCCTCCATTCACTTATATGGGAGAAACTAGATGTGCTCACTGAAATGGGGATCAAGCACCCCATTTTCCCCCAGTGGCCCTCGGGCTAAGGGGCAGGCTGCCCGCTCCATTCCACGAATTCCAGATTAAATCCTGCTCACCGTGTTCTTCATCCCATGGAACTGAATGGGAACTGCCGAGAAAACCGGGCCATTTTCAGTTTGCACAACCCTGCCTTGCGTTCTGATTCCTTGGTCACATTAAAGGTAAAGGGACCCCTGACCATTAGGTCCAGTCGTGGCCGACTCTGGGGTTGCGGCGCTCATCTCGCTTTATTGGCCGAGGGAGCCGGCGTCCAGCTTCTGGGTCATGTGACCAGCATGACTAAGCCGCTTCTGGAGAACCAGAGCAGCGCACGGAAACGGCGTTTACCTTCCCGCTAGAGTGGTACCTATTTATCTACTTGTTCTTTGATGTGCTTTCGAACTGCTAGGTTGGCAGGAGCAAGGACCGAGCAACGGGAGCTCACCCGGTTGCGGGGATTCGAACCGCAGACCTTCTGATCGGCAAGTCTTAGGCTCTGTGGTTTAACCCACAGCGCCACCCGCGTCCCATTAGTGTGTGACAAAGGGGCAGAGCCCAGAAGCTGTTTCAAAACACACACACAAAACACACACACACACAAACTGCCAGCGAAAGCAGTATGAAAGTGGCAGGTAGATGATGGAAAGACCTTGAAAGGGAGGCAAGAAAGATCTCCCAGGATGAGAGAATGGGAGAGGAAAGGAAAGCTGCAAAGCCAGAGCTGGGAGGGTCTGTCATTTTCTTTTTAAAAGGCACCTTTGGGTAGAGAAAAGATTCTGCATTTTTGCACTGTTCTTTGTATTTTAGACACCCGGCTGTCAGTCTCCTCCTCCCTTGTTTTTTTTTTTTTTTTATATGTCACGGATCTTATGAGAACTTGTATTTTATTTGTATTTCCTACCAGAATTGAATTTATATAACTGGTTTGGGTTTTATGCTATGTTGATACCCCCCCCCCCCCGCAGACGACCAAAGGGAAGGGACGTAAGGGATGTGATGCATGTGGGAATTATTGGGAATATATCAATGGTTACTCAAGTGCTTCCAGCTAAGAAATTAGAAGCCGACTTGGGAAGCTGGCTTTTCAAGAATGGCTGGGTGACTGAGGCTAAGTTCACACATCATTTGAAATCTCAAGGCTCAACCAACGTATGCCTGTTAATCTGTGCTAAATGAATGCAGTTCACGAATCTGTGCTAAATGAATGCAGTCAATGAAAAGGACTGATTTTAAATAAAAACCACCCTGAGGGCATCAGCAGGATGGATGGAGAAGGCTTGGCATAGCAGGAGATGGCTTTTTAAAACATCGGTAGGACTGAATCTTTCGATGACCAATGGGCTTAGAAAAAGATCCCTCAATTTCAGGAAGGATTATTTTCTCGGTTCCTATCAGCTGTAAGAGTTTAATGGAAACCCCATGTTCAAGGGCAGTATACCACTGCATAATAGACGTCTGGGAAAAAACACAAGGAAGGGCTCATCCCTTTCATGCGCTTTCTGTGAGTATCCAGAAATAATCTGATTTGCCTCTGCAGACTGAACTAGATGGTCTCTTGGTCAGATCCAGCAGTCAGGGCTCTGTTTATGGCCCATTCATACTGGCAAGTTACAGTTTTTAGGTGGTGGGATGTGCACATGGGAACAGTCCCGGCAAATGACAATGAGGAAATATGACTTGCAGAGAGAAGCTCCTTCGAGCTTTTTCTCATTTCGCAGAATTTTAAGGAAGGCAAGGTGCCAAAATGTGTATTTGGCTCCTGAGAATAGCCATCAAAGGACCGTCTTTCTTTATAGCCAAGGTGACAGCAAAGCTCAAACGACAATTAGAAACACGCCTATTAAGGGGCAAGTCCTACTGAACCCAAGTGGGGCTTAACTTCAGGGCCAAGGTGAGTAGGAAGGGACTGGAGGTGTGACAACATCAATCCCCTTTTTTGTTTGCCTTCTGCATGAACCCATTTCGCAGATGGGAGGACTGAGGCCAAGTGATGCATTGGTTACCCTCCCGCAGGGGTGGGGTTCAAATTCACCATCTCCCAGGTATGCCGGGCATTCGAAGGGAGTATTGCAAAGAAGACATGTGGGCCACAGAAGAAATGCAATTTCCTACAAGACGGAAAAGGTAGGAGAGATTCAGCTTGTCCCCTATCCGCACCCCCGGTCTCCTTAATCCTGATGTGCCATTATTCTCGGTTTTCACACTATGACTTTATCCGCTCTCATGTCCCGCTTCAGGGATAGACTGATGCTGTGGACTACAAATCCCATCATCGCTCTCGGATGGACATTGCAGTCCTTAATTGCAGACCTGGAGATCATCACCTGGGTTGCCCCTGCCCTTACGTGAACTAAATCTATGTCTGCGTTAACTGAAGTGCTTGTCTATTCCTTCCTCAATTACCTGCAGTATAGAAGTTTAGCTTGTAAGCCCCTCTCCTTCCATTCTCTGCAGAGCTCCCTATACACGGGTGACAGTATTATGAGAATAACATGCAATCTGTGACAGCCTGTACGTTCTGCAGCGCAAATGTATTTTGCAGCTGAACAGAGCGAGTGAAAAGGCATTAACTGTGGGTAATGGAAATGATTAATGTGAAGAGGGGTGTGTGGAAATACAACTTGTGGCACAACCAGGTGATTACAGTCCAACAGGGTCTGTTTTAAAATGAACCCTGGAATAATATAGCAATGATCTATGATTGAAAAAACAACAATTGGGGGAAAACGAAACAGAATTTGGGGGACAAGCAAATGATTATAGGCAGAATGATGTTTGTCCTGATGCACAAACTCCGTGAATGGAAGTCCACCCTTTTTGTTCAAGGTAAAGTAAAGGTAAAGGGACCCCTGACCATTAGGTCCAGTCATGACCGCCTCTGGGGTTGTGGCTCTCATCTCGCTTTACTGGCCGAAGGAGCCAGCGTACAGCTTCCGGGTCATGTGGCCAGTATGACTAAACCGTTTCTGGCGAACCAGAGCAGTGCACGGAAATGCCGTTTACCTTCCCGCCGAAGCGGTACCTATTTATCTACTTGCACTTTGACATGATTTCAAACTGCTAGGTTGGCAGGAGCTGGGACCGAGCAACGGGAGCTCACCTCGTTGCAGGGATTCGAACCGCTGACCTTCTGATCGGCAAGTCCTAGGCTCTGTGGTTTAACCCACAGCGCCACCCGCGTAGCATTCTGAAAATTGATCACAACCCAGCCAAACATTAGCCCTCCTATTGCCTTCCCAAAGAGAGAGAGAAAAGGATTAGACACTTGCTTAACTTTCTTGCTGAAATCATCAGGGCTCAGAAACGCTTAGCTATGGAGGGTCTGCTGCCTCTATTGGGGCTATTGATTCAACTTTGGATGAGATGTATGCTGGATTTTTACCCACTGTAAGGCTTGTTGTCCCCTTCATGGATCACTGGACTGCAAGAAGATCAAACCTCTCCATTCTTAAGGAAATCAGCCCTGAGTGCTCACTGGAAGGACAGATCCTGAAGCTGAGACTCCAGTACTTTGGCCACCTCATGAGAAGAGAAGACTCCCTGGAAAAAGACCCTGATGTTGGGAAAGATGGAGGGCACAAGGAGAAGGGGATGATAGAGGACGGGATGGTTGGACAGTGTTCTCGAAGCTACCAGCATGAGTTTGACCAAACTGCGGGAGGCAGTGGAAGACAGAAGTGCCTGGCGTGCTCTGGTCCGTGGGGTCACGAAGAGTCGGACAAGACTAAATGACTAAACAACAACAAAGGCTTGTTGTGGGGATGAAAGGGCAGCAATTCAGATCAATATTGTGGTGTGTGTGGAGGTGGAAGTTTGAATACCCACCTCAGGACCACTGAGAAACAGCCTCCCATCAGCCTCTTTGTCAAGAGGTCCCATCACAAATCTCATGATTTCATGTGTGGGTCTGATTCTCGGCTAAAGCACTTTGCCCCCACCAAAGGAATCAACGAACAGGGGAAATGCAAAGCTTTTGCTTTGCCCTGTGCTGAGGAAAACACCTGAAATTCTCCCCCACATAAACCCAAAATAAAAAGAATTAATTAAGTCCCTTGACATAAGCTGACTTTAAGCTCACCAAGGCTGATGCACTGGTCCCAACACCAGAACTAGATCACGCAGGAACAAATGAAAATGCTCTGAGCATGTGCAGAAAGCACCTGCCTCATCGCCTGTTTGTCAAGAAATTAAGCACTGATAAAGTTGGAAGATAAATACTGCCAAATGCTATTGATTAATTTCGGACTGTTTCTATGCTACTCAATATATATTAAAAAACCTCTCAGGGGTGTAGAATAAAACCAAAGCATAGATATTACAAAATAAAAGCACTAGCACATTTGATATCTGTCTATACACACAGACATGCGTTTGTGCATATATGAGAGACAGAGACCGGTGGCCACCATAATAAATACATGGTTTTAGTGGTTAGCAGCATCCTTCAGAGTAAACTTGTCCAGATCACTGCTGGATGCTTTAAAAAACCAAGTTTGATATATGTGCGAGTGTGTGCATATTTTGTGCATGCGTGTATAAACACAAAGTGGAGTTTTTAAAGCATCAGACAGCCCTTTGGACAGACCTAGAAAACAGTCCATTTAAAACGTCACCCCCTGGAAGAAGTCCCAGTATGTTTATTTTGACCCAACACAGCATCCGTCCTTGTGGGCTTTTCTCCTGACACCCCACTTTCCCCTCTAAGCTACTCCAAATAGGGCAAGACTGAAAAGACGCAGCTCATTGGTAGCTTCGATTCATTCCCTGCTGTGGGATGGGAATGTCCCCTGTCTGAAACCTTCTAGAGAGCTGCTGCCAGCCAGTGTGGACGATACAGGCTTAGATGGACCAAATGTCTGACCCAAGGCAAGGCAAATTCCTATGTCCCTAATAGGGGAAAGGGGTGTAGCTCAGTAGCAGAGGAACTGCGTGCAGAAAGTCCCATCTTCCATCTCCAGTTAGGGCTGGGATCTTACCCCATCTGAAACCACCCACAGAGCAGCTGCCAGTCAGGGTAGACAATACTGAATTTAGAACGAATTTAGTGCTCTTCTAGGCTGCATCAGCAAAAGTCCAGTGTTCTGATCAAGGGAAGTCATAGGTAAAGGTAAAAGGACCCCTGACCATTAGGTTCAGTCGTGACCAACTCTGGGGTTGCAGCGCTCATCTCGCTTTACTGGCCGAGGGAGCCATCGGACAGCTTCTGGGTCATGTGGCCAGCATGACTAAGCTGCTTCTGGCGAACCAGAGCAGCGCACGGAAAAACACTGTTTACCTTCCCGCCGGAGCAGTACCTATTTATCTCCTTGCACTTTGATGTGCTTTCGAACTGCTAGGTTGGCAGGAGCAGGGACCGAGCAACAGGAGCTCACCCCGTCGCTGGGATTCAAACCACAGACCTTCTGATTGGCAAGTCCTAGGCTCTGTGGTTTAACCCACTGCGCCACTTGCGTCCCTGCATCAACAGAAGTACAGTGTCCTGATCAAGGGAAGTCACAGTACCACTCTATTCTGCCTTCTTCAGACCACACCTGGAATACTGTGTCCAGTTCTGGGCGCCACAATTTAAGAAGGATGTTGACAAGCACGAATGTGTGCAAAGGAGGGCAACCAAGATGATCAAGGGTCTGGAAACCAAGCATGGATGTTTTCTCCTGCTCTGCGGGGTAGGGCTCAAACCAATGGTTTTGAGCTACAAGAAAGGACATCAGGAAGAACTTTCTGACAGTAGAAAATGTTCAATGGTGGAACAGACTCTCAGGAGAGGTGATGGACTCTCCTTCCTTGGAGGTGTCTAAGCAGAGGTTGGGTGGCCAGCTGTCATGGATGCTTTAGCTGAGATTCCTGCATTGCAGGGGGTTGGGCTAGATGACCCTTGGGAACCCTTCCAGTTCTACAATTCTTCGATTTTATGAAATGGACCAATGGTCTGGCACAGTAGAGAGCAGCTCCTTATCTTCCTAAGGTATGAAGGTGGTTAGAAATCAGAGACTTTCCCTTCTCCTGTTTAAGAATTTCCTATCTTGCCCTCCCCCTTACCGTCTTTGCAGAGAAAAAGGGGCATTGCAACGCTTTGCTCACTCACCTCGGAAATCACGCAGCCGAGGACGGTCACCCAAAACCACAGACGCGGTCTTGCTCTATACTCCATAGCGTGACGGTGCGGGGCAAGGAAGATCCAACAATGCAAAACTGCTTCTTTTCTGCCGGATTTTCTCTTGGACAGTGAAAATAATAATAACAACTACATTATTCTGCCCCGTGCGTTGCTTTGCTCATTTTTTTTAAAAAAACTCCTCTTCATGCAAGAGAAAGTGATCTCTGCATTCTGCAGAAGCTGAATTTTAAATAAGGAAACCGTTTTTAAAAAATAAAAATCCACCAGCGTCCTCCTTTGATTGTTTTCGTTTTGCAGACTCTGAAAGGGTCGAGGCTCCCTTTCGCAGAAGAGACGCAGACCCGGAGCGAGAGGCACCAGCCAGCAACAAGGCTCAAGTCAATGTGCGGCTCCCTCCGAGGCGCCGCGTGGAAGGGCTTCCCTTGGCTCCGCCCCGAGGGCGGGACTTGAGGGAGGGAGGGGGCGGGGCTGGCGGGGAAAGCCAATGGGAAGAGGCTCGGCTTGGCTGGGTCCAGGTAGGGACCCGCGTTTGGATAGCTTAGCAGGCAGGAGAAGGAGGGATGGAGGAGGAAGGTAAGGAACGAAAGACGGACGCAGAAGGAAGGAAGGAAAGAAAAAAAGAGAAGAGGGAAAGAGTTTTCTCATGCTGTTTTCAGGGTGGTTTCCCGTCGATCGCTTTCCCCAGGAGCTCTGGGAACTGTAGCACTTGGCACCCTTTAATGAACTATAACTCTCAGGATTGTCATTGGGAGAAAAGCAATGACAAACCTAGACAGCATCTTAAAAAGCAGAGACATCACCTTGCCAACAAAGTGTATAGTTAAAGCTATGGTATGGTTTTCCCAGTAGTGATGGATGGAAGTGAGAGCTGGACCATAAAGAAGGCTGATCGCCGAAGAATGGATGCTTTTGAATTCTGGTGCGGGAGGAGACTCTTGAGAGTCCCATGGACTGCAAGAAGATCAAACCTCTCTATTCTGAGTGCTCACTGGAAGGACAGATCCTGAAACTGAGGCTCCAGTACTTAGGCCACCTCATGAGAAGAGAAGACTCCCTGGAAAAGACCCTGATGATGGGAAAGATGGAGGGCAGAAGGAGAAGGGGACGACAGAGGACAAGATGGTTGGACAGTGTTCTCGGAGCTACTAGCATGAGTTTGACCAAACTGGGGGAGACAGTGGAAGACAGGAATGCCTGGCCTGCTCTGGTCCAGGGGGTCACGAAGAGTCGGACACAACTAAACGACTAAACAACAACTCCTCCTCTCAGGATGCTCTGGGGAGAAAACCACAACTGTCACAAAGTGTGGTATGGTGGTGCTTTAAATGCATAGAGCAGATGGGGCCATGGGCATAGCCATGTTGGGGTGCAGGGGGCAGCTGCCCCCTCCTAAATCAATAAAAATCAACACAAATCTGGGGTTCTGTCCCTCCCTACAAAAGCCTGCCCCGCCACCCCAAAATCCTGGCTACTCCCATGGATGGGGCGAAGGCAGTGTTCGTCAGAGAGTCAGCTAAGAGTCTCTACAGACTGAGCTATCTCTGTGCCATGGAGCCTGCAAAGCCTAGAAAAATAAAACCACAGTGGTACCTTAGGTTACAGACGCTTCAGGTTACAGATGCTTCAGGTTACGGACTCCACTACCCAGAAATAGTACCTCAGGTTAAGAACTCTGCTTCAGGATGAGAACAGAAATAGCGTGGCAGCATCGCGGTGGCAATGGGAGGCCCCATTAACTAAAGTGGTGCTTCACGTTAAGAACAGTTTCAGGTTAAGAATGGACCTCCGGAATGAATTAAGTTTTTAACCCGAGGTACCACTGTAGTTTGCAAAGGGATGGTGATGGCCATTGTTTGGGGAGCAAGGATTTCATCCATGCTATACAGGAATTCTGTCTATTTTGATTGGCAGCTGGGGAGCCACTGAGGGAGCAGGAAAAAACTGGGGGAGGGCACATGCCACTATCCCTTGCCTCTTAATGTGCCCCCCCAATCATGGTGGCCATGCTCTGAATAGGAATTGCTGGAAACCACCCACGGGGAGAATGGTCAAAGGCCTGGAAACGATGCCTTATGAGGAACGGCTAAGGGAGCTGGGCATGTTTAGCCTGGAGAAGAGGAGGTTAAGGGGTGATATGATAGCCATGTTCAAATATATAAAAGGATGTCACATAGAGGAGGGAGAAAGGTTGTTTTCTGCTGCTCCAGAGAAGCAGACACGGAGCAATGGATCCAAACTACAAGAAAGAAGATTCCACCTAAACCTTAGGAAGAACTTCCTGACAGTAAGAGCTGTTCGACAGTGGAATTTGCTGCCAAGGAGTGTGGTGGAGTCTCCTTCTTTGGAGGTCTTTAAGCAGAGGCTTGACAACCATATGTCAGGAGTGCTCTGATAGTGTTTCCTGCTTGGCAGGGGGTTGGACTCGATGGCCCTTGTGGTCTCTTCCAACTCTATGATTCTATGTTTTTATGCAGAGTTACAGGTAGGCAACCATGTTGGTCTGCTATAGTCGAAACAAAATTTAAAAATTCCTTCCAGTAGCACCTTTGTTGTTGTTTAGTCATTTAGTCATGTCCGACTCTTCATGACCAGAGCACGCCAGGCACTCCTATCTTCCACTGCCTCTCACAGTTTGCTCAAACTCATGCTGGTAGCTTCGAGAACACTGTCCAACCATCTCGTCCTCTGTCGTGCCCTTCTCCTTGTGCCCTCCATCTTTCCCAACATCAGGGTCTTTTCCAGGGAGTCTTCTCTTCTCATGAGGTGGCAGTTCGGAAGCATGTCAAAGTGCAAGTAGATAAATAGGTATCACTCCAGCGGGAAGGTAAACAGCATTTCCGTGTGCTGCTCTGGTTCGCCAGTAGCGGCTTAGTCATGCTGGCCACATGACCCAGAAGCTGTCTGCGGACAAACGCCGGCTTCCTCGGCCTATAGCGCGAGATGAGCGTGCAACCCCAGAGTTGGTTATGACTGGATCTAATGGTCAGGGGTCCCTTTACCTTTACCTTTATCAGCAAGGAAGACAGCATGCCCATGTCTAGGGCAGCCTTCCCCAACCCGGTGCCCTCCCAGTGTTTCAGACCACAACTCCCATCTGCCGCAGCCAGCACTGTCAAAAGCTGACAGTGTTAGATGCGCCTCGCATCCTCTGCGGCTAGGGATTAATAGAGCTCTTTCAGCAGCCTGAGACGACAGGCGACTTGACAAGTGCATTAACAAGGCAGGTCCCCTCTAACCACAAAGCACAGAAGGAAATTCTGCTCTTAGCCAAACAGAGGCAGAGCTCAGTGGTGACAAACTGAGAGAATGTAGTGACAACATGGAACAATATATAACCACTGAATTGTCATCTTGATGCTGTTGATCAAAGCGTAGGAGACAGCCAAACAAACATCCCTGGTCTTTCTTTCTTTCTTTCTTTCTTTCTTTCTTTCTTTCTTTCTTTCTTTCTTTCTTTCTTTCTTTCTCCTTCTTTCTATCCTTCTCTCCAGGGCTTCCCCCCCAGCCAGAACTCACTGGAACTCAGTTGTGGGTACCATTGCCTGGTGGAACGCTCTGTCTCAAGAGACCAGGGCCCTGCGGGATCTGATTTCTTTCCGCAGGGCCTGTAAGACAGAGTTGTTCCTCCTGGCCTTTGGCTTAGAATCAATTTGATTCCCTCCCCCTCTTTCTTTTTTCCTTTCTCCTCCTGTGAAGAGGCTGCGTCTTAATGTTTTAATGTTGCATTTTAATCTTGGTTTTTAAGTTGTATTTTAATCAACTTGTTTTTATCATTGGTTGTTAGCTGCCCTGAGCCCGGGCTTGGCTGGGGAGGGCGGGGTATAAATAAATATTATTATTATTGTTAAGTTGTGGGTGAACATATCAGACGACACAGCGATTCTTCAAACAGCTCTTGTTTATTCACAGGCCAGGACAGAACTGAACTGAAGGGTTCAGTCAGCCTGCTTATATAGAGCTCTAGTACAGCGTAACTGTAGCAACTTTCTAAAACTATCCAATCACCGAACGTCACTTTCGATCCCTTATTTGCATAACTATCTACAGTATCCCCCTGCTGGCCCAGGGTGAGAACTTCAGTACACAACAATTATTATTATTATTATTATTATTATTATTATTATTATTATTATTATTATAGAATGAGGGAGGCATTCATGGTGAGTTCTGGCACCTCTTTTTCTAGAAAAATAGCACTCTTCTTTTCTTTCTTTCTTTCTTTCTTTCTTTCTTTCTTTCTTGCTTTCTTGACCACCAGCAGCTCTCTCCAGGGTTCCAGGCAGAAGAAATTTCCAGCCCTACCTGCAGATGCTAAGAAATGAACCTGGACCTTCTACGTGGAAAGCAGGTGCTCCAGCACTGACCTCTCTTCCATTTAATATAAAGTAAGATCCTAGTCCTCATGTTTTTAAAGCAAGAACTGTTTGAATTGGTACAAACGAAGCAGCCTTATACTGAATCGGAGCCCTAGTCCACCAGGCTTGGTATTTTGTACACTTCTGTGTGCAAGGCAGATACTCCCTCCCTCTTTTCCTTTGAGATGAACATTCCAGAGAATATGGCTGGTGTATATGTTAATTCAAGTATTCAGGCTTCTCCTCCTGCTCATTTATTAAACAATATGAACATTTCTGACAGTGACCCAGGAGCTGTCTCAAAAGTTTACAGCAGTGGCGATTGATGGTGCAAGGGAGAGGATGAGCAAAAACACGGGATCTCAAATAGACACGCACGCGGAAGTCACGAACAACACACATGCACCAATGTAAAAGGAGAGTTTCTTTGGGAAGGAAAGAAGTAGAAAAACATGTTTCTCTGTAATTGCAGTTTCTGATTTAGGAGGTAAGCTGAGAAGCGGCTGAAACGCTTGCATCGTATGCAGAAGGGGCAACAGATTTGCGCTGCAAAGCCAAATTCATGCATACAGAACAGACGTAAGAACGTATTGATTCACCGGCGTACAGCTGGTCTGTGGAACTCACCGCCACAGGAGGCAGCGATGGCTAATGACTCGGATGACTCTAAAAGAGGATTGACAAATTAATGGAAGAGAAGGCTTTCTGTGGCTACTAGCCACGATGGCTAGATTCACCCTCGAACTGTTGGGGGTGGTGTGATCTAGGCTATCTGTGCACAACAATGAAACGAAAGGAAACCAATTGGAGTTTTGGAGACACAGAGAGATACAGAGTTATGAACACTATAGACCTGTTAAGAGCTTGGCTGTCTGCTGGGATTTAGTGTAGTGTGCTACACTATGGCTATTTGTCAGAAGGCTTAAGCTACACGTCTCCAATAGAACATTTCGAAATAAATGTCAGTATCGCAAATTGCGTGTGTAGGTCCCCAGGCCACCCCTCAAATAACTTCACACATAATACGTAATTTAGTTTTGGTTTTTGGGCACTATTTTGGCCACAACTTTATTAAAATACAAAATCAGTGAGTGGTTGTTTAGACATTGGTTATGACTATCTGTCCCCCCGCCTGGGACAGAACTGACATCCCGAGGTCCGATCGGTAGCCAGTAGAAGAGAAAGTCAAACTGGGGGTCATTTGAGCTAAGCGTCGGACCCACGCCGCTCACCCCAGCAGCTCCCCGAAAGCTTGCCGGCCCAGATCCTATGACAAGGATTCCCATGACAGGGATTGGGCGGCCCTGGTCCCATGACAGGGATTGGACGAAATCATGGCAAGCCCCAGGATTCCTTTAACGGAATTCCCTTCAGCGCAATGGGAGGGGCAAGCCCAGCCTGACCCCTCCACCACCAGCATATTATAACCAATGCCTAACCGCAACCTTACAAGTTGTGACGAATTGCTGAGTAGTAGGCAAAAACCAAATGGCACAGCCAATCACCAAATGGCAAAATTCCTACTAGGCCCCTGCGCCAAGGCAGACGACCCCATGACAGGCAAAGCAAGGTCAACCGGAAAAGAGGGCGGGCGGGCGGGTGATCCGATGCACTCTGCAAAGAGAAAGAGAAACCAGAGTGCACCAATATTTAAAGACCATGGTCCCACCCACCCAATTTGCAACATACAATTTGCCCCAGCAACCCGGTTATCCAATCACAATGCCAGGCAACAACTGTTAACCTGCCTGGCAACAAGAGGTCTGGCCCGGTGGCCCACACCGCAACACGTGCTCTCATTTATTGGAGAACACGCCATGCCAGCAAACGTCTAACGACCTGCTTTCAGTGGAAGCCAAACCTGAGTCAGCGCTGCACCACTGGAGCTTATGGAATCGTAGAAATGTAGCATTGGAAGGGACCCCAGAGGCCATCTAGTCCAACCCTCTGCAATACAGGAATCCCAGCTAAAGGATCAAGCACTTTAACATCGTGTACACAGCCCAGTTCATTGGCGGTAAAAGCCTTAATCATCACTGACTCAACAGAATTGACAGTTTGTGGAGACACCAACCACCGTTTTGCAATCGACTCAAGAAAGTAGGGGAATGATCCTTCCTTTTGGGGCATGACAGAATATGGCTCCCTTGGCTGATTAGATTTAGGACCTATTTTCAGGAGCAGCAGACACCATTGACATGCATTGTGTGTGGGAATGTTCAGAGTGGCAGGAGAGGATATATTGTTTAATAATATCCTTCCTAACCTGCGCTAGCAAGTTCCTTTACTTAGCAGAGTTCTGCAGCAGAAGCATGCTGGGCCCATAACCCTTTGTGGGAATTTTGAGGGTGGCAGGAGAGGATATATTGTTTATTAACATCATTCCTAACTTGTGCAAGCAAGTTCCTTTACTTAGCAGAGTGCATTCCCCATTACACAGCAGAAAGCTAGTTGGAAACTCGTGTGAGTTTCTTAAGACAATATGCAAATCCATCTGGCTTGTCCGGATTGAAATGTGTTCTAATATTTTCCTGGTGAGACCCCTTGAATCCCTCCTAAAAGAATAAAGACACCACGGTCTTATTCTTAAGCAATAAAAAGAAAGTTTACTCACGATCAGGCAGAGCACAGTGTGATCCCTGAAGGCAGGCTTAAGGCTTAAAATTATAAACATATACAAACTGGTTTACCCCATAAGGGAGATTTACCTAGTAACTGCAGGCTAGCGGTCCAGCAGTTCACAGGACGGAAGGAAGATGGAAAACAGAAAGAGTTATAGCATGCCTTGGCCTTTTAGCAGATCTGGAAAGGTCACGCCCACCCACTAGTCACATGCAAGGAAGGATATTCCAGGCCAGGAGGAACAGGAAATTTCGACTGACTGGACAAAACATTCCCTTGCATGTCTACTCTAGGAAAACAAGGAATGTTCCCTTTTCTTTCCTACCAGTCCTTAATTAGATATATTCCTTATTTCCTCTTTTAGACAGCTAAGTTGATGGGATGTGCACTGCATACGAGGGATGATTATTTCAGAGCTTTTTCTCTAGAAATTTCCTTTTTCTGCATGATGACGTTGTGGTTTTCATACTAATCCTTCTTTAACCACAGTGTTGATGGTTCTGTTTTCACTAAGGAGAAGAAAACCACAATTTGTCGTGTGTTAAAAGATATGCCTTGCATCTCCGGGTGCAGAATCTTGCAGCTTCATCTCTTCTCTAGATTATTGCTTGCTAATGTTAATGCTAATCCTGCTAATGTTTTGACCTGTTTACAATGTCAAGGAAACTATTTTTTTCTTTTTCTACTACGATAATACCTAACAACCCCCCCCCCCAGAAGAACCGTTTACATTATTTACAGCAAGTGAGATGGGAAAATAGAAACTGTGTGGAAATAACTATATAACTAAAGCTTTTGTTTTTTGAAACGCTTGGAAGAAGATAAAAGACTCTCTAAATATTGATATTAGAAAGAAGCAGGATCTCGTTAGCCGCTGGAGAGACACCAAAAAACTTTGGATGGACTTTGAGAAGGGTAATGTGACACATTTTTTAATTGGGATCAGCCATTATGGGATAAGACCGTGTTGCAGAGATAAATAGTCATAGGGGGAGGTGAGCTCTTAATTTGTTATTATATCTGTATTTCAAGTCTGATTTGTCAAATCTCCCCTGGAAAGACTAATGTTTGATGCAACCTGTCTGAGAAAATTAATGAGCAAACGCCTAGATTTTATTTCATCGGAACTGAGAGAAGATGGCGTCTGCCACTAGAGAAGGACTTTTGGATTGATTCGGCATAAACACCAGCGTGTGAGAACATTCTGCAAACAATAGACTTACCAGCTGCAAAAAGAAGGAGAGTCATACAAATTTCACAGAGAAGCATATTATTGTTTACTTCAACTCGCCTGTGGAAACAACTCAGAGGCCACAAAAGAAGGAAGGATAACAACAGGAAGATTTAAAGAAGGAACTATTGGAAACTCAAGGCAGTAGAAACATAAGATGATTAGAGCCCCACTGAACTTGAAGCATTGGAAGCCCCAACAAAAATAAAAATTATTATTTTTTTAAAAAAGAGAAGTAAATAATGCATGGCTCCATCTTGACCCCCCGCATCACCTCAGAGTGGCCCCAATGTGCCCAGGCCATTTGACCACTTTAGGTCTCAGATGTTCAGTGTTACCCTGGCAACTTAGCCTTCAGTGAGGGAAGAGTATCATAAAATCCTCTTTCTGGGTCTCAGAGAGAGCTTCAAGGATAGCTGATTTACCCTCTGGTGGGAAAACATCCTGCCATTTGTACCACTTTCAGGGGTAGATAAGGAGACACGGAATGCAGCGTAAGAGCGAGGAGACTCACAGATGCAGAACACACAAAAATCGGATATAGCTATTAATGATAAATTAACATGTGCTATTAAGGTAAGAGGGACGCGGGGGGCGCTGTGGGTTAAACCACAGAGCCTAGGACTTGCCGATCAAAAGGTCGGTGGTTTGAATCTCCACAATGGGGTGAGCTCCCGTTGCTCGGTCCCTGCTCCTGTCAACTTAGCAGTTTGAAAGCACGTCAAAGTGCAAGTAGATAAATAGGTACCACTCTGGTGGGAAGGTAAATGGCATTTCTGTGCGCTGCTCTGGTTTGCCAGAAGCGGCTTAGTCATGCTGGCCACATGACCTGGAAGCTGTACGCCGGCTCCCTCGGCCAATAAAGTGAGATGAGCGCCGCAACCCCAGAGTTGGTCACGACTGGACCTAATGGTCAGGGGTCCCTTTACCTTTACCTTATTAAGGTAAGACGGGGAATGTGCAGGAGAAATTATCAGTGTTTAAAAAAAAAAAAGGTTCAGATTTCCCTTTGTCACCTCAGCCTGGTCCTCGGACCCTTGTCGGCATAAAAGAGTCCACAAGAAGAGTATCCTTGCAGAGTACTTTCTGCTTTTATTCTTAAAAGTCTTTCTGTAAAAGCGACTGACCAACTGTACACACCTCAACACTGCCAGCTTTCACTAACCAACCAACCAACCAACCCAACAAGAAACTAACATTTCTCACTCTATATATACAAGTACAACCCCTTTCAGTTTTAACAGTACAAATTCTACAGCCACCTGCCCTATCTCCTCAAAATCCGCAATCTATCTTGCTGATGGTCGTAGAAGCAAGATTGATGACGAGGAACATGTTTCCTGCAGTGCTTGAACACTACTCTACCAGAGACTCGGAAAGGGGTCAAGCCATTGCAAGAGGTGTTGAAATTTTGGGAGGTTGGATAGTTACAATGGAATGGTCTCGGGGGTGGGGTGCGCACTTGTATTTTTATTTACTTATTCTAATTACTTTGTCAAAATAAAAAAGACAATTATTAAAAAGAGGAAAAAACGCACGCAATAATCAAGACTAATATATTCTAAAAGGTTAAATGCAATTTAAGTGAAACACTGAATATATTTTATACACACACACACACACACACCTGGGGGTTCTAATTTTTATATCACTAACAGGCATAGAGGGTTAAGGCAGCATGGAAGTTGGTGCAGTGCGAATGTACCAGCAGGACTGCTGGATTGGCTCTGCCAATGCGTGTGCACTGCGTCAACCCCTCCAGTGCCTCATCCCCCTCCCTCCCTCCCTCCCGGCACTTTCTGTCTGCTGTTTTTAGAATGAGCTTGCATTAAAAATCATTTAAGTTTAAATGACTACCCAATGAATCAGGGGCACCTTTTGAGCTGATCAAAAGGCTCTTCTAATCAGCAAGTCAAAGCAATTGACTTAAGGGTTCAGCCCTTTTAAATGAAAAGTAACAGTTGCCATCAAAAACCAATTCTCATTAAAAACTTCCTTTTTCTTTCCTACCAGTCCTTAATTGGATATATTCCATATTTCCTCTTTTAGACAGCTAAGTTGATGTGATGTGCACTGCATATCAGGGATGATTAATTTGGAGCTTTTTCTCTAGAAATTTCCTTTTTCTGCTTGATGACATTGCGGTTTTCATACTAATTCTAAGCCCAGGTAAGATACTTCTATTGCTTCTGTTGCTTGTTCTTTAACCACAGTGTTGATGGTTTCTATTTTCACTGGGGGCGAGGGACGACCACAATTTGTCATGTGTTAAAAGATATGCCTTGCACATCTGGGTGCAGAATCTTGCAGTTTCATCTCTTCTCTTGACTATTGCTTGTGGCTACAGTTTGAGTGGGACGCGGGTGGCACTGAGGGTAAAACCTCAGCACTAGGGCTTGCCGATCGTCAGGTCGGTGGTTCGAATCCTCGCAGTGGGGTGCGCTCCCGTTGCTCGGTCCCAGTGCCTGCCAACCTAGCAGTTCGAAAGCACCCTCGGGTGCAAGTAGATAAATAGGGACCGCTTACTAGCGGGAAGGTAAATGGCGTTTCCATGTGCTGCGCTGGCTCGCCAGATGCAGCTTGTCACGCTGGCCACGTGACCCGGAAGTGTCTTCGGCCAGCGCTGGCCCCTGGCCTCTTAAGCGAGATGGGCGCGCAACCCCAGAGTTGGACACGACTGGCCCGTATGGGCAGGGGTACCTTCACCTTTACCTTTACAGTTTGAGTACAGCAAAATAATGTACGTGTGCTTCTTGACTTCATAAACATGCTTCACAACACTAATTCCTCGGCTTGCTGTTAAAATTTCAGAGGATCCAGAACAGACAAAAGGAAGCACATCTTCATCCATCACAAATCCACATACAGGGAAAAGTAGGTAAAGTGAGCAGGAAAAGCCCAGGAACTGAATCAGTCTTTCAACGGCCACACTGTTGACTGTAGACCAACTTTTTTTAAAAATAACATTTTATAGATTGTCCAAAAATAACAATAACAATAACAAAACAGTTTGACTTCCCTCTAATCGCTTCCTTGGTTCTATTATATATTCACATAAAGGTAAATGGACCCCTGACCATTAGGTCCCGTCGTGGCCGACTCTGGGGTTGCTCATCTCGCTTTACTGGCTGAGGGAGCTGGCGTTCAGCTTACGGGTCATGTGGCCAGCATGACTAAGCTGCTTCTGGAGAACCAGAGCAGTGCATGGAAACGCCGTTTACCTTCCCGCCGGAGCAGTACCTGTTCATCTACTTGCACTTTGACGTGCTTTTGAACTGCTAGGTTGGCAGGAGGAGGGACCGAGCAACGAGAGCTCACCCCGTCGTGGGGATTCGAACCGCCGACCTTCTGATCGGCAAGTCCTAGGCTCTGTGGTTTAACCCACAGTGCTACCCGCGTCCCATTTATCAGCATACTGCATGTCTATTACTAAATGACTGTAGACCAACTTTTGCCAACCAGGTGCCCTCCAAATGTTCAGACTAGCACTGCAATCAGCCCCGGCTTGGAGAAGGCTGCTGCAGAATGTATGGTCAAATGCTTCCTTGCACCGGTTAGGGCCATAAGGCAATGCCACCTGAATGTTTGCTCTCTCTAACTTTTTCTTAAAGGTAAGGATGACTGCTAATGCTGGATAGCTCAGTTGGTTAGAGCGCGGTGGTGATAACGCTGAGGTTGCAGGTTTGATCCAGCTGCATTTTCCTGAATTGCAGGGGTTGGATTAGAGGGTCACTACCAACATTATTATTCTATGTAAATATACATAGGGACGCGGGTGGCGCTGTAGGTTAAACCACAGAGCCTAGGACTTGCCAATCAGTAGGTCAGCGGTTCGAATCCGCCAACCTACCAGTTCAAAAGCATGTCAAAGTGCAAGTAGATAAATAGGTACCGCTCCAGTGGGAAGGTAAACGGCATTTCCACGCACTGTTCTGGTTCACCAGAAGCGGCTTAGTCATGCTGACCACACGACCCGGAAGCTGTACGCTGGCTCCCTCGGCCAATAAAGCGAGATGAGCACCGCAACCCCAGAGTCGGTCACAACTGGACCTAATGGTCAGGGGTCCCTTTACCTTTACCTTTAAATATACATATGATAGCCAGGTGGTCCTCTTGATTCATGCAAGAGGGTCGTGACTGACTAGTGCTAGGTTCACTGGTATGCCAGTCTTTTGTGCAAATTAGTCAGGAGGAAGCTGGATTCAAAAATTTGGTACTCCTTTTTTTTTTTTTTAAAAAAAGCACACACACGTTTAACTAGAAACTTCATCCTTAATTAATTAAAGCTTTGCAGTACCAAGGTTGCCCTAATAAATTGCACTGATGGTCGTGATGATTTTTCTCCAGTTGCTGCCAACCCTCTCCCCCAGCTCCCCCGCAAAAGGAAAGCTTCTTGTTATAACTGCACATTGAGGATTCTGGTGTTGGCACCACATCGCCTCTTCATTCCTTAGGGATTTAAAAATAGTTCCTGGCTGGCTCGCTCCCCAGCCAGCAGAAAAGATTTAGTATGCAAGCCGAGCTCCCTCTTCCCCCCGCCCCCCCATAGTAACTCCCTTGGCACCATCACAATTCATTGAGAAATGGCTGGAACAGGGACTGGGGTTCAGCAGGCGTACCATTTTGCTCCTATAGAGATGGAAGTTGAGAAATGGCTAAATCTCTGAAGTTTCAGGGTAGGTGTGAGGGCAACAGAGCCACTTCCGCCTAAGCAGGTGGGGTTGTGGGCTGCATGGCCCCTCCATGTGCGCGGTGGGTGGAGGCCAGCCCTGCACAATTGAGGGGATTCCCGGTTGCGTCATCCCCTGGCCGGCCAATCGGCTGGCTTGTGGGGCATGGCCTGCCCTATTTAAGGCAGGACACGCCTGGGATCTCCCTCTTTGTCACCCTCCAGCTGTTCCTGCTTTTCCCACCCTCCCACCCTATAAGGTTTTCTTTCCTTGACCTTGCTATGGACCTTGGTTGGTCACCGTTGAGGGGCCTGGTAGAAATTTTTCCACTTGGCAAATTGACACCAGCCACTTGGTTTTCGCCTATCTCATAGCAAATCATCACAACTTTCTGGGTATTGGGGTTAGGCATTGGTATTGTTCTGTAGATGGAAGAGGGGCGGTAACACCATCACCTGCCCCGCATATAGAAGGGTAGTCCGTTAAAGGATTCCGGGGGGCGTGGCCCTGTTCAAAGCCTATAGAGGTGAGGGCCCAAGGCACGCCCCCTATCAGTGACCCCGGGGGAGTTCCTAGTTGATGTGCATGAGCAGGACTCCCCCTACTGGTGGTTAACCCTTCCCAGACTTTATGCAGATGGGCTGGAGTCGGATATAGTCAGTTAGGACCAATGCCTAAGCCAATACCGCTCTTCATCTGTAACCAATAAAGTTGTGGCCTTTTTTTTAGCTCATTAACCTTAATAATTGTGTCATGTGTCATTATTTCCACCTGGGGGGGGGGATGGGAACTCGCCATGCAACACCCTTGAGATCTTTTTCTGGTGCCCAGGAGGCGTCCAAGTCACTGTTCTCTTCCTTCTTGGCCATGGGATGGTGAGGGCGATGACCTTTCCTTCTGTGAAATGTACCTAGAACTGAAGGCGGAAGTGTGAAATCTGACACTTTCCCACTTCCTCTTTCATCTCAATGTGCCTTTCAAGGCTCAGATTCATTCTTTCGCCCAGTACCCTTGGATAATCAAAGTTTGTGAGAGAGCATTTTGTTTCTGCATAATGTGGGGAGGGGTGGTTTGACCTAAGGGAGGGAGAGAGAAGAGACCAGAGGGGGTGGCATCTGCAAAACTTGCTCAGGTTTTCAGGTGTGCCCATGGGGATGGGCGAGAGATTGGCCCTGGCAGGGAGTTGAAGGAGTAGCTCCTGCTACGACTCGATTGCCAGCTGGGCAAAAACCAGAATGAAATAAAAACACCCAGTGGTTGTGGTGGTGGTGGAGATCAAAAATGCCTACTAAAGGGAGGATGCAGAGGGCATTGGGAACCAGTGTGGTACAGTGGTTAGAGTGTTGGACTAGGACATGGGTGACCAGGGTTCGAATCCCCACCGGGCCATGAAGTTCACTGGGTGACATTGGGCCAGTCACTGTATTCTTTCAGCCTCATCTATCTCACAGGGTTGTTGTGGAGATTACATCAGGAGGGGGAGAACCTTGAGATGGTGGTTTATAAATAAATA
Source organism: Podarcis gaigeae (assembly GCF_964106915.1). Classification (NCBI taxonomy): domain Eukaryota; kingdom Metazoa; phylum Chordata; class Lepidosauria; order Squamata; family Lacertidae; genus Podarcis; species Podarcis gaigeae. Next base: position 7,672,488 of record NC_139688.1, read on the forward strand.
AAATTCTTAGATAAGCTTGCTGGAGCCAGCATTGTAGAGTTCAAATTAGTGACTGAATTATCACCTGGAGCCTTACAGCTCTGTAGAAGTGGTCAGATTTGGATGTTCATTAATCTAAAAATGCAACCACCACAGAAAAGGGGTTGGCAGGGAAGTGACCCCCTCCATATTGATAATTGAGAGTCAGAAACCCTTGTGAGTTTGGAACCATTCAGGCATCAGCAATCCTTGTGCCTCTACCTTAGACCATCTAGAAATCTGCCAGTTGATTCTTCTTCCACACTGAGTTGCCTGAAGTTAAAAAGAAAGGAAAAGAGGAAAACTGAACAAATGAGGGTAGGGCAATTTCTGGATAACAGGTTTGACTTGCAAATACCAGCCACTCACGGTTGGGCAAAGAGAGGAGATGTTGGCACGCTGACGAAAGCAGGTTCCTCAGAATGGAGGTTTGGGCATTGGACAACTTTGCCTAGGCCTTCTGCTCTCTTTCTGTGTGTGAGAGAAACAGAGAACCTATGCGACTCAGATGTATACTAATACAGTGGTACCTCGGGTTAAGTACTTAATTTGTTCTGGAGGTCTGTTCTTAACCTGAAACTGTTCTTAACCTGAGGCACCACTTTAGCTAATGGGGCCTCCTGCTGCCACTGTGCCGTTGGAGCACGATTTCTGTTCTCATCCTGAAGCAAAGTTCTTAACCCGAGGTACTAGTTTTGGGTTAGTGGAGTCTGTAACCTGAAGCGTATGTAACCCGAGGTTACACCACTGTAGTGAAATACCCATCACTCTGCTGGGTGGTATCAGAACCAGCCCTGCCATTGGGCAAAGTAAGGCAGCTGCCTCAGGTGGTAGATGCTGTGGAGTGGGCAATAGCAGCTAGATGTTTGAGGGCACAGCTGTGTATGGCAACTTGATCTGCCTTGTACTACCCTGCTGGCCTCACATGCAGTGAAAGACGCTGTCATCCCATCACCAGAATTAAAGTAAGATTCAGCGGCTGGTCTTATCAGCTCCCTAGAATGGGAGAGGACACCATCTTGCCCTTTGCCTTGGGTAGCAAAATGTATTGGACCTGGCCTGGGTGGTATATATGCGAGTCTGCTTGTGCATGAGTGCAGGACAAGCAATATATTCTGTTTCCAATTTCAGTTCATTTCTGAGCTCAGTTTAAACTGCTGCCTTTGGTTTATAAAGCCTTATACAGCTATCTTCTGGGCCATCTCTCTCTCTCCCCTCTCTCTCTGGACCTTGCTTAGAAAGTCAAGTTAATTTTAATCTGTTTTAGTTCGTACCTTTAGTTCTCCCTCCCTCCCTCTCTCTCTCTCTCTGGACCTTGATTAGAAAGTCAAGTTAATTTTAATCTGTTTAGTTTTAAAGGAGGATTGCAATTTTTTTAAAATTGATTTTACTCTTTTATCTTTTGCAAACTGCTTTGAGTTTTTTGTGTGTGTTTATAATCAAGTGATGTGCAAGTTTCACAAAATAAAATAATCACCAGAGACTCTTCTCTGTGTGCCACCTCCAACAGAATTTCAGGGGCAGCAACAAGAGAACAAGCCTTTTCATTGATGGTAAAAGTTGATGCATTCCAGTCAGGCAAAAATACTCCACAAAGATATGAAATATGGCGGCTGAGGGGTGTGGTCTGTGGAGAGGGGTGTGGCTGAAGAGGGGTTTGGGACATGGGGGAGAGTCCCCAGGGCCAGATGGAGAGGCCTGGAGTAGCAATTTTGGCTCCAGGCCTGAGATTCCACATCCCTGCTCAGTCCAAAGGGACTCCATCCATGCAGACTGCCCAGTTGCCCCTTCCAATCAAAATGGGCAATAGAGGCTTCTGAGTTGGTCTAGGGCAGGCATGTCCAACAGGTAGATCACAGGATGTTCCTGGTAGATCTCTGGTCCCTCAGGGATCTCCTTCCCCCCAAAAACAAAAAAACAAAAAACAAAAAAGAATTTAAAAAGCTCAACCTAAGAAAAGCTGAACAACTTTGCCTTTCAAAAATAATCTCAGCAACTTCTGCTTCTTAGCAAAAAAATGGACCATCAGATTAAGGTCCACTATTTGACTGCAGATTCAGGACCCTCAACTGTGTGTTTTATATAATCCACTTTTTATTATGTTCTGTGTATATCACAATGCTGATTCAGTTTCATTCATTCGTATATTCAGTTCCGTTCATTCATTCGCTTCCTAAAAAAACCCCTTAACAACTTTGATCCATCAAACGACAATGGGTAGATCACTGTCAGTTTTTTATACTGTGAGTAGATCGCAGTCTATTGCGAGTTGGACGTCCGTGGTCTAGGGCTTTTTCTGATCAACAGCAGTAGACATGGTGTCTGCTTCTCAGTTTGTGACTCCCAGCTCATTATTTCTGGCTCCTGGGCTATGACTCCTGGCTTTTACTCCTCAAGTTGCCTATGGACAGTGTCTGCTGGGATACTCTCCTAATCTTGATAATCCTCCAGTCAGCAGGGTTTGCATAGGAGAACTTGTTGACTATGTCTTCTTCATCCCTTGCTTCAGTTGTTCCATCTTTTGCTTTGCTACGAAGGATCATTGGCCTTGCTCTTCCCTCATTTGCCCAGATACCCAAGTTATAAAGTGCATAAAGGTAAAGGTAAAGGGACCCCTGACCATTAGATCCAGTCGTGACCAACTCTGGGGTTGCGGCACTCATCTTGCTTTATTGGCTGAGGGAGCCAGCGTACAGCTTCCGGGTCATGTGACCAGCATGACTAAGCCGCTTCTGGCGAACCAGAGCAGCGCACGGAAACGCCGTTTACCTTCCTGCCAGAATGGTACCTATTTATCTACTTGCACTTCAACGTGCTTTCAAACTGCTAGGTTGGCAGGAGCAGGGACCGAGCAACGGGAGCTCACCCCGTCGCGGGGATTCAAACCGCTGACCTTCTGATCGGCAAGTCCTAGGTTCTGTGGTTTAACCCACAGCGCCACCCACATCCCTTATAAAGTGCATAAATGGCATAGCAATTTGATGCAACTAGCCCTTGAGAAGCATCTTAATCCTCAGGGATACGTAGGTACAGACAAGCTTACCATTTGATAGCTCCATAGAGCATTAGGATGGTGGCTTGTGCACGAGATCCATCATGAATACGCCCGGTGTACTCATATAAATGAAGAATAGGCAGGGTTTTTCATTTAACCAAGCTGGAGATGATTCATCCCCCAATAGCAAGCAGTCCACCCACCTCTCCAAAGGAAGTGAGATATTGCAACTTTGCTCTTAAAGCCATGCTCGGATAGTCACGAGCTTTTGGGAGCTAGATGCCTTAAGTCATAGAAACTGCCAGAGCAAACAGTTTCCTCAATTAATCATGTGCAGCTCTGCCAAGTCATCGTGGTAACATCACCTTTTCCCCATCGGGGGGGAGAAAGCCAGAGGATCCAAGAAGGGTTTTCCCGAGCCCATTACCAGGAAGTTAGGAGCTGTGCAGGCTATTTTCATCAGCTGTTGGGATAGGAGAGACCTCAGATTTATTCAGAGACCATCGTGCAAGGTGGGCATAGATGGGAAGATCTTCAAATGCATTTGGCAGAGTTCATACTCAAGATTTACATGCCCCCAGAGTCATCGTTTGTGGAGGAAAGTTCCCTGTAACTTCACTTCTTGCAGGGAGGGAACCGCCAGAAGGCCCTTGGAGCTGGACCTCAGTGTCTGGGATAAATGATGGGGGTGGAGACGCTCCTTCAGGTATACTGGGCCAAGATCGTTTAGGGCTTTAAAGGTCAGCACCAATGCTTTGAATTGTGCCCGGAAATGTACAACAGTACTCTCCTCACCTGCAGTTCTCCACAACTAGTATTCGGTGGCCTACTGACTCTGACAGTGGAGAGAGTACATAGCCACTGTGGCTAGTAGCTACCGATGGCCTTATCCTGCATGCATTTATCTAATCTTCTTTTATAGCCATCCAAACCCATCACCGCCTCTTGTGGGAGCGAACTCTATAATGTCAGTGTTCTGCTATCAGTGAGCAACAGCCTGCTCACTCACCAGTGAATCATTCCACTGTTTGCCTCATTATATGAGCCAAGTTCTCTCCAAACACCATAATATTAGGATTAAGGAGGATAGTGATTTCAAGTGTTTGGATGGTGATGCAAATGGGATAAATACCCAACAGATGGATTCCAAGATGGAATGGGAAAGCATCTCATTGACAAAACTCTGGAGACTTTGGAATATGTCGAGATCATCCAGTCATACAGTGGTGGTTTCATCTGCTTGGATGTTCCCCTCTTTTGGTATCAGCAGTTCTTAGGGTAGAGAAAAGGAAACTGTGACCCTCCAGATTTCGCTAGACTAGATTACTGCAATGTGTTATACATAGGGCTGCCTCTGAAGTTGGTTCGGAAACTTCAGCTGGTGCAGAATTCAGCGGCCAGGTGAGCACACTGGAGCAAGAAATTTTGACTATATTACACCAATCCTGGTCCAACTGCAATGGCCACCAATTAGTTTCCAGGCACAATTCAAAGTGCTGGTTTTGGCCTATAAAGCCTTAAGCAGCTCAGGACTGCAATATCTCAAGGGCCACCACTTTCCATATGAACCTACCCGGACCCTGAGATTCTGGGGCCCTTCTTTGCGTGCCTCCTCCTCGAGAGGTCTGGAGGGTAGCAACATGAGAACGGGACCTTTTCTGCAGTGGTTCCCAGCTTGTGGGATGCTCTCCCCAGGGAGGTTTGCCTGGCGCCTTCATTATACACCTTTAGGTGGCAGGCAAAACCATTCCTTTGTAATCAGGCCTTGGGTTGATTTGATTGACATCCTATGCCCTTTTAAAATGTGGTGTTTTGGGTGTGTGTGTGTTGGGTTGTTGTTTTGATTTTGATTATATATTTTGTGGTTTTATATTTATATTTTGATTTTGTTCTGAGAACTCCAGGTATAGGGCGATAGATAGATGATAGATAGATGATGATAGATGATAGATAGATAGATAGATAGATAGATGATAGATAGATGACAGATAGATAGATAGATTAGATAGACAGATGATAGATAGATAGATAAATAAATAAATAAATAGATGATGATAGATAGATAGTAGATAGATAGATAGATGATAGATAGATAGATGATATAGATAGATGATAGATAGATAGATAGATAGATAGATGATAGATAGATAGATGATATAGATAGATGATAGATAGATAGATAGATAGATAGATATAGATAGATAGATATAGATAGATAATAGACTCATAGCTGCCAACGTTTCCCTTTTTTTAGGGAAATTCCCTTATTCCGAATAGGATTCCTCGCAAGAAAAGGGAAAAGTTGACAGCTATGAATAGACTACAGCTCCCATCATCTCTGACCATTGATCATGCTGGCTGGGACTGATAGGATTTGAAGGCCAGCAACATATCCACTTAGCCTATCCACTTTCTCCAAACCGTGAATAATATTATACATCTATCCTGTCCTCATGCAACGATTCCAAATCTGTGCAATTTTTTTGTCACGAGCCTGTGCAAGAAACTGTAGTCTTAAACTACACGGGACTAGAAAAGCAGTTTTTTGCAGCCCTGTCTCAAAATTGCCAAGGTGGCTGAAGCTTTCGAACGTGCCGAGATCACAGCGATTGCCTCTTGTAACTGGTGGTTTAGGCTATAAATCTGGGCTCTGTCCCAGCTTCCTCAATGAGCACGAAAAAATAGCCATTGGCTCAGGGATTTAATTCTAGTTCAGTATGTACAATGGACAGCAGCAAATCCTCACGTAGCCTCATGCAGGAAGCACAGTACTGTATTGGTTTTCTTGGTCAAGATAAATTAAGTTAGAATAAAGAGACTAATTCAAATTGACCATTTGAGGGTTGTTGTTGTTTTTTGGAAGAAGCTCAAACACAGTTTGCAAATGTTTGTCGGTTGGCTTTCTTTCTACATATCTAATTGTTTTGCCAAATATTGTAACATCAGGCAGGGCAGGGAATTGAATTACACAAGCTACATCTGCCTCCTGGGAAGTTCAGGACTCTCTCAAGACCTCACTTGACACAAGCATTTATTTCATATGATCATCACCTGATCTCCAATGGTGCTTCTCCACAAAATATTACACTCTAACTATCTCGCAGCCCATAAAAAGTAAATCAGCCATGACAATGAATAGCAGAACATTTCAGCGTTTCAAAACATCTCCCTGACAACTCGCTTTGTAAAGAGTCTAGCTGCAAGACCTTTAACCCCATTTGAGTCCTTAATGTTCCAAGCGCAAGAATCTGAAGAAGCATCGGTTTCAAGTATTTACACGTTATGAACAGAAATAGACATTAGCTCTACTGAAAGTTTGAAAATGATATGGAGGATGGACATGAACTCAAAGCAGTGGGGCCTCCTTCCTTCCTTCCTTCCTTCCTTCCTTCCTTCCTTCCTTCCTTCCTTCCTTCCTTCTCCCTCCCCTCCCTCCCTCCCTCCCTCCCTCCTCCCTCTTTCTTTCTCCCCCTCTTTCTTTCTTTCTTTCTTTCTTTCTTTCTTTCTTTCTTTCTTTCTTTCTTTCTTTCTCCCTGCAGTGTGTATATAACCTTTCTCACTCCAAAGACCCCATATTCTTTTGAACCATCTTCCAAGATGCCAGTAGTGGGCAGGGCAGAGACAAAAGAAGGTGGAGCAACAAATGTTAATTGTAGATTAGTTTCTTCACCCACCTCCTGGTCCTCCATCCAGACAAGCCAACAAGACATACCGGTTAGAGTGTTGGACTATGGCCTGGGAGACTAAGGTTCGAATCCCCACTCAGCCATGAAGTTCACTGGATGACCTTGGGCCTGTCACCATCTCTTGGCCTAGCCTACTTCACAGGGGTTGTTTTGAGGATGAAACATGGAGGAGGAGAACATCAGCTTGAGCTCATTGGAAGAAAAAAGGTGGAATATAAATGCAATTAATAAATAAGCAAGAGACATGACCACGATTCAGGGATGCACTTCAGTCAGGCAAAGCTATGTGGGGTGTGGAGTAGGGCCAAAGGGTATAGCTTGAGGGGAGTTCTTAGGGCCAGATAGGACTAGAGGGCTACATCCAGCCGTGGGGCTTGAGGTTCCCCACCCCGGACTAAACCATCACTGAATTCCATCTCTGCTAACCAGTGCTTTCCCCCCTAAAAATGTTTAGGGGTACTCTCATTTGGACTCAAGAAAATCACCGTTTTATAGCTCAAATCAGGAAAAATAAAGACAGTAAATGGACAAAAGTACAAAGAACATGCATTACAGTGGTACCTCGGGTTACATACACTTCAGGTTACATATGCTTCAGGTTACAGACTCCGCTAACCCAGAAATAGTGCTTCAGGTTAAGAACTTTGCTTCAGGATAAGAACAGAAATTGGGCTCTGGCAGTGCGGCAGCAGCAGGAGGCCCCATTAGCTAAAGTGGTGCTTTAGGTTAAGAACAGTTTCAGGTTAAGTACGGACCTCCGGAACGAATTAAGTACTTAACCCGAGATACCACTGCACCTCATATTACACATCACATTGTCATGAAGGTGTGGGCACTAACATATTCCTGACTTCTATCAGTACACATCCACATTCCACACTGTTTCACACATTAAATGCTCGCTTCTGTCTGAGACTCAGGAAGTACCCGGAAAAGAAATGAAGTCACCATCGGAGGTGGTAACAATGAAACTGACCAATCGCTGTGCTAGATTCCAACTCCTACTTCACACATCAAACGCTCACTTCCGTCTGAGACTCAGGAAGCAGCTGAGACAGGAAATGAGCAACGGAACTGCTGATTCACCGTGCTAGAGAAGAAACGAAAAATTTCACATTAGATTCACAAAATGTTTAGGAGTGTGCGTCCCCCCAGAAAACAGCACTGCTGCTAACATCAAAGAGTTAAGGTTAAAAGTGATTTGCAGCTGGTATGCCGCTCCAGTAATTTTTGCATGTTGTTGTTGTTTAGTCGTTTAGTCGTGTCCAACTCTTCATGACCCCATGGAATAGAGCACACCAGGCACTCCTGTCTTCCACTGCCTCCCGCAGTTTTGTCAAACTCATGCTGGTAGTTTCGAGAACACTATCCAACCATCTCATCCTCTGTTGTCCCCTTCTCCTTGTGCCCTCCATCTTTCCCAACATCAGGGTCTTTTCCAGGGAGTCTTCTCTTCTCATGAAGTGGCCAAAGTATTGGAGCCTCAGCTTCAGGATCTGTCCTTCCAGTGAGCACTCAGGGCTGATTTCCTTAAGAATGAATAGGTTTGATCTTCTTGCAGTCCATGGGACTCTCTAGAGTCTCCTCCAGCACCAAATGTTTGCATATGTCACCCCAACTATCTCAGCAAATTGACTGAGAAGTTGCAGGCCAAAGGGCACCTTCTACCACATCTGGTGGCTTTGTGGATCCTCATCTCGGACCATTTGAAGCTCATCACCCAGGTTGACAGGGTACCTCAGTCGGCGTGACTAGATCTTTTCATTGGTGCAAATGAGAGATTGCATAGCAAAGAGCTCGTAAATTGCTTTTTGACTGCAGCTCAATTTACAGTAGCCAAGTTTTGGAAAGATCTCACAGGGCCAACCATTTCAGGTTGTATAGTAAAGTCTAGGATATTGTGCTCTCAAGAACAAATGACTTCCAAGCTCAGATTTCTACGTGGACATTACAAAATTGGACAATTTTGCAAGGACGTGGTATGATTTTAGCACGACCTCGAATGGTTGTCACACTATGACAGAATTTGCAATGCTTAAAACTGTATTTGGACTTTGGTTCCTACTTACCTTCTTTACTGATGGTATGGTCCTTTCTGACTTTTTAATAGCAATGCATGAGACATCATTGTCCTTCTCCTGCCCTGTTTAAGTATCTTGGGCAAATTTAGTTGTCCGTTCAGGAAAGACTGAGATATGCACAAGGTTTTTTGTTTTAAGTATATTTGTAAAACAGAGGAAACTGGAAAAATAAAAGATATCAATTATTGTAAGAACAGCATTTCAATAACACAAAATCCATCATTTTGCTAACTAATCCGGCACGCATATTGTTTCAATATGCATGTCAAACATTTCAACAACCAATAAATCCAACCGCTCAAGGCAATAGCAGAGGGGAAATGCATAAATATAAAAATCAATTCTGATTAATCAAGTCCAAAACTGTGACTCCAAATTCTACCTAAAACAGAATGAAACTGGAAACTCTGAAAATCTGAAACTGGGAGGTGGCAGATTACCACAATACTTCCCCCAGATGATGCAATGATATATCCAACCTACAGATTATCATGCAAATTTAAGACTGGGATGTCTATATTATGCTGCAACTTTGAGTGAAATCTAAATTTGTGGGACCGGTTATGATGGTTGTTAAGTCCCTTTGAGTTGCATCCAATAAATTTAATAAATAAAAATAAGCAGACATATGACTACAGTACCCATGATGCAGTACCCATGATGAATACAGTACCCATACAGTACTTGAGCTAAGTATGCAGGCATGAAAATATTCTGGACCTATAGATCAGGCATCGACAAACTTGGCCTTCCAGATGTTTTGGGACTACAACTCCCATCATCCCTAGCTAACAGGACCAGTGGTCAGGGATGCTGGGAATTGTAGTCCCAAAACATCTGGAAGGCCAAGTTTGCCTATGCCTGCTATAGATGAAGTGAGGGAACTAGTGTTAATGATGCAAGGTGAATTCTGAACAGCACCTGAGCCATTTCTGAATATGGCCTGAAAGTCATTTAAGAGGCCTGTCCACATTTTTATTTTATTTTTTACTTTACAGTCTTTGTATACAGATCAACTTGCCTCTCTGCAGTAGTGTGAACAGTTTCTGGTCACTTCCCTGTCTTGCCTTCTGCTTTATGGCTTTATTAGCATGCGGTTGTTTCAAAGGACTCATTTAGGAATTCTGGCAGGCTGGTTCCCTTCACTGCTGATGGTTCCTCAAGAGGAAAAAGTTGATTGAGGGCAGAGGTATTCTTGGGAGAGAGAGAGATAGAAGCAGCCTTTGAGTCCAAAATCTAATTGCGGCATCGCCGAAGGGAAGCACAGCCTTCTCTGTAGGACAAAGTCACACGCCGTACTGTGCCATAACAGATGGCAAAGAAAGCAATCAGCTTAATCACCATTTGGAGGAACATCCTTGTCAGCAGAAGGGGACTGAGGGTTGATGGCTCTGGCTTGATTCTATGAAGTCTAGCAATGTCACTCTTGCAGGTGTGAAATGCACAGAAATAGCAAGGTACTAAGGAAGGGTAATTTGGGGAGTGGCAACATAGATGGTGCTCCTTTTGTGGGATGTAATATCACTGTAGCAGTCAAGTACAACATTTCCTGTTTGCCCAGAGTGGACACACAGGGAGACTTCCTGTCACACCTGGTCTGGAGCATCCTCCCTCTGCATGTTACCATGTAGATGGGCGTGACCCTGGGAGACCCCATAAAAGGGCTGGTCATGCAGCCATCTTCCCTTCTCCTGATGCTGCTCTCTTGATGTTCTTTGGCTGTCTGCTGGCTCTCAGCCAGCAGCACATGGGCTCATTCACCGCATGGGATGAACCCACACTCTCTTCTGTAACCACAAGCTAAAGTCTGCCTTCAGGGGTCATGCTGTGACCTGAATGTAAGTAAACTTCTTATTACCTTTAAGAGAAGACTGTTGTGTCTTTATTCTTTTTAAGAGGGAATTAAAGGGGAATTTACCAGGAACAAATCCAATCTGGACAAGCCAGACTGGATTGCTTAACTCAAGAGATTCTAACGAATCTACCAGCTAGCTTCCTGTGATGTACAGGGAATGTGCTCTGCTACCAGCTCTCTAGCGTGAGTGAGGAAGGATAATATTTAATCAATATATCCTCTCCTACTATCCATAACATTCCCACACCTTTGAGGTATAGGTTCTAGTCTTTGTGGTTTAAAATTTTAGACCATATGGTAGTAGAGGCCATGGGTAGAGGAGCTGGTGTAGCTACCATGGAATGAGCTTGCTTGAAGGCTTCCTATGTAACCAGGCCGACTGTCTACCAGCTCCATCCAGTATGTTGGCTGAGACCCTATCTGCCTGCATGCTGTCTCGGCAGAGTGGTGCATGCTCTGGATATCTCACATTTTGACTGCTGCAATGTGCTCTACATGGGGCTACTTTTGAAGGTGACTTGGAAACTACAACTAATCCAGAATGCAGCTGCCAGACTGGGCGCAGCCACGAGACCATATAACACTGGTCCTAAAGGATCTTCACTGGCTCACAGTACGTTTCCAAGCACAATTCAAAGTGTTGGCACTGACCTTGAAATCCCTAAATGGCCTCTGCCCACTATACCTGAAGGAGCATCTCCACCTCCATCGTTCAGCCCGGACACTGAGGTCCAACACTGAGGGCCTTCTGGTGGTTCCCTCCCTGCGAGAAGTGAAGATACAGAGAGCCAGGCAGAGGGCATTCTCGGTGGTGGTGCCCGCCCTGTGAAATGCTCTCCCACCAGATGTCAAGGAGATAAACAACTACACAACTTTTAGAAGACATCTGAAGGCAGCCCTGTTTAGGGAAGTTTTTAATGGTTGATGTTTTAATATTTTTGGGGCAGCCGTCCAGAGTGGCTGAAGCAATTCAGTCAGATGGGCGGCATGTAAATAATATTTTTTTATTATATTATTATTTTTATATGATCTAATTCTAAGAGCAAAAGAACCCTAGTCTTCTTAGCTAGTCTAGCATCCTGTTCTCACAGTGGCCCATCAGATACCCCTAGGGAGCCCAAAACAGAACATGTGTGCAACAGCACTCTCAGGAGAGCATCAAAATATTAAAAGATATTTATTAAAGTTTTGAAAGATACAAAAAGAAAAATCAAGAAAAACATCCTTTTAAACAAGAAAAGATAAAATACAAAAAAGAAAAATCAAAAGGAAAAAACAAAGAGTTGAAATCCATTAAGGAAAAAAAAAAGAATCAAAAGAAAAAAAAAGATTCAGCAAATCTTTCCATGTCTTATCTTTCATTAACTTATTTCCCTGACCTCCTCACACCTCCCTTTTTTGTATTCTAAATCAATTATCCATTTCAGCAAATCCTTTCCCTCTTTTCAATTTTTTGTCCTGAAAATTTATCTTGGTATTAATATAAGTTTGCTTTCCCTCCTTTCAACAATTAACAGTCTATTTTTCTTAAACCTTTGTTACATTTCTGCTAAAATCACATAAATTCATTCCAACATCATTCTAACATTCATTAATCTTACAATAATCTTTAAATTTCTTCCAATCTTCCTCCACCGACTCTTCTCCCTGGTCTCGGATTCTGAGGAGAGCATCAAAATAGCCCTGTTGGATGAAGCCAATGGACCATCCAGCATCCTTTTCTCACAGTGGCCAACCAGATGTCTATGGGAAACCTGCAAACAGGACCTAAATGTCACAGAGCTCTAACTGCTTGAGATTCCTGGCAGCTGGCATTCAGAAGAATACTACCTCCCACACTGGCAGTGGTACAAAGACATTGTGGCTAGTAAACACTGATAGACTTGTCTTCCAGGTTGACCTGGTTTAAAATAGGACCCTATGCTCCAGGTGGCACTGTGGGTTAAACCACAGAGCCTAGGACTTATAGAATCATAGAATCTTAGAGTTGGAAGAGACCACAAGGGCCATCGAGTCCAACCCCCTGCCAAGCAGGAAACACCATCAGAGCACTCCTGACACATGGTTGTCAAGCCTCTGCTTAAAGACCTCCAAAGAAGGAGACTCCACCACACTCCTTGGCAGCAAATTCCACTGTCAAACAGCTCTTACTGTCAGGAAGTTCTTCCTAATGTTTAGGTGGAATCTTCTTTCTTGTAGTTTGGATCCACTGCTCCGTGTCCGCTTCTCTGGAGCAGCAGAAAACAACCTTTCTCCCTCCTCTATGTGACATCCTTTTATATATTTGAACATGGCTATCATATCACCCCTTAACCTCTTCTTCTCCAGGCTAAACATGCCCAGCTCCCTTAGCCGTTCCTCATAAGGCATCATTTCCAGGCCTTTGACCATTTTGGTTGCCCTCCTCTGGACACGTTCCAGTTTGTCAGTGTCCTTCTTGAACTGTGGTGCCCAGAACTGGACACAGTACTCCACTTATTTATAAAATAAATAAGACAGTATTTTAGATGAAAACAAAAGAAAACACTTATTTCTTTTCTTATGTGCACTCATTGCTTGGATGGGGGCTCAGGGTCCTCTTCCACAATCACAATCGGCTTGGCTCCCGGCAGGCCCTGCGGACATCAGGGCTTGGCTCCTGGCATTTGCAGAGCCACTCTCTCTCTTTTTTTAAATTTCTTTTTATTGAGTTTCAATTAAATCATCAAAAAACCCAAAAGAAACGACAAAAAGCGAAACAACAGTTTCAGAAAAAGAAAAAAAGACAAGAAAGAAAAAGTATCCATACATAATACCAAAAAGAAAAAGCATCAATTTCTGTTACAGTTCTTTTTCTTATTCTTTAAAACTTTATATCTTTAGGTATTTAGATCTTTCTTCTACGCAGCTATTGACCTCCTTCCCTCCTGATTTCGGGCTTCTTGATAAAAAGAGATTTTCTCTTTTTTTTTCCTTTCTGCAGCTAATAATTATTGATAGTTTACGCATCGTAAGATTTATATCAGACCAGCTATAGTTTTTTAATTTCTGTAATTTCCTTCAATATATACCATAAATTTATTCCAATCACTAATAAACTTTGTATTTTTTTGGTTTCTAATTTTTTGCGTCATTTTTGCTATTTCAACATATTCAAATAATTTTGTTTGCCAATCTCTGACCGTTGGGATATTCAAACTTTTCCAATTTTGTGCAATTAGTATCCTGGTATTGCTGTCGAATATTGAAATAATGTCTTATCTTCTTTTTTAATTTCGTCCCCAATAATTCCTAATAAAAAGGCCTCTGGTTTTATTTGCAGAGCCACTCTCGGCACCGCAGATCTCAGAGAGCTCCGTAGGCCCCGTGGATGTCCCGATTTGCCTCCAGGCAGCAGCGAGGCCTCCAAGAACTCAGACAACTTACTTCCGGGTTACAATCGTTCGTAACCAAAAAAAACCAAAACGTAAGTTGAAGCATTCGTAACCCGAGGTACCACTGTATTGTTAACAGCACCAAACCTACCCTTTGTTGGTATCTTCATGAACTTACCTAAAAAGATAAAGAAAACAAAAGACTGAGTTAAGCATTTGAAAAATCCATTGTAACCAGACATTATAAGTTCATCTTAAGTTGGGTAGTTCATAAGTCTCTGTGGCTTCTCAGAAGACTGATAAAGAGTGTATAATTATTTTGGTAATTATTGTTTCTATATTAGCCTCCAATGTGTTGCAAGAGTCGTACTACTTCTATCGTTTTTCCTAGCCTCTGCATCAGGTGGCAGGGGTGCTGAAGGTTGCAAAATGGACTATAACTATTTAGCTGGTGATCATTAGCACTGTAAAGAAGGGAAACGAGCATTCAGTGTGAAAACGGTATGCAGTGTTTACAGAGTAAAACAAAAAAGCAAACAACATAATAATGCAATAATGGCTGCCTTGCGTTAGATAAGGCAGTCCCCGGAATACCAAACCGCAATTTTGTGTTGTAAATATACTTCTAATCTCTCTTCAGTGCCGATGCAAAGAGAGTTAGCTTAAGAGTTACATATTAATCCCTAGTCTCCCCCCACCCCCCAAAAAAAGGAAAGAAAGAAAACTCCCTGCAAGGAAAAATCTAGCATTTCAAGGAGAATGGTTCTAGGTCTACTGTTGTGCTAGTTTTGAACATGCAGGGCATTTGTTGTTGTTTGAGCAGGAGGGGGGTGGAAAAAGGATAGGGAATGAGCACATCAGCTGACCAAGTTACAACACCTGGCTGATCACTGCTGGAAACAGAATGCTGGTCTGTGAACCCTTGATGCAAGAAACCACCTCTTTATGTCATCGCATCAAGCACACTGCCAGAGCCTGACGTGATGGGATGAAATGGCAATCAAAACAGCTAATGCTTGCATCTCTCAGCTGCCTGCAAATATGTCTTCTGTGGAAGAAAAATCTCTTCTCGTATCTTTAGTCTGAATTTGGGGACAGCAGGGTATTAGTCTTAATTTGGGGACGCAGGTGGCGCTGTGGGTTAAAGCCTCAGCGCCTAGGACTTGCCGATCGAAAGGTCGGCGGTTCGAATCCCTGCGGCGGGGTGCGCTCCCGCTGCTCGGTCCCAGCGCCTGTCAACCTAGCAGTTCGAAAGCACCTCCGGGTGCAAGTAGATAAATAGGGACCGCTTACCAGCGGGAAGGTAAACGGCGTTTCCGTGTGCGGCTCTGGCTCGCCAGAGCAGCGATGTCACGCTGGCCACGTGACCCGGAAGTGTCTCCGGACAGCGCTGGCCCCTGGCCTCTTGAGTGAGATGGGCGCACAACCCCAGAGTCTGTCAAGACTGGCCCGTACGGGCAGGGGTACCTTTACCTTTACCTAGGGTATTAGAAGCATGCTCAAAGGGCATTTTCACCAGTTGCACAAGGTTTTATGTAATGCATTCTTTTATGAAATACCAGAGGTTGCATCTGTATGGGCAATGGTTTTGAAGAAGTGCTTCCTTTTATCTGTTTGTGCTGGCTTTTGAAGGCACATCTCGATCACTTGACCCTGAATCTCCTGCTTTAATTGCTGTGCTGTTTTAATATGACTCAGTCCACATTTGAATTATGTATGTTTGAGTGTTCATGCTTTGATGGGATCATTTTATTCTGTATTTTTAGAGCTGTGTTTTTTATTCTGTAAGGTTAGAGCTGAGTGCCCTGAGCTCACTGGAAGGACAGATCCTGAAGCTGAGGCTCCAATACTTTGGCCCCCTCATGAGAAGAGAAGACTCCCTGGAAAAGACCCTGATGCTGGGAAAGATGGAGGGCACAAGGAGAAGGGGACGACGGAGGATGAGAGAGTGGGACAGTGTTCTTGAAGCTACCAGCATGAGCTTGACCAAACTGCGGGAGGCAGTGGAAGACAGGAGTGCCTGGTGTGCTCTGGTCCATGGGGTCACGAAGAGTCGGACACGACTAAACGACTAAACAACAACAATGGTTAGAGCATGGTTTGATAACAGCAAGGTTACTGGTTTGATTCCCATATGGGACAGCTGCAGATTTATGCATTATCCTTTTAACCCCCCCCCCTTTTTTGCAAATTTTGTGAAAGGGTGCTGCAGGAGTGTAAAGCTACATGTCCATAGAAGAGCTGCTGCTGAATGCACAGAATGCAGGATCCTTCCCTTCACCCTTTATTTACATGTTCAGGAAATTTAATTAATGAAGGTCGAAACAAGACTGCAGTAAAACAACCAAACAGTTATTATCTTTACAAAAAAACCACTTTTTTACGGTTTGGGAAAGTTTGTTTGCCTCCATGCAAAGGATTCTCAAACTCAACCTGGAAAATGTTGTGTTCAAACAAACATGTGCCATTTTCTTTCAAATTCAGCCCCCTCCCCTTACACACAGAATAAATTGCCATCCGTTAAACAGCTGCTGAGAAAGACCTCAGGGCTGAAATGAATTTGGCACTTTGCATAGGTTTCTCCCCTCTTTAATGAGCATGTATTAATTTTCACCCAATTTACTCCAATTAATGGAAGCATTTATGCTGAAGTGTCTAATGATGTGGGCAAAAGTATATCTGTTTGGAAATGTGTGTGTGTGTGTTAATTACACATTAAAATGACAATCTTTTGAACAGTGCTTAATGATACATTTCTGAAGCACAATTCAGCTGCAATGAAATAATACTAATAAGCAATAGTAATAAAAACAATAATTTAAAAGTGTATTTCTTCTTTGGAAAAGGAATCTTCTAGAGTTATAGCCAGCCAGCCTCACCCTGAAAGAAGAGTTTGTTCAAAAAAACAGTTATCAGAGAGTTTACATGTCTGTGCCATTTTGTAAGAAAAATAAATGAGCAGCTCAAGTTCAGAGTTGTGGGGTGCAGACTCTTTGATGGGGCCACATGCTCTGTGGCAGAGGACATACTTTTCACGCCAAAATTGTTTTTACCTCCACCAGTGTTTTTAATTGTTGCAATTTTTACATATGAGGTTATGGAGTTGTTTTTAATGGCTGACATTCTCATTGTGAAACCTCTGTGCGATATTGTATGGGAAGTGATTCACACATGAGAATAAAATAAATTTGGGATATATTCTGAACTCCTCAAACTGGTTTCAATTACAGCATTTTGAATAATTTTTGTAATGCTTTTCATCCCCTTGAAATGCCTAATTTTGACCTTTGCAATCAGTGTATCTGAATAACTCACACCAAAATCCAGATTGTGACATTTTTATTTATTGATTTTTCACATGCCCTTCATTTAAAGTCCTCTATTCTGCCAGGTTTTCTCTTTCTGGTATTTAATGCAATGCAAAAAGGAATGTTAATTAGGGCCAAGGCTATTAGCATCAGCCAATTAACAGTCCAGAAGCTTTGTGGAGCAATGAATGACTATTCTGTGTGCTTCTCATTAATGTGTTTATGTCTTTAGAATGACTTTCTATTTTTAAATAGTTTGGCAACATTAGACTGCAATCCCAACCCCACTTACCTGGGAGTAAGCCCCACTGAATCTCATAGGACTTACTTCTAAGTAAATGTGAGTAGGGTTGTGTGATGTTAGACTTGAGAATTAACCCGCATATTTTAGATAAATTTGGGGGACAACGTGGCCAAGCAGCTTATTTTCAATGGGAAAGTGAAACACATGTTTAAATCTCCAGCATTGGGATCAATCAGTCCCGAAAGTAGTAGGGGCACGACATTTTAATCAAGAAGAAATCCTTTGAATATAGACTTTTGTCTTGGCAAGTTGACTTTAGGTCCCAAATTCCACATGCACACTGGATAATGCCTGTTGACTTGAGATCTGCAAAAACAGGTCGACATGGGTTGCAACGAATGTGGCATATAGGGAAGGTGCTGACTGTTGACTTCAGCAGTTAGCCTGCTGAAAAATCAGAACCATGGACAGCAGCACAAATCTTCTGACAGCTTGCAATGACTAGCCATGGGTAGACAAACTAAGGCCCAGGGGCCGGATCTGGCCCAGTCGCCTTCTAAATCCGGCCAGCGGACGGTCTGGGAATCAGCATGTTTTTACATTAGTAGAATGTGTCCTTTTATTTAAAATGCATCTCTGAGTTATTGGTGGTGCCTGCCTGGTGTTTTTACATGAGGAGAATGTGTGCTTTTATTTAAAATGCATCTCTGGGTTATTGTGGAGCACAGGAATTTGTTCATCTTTCTTTTTTCCCCCTCTTTCAAAATATAGTCCAGCCCCCCACGAAGTCTGAGGGACAGCCCCCTGCTGAAAAAGTTTGCTGACCCCTGGTTCCTTCTGCCACCCATAAACCATTGAATGGCTTCCAAATGTGCCAATCAAAAGGATGCATGAAGCTGTGATGTGAAGTGGCCAAGTCCTGGTTTTGGCCTGCAGCAGTTAAAGCGACACACCTGTGCTGATCTGCACTGTGTTGCTCCAATCTTGTGCCAATCTTAAGGCAGGGGGCTTGGGGGAGGAAGACTCACAAAGACTCCTCCTCCCTTTTGAGATCAAAGGAAAAGGGATTTGGGCAGGTGGGTGGCCCCACCTATGCGTCAAATTGGACCCAAGACACAGATCCAGATGGATCTGTCTCAAGGAGCGGAAATGTTTCCCCAACTCTGTTGTAATATCTTGCAGCTACTCCCTCTCCACCCCCCCCCCCAGCATCTACCGCCTGAGGAGGCCACTGTTGGGAAACTGTGTATGTGCAGCTACTCTCACAGAGTCAATTAAGGTTTGGCAGATAGCCAGAAGGCAATCTGAAGGAGTAAGTCTGCCTGGAGATAACAGAGGCATGGAGACCACTCCCTGATTGGTCAAGCTCTCTCAAGGGAGTGATAATTAATGGCCTACTAACTGGAATGTGTTAGTTCAGAGGTTCAGTGTTCAGGAGTTCAGTGGTTAAGTGTGTCAGTGTAGATGTTGTGAGTCGTGTCAGAGAGAGCTAGCTAAAGTTCTGTGTTCTGTTCCTGTAAATAGTCCACTGTATATAATAAACACCTAACTACAAGTTCCTGGTTGCTGCTTCGTCTATCCTGTCTGCAGCCAAGTCGCCAATTGCTTCCATGGATTCTGCGTGTACTCTGCTAGGCCTGGCTAAGGTCCTGCAACTAGTCAGAAAGTTGCGAAACACCAAATAGGTTTTACCAATAGCAACTTCACTGCCACATGGTAGGGATGAAACTGTTCTTTTATTCATCTTTTGATAATTTTATTATCGCTGAGGTTTTTACAGTCTAATTTTGGCGGTGGCTTTTGTAATAATAGGGACGCAGGTGGCGCTGTGGGTTAAAGCCTCAGCGCCTAGGACTTGCCGATCGAAAGGTTGGCGGTTCGAATCCCTGTGGCGGGGTGCGCTCCCGCTGCTCGGTCCCAGCGCCTGCCAACCTAGCAGTTCAAAAGCGCCTCCGGGTGCAAGTAGATAAATAGGGACCGCTTACCAGCGGGAAGGTAAACGGCGTTTCCGTGTGCGGCTCTGGCTCGCCAGATGCAGCTTTGTCATGCTGGCCACGTGACCCGGAAGTGTCTCCGGACAGGGCTGGCCCCTGGCCTCTTGAGTGAGATGGGCGCACAACCCCAGAGTCTGTCAAGACTGGCCCGTACGGGCAGGGGTACCTTTACCTTTTACCTTTGTAATAATACTTCATACAACTATGTGATCCACTTAGATCTCTCCCGCCCCCCGCCCCCCGCCCTGCAAGTTGCTGGCCATCCCTACATCAGCATGGATTAGCTATCTGTTATGTGAACAAATGCTTTTTGCTAAACCAAAAAGCTCCAAATGTGGATTTGATGCTGGCCAGAAGTTCCCTCCACAGTGATCTCTTCCCCTCATCTGGGTTCCACTGAAATAGCAATCTCCTGGAACCAAAAAGGAATGGAATGTAAAGAATCTGACCTGGTCGTTTTCCTCTACTGCTGCTGCAGCGTATTAATAAATCCCACTGCAACAGCACGCCATTAACCTCTACCTGATTTTTCATTCACTCTCCCTTAGCTGACGTCGTCAGCAAACAGGTCACGAACCAGGGAACTACTCTTGTTAATGGAACCAGCCTTCACTGATGTCATGATTAATACAGGCTGGCTATTTACGCTAATGCAGACTCTACTCGTCTGCCAACAGTTTTCAAGTGAGAAGTGGGAAAGTTTTTGTATGTGTGTGTGCGTTGACTTGAGTTAATTTGCTCCCCTCCTTACACTTTCAGCAAGAGGGGGCAAACTTCAGGAAGGATATCCAAGTGATTCTTTAAGGAAAGTGTACGGCCAATAAAGCGAGATGAGCGCTACAACCCCAGAGTCGGCCACTTACTTTTACCATAGGAACGCGGGTGGCGCTGTGGGTTAAACCACAGAGCTTAGGACTTGCCAATCAGGAGGTCGTGGTTCGAATCCCCATGACGGGGTGAGCTCCCATTGCTCGGTCCCTGCTCCTGACAACCTAGCAGTTCGAAAGCACGTCAAAGTGCAAGTAGATAAATAGGTACCGCTCTGGCGGGAAGGTAAATGGTGTTTCCCTGCACTGCTCTGGTTCGCCAGAAGTGGCTTAGTCCTGCTGGCCACATGACCCAGAAGCTGTACGCCGGCTCCCTCGGCCAATAAAGCAAGATGAGCGCCGCAACCCCAGAGTTGGTCACGACTGGACCTAATGGTCAGGGGTCCCTTTACCTTTACCTTTAAGTCTCTGAAACACGACTGAACCGGGAGTGGAAAAAAATCCCTTCCTGGGACAAAGTTGCAACAACGTCATGTGCTTAGGTGATTTTGCACTCTGGGCTTAATGATGCTGAATAGCCGTTGATGGGAATGGCAATGGGGGAAAGAGAGCCGTTCTGCTTGAATCCTGTTTGCTGGCTTCCCATAGGCATCTGTTGGTCCACAGTGAGGACGTTGCCTGTCATCTCCCACCTTGAACGAGCCTTAACAATTTCCGAGCACAATTCAAAGTGTTGGTACTGACCTTTAAAGCCCTAAACGGCCTTTGCCCAGTATAGCTGAAGGAGCATCTCCACCCCCTTGTTTTGACTCTGAAGCCTTAAATGGCTCAGGACCACAAAACCTCAAGGACCACCACTTTTCATGTGAACCTACCCAGACCCTGAGATCATCTTCTGAGGCCCTCCTTCATGTGCCTCCTCCTCGAGGGGTCCGGAGGGTGGCAACACAAGAACAGGGCCTTCTCTGCAGTAGCTCCCCCTCTGTGGAATGCTCTCCCCAGGGAAGTTCGCCTGGTGCCTTTTACATCCTATGCCCTTTTAAAATGTGTTTTTTGTGGGGGGTTATGGGGTTTCTGTTATTATTATTATTATTATTATTATTATTATTATTATTATTATGTATTTTGTGGTTTTATATCTTGATTTCATTCTGTGAACTACCTTGAGATCTCCAGGTACAGGCAGATGAAGATGATGGACTATATGGAACTTGCTGAACTGACTGGGAAACTCCGAGACCAGAGAGAAGAGACGGTGGAAGAAGATTGGAAGACGTTTAAGGAATATTTGAAAAAATATGTTAATATTTAAATCTTAGAATAGCTTTGGAAGTGGATATAGGCTGTAGGCTTAGAAGTAGAAGATAGTATATTTTAAAATAGTATTATTTGTAAGTCATAAAATGTGAAGATTTTTATGGTTAAAGTAAGCGTGATAAAAAAAATGGTTAGAAATTATGATATATGTAACTGCTAAACATGAGGTAAAATGAAAATCAGATGGGGGGACTTGGGGAAGCCCACCTAGCAATGTTTAGAAAAAATAAGGACAAGACAAGAATTTGTTTGTATTCTTTGTTTTTCTGTTTGTGTTGATTATTTGTGTTATAAAATGAATAAAAGCGTATTTGCTTTCCAATCTATGGTTCATACTAGCTAGAAAAAGAAAAGGCAAATCAACATTTGCACATCTTGATAGGAAAACCATCTTTGCATATAGATCTATGAGCCTTAAGAGAAAAAAACAAATGCAGAATGGGGGTTACACCACACACTCTTACCACACTCAACCGGTCATATCACTACATCTGTTTCCTTCCTTATACTATGCCTTCCTGAAATGGTTGCCAACTTACTTACTGGTACCTGCTCCTGTGCCTTTAGCAGCATTTTGATCTCCACATATTCACAGGTGTGTGTGTGTGTGTCTTTATTTCATGCCCCCAAAAGCTTCATCAGCTGATTTCTGCACACAAAGTGCTGTTAAAGGCACATGCACAAATGAGTCTATTTTATCCTGCTCACTTGACAACCTTAC
The DNA here is from genome assembly GCF_964106915.1 of Podarcis gaigeae. NCBI lineage: Eukaryota > Metazoa > Chordata > Lepidosauria > Squamata > Lacertidae > Podarcis > Podarcis gaigeae. The sequence goes on from NC_139688.1 coordinate 7,694,827, forward strand.
TCAGCTGGTTGATTTAAGAACATCTGTAGCTTTAGATTGTAGAACTGATGGTAGAGATTGTTGGTTTTCATTTTTTTTAATGCTCTGTTAGCTGCTCTGGGTGCATTTTTTGGCTGAAGAGAGGAGTAAAAAAGTTTAAATGGGTTATCATCGCATATTCCTGACCACAGACCAAGCTGCCTCAAATTGATTGTCACTGGAAGCAAGAGACATCTGTAGGGTCATACAGATTCCCCATCTCTGCCTTACAAGCATCTTGTGAGATCATAAAATCATAGAACTGTGTCCCAACTAAAGAAGATTGGCAAGTTAACTTAATGGAATATGCTGAAATGGCAAAACTGGCAATGAAACTAAGAGGAAGACACAACAACGAATTTAAGGAAGGATGGAAGATATTTAATGCACACATACAGAAGCACAGTACACAGCTTAATACATTAGCAGGGTTTTAAAGATTACTTGTAATTTTGTTATGAATGGAGAATAAGTAATTTAAATAGATTTTAAACTGAACAATGGACATGTGGTATATTGATAAGTAATGGAACCAAGGAAGGGACTAGAGGGAACTCAATTTGTTTTCTTTTGTTTTCTTTTTGTATCGTTATTGTTATTTTTTACTTTTTGTTATCTTTGGAAAACCAAAAAATTGTTATAAAAAATGTGGGATGTGAAACACAAGAGCAGTCAAGTACAACATCCCTAGAGTGGACATAAAAAGGGGGTGTCTGGACCAGCCAGGTGGAAGTTCCTGTTTCTCCTAGGCTGGGACAGACTTCCTCTGCATGTGACTAGAGGTGGGTGTGTCCTCACCTGCCCAGGTAACGAAAGAGCAGGACTGGTCAGCCATCTCTCTCTCTCTCTGACCACATTCGTCGAAGAAGCAACATCTGCTTAGCCTAAGATGCTCTCTTGGCTTGCCAAGAGAGGACATAGGGACTATCTCCTTATGGGATACTGTAGTTTCCAGGTGTATATTACTTTTGTAACTTAAGTCTGCCTTCTGGGATCCATCTGTGAACAGAATGTGAGTGAGTAAAATATTTTTATACTTTTATAGAAGACTGTGTCGTGCCTATCTTTTTATGAGGGACTAAAGGGGAAATTACCAAGGAAGCTTATTTTAGAGAGGCTTTAGCGAGCCTGAGCAAACGCATCCACTGTGCAAGTTTAAAAAGGGGAATGTTACTCTGCTAAATTGTAGAACTTGTTAACACAAGTTGGAAAGGATATAATCAAACAATATATCCTCTCCTGCATCCCTGAACATTCCCACACACATAAAAAAAGAATCATAGAACTGTAGAGTTAGAAGGGTCCCTGAGGATCATCTAGTCCAACCCCCTACAGTGCAGGAATCTGACCTATCCCAAGATGCAGGATCGAACCTTTGCCATTATCAGCACCATGCTCTAACTGACTGAGCTCTCCTCACTATTGTTACCCCTCTCCCCCATATTGCAGATGGGGAAGGGGGGGAGGGAGAGAGAGAGATCTTCATCTTAGGCTACTCAGTGAATTTATGGCAGAAGCGAGATTTGAACCTGGGACTGATTTGCCTGCTGGATCTGCCCAATGGCCCATCTAGTCCAGGATCCTGTTCTCAAATGGCCAACCAATGGCAAAAACCCTCAAGCAGGATTCAAGCACAAGAGGCGCCTCTCCTCCTGAGGTTCCCATCTTTTTCTCCTAAACTGCCCATGCAAACAAATGTCTTTCTTTCCATTTGCAGGTTGCAATTTGCAAGTACAAGGTCGGCTTTTTGAGAGAGGCTTGGAAGACACAATGTGATGGGAAGAGTGGTAAGAAAGCTCAAAGAACCCATTGCATGGTTCTTGCATCCATCCAAGCCCATCGACCTCAGAAAATCCTTTTCCATTGCTCAGTCCGGCAGCATCTCAACTGCGGCTTAAGTGGATGATGGTTGAATACCTCATTCCCCTTGAGAGATCAATTCATCGCAGCAGAGTAGATTCAAAGAGTGAGAAATGGGAGGTTGGGAAAGTCAGCGGGGAAATGTCTCTCTTTAAGGCTGCTGTGATGGTTTGAATAAAAATTGGCCTGGCGCTAAGAAGGTTTGATGTCTCTGTTTATCCCCCACCCCCACACAGATGAAACGCAAAAGGCCCAATATGGCTTTATTTTGCTTAATGCTGGTGACCACGGACAGTGCTTAGTTCTGATTCAGTTTATTCCCCCTTGATGCAATTATAGTTCAGAGGAAAGGGCACAGCTGGTTCTTGCTATTGCAACATGTGGCTGACTTTTCCTTTGGAAATAGCAGCCTGAGCCTAGCAAAAAATTGTCCTTTTCTTAAAAAAAAACACCACAAAACACACACGCAAGCCCCATTTTATTTCATAACCAAGCTGATGTAATGAATGCACAGGGCAGCATGACTGCTATTTACTGTATTTTTTGTTCTATAAGACTCATTTTTTCCCTCCTAAAAAGTAAGGGGAAATGTGTGTGCATCTTATGGAGTGAATGCAGGCTGCGCAGCTATCCCAGAAGCCAGAACAGCAAGAGGGATTGCTGCTTTCACTGCACAGCGATCCCTCTTGCTGTTCTGGCTTCTGAGATTCAGAATATTTTTTTCTTGTTTTCCTCCTCCCAAAACTAGGTGCGTCTTGTGGTCTGGTGCGTCTTATAGAGCGAAAAATACGATACATGTAGGAAGCTGGTAGCGTTTTACTTGCCTCACAGAGGATTTGACTAGAACCGTACAATTCTATGATTCTACTTGGAACAGTAAGGTGCGAGTTCAAATCTCTGCTCAGCGATGGAGATCTTGGAGTGGCTTTAGCGAAGTCACACTATCACAGCCTGAACTACTTCACAGCAAGGGCCAAACTGAGACATTTTGGCTCCTGAGGTGAACCACAAAATGCCTCTCTCCCCTGGTGGGTGGTGGTGGGAAAAAAAAAAGAAATAATCAGAAATGTTTTCAGAAAAAAATGCCTTCTGAGAAATTTCATCTCAACTCTTGCTAATTGGGAGCAACTGTGCCAACTCTGAGATAGTTTTGTGGCTGTGGTTATTGAAGTGTTAAGTAGGTTCCCACGAAGGACGACACAGTGATAGCAGCAAGACATTTTATTGAACTAGCAGAACTGGACAACAGGGGCAAAGCAGCTGCTTATATACATTTCTGAAGACCTGGGCCACTCCCACTCTCAATGTGATTGGCTGTCTAAATTCTCAAGCTGCGAATCGTAACTCAGAGTTTAAGGGCCAATGGGAGTGGCCCAAATTCTGAAATGTTCTGTGATTGGATATCATGGATTGAATCAGAACACAGGGGCTCAGAATCTCCAGTCCAGATTCAAGCTCAGCCAAACACAGACCACTGAATACATAACAGTTATAGTGGGAGAGATTGAGGGAAGAGAGAAGAAAAAACTGTGGTGCCCCAAAGTGAAATAGATTACAGAAGGTAAAAGGTAAAGGGACCCCTGACCATTAGGTCCAGTGGTGACCGACTCTGGGGTTGCAGCACTCATCTCGCTTTATTGGCCGAGGGAGCCGGCGTACAGCTTCCGGGTCATGTGGCCAGCATGACTAAGCCGCTTCTGGCGAAACCAGAGCAGCGCACAGAAATGCCGTTTACCTTCCTGCCGGAGCGGTACCTTTTTATCTACTTGCACTTTGACGTGCTTTCAAACTGCTAGGTTGGCAGGAGCAGGGACCGAGCAACAGGAGCTCACCCCATCGCAGGGATTCGAACCGCTGACCTTCTGATCGGCAAGTACTAGGCTCTGTGGTTTAATCCACAGTGCCACCCGCGAACCACAGAAGGGGATACTTCAGTGCTATTTTTCTGAAAAAAGAGGTGCCAGAACTCTCCATGAATATCTCCTTGTTCTCTTAGAATGGGAATGGAGAGGTGCCGGAACTGAGTTCCTGTGAGTTCCCCCTGGAAAAAAGCCACGGAAACCTTCATCTCATCCCTCTTGCATTAAATTGTTCTCAGGTTTAAAACGGAATTAATCCCAGCTGAGCACAACCTAGGAATAGTCATCAGCAACATCTATGCTTTAAAAAAGTGAATAGTAGTTATGGGGGGGGGGACATTTTCATTTGACTTACAGGAACCCTTCCCCATTCCTTGTGAACGTTCCCCCCCCCCCATTGTGCTGTTAGTTACCATAGGGAAGCCTTCCTCTATTAAAAGGGGGGGGGGAGCTTTTTAATGAAGAATCTTTGACTCTCAGAATAAGACAATTTCCCCTTCGTGATTGGAGTTAAGATAATCAGAACTGACAATGTATTTTATTCCCTAACTCGAACAAATCTAATTTGCCTCTCTCCAAAGTCCTTCGAAGTATGACATTAGTTCCACAGTGAGCTGCAAGAGCCACTCAGGGAACGATTGTGCATAGAAAATTGGGAACCCAGGGAGTCGGCGGCATCTCTTGCAAACTGTCCGCTGCAAAATGCCAACCTAGGCAACCTAGTTTATTGCCACCACTGCTCGGTGCCACTTTGCAGAATCTATTTCAGCAACCAATTGTATTTTTAATATTTTGTTGGGAGCCACACAGAGTAGCCGGGCGGCATATAAATAATAAAAGCAATAAAATTATTACTGCACATTGGGCTGCAATGAGTCGAGTGTGTTTATTTGCATGCTTTTTTTTTTTTGCTTTTAATTCCCATTCCCACAATCAGCTCTAATTGATTTATCCTTGCTTCAGGTTCAGATTTCACCATTTGATTTTTCTTTACTTTTTACCTGGACTAATTCTTTGCTTGTCTTTTACCGGATTCCATATCCTGGATTGATCTCTAGCATCATGCATCAAAGTGCAGAGGAACCTGATTCCTGGAATATTGCTGTGGTTTGTTAGCTATCATCTTGCCAACAAAGGTCCGTATAGTAAAAGCTATGGTTTTCCCAGTAGTGATGTATGGAAGTGACAGCTGGACCATAAAGAAGGCTGATCGCCGAAGAATTGATGCTTTGAATTCTGGTGCTGGAGGAGGCTCTTGAGAGTCCCATGGACTGCAAGAAGATCAAACCTATCCATTCTTAAGGAAATCAGCCCTGAGTGCTCACTGGAAGGACAGATCCTGAAGCTGAGGCTCCAGTACTTTGGCCTCCTCATGAGAAGAGAAGACTCCCTGTAAAAGACCCTGATGTTGGGAAAGATGGAGGGCACAAGGAGAAGGGGATGACAGAGGGTGAGATGGTTGGACAGTATTCTTGAAGCTACCAGCATGAGTTTGACCAAACTGCGGGAGGCAGTGGAAGACAGAAGTGCCTGGCGTGCTCTGGTCCATGGGGTCACAAAGAGTCAGACATGACTAATTGACTAAACAACAACAATTGTTAGCTACATTCCTCTCTTAAACTGAAAGACAGTGGAAAATAATGCAGAAATATTTAACTAGGGGGCTGATGTGGTTTAAGTGGGCCAATATAGGATCCAGCAATGGTTGCCATTCATTTAATTTTAATCTTGTATCTATTCTGAGTGACATGTTTAAGTTAGTTTGCATATTTATATCTTATTGGTCTTTCCTCATAACCCTTATTTGTATACAGTGGTACCTCGGGTTACATACGCTTCAGGTTACAGACTCCGCTAACCCAGAAATATTATCTGGGTTAAGAACTTTGCTTCAGGATGAGAACAGAAATCATGCTCCGGCGGCTCGGCAGCAGCGGGAGGTCCCATTAGGTAAAGTGGTGCTTCAGGTTAAGAACAGTTTTAGGTTAAGAATGGACCTCCAGAACGAATTAAGTACTTAACCCGAGATACTACTGTATATTGTTCCTCATTTCTCCCTTCCCCAGGAGCCATTCATGTATAATCTACTGTTGATTTCTGTTTGATATTATCATGCTCATTTCTTTCAAAAGCTGAAATTCATTCACTGGAAGAGGGAGCGAGCCTTATGAACCAGTGTGGTGTAGTGGTTAAGAGCGGTGGACTCGTAATCTGGTGAACCGTGTTCGCTTCCCTGCTCCTCCACATGCAGCTGCTGGGTGACCTTGGGCCAGTCACACTTCTCTGAAGTCTCTCAGCCCCACTCACCTCACAGAGTGCTTGTTGTGGGGGAGGAAGGGAAAGGAGATTGTTAGCCGCTTTGAGACTCCTTCGGGTAGTGATAAAGCAGGATATCAAATCCAATGTCACCGTTACAGTCCTGCTTATGGATGAACGAAGTCCTGGCTGGGGACGTCGGGACAGGGGGCAAGATGGCGGGGTGGGAGCAGGATCAGGAGTCCAGAAGCTAGGAGTCAGGAAGCCAAGAGTCCGAGGGTCAGAGAGCTGGGAGTCAAGAAGCCAAGGGTCTGAGGGTCAGGAAGCAAGGAGTCGTGAAGGCAGGAGTCTGAGGGTCAAGGAATCAAACACAGCAAGGCAGGGAACATGTTGCTGAGGCAAAGAGCTGAAGCAAAATGCTGACCTTATATCCCTTCCCAGCTTTTGCCATCAGGTGCTGTGAGTTATCTATCAGCCTCACATGTGAGGCCTTGCCTCTTCAGAACAAACTTAGGAAGGCCCCAATCCTGGTCACAGGGCCTGGCTCCTTCATGCACACCTGCCATCCAAACTCTTCTTCTTCTTCTTATGAGGAATGGTTGAGGGAGTTGGGTTTGTTTAGCCGGGAGAAGAGGAGACTGTGAGGAGATAGGATAGCCATCTTCAAATATCTAAAGGGCTGTCAGTCACATGGAAGAGGTAGCAAACTTGTTTTCTCCTGCTCTAGAAGGTCACATCTGAACCGATGGATCCAAGTTACAAGAAATGAGATTCCAACTGAACATCAGGAAGACCTTTCTGACAGTAAGAGCTGTTCGACAGTGGAACAGACTCCCTTGGGAGGTTGTGGACTCTTCTTCACTGTAGATTTTTAAGCAGAGGTTAGATGGCCATCTGTCATGGATGCTTTAGCTGAGATTCCTGCATTGCAGGGGGTTGGGGTCCCTTCCAGCTCTGAAATTCTATGGTTGACTGGTCTCCTATTCAAATAAATATTTCCAAACAAACGTGAGCCTTTGGAGTTCTATTTGGCCACCACCTGCATGCTCACTGGGGCAATCTAAGTACTTCATTTTCAGTCCTGATGGAATGAGTTTTCACCAGCAGTTATCTGAGGGGTGCATATTCCCATAAACAAAGCAACCCATCTCTTGTTTGTGGGTCTTAATTCTCCTCCTGCAACTGCACCCAAGAGTCACAGTGCAACCCTCACCTCATCTACTGAGCAAGAAATCCTACTGAATTCAATGGAGCTTTCTCCTGGGTAACTGGATTGCAGCCTGAGTCCAGGTGTCCTGAGCGATGCAAAATCGAGGCCAAGCGATGTGTGCATGTTTGCTGTTAGCTATTCAGTGCAGGGCTTAGCAATTCATTGAAAAGTCTCATGTGAGATGAGTCAGGTTTATTTTTATATCTATAAAAAAGGGAAGATGTTTCTTCATTCCCTGGGAACAATAACAGTGAGCTATGGAAGAAAGGCGCCGTGTTCCCCTAATAGCAATATTGATATAATGCAATAAAGAGTTGCTTCATTATTTCTTCACAGATACTAATTAAGCTTTCAAATCTTGAGTGCATTGTTCATAGAGACATGGATGAGGCGGCAGGCTCCCAAGAACGTGGGTATTTAAAAGATGGAAAACACCAATGGAATGATGGGATGGGTGGGTGCCTTGAATCTGGGCAGGGGAACTGGATCTGACCAGAAGTCCAGATCATTATCTTCCCCATCCATGGTGGGTCAAGTCTAGCAGCTGAGCAGGCGACCCATTTTTGTCCAAAGTGCTTTGTCAACCTGGATGATATTAAATATTTCCCCTTGTCTTATTTCTCCATCCAATATTTGGACCCCACAGCTCCAGAAGCTACTTTTCTCCTTGCAGGGGGAAGCATACCTGAAATCAGCCTCCCCGAACCGGTTGCTGTCCAGACCTTTTAGGCCACAACTCCCATTGACCTCAGTTGGGACAGCCCTTCTCCACAAGATCCAGGAAGGAGCTTTCTCACCAAAAAGGAGACCCCACAACACCTCCTGAATGGGAGAAATGACAGGCAGAGCATTCATCCCTCCTGGACAGTGTTATGTCAGGATTTACGATTTTTCTCCCACACAAGAAGTGGCAATCTGGCAGGTTAATGACTCTTAGATTTATTTAGTAATTACAGTGTTACCTCGGGTTACATACGCTTCAGGTTACATACGTGACTGGACCTAATGGTCAGGGGTCCCTTTAAAAAAAAGGTAAAGGTACCCCTGCCCGTAGGGGCCAGTCTTGACAGACTCTGGGGTTGTGCGCCCATCTCACTCAAGAGGCCAGGGGCCAGCGCTGTCCGGAGACACTTCCGGGTCACGTGGCCAGCGTGACATCGCTGCTCTGGCGAGCCAGAGCCGCACACAGAAACGCCGTTTACCTTCCCGCTGGTAAGCGGTCCCTATTTATCTACTTGCACTCGGAGGTGCTTTCGAACTGCTAGGTTGGCAGGCGCTGGGACCGAGCAGCGGGAGCGCACCCCGCCGCAGGGATTCGAACCGCCGACCTTTCGATCGGCAAGTCCTAGGCGCTGAGGCTTTAACCCACAGCGCCACCTGCGTCCCCCAGGGGTCCCTTTACCTTTACCTAAACAGTGCTGCCTTCAGATGTTTCCTAATAGTCTGGTAGTTGTTTTTTCCTTTGACATCTGGTGGAAGGGTGTTCCTCAGGGCAGGCGCCACTACCGAGAAGGCCCTCTGTCTGGTTCCCTGTAACTTTGCTTCTCACAGTGAGGGAACCACCAGAAGGCCCTCAGCGCTGGATCTCAGTATCCAGGCAGAATGATGGGGGGGGGGGGAGAGACGCTCCTTCAGACAAGCGTCATCACTACGGGTGCTGAGAAGTGCCACCCATCTCTGAGCTCTCTGCTCTCCTACTTTCAAGGCCCACTGGGTTCTGGGAGGGGGGGGGTCTGGAATGTTTCTAAAGACACTGTGTCCATCAGCTATTATTGAAATTGAAATACTTTATTGTCACTTGTACACTGGAGAGCCAGTGTGGTGTAGTGGTTAAGAACGGTAGTCTCGTAATCTGGGGAACCGGGTTCGCATCTCTGCTTCTCCACATGCAGCTGCTGGGTGATCTTGGGCCAGTCACACTTCTTTGAAGTCTCTCAGCCCCACTCACCTCACAGAGTGTTGTGGGGGAGGAAGGGAAAGGAGAATGTTAGCCGCTTTGAGACTCCTTAAAGGGAGTGAAAGGCGGGATATCAAATCCAAACTCTTCTTCTTCTTCTTGTATACAGTGAGATTACACGAGCACCCCCCACTCAGCTCTTTTTGTCTTAATTCCCCTTGTTTACTGATGCACACACACCAAACCCGAAACTCAGTTGCCCTGTTGTTATCTTTTCATTCAGCAGCTTAACAGCCCATGGATAGAAGCTGTTCTTTACCCTGTTGGTGCGACTAATCCTGCTTCTATATCTTCTGTCTGAGGGCAGGAGATCAAGAAAGTGCCGGCCAGAGTGTGAATCATCCCTAAGAATTTTCCTCACTCTCCTGGGGCAACATTCTTCCACTATTTCATCCGGCGGATTCACGGGACAGTCCATAATATCTTGTGCTGTATTCACCACACTCTGTAGGCACTTCCTATCAGATGATGTCAAACCAGCGTCCCACACCGTGATGCAGTATGAAAGGAAACTTTCTATTGTTGACTGGTAGAAGAAGATCATCAAATGTTGCCCTCCTGGTGGTTCCTCTTCTGCTTCTGAGCTGTGCTCTCCCTCAAACTCCTGTTGTGATTCTGAACTGGGGAGGCGGTTTCCACCATTCCTCCTCTGCCCAGTCGCTGGCACCTGATCACTGAGAAAGCTCCTAAATGCTTTTCAAGCTATTGTAGTGGACTCGTGGAAATGTCAATTTATATATGCTGCTGGCGGGTGGGAGATCATTCGACGTCAATGACAGCCCTCGTTCTGTGAGATAACAATGACACCAAGAAAAGCAACCATGCCACCAGGCATTGATCATGGAGGTGCCTTAATGAACAGAACCTGAAGAAAACTCAATGTGAGACACACCACCATAAATCTTGCCATTGAAGGAGAGAGCGACTTTGCAGCAAGGGACCAGCCAGGCCATCAGTCATTGTGGAGACCTCCGAAGACGAGATGGACTTGTTTCACGCACATGGCTCTTGCAGAGGATGGAATGCTTTAACCGAAAAGCACAACTCATATATGTAGCCCCAGGATAACTTTGACGAGCATTATCTTCCCCAAACAGAAAATATTTGAAGCGAGCTCGTTTTTCATGTGTGACAACCAATTTCAGCCAATCTCCGCAGGGCCCAGGATTCCTTTGCAAAGGCCCTCTCAGGCCTGTTAAATGCAAAATGTGAGTTCCCTTCCCAGAAAGACAGTGATATTGTTCCATAACTGTGCACTGCATGGAGAAGGACTTCCCTTTTCTCTGTCCTGAGTCTTCCATCATTCAGCTTCGTTGTGTTTCCACTAGTTCTAGTGTTACGAACCCCTCTCTAGCTTGTCTTGCTGCAGTTTGACCCTGTATCTGGCCTGAATCTCACTGGGCATTTAGCCTGATTGTTGCCTTTGTTTCACTGTGCCACAGGGCAGGAAACAACAGCACCAGAAAATTGGCCAGAAGGGAATGTGGCTCTTAGGTTCCTCAGCCCTAATGTTAACCAGTACCTCTATGGTTCTATGACTTTATACCAGCTGCACTGACTCCTGGTGGAGTACAGGATCAGGTTTAAGATGTTGGTTTTAACCTTTAAAGCCCTATATGGCCTAGTACCCTTGTATCGGCTCTGGATCCATTCCAGTCCGGCTTCCGTGCTGGTCATGGGACCGAGACGGCTCTGGTCGCCCTAACAGATGATCTCCGCAGGCAGCTGGTTCGAGGTGAGTGGGGGCTGCTGATTCTTTTAGACCTGTCAGCAGCCTTCGACATGGTCAATCACGAACTCCTGGACCACCGCCTTGCCAACGTGGGGATCCAGGGCACAGTCCTTCAATGGCTGCACTCGTTTCTCTCTGGTCGGGGACAGAGGGTGGCCCTTGGGGGGGGGGAATTGTCATCGCGCCACTTCTTGGTGTGTGGAGTGCCTCAGGGTGCGATACTCTCCCGGATGCTTTTCAACATCTTTATGCGCCCCCTCGCCCAGCTTGTCTGGAGTTTTGGGCTGGGTTGCCATCAGTATGCTGATGACACCCAACTCTATCTGTTGATGGATGGCCATCCTGACTCGGCCCCAGACACACTGATCAGATGTTTGGAAGCTGTGGCTGGATGGTTATGTGGGAGCCGGTTGAAGCTAAATCCTTCGAAGACAGAGGTCCTGTGGCTGGGACGGGACAATATGGGATTGGGGGAGGGCAACTCCCATCTCTTGCAGGGGCACAATTAGTGCCAGCACCATCCATTAAGAGTTTGGGTGTAATCTTTGACACCTCCCTTTCCATGGAGGTGCAGATTGCATCTATAACAAAGGCGGCATTTTTTCATCTCCGCCAAGCTAAGCAGTTGGCTCCTTACCTCTCTCACCCTGACCTAGCCACTATGATCCACACGATGGTCACCTGCAGACTGGATTATTGTAACTCGCTCTATGTGGGGCTGCCCTTGAGATGGACCCAGAAATTCCAGCGGGTGCAGAATGCCGTGGCGAGACTCCTTACAGGGTCCTCTCTGCGAGATCACATTCACCCGATGCTATACCAGCTGCACTGGCTCCCGGTGGAGTACAGGATCAGGTTTAAGGTGCTGGTTTTAACCTTTAAAGCCCTATACGGCCTAGGACCCTCATACCTATGGGACCGCCTCTCCTGGTATGTCCCACAGAGAAACTTACTGTCTTCAAATAAAAACATCTTGAAGGTCCCAGGCCACAGAGAGGTTAGGCTGGCCTCAACCAGAGCCAGGGCTTTTTCGGCTGTGGCTCCGACCTGGTGGAACGCTCTGTCACAAGAGACTAGGGCCCTGCGGGACTTGGCATATTTCCGCAAGGCCTGCAAGACAGAGCTGTTCAACCAGGTCTTTGGCCAGGGCACAGCTTGACTCTCTCCTTTGGCAATCTTTGCGGAGCTCTAGCCCAATGGTTGCCATTAATTTGACTCTGAATTGATTTTAGAATGAATTGATTTGGGAATGTATTTCAATTAGTTGATTGTGATCTTATGTAAACTGTGTTATTTTTACTGTTGTTAGCCGCTCTGAGCCCAGCTTCGGCTGGGGAGGGCGGGATATAAATAAAATTTGATGATGATGATGATGATGATGATGATAGTTTTCTCTCTGTCTGTCACTGGGAAAGCCTCTGCAATTCTCAGTGGTCAAAACCCAACTTAACGTATTGCTACATTTCAGGTAAGGAGCAGAAACATTTAGCTGGAATCTGCATGAATTTGTGTCTGAGCTGTTTGCTGTGCATCAGAGATTTGAGCTGTGCATCGGAGATTTGAGTTTGCTGTGAATCGGAGATTTGAGCTAGCAACTTATCTGATCTAACTGATCTAAGTCTCTGTTTCACTATCCCATTTCCTCACCTCAGAAGTGATAACAAAAAAAAAAAAAAGCAAAAGCTCAGGAACTTTAAGGGTCGCACTTAAACTATCCCCCCCCCCGATGCAACCCCCCAGTCAAATTATATAGCAGTTGATGAGCCTTGAAACAGCAAAAACAGGATGGAAAACATCTCACAGCAGGAAGCCGCGAAGAATGCTGCCTCCTGTACCATTGCTAAGAATCAGTTGCTGCCTTAAACTGCCAGGTATGCCATTTCATATCAACGGCCTGAATTGTGCCTCATCCATCTCTCTCTTGCTGAGTGCACCATTCTTAACACATTCTGTGGCCTTTGTCAAATTTGCCAAGATTAAAAGCGGGGGGGGGGGGGAGTTGGTGGGGAGCTCTCAGCACCAACAATATATACAGTGGTACCTCGGGTTAAGTACTTAATTCATTCTGGAGGTCCCTACTTAACCTGAAACTGTTCTTAATATCTTGCAAAGGATATGTCTAAGGCTTATAGAGTCGTCTTTGCTGACTGATAATCTTTTCTGACTCCCCAGCCCTGAGAAACAGGTACCGTGTTAAATAGCACAGCATGTTTCAGTGTGTTCTTTCTTAATGTCTCGCTGCGCTGACTGCACAACAGCAAGGCAAGGTGAGGATACACTTGCCCCCAAACCTTGATATCCTGCAGATGGAAACTGTTTGCCGCAAATGTGTTTCGGAAAATATGCCAGGCACATTTCGACTTATCAAGTCTACTTCCAGTAGCATCTTGTTGGAAAAGAGCATCTCTTTGTGGGTGGGCTCAGAGGGCAAATTTGTGTGATATATCATACTTCTGCAAAGTTTTGCAGTTTCAGAAGAATGCTCTAAGACTCTTCTGCAGTACAGCGTACTGCACATCCCAATGGCTCTCAGCCCCCACTTTTGCCAAAAAGTTGCACTCGGTTCTGCTCTCTATGCTTCTAGACTGGACTTGCAATCTACCACATTGGGGAGGATTGGCCCCCTGGGAAAAGCAGACCCAATGGATTCCTCCCTTGCCACTAATCCTGACACCAGCACACTGTCACCAAATCATCATAGCTCAAGCGCCAGTGCTCAAAGCCAGCCCCTGCTGTGTTCTACAAAAGCATTCAGCTCAGAGGTCACTGAGACCAGCCATTATTCAGCGATTACTAAGCCATGGTGGTAATGCACCAGATCAGCAAGTTAATTTCTGCTCCTCTATGGATCCGCTGACTGCCGGCCCATCAGTTTGAGAACCCTAATGTGCTGTCAAGGCTGACATGCACTGCGCTTTTAATTGATCAAACCGAAACCATTTGGAACTCAATCAGCAGAATCTGGGTGGCCTCCTGTTCACACTTATGCTGAACGTCAAGATCCTGCTGGGAGTCCGCTATTTTTGTTTCACACTGATTTAAAAATAATAACTATAATCATAATGATATAAGAGCAATTCCTTTCAATAAACCAGCTTATGCTCCGAGTTTCAACCCCTTGGCCAATAGCCTCCAACCTTCCTGGGCCTGGGGGCACTTAGAAATCTGCCTATTGTTATCTGCCTAGAATAATAATAATAATAATAATAATAATAATAATAATAATAATAATAATTTCTACCCTGCCCATCTGGCTGGGCTTCCCCGGCCACTCAGGGCAGCTTCCAACAAAATATTAAAATATAGTAATGCATCAAACATTAAAAGCTTCCCTAAATAGGGTTGCCTTCAGATGTCTTCTAGAAGTCTGGTAGTTGTTCTTCTCTTTGACATCTGGTGGGAGGGTGTTCCACAGGGCGGACACCACTACCAAGAAGGCCCTCTGCCTGTTTCCCTGTAACCTCACTTCTCACAGGGAGGGAACCACCAGAAGGCCCTCGGTGCTGGATCTCAGTGTCTGGGCTGAACGATGGGGGTGGAGATGTTTCTTCAGATATACTGGACCGAGGCCACTTGGGGCTTGAAAGGCCAGCACCAACACTTTGAATTGTGCTTGGAAGCATACTGGGAAGCAATGTAGGTCTTTCAACATGGGTGTTATGTGGTCTCGGCAGCTGCTCCCAATCACCAGTCTAGCTGCTACGGTCTAGCTGTACTACGGTCTGCTATGAACTGCTTTGAAGGCCATTCGCGTGAAAGGTGGGATGCAAGACCCATAAACAAACAATAACGTCAAAGAATTGACAGTTGCACTTAAGAAAAAGATTCTCCCTATGAGTAAATAAAACAAAAAAGGAAAGGAAAGGAAAAGGGACATTGCAGAGAGCAGTCTGAGCAACAGCTGTCATCCTCTTGTGCTACATTTCTGCCTGCAGGGAAACAACAACAATAATAATATTGGTAATATTGAAATGGTATCTCCATTGTGTATTCTGAAGCAGTGCAGTCTCCTCTTCCATCTCAGGATCAGAGCACATTCAGCTATATACCGTATAGGACGCACTGGACCATAAGACACACCTAGTTTTAGAGGGGAAGAACAAAAAGAAAAAATTCTCTCCCTCTCTGCGCAGCACCTCTCCAGCGAAGCGAAGCCTGGAGAGCAAGAGGGATTGGTGTGCACTGAACCCTCTCGCTCTCCTGGCTTTGCGTTGCTTTCGCTGAAGCCATGGAGCCTGCATTCGCTCCATAAGATGCACACACATTTCCCCTTAATTTTTGGAGGGGGAAAAGTGCGTCTTATAGAGCGAAAAATACGGTACTTAGGCCAGGCCTGCAATTCTACCCACACTTACTTGGGAGTAAGCCAAGTGGAGCTTGGTGGGAATTATTTCTACACTAATGTTTGGGCCCTTGTGCTGCACATTAAGGTTCAGAAGTCCTTTCTGTGTTCTCTCAGGCTGGCGCCAATATCCACAGAAATTGCTAGCTTTGGGAAGACATGAGTGTGCTTGCTGCTTTTCCAATTACACTCTTTGTTTCACTTACTGAACTTCAGTGAAAGGGAACAGACGGGGAAATTGAAGGAGATTAGTAGGCAATTTCTTTCGGAGGGATACCTTTCTCATTAGTGAACAAGGCAACCTCCTGTTTGTAGGCGATAACCAGGCTAAGAGACCTGGGAGGCAAAAAAAAAGGAAATAAGGCTGGATACAGAAAAGCAAATTCACTGATACACACAAACACAGCAGCTCTTTGGGATAGCTTTACTCATTTTCCCCTATTTGGAATATTTATGAACAGTATCCTCAGACTTTCCTCCACCCCTCCATATTTTCCATTATCAATTTTTTCCTACTGCATCATATACTTTCTCTATTTTTCTTAAAGCAATCCATTTTTACCTTAGTTTTTAATTCATTACAAGCGTTACTAAAATCCTGCTGAAGTTTTTAGTTTGTTTACAATGTTCTCTTAAGTAAATTGTAAATATATTCCATTCCTTATTAAAGTTTCCATCTTCCTGGTTTCTGATTTTCCTGGTCATTTTCGCCAGTTTGGCATAGTCCATCATCTTCATCAACCATTCGTCTCTGGTCGGGACTTTATCTTCTTTCCATCTCTGGGC
Source organism: Podarcis gaigeae (assembly GCF_964106915.1). NCBI lineage: Eukaryota > Metazoa > Chordata > Lepidosauria > Squamata > Lacertidae > Podarcis > Podarcis gaigeae. The sequence continues at coordinate 7,710,847 of NC_139688.1, forward strand.
CAGTGGAATCCACACTGCTGTCTTCGCATACATAAATGATCTTTTCTGCTCGCTTGGTATCTCTGCATCTACACCAGGGGTCAGCAGATGTTTTCAGCAGGGGGCCGGTCCACTGTTCCTCAGACCTTGTGGAGGGCCAGACTATATTTTTTGGGGGGAAACCAACAAATTCCTATGCCCCACAAATAACCCAGAGATGCATTTTAAATAAAAGGACACATTCTCCTCATGTAAAAACACGCTGATTCCCGGACCATCTGCGGGCCAGATTTAGAAGGTGATTGGGCCGGATCCAACCTTAGTTTGCCTGCCTCTGCACTACACCATTCCTCGTCCTCATATCAGAACTATTTGTGCATCCAGCAACCTATATACCTTACATCTTGGAAAGGAGCCCAAATTGCTCTGTGAAGCAAAGGCTTTCAATGCGGGCATACAGTGGTACCTCAGGTTAAGTACTTAATTCATTCCGGAGGTCTGTTCTTAACCTGAAACTGTTCATAACCTGAAGCACCACTTTAGCTAATGGGGCCTCCTGCTGCCGTTCTTAACCCGAGGTACTATTTCTGTGTTAGCGAAGTCTGTGACCTGAAGCGTCTGTAACCTGAAGTGTCTGTAACCTGAAGCATATGTAACCCGAGGTACCACTGTATTAAGAAGAGAAACAGCGAGCACAGATATGAACATCATTTGATGGGACTTTTGCTAGCAGAGATCTAAATGGCAGAGTTGCTTTATTGTGTTGAATTCTCCTCCAAAGACACTTTCTTAGTTCCCAAGGCTACAAAGGCATCCTCGGTTTTTCACATTGACGTAGCTGGTGGGAAGAAATGCACGCTGATTCATTTGAGGGGGGGGGGCTTGTGCTGGATGGCAGAAGACAAACATTTTAACAGCCATCAAGCCCCCCCCCCAGTGTGTTTCTAAAGTCTCAAGGGATGCATATTTAGCTGTGGGGGAGCTAAGTTGTTCAGCTCTGAACTGAAGGCGAGAGTTGCATACTTTGGTCTGAATAATGCTCAAAGCCTTTGGAATTATTATTATTTTTTTGGGGGGGGGGGTTGACCCCAGAGCTCTGAGATGTGTTTCCCCACCCATTTTTTCTCCTTTCTTTGCTTCTTTCACTTTTACTTGTGCCTTTTGTTACATGCTCACTGGCCATAGCTGTCAACTTACAGATTTGAAAATAAGGGACCAGCAGCCAAAATAAGGGATTTTCAGAGCACAGGTATGTTCAACTTCTGAGCCCCTCTGAGCCAAAGGCGGAAAGCCCAGCCAGCAGCCAAACGAAGCCTCAAGCGGTGGTTCCCACAGTGCAGCAACCCGGCAAAGGGGATGCAGAAACGAAAAACCACTGTCACCTCTCCGCTGGGAAGCGCTGAGCAAAGGTGAGTCCTCAGGCAACGTGGCCGATTTGATCAGCACAAGGCATGCAAGCTCCACCCCCCAGTCGTTCTTAGACTCCTTATTGGGTGAGCAACGCAGCCAAGCAACACAGTTGGAGCCTCCCTCCTCCCTGGCCGGCAGAGAGGGAGGGAGAGGAGCTGCTTCCTTAGAAACCCGGGAAATTTAAGGGACAGCAGCGGGACACGGCGCTGGGATAAGGGACTTTCCCACCAAATAAGGGACGGTTGACAGCTATGTCACTGGTGTGTGGCCCCTGGAAGGTTTCCCGGGAAATAATGTGGCCCTCTGACTGAAAATGGCTCGCATTTTCATGAGAAACTATCTGATCTGCACTTCTCAGTCCAATGCGCGAACCAAAACATAGCCATCCGTTCACACCTCTCTGAATTCTTCAATGCCGTTCTCAAACCCAGCAATAAGTATAAAAATGCACGCACTGGGGCAAAGTGTGCATAAAAACGCATATAACAGTTCCGACAACATCCAAGAATGCATTGCATTGGAGGAAAACTGCTTGCAAAAAAGTTTAGATTAGTCAAAACTGAATTCAAATATGAGTAGAAATTCATACTAAAATGCTGAGGAATTTTCATGAGGGTTAAAATAATAATAATAATAATAATAATAATAATAATAATAATAATAATAATAAATTTTATTTATATCCCGCCCTCCCCAGCCGAAGCCGGGCTCAGGGCAGCTAACAACACTAAAAGAAGACACAAATGCACAATTTTCTTTGGAAATGTAGAGAACTGAACATATTCCTGGGGGAGGAGTGCGGATCTGAGAGAAAATGAGATTGCAAGATTTGCTCCTCCATTATTCAGAGTATGACTTAGTTGTGGAGTGGGGGAAAATAAGGGTATGTCTCTAAAGCCCAGACACTGTCTATGGGCTGTATCTCATATTAGCTCTACTCGGAGTAAACCCATTGAAGTTAATAAACATAACTAAGGTTCATTTATTTCAGTCAGTCTGCTCAGAGTAGGAATTAGATAGACCCAACCTGATAGCTCTTATTTGAATTATTCTCTCTCGACAAAAGAAGTTGAGCAGTCAATGAGAAGCAGGAATGCTAATCCCCTCACTTACGAAAGAATGGAGTTTTGCTAATGGCAAAATTGGAAGCAGTCCAAGGAATCTTGCACAGCAAATTAAAAGGTAATTACTCCGAATGTTATGGGAAATCTTTATCATTCACTTGCCAGCTTGAAAAGTCACCTCTTGGTGCGGGACTCTGTTGCTGTCTTCAGGGGTACAAAAGGTCACTTTCTTGGATGACAAGAAAATTCCTTTTTAAAAAAGAAAGGTTTTGCTATATATATATATGGGTGCAGCTGTGCCCTTCAGATCTGTTTCCTCTGAGCTGGGTGTGTGATCTTCTTTTACATTTGGGGCCCCAAACCTCAGGATCTTTTTTTAAAAAAATAAATAAATAAATGTGAGTGTTATAGAGAGAAAAACACGGTAGTTCCTGGGTCATGTCACAGGCTCACATCCTATTCAAACACAGACATACCCTTAAGACAGGATTTGTGAGGAAAGAGACAATGGGAGGTTTCCCACCTTGACCTTGCAGAGAAAACATTGGCTCAGTTTAAGAATTAAAAATGGTTCCAGGTTGGTCTTCCTGTGCTAATCTATGTACGTGCTTGGTTGGTACACTTATGAACAGTACCATATATTTAAGACCATAAGATTCCTATCACAGTAAAGGTAAAGGTAAAGGTACCCCTGCCCATACGGGCCAGTCTTGACAGACTCTGGGGTTGTGCGCCCATCTCACTTAAGAGGCCAGGGGCCAGCGCTGTCCGGAGACACTTCCGGGTCACGTGGCCAGCGTGACATCGCTGCTCTGGCGAGCCGAGCCGCACACGGAAACGCCGTTTACCTTCCCGCTGGTAAGCGGTCCCTATTTATCTACTTGCACCCGGAGGTGCTTTCGAACTGCTAGGTTGGCAGGCGCTGGGACCGAGCAGCGGGAGCGCACCCCGCCGCAGGGATTCGAACCGCCGACCTTTCGATCGGCAAGCCCTAGGCGCTGAGGCTTTAACCCACAGCGCCACCTGCGTCCCTCCTATCACAGTAGTAGCCCATAAATCAAGACCATAAAGAGAGGAAACATCAGATATTCACCCGAGCCAGCTATCCATGCTGGTCCTACATGGGCCAGCAAAAAAGCCAAGGGAAAATTTATACACCAAATCCCATATAAGGGGTCAGAGTGAGTCCAAGCCGAAGGCCAGGCTGCCTTTAAGACAGGAAAGGAAAGGAATGCTGTGCTCACTAATAGTCAGCATGGATTTCTGAAAAATAAGTCATGTCAGACAAACCTGATCTCATTTTTTGACAGAATTACAAGCCTGGTAGATGAAGGGAACGCAGTGGATGTAGCCTACCTTGATTTCAGCAAGGCATTTGACAAGGTGCCCCATGATATTCTTGTAAATAAGCTAGTAAAATGCGGTCTTGACTATGCTACCACTCAGTGGATTTGTAACTGGCTGACTGACCGAACCCAAAGGGTGATCATCAATGATTCCTCTTCATCCTGGAGAAGAGTGACTAGTGGGGTGCCACAGGGTTCTGTCTTGGGCCCGGTCTTATTCAACATCTTTATCAGCGACTTGGATGATGGACTCAAGGGCATCCTGATCAAATTTGCAGATGACACCAAACTGGGAAGGGTGGCTAACACCCCAGAGGACAGGATCACACTTCAAAACGACCTTGACAGATTAGAGAACTGGGCCAAAACAAACAAGATGAATTTTAACAGGGAGAAATGTAAAGTATTGCACTTGGGCAAAAAAAATGAGAGGCACAAATACAAGATGGGTGACACCTGGCTTGAGAGCAGTACATGTGAAAAGGATCTAGGAGTCTTGGTTGACCACAAACTTGACATGAGCCAACAGTGTGACACGGCAGCTAAAAAAGCCAATGCAATTCTGGGCTGCATCAATAGGAGTATAGCATCTAGATCAAGGGAAGTAATAGTGCCACTGTATTCTGCTCTGGTCAGACCTCACCTGGAGTACTGTGTCCAATTCTGGGCACCACAGTTCAAGAAGGACACTGACAAACTGGAACGTGTCTAGAGGAGGGCAACCAAAATGGTCAAAGGCCTGGAAACGATGCCTTATGAGGAACGGCTAAGGGAGCTGGGCATGTTTAGCCTGGAGAAGAGGAGGTTAAGGGGTGATATGATAGCCATGTTCAAATGCATAAAAGGATGTCACATAGAGGAGGGAGAAAGGTTGTTTTCTGCTGCTCCAGAGAAGCGGACACGGAGCAATGGATCCAAACTACAAGAAAGAAGATTCCACCTAAACATTAGGAAGAACTTCCTGACAGTAAGAGCTGTTCGACAGTGGAATTTGCTGCCAAGGAGTGTGGTGGAGTCTCCTTCTTGGGAGGTCTTTAAGCAGAGGCTTGACAACCATATATCAGGAGTGCTCTGATGGTGTTTCCTGCTTGGCAGGGGGTTGGACTCGATGGCCCTTGTGGTCTCTTCCAACTCTATGATTCTATGATTCTAGGTCAGAATATTCTCCAGCCTCCTGGAAGTATCACCTTCTGGAGCAGGTACTAGACTGAGGGGAGAATACTCAGCCCATGCTTTGGGACTGAGATTCCTGCATTGCAGGAGGTTGGACTAGATGAGATCTAGTGTGCCCTTGCACCTGTGTGAATCTAGGGTCTGCGTGGATTAAGTTGGGAGGAAAGGAAATAATGGGGAAATCAGATCTATGAATACAATTACGGAGCGCCGTGTCCTTCAGGAGCAACCTAATCTCCCAGTCTGAAAAGAACTACAAGCATCAAGCTGCTCTATTGGATTTGCAAACGAGAGCTGGGCTTGTTATTGATAAGGATGTAAAGGGCTGTTGCATTTGATAAGGTGGTCTGCAAGGCATTCAGCATAATAGATGCCCTATTTATAGAAGGAGATAACGTTCGTCTGGTTAATACAGCACACTGGTGTATTAACATGCCATTACTGTTAGTGCAAGGAATGTTTTGCAGTCTTAAATATACTTCTGGGCAAGAGTTCTCTGGCATTGGCTAGGATTATTATTTCACCATTGTGAAAACAGAAGGGTTGGGGATCCTGCCACTACAATCCTGCTGCATTGAATTTTGCTTTAATAGAAGTTGGGTTTTTTTGCATTTAAGAAACAGAAGGGGTGTCACGGCTAAAAATTGGCCAATGTTTCTTTAAGAACAAAAAGAGACTGATTCAGGTAGGTAGCCATGTTGGTCTGATGCAGTAGACACACACACACACACACACACACACACACACACATATATATATATATAATGTCCAGTATCTCCTTAAAGACCAACTCAGTTTGTTCTTGGTATAAACTTTCGTGTGCATGCACACTTTTTCAGATACACATGCACACGAAAGCTTATACCACGAACAAACTGAGTTGGTCTCCAAGGTGCTACTGGACAATTTTTTATATTTCTGTATATATTTTACAAAGAGACTGAGTCAGCATGACTCATGAAACCTTTCACCCAAATATGCTTGTGTATATATATATAGAATGATCTGTTTGTGGAGCTTTGTTTGGGTTGGTCGGATGGTTGAAAGCTGGTTGCGTTAATATGTATAAAGCTGTTGGTCGTGGTGGGATAAGAAGACTTTTAAGAATAAAAGCAGCAATACTCTGCAAAGACTCTTTCTCAAGGACTCTTTTGCACCAATTAGGGTCCCAGGACCAAGCTAGGAGTCAAAGGAGGTCAGAACCTTTTCTTTTTCAAACACTGACATATAAATCATCCAAAAATTTAGAACATATAAAGAGAAGCCAAGTGTGTATTAATTTAGGAGGTGTTGGTCTGTGGGAACTGGCTGCTGTTAGTCATGGAGGGAAAGCACTTTGTGCAACCTCAGAAGCACTGTTTTACAAGGTTACTTTAACACAGGGTTGAGGAATTGGATCTTGCCAGTGGGCCAGATCCCTCGACTCACCTGCCTGTCAACTCTGACAGGAGGGCGGGACCACTCACCAGCCAATAACCTGGTGTCATAATTATGGCAGGTGATTGGCATGTGCCATAATTCACAGGGGGTAGCTATAGTAGCCCACCTTCTGATGGGAGGTTATAGTGACCTCCGTTGGAAGTATGTTCCTAGTGCCAATCAGCTGATTGATGCAGAGAGTCCCCCTTCCAAGAGTCTTTCTCCAGTAGCACACAGTGGTTTGCACCAAAACGGCTTGCTAAAATGGAGGAAAAAACCTGCTTCGGGTTTCAAAGCAAGCTGCTTCAAAACAGAGCCCCCCTGGTGGCAGTAGGGAGTTCCCAGTGGGGAACTCTCTAGGGCAGCCTCTCCCTATGGGTCTCCCAATTAGTGCCAATTAACTGATTTGGAGTTGGCAGGGATCCCTTGTTGCAAAGGAGCAATCGGGAGCTAACATCTCTCTTCATAGCCACATCCATACCTGCCCCACTTCTGCGATCACTTATGATCTCAGGCAGGGGTCTGCAAACCTTTTCAGCAGGTTTCGAAGCACAATTCCAAGTGTTGGTGCTGACCTTTAAAGTCCTAAATGCCTTGGTCCAGTATACCTGAAGGAGCGTCTCCACCCCCATCATTCAGCCCGGACACTGAGTTCCAGCTCTGAGGGCCTTCTGGCGGCTCCCTCGCTACGAGAAGCCAAGTTACAGGGAACCAGGCAGAGGGCCTTCTCTGTAGTGGCTCCCGCCCTGTGGAATGCCCTCCCAACAGATGTCAAAGAGAAAAACAACTACCAGATTTTTAGAAGACATCCAGCTCTATAGTGCTTATACTGACTGGCAGTTGCTCTCCATAATTTTGAGCAGGGGTCTCTCCCGGCTTTACCTGGAACTGCTGAGAATTTGTCCTGGGACATTCTGCAAGTGACTCAGATGCTCCGTCACTGAGCTTTGACTTTTCCCCATGTCGACTGCAGTGGGGCAATCCATGCCTGCCAGCTCAGCTTTCATTTCCAGTATTGCAATTTGAAAGGGGATCCATCTGAGCCTCAGCCTTAACTCCAAACACCACGCCGTCAAGCATTCTGCTCTGTCAACAGGTTGTAACAATGAATGTTGGCACCCTGGAGACGAAGTATATAGCACACACAAAAAGAGAGGAAAGAAAAAGCATTCCAAACTTTGAAACTATTTAATAAGTGCTGTAGCACTTCAGATGCCAGGCATAAAAGCATCAGGAATTTAGGAACGGGATTAAGAGGCACTAAGGCTGTAAATCAGAGATCAAGAAAAGAGGGGAAAGTAATTTTCAGTGTTTTGAAGTCTTCCAGCTTGAAGAGTGTGGCAGTGAAGTGAGAAAGCTGTTCCTGTTCTTTTCCTCTTCTATGGTCAGAAGGAGAGAGCTTTTGAGCATTGATCTTAAGGTTGCTGCAAGGTTCTGATGAACACAGAATTGGGGGCATTTGGGCAAGGCAGGATTCAGGGCAGAATCTGGGCAATGTCTTACCAGAATCCATAGACCCTTCGAACTCTACAATTCTTTCATTCTATGTTTGATAACCTGTCTTTTTCCCTGATGGGGCTCCAGGCAGCTTACAGATAAAAATAAGAACCACTAAAAACATGGGGGTGGAGGGGTGGAAACTATTATTATTATTTTTAAATAAAACAAGAGATAGAAGTAAAACTATCCACAGATATAAAATCTATTAAGCACCAACCCTTTCATTAAAAGCAGTCGGTTTCCAAAAGCCTGTTGGAACAAATAAAGTATTCACCTGTTGGCAGAAGCACAACAAGGAGGGAGGCAGTCTAGCTTCCCGAGGGAGGGAATTCCAAAGTCTGGTAGCCACCACTGAGAAGGCCCTCTTCCACATCCTCACCAAGCCTGCTTGTGAGGGTGGCTGGACCAAGAGAAGATCCCCAAACCCCGGTAGGTTTGTATGAGGGAACACAGTCTTATGAATTTGAAACAAGAGATACCTTCTGTTTCACTCACAGACACCATGAGGCTTGCAGTATACAGTCACCATGGAACATTGACTACAATGCCTACGATGCAGCGTGACTGCGAGCAAAGTGCTTGCTCTAACATGTTGATAGCAAAACTTCCTGGGAAACGGGGCAGCAGAAGCATTCTGCCAACCTTACGGGGATCTGCACTTCTTTTGATGAGCACACAGTGGATGCATTTATGCCTTAGATTTTCAGTTCCAACACCTGATCATGATCCATATGTTGCAATGCAACTTTAGGCTGATATTTAGCTGCAACTTCTGAAATTAACTGGAATGAGTCAGAATGTTCCATGTTCTCTGGCCGGCCTCTTGTCTCCCTCAGGAAGAAAAAAGCAGCTTGAGTGAGGTGGTTTTGAAAGGAATGGAATGGCCAGCCTGGAAGCAGTTAACTACTACCTGCCATACATGACTGCAGGGATGTGGGTGGCGCTGTGGTCTAAACAACTGAGCCTCTTGGACTTGCTGATCAGAAGGCAGTTCGAATCCCTGCAACGAAGTGAGCTCCTCTTGCTCTGTCCCAGCTCCTGCCAACCTAGAAGTTTGAAAGCACATCAAAGTGCAAGTAGATAAATAGGTACCGTTGTGGCGGGAAGGAAAATGGTGTTTCTGTGTGCTCTGGTTTCCATTGTGCTAGAAGCAGTTTAGTCATGCTGGCCACATGACCGGGAAAGCTGTCTGTGGATGAACACCGGCTCCCTCGGCCTGAAAGCGAGATGAGTGCCGCAACCCCATAGTCACCTTTGACTGGACTTAACTGTCCTTTATCTTTACCTTTTACATGACTGCAGAGCCCCAATGGCTGCTCTTCAGGGGTAAGTTACACAGAATCCTGTGTAACTTGTAGTTCGGCCTCAATAGTCTTATAAAGGATGCACAGTAAGAACAACAACTGTGAAATTTAAATATCTGTCTATCTATCTATCATCTATCTATCATCTATCATCTATCATCTATCTATATCTATCTATCTATCTATCTATCTATCTATCTATCTATCTATCATCTATCTATCTATCTATCTATCTATCTATCTATCATCATCTATCTATATCTATCTCTCTATATCTATCTATCATCTATCTATCTATCTATCTATCTATCTATCTATCTATCTATCTATATCTCTATCTATCTATCTATCTATCATCTATCTATCTATCTATCTATCTATCTATCTATCTATCTATCTATCATCTATCTATCTATCATCTATCTATCATCTATCTACCTATCTAGCTAACTACCTATCTACCTATCTATCTATCTATATCTATCTATCATCTATCTATCTATCTATCTATCTATCTATCTATCTATCTATCTATCTATCTATCTATCATCTATCATCTATCTATCTATCTATCTATCTATCTATATCTATCTATCTATCTATCTATCTATCTATCTATCTATCTATCTATCTATCATCTATCTATCTATCTATCTATCTATCTATCTATCATTTATTTATCTATCTATCATCTATCATCTATTTATCTACCTATCCAGGGATACTGTCATTTGGCTCAATTGTTATAAATCACAGTAAAGGGTGTCCGAGGAGAGTCACAAGAAGTTCTGGCAAAGCAGCAGAAAACAGCATTTTTCTTGGGGTGAGTATTAAATTGGATGCAGCAGGTTGGAGAGAGAAATTATTCAATTATGCTGAAAAGCGTATCAATCAAGCCAGCGAAATGGAAGAGCAACGACAGGGAACATGCCTTATCATTGCGGGGATGAGTGTATCCAGGCATAATGGCCTCTGCATGCAGCCCCCCCTTCCCCTCCCACCCACGTTATTGCCGCAAATTAGAATGGGAGCCATTGTGTTACACAACTGCAGCCAGGAGAGCGAGGCTAATTGTCAAGTGGAATAAATGGCATTTACACTCCTCTGAGATGCTGCTTTTAATAGACAGGGTTGCCCTAAAATTGTTGAAGGGCTTACTTGAGGCAATGGCGCCAGCATCCTTATTATGCCCCCGAGGAGCTTAAAGTGGTGTGCAGGGTCCCCCTCCCTCTTCATTTTATTCTCACAAAACAGCCCTGTGAGGTAGGTTAGCTTGAGAAACACTGACTGGCCGGGATGTTTGCCAGATTCTGTGTACAGATCTGTAGGCGCAGACCATCCCCCGACCCAAACTAGTTCGTTAAGAAAATCCCCAAACTCGGTTCCATGGGTGACTCTGGTTCATCTCTCTGTGGTGTTGCTGTTTAGTCATTTAGTTGTGTCCGACTCTTTGTGACTCCATGGACCAGAGCACGCCAGGCACGCCTGTCTTCCACTGCCTTCCGCAGTTTGGACAAACTCATTTTAGTAGCTTCGAGAACACTGTCCAACCATCTCGTCCTCTGTCATCCCCGTCTCCTTGTGCCCTCCATCTTTCCCAACATCAGGGTCTTTTCCAGGGACTATTCTCTTCTCATGAAGTGGCCAAAGTATTGGAGCCTCAGCTTCAGGATCTGTCCTTCCCGTGAGCACTCAGGGCTGATTTCCTTCAGAATGGATAGCTTTGATCTTCTTGCAGTCCATGGGTCAGCTTCTGGGTCAGCTTCCATTGCTCGGTCCCTGCTCCTGCCAACCTAGCAGTTCGAAAGCATGTCAAAGTGCAAGTGGATAAATAGGTACCACTCTGGTGGGAAGGTAAACGATGTTTCCGTGCACTGCTCTGGTTCGCTAGAAGCAGCTTAGTCATGCTGGCCACATGACCCAGAAGCTGTACGCCGGCTCCCTCGGCCAATAAAGCGAGATGAGCGCCGCAACTCCAGAGTCGTCCGCGACCTAATTGTCAGGGGTCCCTTTACCTTTACCTAGAGTTATGGCAGAGCACAGCAACCTGTTTTTCAGCGATAGGGAACCTTTGGCTCTCAAGATGCCATTGGGCTCCAAATCCCACCAGCATCAGTAGGCATGGCCAGTGGTCAGGGATGTTGGGAGTTAGGAGTCCAGCATCTGGAGGGTCACAGGTTTCCCATCTTTGCTGTTTAAACTGTTGCCATTGGACAACCTCAAATCCTAAAGGAAGAGAAGCAATTGTGTGACTTGACCCTCAGCTCCGCCTGCCTGCCTGCCTGTCGGTTCCCTATAAAACATATTAATCTAGCCCATTCTTATTGCTGAAGAATATATTAATTCACTAATTGCTCCACAGAGAGAAAGTGAGTGAGAGAGTGAGTAAAACACAGTCACTCAGCAACAATGTTCTGCTCGGAACATCTATATTTAGATTGCAAGTGATGTCGGGTTTGAATGGCTTTGAACTACGACTGTTGCTACTGTATTAAAGCAATTATGCAGAGTCTATTGCTGGCAAGGGACAAAACAAAGCAAGATAGATGATATAAGGAAATCAGAGCATTTCTCTTGCAAGTGTGTGCCTTGTCGCACTCACAAGAACTAGCAAGGCTATACAGAAGAAAGAAGCGAGAAAGCACCAGAGATTCTATTTTTTATATTAATGAGAGTTCGGACTGTATGGGTTCCACATCTGGCGCAAAATTCCACACCTTGAGAATCTTGGACCTGGATTGCAGGTATGGGAGATTAGATATGGTTTGCATTTAGAAGTGGACCTACCTAATTCATACTTTCTAACATGAATCCAAACAGAGACATCCTTTGAAATTCACACCTCCAAATTTTGCAATGCAGTTCTCCATCCAGGCGATGTGTGGGGGAAAGGGTAAAATGTACAAAGGAATGCATTTATTAGTGAAAATAATGTACAAAATACATTATATTTGAATCAGTGCTTTGGGACATGGGTGGCGCTGTGGGTTAAACCACAGAGCCTAGGATTTGCCGATCAGAAGTTCAGCAGTTTGAATCCACACAACAGGGTGAGCTCCCATTGCTCGGTCCCTGCTCCTGCCAACCTAGCAGTTCGAAAGCACATCAAAGTGCAAGTAGATAAATAGGTACCACTCCGGCAGGAAGGTAAACGGTGTTTCCGTGCGATGCTCTGGTTCGCCAGAAGCGGCTTAGTCATGCTGGCCACGTGACCCAGTTGCTGTACGCCGGCTCCCTCAGCCAATAAAGCGAGATGAGCGCCGCAACCCCAGAGTCGGCCACGACTGGACCTAATGGTCAGGAATCCATTTACCTTTAACTATATTAAGAGAAATGCATACAAAGCTTGGTATATTTGGATAAATTTGCACTAAAAGCTGGTGAATTTTCATGATGATTTCTTTTTTAAAAAATGGGTATGGAAATGCAGTGAACTGGACTTAAGATAGGATAAATGAGAGAATGAGATAAACTGAAATGGAAAAATTTTCCTATTCCTGCTGGATTGCATATTCAAACTGATGAGGGACCTCCATTGAAAGCATCAACCTCCCTTTCTCCTCACTCCCTCTCTCATCACAGTTAGCAAGGCGAGAGGCTGAATGTGATGTTGTTTCACTGCAAGCTCCACCATTCCTTCAGTCAGCTGGTGAAACAGCACAGGGGATGGAAACTGCAGGGTGCAGCCATATCACATCCAATATCATCACTAAATTTTATGACCCCCTGGAGACATGATGCTGACTTCCACCTAATCAAACTCTTCCTCCATACTTTTATTGCCAGTGGTCCTTCTCCAAAGGGAATTTCAAGGAAGATTAGTGTTGGTGCTGACCTTTAAAGTCCTAAATGGCCTTGGCCCAGTATACCTGAAGGAGTGTCTTCACCCCTATCGTTCAGCCCAGACATTGAGGTCCAGCTTCAAGGGTCTTCTGGTGGTTCCCTCACTGCAAGAAGTGAAGTTACAGGGAACCAGGCAGAGGGCCTTCTCGGTGGTGGCGCCCACCCTGTGGAATGCCCTCCTTTCAGATATCAAGGAAACAAACAACTGTCTGAGTTTTAAAAGACATCTGAAGGCAGCCCTGTTTAGGGAATTTTTAAATGTTTGATGTTTTATTGTGTTTTTAATATTCTGTTGTGTTTTTAATATTCTGTTGTGTTTTTAATATTCTGTTGGAAGCCGCCCAGAGTGGCTGGGGAAACCCAGCCAGATTGGCAGGGTATACCGTATTTTTTGCCCTATAGGATGCACCTTTCCCCCTCCAAAAATGAAGAGGAAATGTGTGTGCGTCCTATGGGGCGAATGCAGGCTTTCGCTGAAGCCTGGAGAGCGAGAGGCGTTGGTGCGCACCGACACCTCTCGCTCTCCAGGCTCCAGGAAGCTATCCGTAACCCTTGCGCGCACAGGGGAACTCCTCCTGGGCGCGCAAGGCTTGCGGGCGGCAGCCCGCAGCGTGGAGCACAGGGCGCCCTTTGGAGGACGCCCCGTGCTTCACGCAGGCGTCCACAAGCCTTGCACGCCTGGGGGAAGCAGAGCGCCCCACGCGCCGGACAGACATCGGCCAGCCCCACAAGCTCGGGGGACAGCGGGGAGACGCAGCGCCGCCATCCCACTGTTCCCCAACCTGGTTTTTTTGGGGGGGAAATAAAGGAAAAATTTTTTCCCTTTATTTCCTCCCCAAAAAAGTAGGTGCGTCCTATGGGACGGAGCGTCCTATGGGACGAAAAATACGGTAAATAATAAAATTGTTGTTATTATTATTAAACAGATACAAAGAAGATAGGTCAATCCATGGTGCTGAACCAGTGCTGGATTTATGTATAAGCTAAACAAGCTACAGATTAGGGCCCCACTTTCATGGGGGCCCCACAAAAATTTAAAGGAAAAAACTCTGGATGTACATTTCCAAAATATGAGATAAAAAAACAAATAAAAGTAAACCTACATACAGCAATAGTGTTTTGTGTTGTGTAGGCTCCCATGATGTAAGTAATGGGCCCCGCCTGCTCCCCTGCTCCCTAAAATATCACTGGTTTGCTTATTTCCATATACAGTGGTCCCTTGGTTCTCAAACTTAATCCGTTCTGGAAGTCCGTTCCAAAACCAAAGCATTCCAAAACCAAGGCGTGCTTTCCCATAGAAAGTAATGCAAAATGGATTAATCCATTCCAGACTTTTAAAAACAGCCCCTGAAACAGTAATTTAACATGAATTTCAGTATCTGACAAGACCATTGATCCATAAAATGAAAGCAATAATCAATGTACTGTACTATAAAATAAATAAATTACCATATAGCATATATTCCACACAAAAAACAGTGACAATTTGTTGTTGACAAAGGACAGCTGGACATATAAAGGGCCCCATTACCTTCAGTAGCTTAGGGCCTCACCAAACCTAAATCTAGCCCTGTGAACCACAAAACCAAAAGAGTCTCTTTGAATGCTGGCTGAATGGGAGAGGGCACATTAGAGGGTGGGCAGCCCCAATGTTCTGCTTGCTTGTGGTCTTCCTGGAAGTATCTGTCTCTTGGCAACAGGATGTTGGGTGGGTTGGTCCTTTAACCCAGGAGTAGGCAATATGATGCTGCATAGATGCTGCAGACTAGCTCTCCCATCATCTCTTACCATTGGGCCTCCTTGCTGGGGCTGATGGGTATTGAATTGAATTGAATTTTATTATTACGGTCACAGACCAGTTCCGGCTCACTTACAATATCAGGAAAATCATAAAACACAACAGGAATACATAGAATTGCAATTGGGTATAACAGAGACAATTCAGATATAGCAGCAGTTAAAAATAAATCTTGATCACTAAAATATAACCTAAAATTGTCATTTTAAACCTTAATCATTTTGGTAGTACAGCTTGTTCCCTAAGTTTTATGGCAGTCACACAGAATTTGGCCACCCTTAGCGTCATCTCTAGATTCTGGTCCTCTACCAGTAGTTTTAGACATTGAAGTTCAGACCCAATTGGAGATTTTTATATAACAGGAGTGATAAATATTGTAGACTACCTATCACATCAGATTTGCTAATTTTGGCCTAATCCAGGAGTAGCCAACAGAATGCCCTGCAGATGTAATTAGACTACAACTTCTACCAGCGCTAGCCAACATGGCCAGTGGTCAGGGATAATGTGAGTTGCAGTCCAGCAACTTAATGGAAGTTACTGCATTGGCTTCCCCTAAGCATAATCTCTCCGGGCTCTTCCAATGTTTTGGGCAGAACTGAACTTCATAGGGTCCAGGAGAGCTTGTGGGGGCTACAGGCATTCCTCTAACACGATCCATGGAAACCTTTTATTCCAAAGAGGCTCTGGTGGTTGACACAGCTCTCCTTCTCAAGTAAAACTGACATTTGGTACAATTGTATTTGACAATTGCTATAGGAGTTTTGACAGCATTGTCTTCAGATGGAGGGGATCTGACACATCAATCAAAAAAAGATTAATCGGGAGAGGCTGCTCAGAGAACCCAAGTGCTGAATTTGGAGGCCAGATTTCACATTCAGAACATATGCGTTTTGAAATGGGTAATTTCAGCCTTGAAAACTTTCATGGCACAGACCCAGATCTGTAAAATGTTGATATGCTTTTAGCTTGTTGTTGATTTTAATTGCTTTTCTAAAAAAAAAAAAGATTTTAATTTAACTGCCAATTTTATTGCTTTATTGCTTTTGGAAACGGTATCGATTTTTTTTAAAAAAAAAATCAAGCCGTATATAATTTTTATGGAATAAATAAATAAAATAAAATGTACACACCCACCTGCAGTGGTGCAGTGCAAGGAAAAGATTTTGCTGCTTCATTGTGTGGAATGCCTGAAGAACCACATTGTAGAATCTCTTCCGAGTTTTATAAACATGCAAACTTCTTTGCTGATACTCATCTTATGCCCTCTGTACACTGTGAGCAAGACACTGAAATAAACTCTCTATATGGGGCATAATTTAGACAGTGAAGTAGTCTTCAACTCCATTATCTTCCCTGGAAAATATTTAAGCCGGTGTTTTAATTCCCCACTGGAATCAGCGGAGCTTCAAAGTTTGAAGACTGAGCCCACGACAAGACCCCACAGACCATATTTTACCATCTTATTGAGCTATTGTTGTAAAATGCAAAATCTGATGACTCAGTAGAACCTGATGTGTTTGCTGAACTGCCTGGCGTATTAATCAAGCCTGCTTGTGCCTCATTAAACAATCAAATGAATGTAATAAAGCAGAGGTCTTTTTAAGCATCCCACAGCAATAAAATCAGACCTGGAACATCTTTCATCAAACAGAATCCCTAAGCTGAAAAAGAAGATGGGATCAACAAATCATGTTTCAACCTTAGTGCAGGGAAGGGTTTGATATTTTTGGATCGACGTTGTTAATGTTAAAGTTGTACATGACCAGGATAACATAGATACCCAATAATACACATGTCACAATGAGCAATCTGTATCTCTTACTGTCAAGGTAGACCATGATGTTTAGGAAGTTCAATAAAAGAAGGCAGGTTTTTTTTTAAACTGTATTGTATTATGTATTTGTGTATTTGCTTTGCATTGTCATTGTTCAGCACCCACAAACACGCACCCCCACATCACAACACACTGAACAAGTCTTTTCTCTTGCTGTGCCATTTCAGTGATATTCAAGGTTTTAGGATGCAATCATGGGCACATGTACCTAGGAATAAGGTACGTGTGAACTCAGTGAGCTTCCTTCTGAGATAGCATGTATAGAATGGCACTGTAAGCTGCAATCCTAAACCCACATACCTGGGAGTAAAAGCCGTTGAGTTCAATAGGACTTCTGAGTAGACATGGTTAGGACTGTCATAAAACACAACACTTCCATATTTTTTTGAGTGTGTGTATGGTCTTCCCATTTCTGCACAACCAAATTTCTTGACTCCCTTCATTTGTTCCCCAACATATTCATGGTGCTCCGATCCTATTGTCTCATCTCAGTTTCCAAGCAACCCCAGCATGTCATTATTTGGCAAAGGAAACTGGCTCAGAGATCCTGCAAAATTAGTATTTCTATTAAGACTTTCTCAACGGGGTGTTATTTTAGGGCAGGCATAGGCAAACTCCGGCTCTCCAGATGTTTGGGACTACAATTCCCACCATCCCTGACCACTGGTCCTGTTGGCTAGGGATGATGGGAGTTGGAGTCCCAAACGTCTGGAGGGCCCGAGTTTGCCTATGCCTGTTTCAGGGTATCTCAAGCGGACATTTAACACACACAAACACATTATACTGATAGCATTCCCAACATCTATTTAGTTCAACTGGATAGCTTTTGGTAATATGGAAGTCTGTTGCCAGCACATTATACTGACTTTCCATGATGGCATAAGAACAGCCTGCTGGATCAATGGCCCATCTAGTCAAGCATTCTGTTCTCACAGGGACCAAGCAGATGACTGTGGGAAACCTGCAAACAGGACCTCACCACGAAAGCCCTCTCCCGTCCTGCAGCTTCTAGCAACTGCTATTCAGAACCATTATTTCCTTGACCTGTGGAGGCAGAACATAGCCATCATGGCTAGCAGCCAGATACATGTTGAGACTGGGATTGACTGAGTGGTTTTGATTTATTAAATCCCTGAGCCTGTGCTTCACTGATTGACCCAGGGTTACGGGTATCATAAAACCACATCAAATATTATGCAATATCAACAACATGTAAAGTAAAGGTAAAGGGACCCCTGACCGTTAGGTCCAGTCGTGGCCGACTCTGGGGTTGCGGCGCTCATCTCACTTTATTGGCCGAGGGAGCCGGCGTACAGCTTCCGGGTCATGTGGCCAGCATGACTAAGCTGCGTCTGGTGAACCAGAGCAGCGCACGGAAACGCCGTTTACCTTCCTGCTGGAGTGGTACCTATCTATCTACTTGCACTTTGACATGCTTTTGAACTGCTAGGTGTGCATGAGCTGGACTGAGCAATGGGAGCTCACCCTGTCACGGGGATTCGAACCGATGACCTTCTGATTGGCAAATCCTAGGCTCTGTGGTTTTACCCACAGCACCACCCGCATCTCCAACAACATGTAAAACCCACGAATACAAATCCAAATAGTAAGAAAAATAAAAAAATATCCAATTTATACATGTCTATCAGGACCTCAGCCTACACTCGAGTAGGACTCTGGCAGAGACACATGCCCGACTGGCATGTTCTCTCCCTCCTGGTCGATCGTTCAGGAGCTTCATAAGCTTTCTTCAGCCCGAACATCACAACGACCAATGCCAACAAACACCGGCACACTTAGGGATCTGCAGAGTTTGCGCAATTTGAGTGACAGACCTCAGCAACTCAGCATTTCGGCTAATCTACTTTATTTACATATAAACACACATGGAGCACTGCAACATGGCTCCCTCTTTCTCTAGAATCAGACAGCAAAGAGAAAAAGAACAGAGGACAATAGTCCCACTTCACAGAACACAGTAGCACAAACATCCTGTTTCCGTCACTTCCCACTCTGTGGAGTCAAAACATATACCATCATGTGATAGACAACAATCCCATGACTGCAATCATGGAGCAGGAATTCTAACAATGACATCAGTTGCAGCTGCTGCATCAGCAGCTATCAAGGACTGTGACATTGGCCAGTCCAGCTCAGTATTGTCTACACTTTCTGGCACCAGCTCTAAAGGGGCTTTCCAGCCCAACCTGATGATGCCAGGGATTGAACCCGAGACCTTCTCAATGCAAAGTTAATTCCAGGCTGCATCAACAGAAGTACAGTGTCCAGATCAAGGGAAGTAATAGGACCACTCTATTCTGCCTTGGTCAGACCACACCTGGAGTGGTGCGTTCAGCTTTGGGCACCAAAGTTTAAGAAGGACGTTGACAAGCTGAAACATGTGCAGATGAGGGCGACCAAGATGACCAAGGGTCTGGAAATCAAGCCTGATGAGGAACGGTTGAAGGAGCTGGGAATGTTTAGCCTGGAAAGAGGAGGCTGAGAGGAGATATGGGAGCCATCACCAAGTATCTAAAGGACTGTTACATTGAAGGTGGAGCAAGCCTGTTTTCTCCTTGTGATGGCCTGGGAATCTGATTCAGAAGCTGAACCTGAGGAGTCCCAGCCTGCACAGGAGTCCCCACCTCCAGGGCCGGCTGAGCCGGGGCTTGAATCTGATGGGCCTGCACCTGTGCCGGATCCTCAGGAACAGACACCAGATGTATCCACTCTGGCTCCGGAGGTGATTGAGGACCCATTGCCTGCAGGTGTGCCTCTCTCAGCCCTGTCAGGGGAAAGTGAAGCTGCCCCTGGGTCCAGTAAGCCTCCAGTCTCTCCTGAGCTGCAGAGGCTCAGGGCAGAGAGGCGGAGGGAACTAAGTTCCTGCAGGAGGAGTGCTCACCTCCAGGCCAGGAGAGGCAGTTCACCTGTGGGCCGGGACCGCCCTAAGCCTCAGAGGAGATAAAGGCCAGTCAGCCCAGGCCCAGGTTGCGGGAGCAACGTCGTTGGAAACCTGTTTCTGCCAGCACCCTGACCTGTTCTTCTGGAGTTCCCGATCACGCCCGGCTTCTTGCTTTGGACCCCGCTTCACCCTTGGTGGACAGACCCCAGACCCTTGGCCCAGGACCGGACTCTGACCATGCCTCTCGGTATACCCCCCCACCCCGGGTCCAGCACATTCCTGCTCTGGAGAGTAGGACTCAAACCAATTGCTTCAAGTTACATGAAAGGAGATTCTGACTAAACATCAGGAAGAATTTTCTGACAGTAGGAGACGTTCAGCAGCGGAGGTTGTGGACTCTTTCATTGGATTTTTTTAGGCAGAGGTTGGATGGCCACCTGTCATGGATGCTTTATTTGAGATTCCTGCATTGCAGGGGGTTGGACTAGATGGCCTTTGGGGTCCCTTCCAGCTCCACAATTCTATGATTCTATGAAAACAGATGCTCTACCACTCAGCTATACCCACGTCCCAGCGGGATCTTCTACCCTGGTTCCTATTAGATCCACGCTTTACCCACGCGTAGGTAAAGCTTGGAGTTATTTCTTTAACCTTCCAGCCAGCCTTGTGCTGCTCCACCTAGCACAGGGGTCTGCAACCTTTAAGACAAAAAGAGCCACTTGGACCCATTTCTGAAGAAAAAAAAAAACCTGGGAGCCGCAAAACCATTGCGACATTTAAAGCATGCGCGCCGCTGCCCTCCGATCTGACAGCGGACGGGAAGGTGACGTCAGGACGGACTAACGCACGCACCGCCCCCATGCGCCAGTGGGGAGTGTCGGGGTGCACAATGCGCCTCCTCCCCTCGCTAGTATCCGCCGCGGAGTCGCGGCAAAGGTGTAAAAGAGCCACATGCGGCTCCGGAGCCGTGGGTTGCAGACCCCTGACCTAGCAAAATAAAAGAGGCACCATTAAAACATCGCAAATGGGTTTCTCACTGTAAACACGG
Organism: Podarcis gaigeae; assembly: GCF_964106915.1. Taxonomy (NCBI): domain Eukaryota; kingdom Metazoa; phylum Chordata; class Lepidosauria; order Squamata; family Lacertidae; genus Podarcis; species Podarcis gaigeae. The sequence goes on from NC_139688.1 coordinate 7,731,470, forward strand.
TGAGTTAATAGCTGGCCTTCCAAGGCAATGTGATTGATTGAAATGTCGATATTGATGGGGGATGGAAAGCAATGTTTGTGTAAGCTTCTGTTTCTGCTAGGGATACAGTGAATAAGAGCTGTTAGGAACATTAAGTTCTTCTGTTGTTTCCTGCGATTTGCTTTAGATTGGAAGGACCACCCTCCCCACATTCTCATTTCCTGCTTCTTGAATGAGTCTAGTGTGGCTTGTAGCTCGATCCCCAAAGCAGCCAAGTGAAAAGATTCGTGTTTTCTATTTCAAACATTTCAAACATTTGGGGATTTAGAGGATTATTAGGTCTGTATAGTTAAAGCTATGGTTTTCCCAGTAGTGATGTATGGAAGTGAGAGCTGGACCATAAAGAAGGCTGATAGCCGAAGTATTTATGCTTTTGAATTATGGTGCTGGAGGAGACTCTTGAGAGTCCCATGGACTGCAAGAAGATCAAACCTTTCCATTCTGAAGGAAATCAGCACTGAGTGATCACTGGAAGGACAGATCCTGAAGCTGAGGCTCCAATACTTTGGCCACCTCATGAGAAGAGAAGACTCCCTGGAAAAGCCCCTGATGTTGGGAAAGATGGAGGGCACAAGGAGAAGGGGACGACAGAGGACGAGATGGTGGGACAGTGTTCTCGAAGCTACCAGCATGAGTTTGACCAAATTGCGGGAGGCAGTGGAAGACAGGAGTGCCTGGTGTGCTCTGGTCCATGGGGTCACGAAGAGTCGGACATGACTAAACGACTAAACTACAACAGTATTATTCTACACAACTGGACTGCCACTGGTTTTGAGGGGCCTTGGTCCCCTCAAAAATATATTTGGGCACCAAAAATGGCATGGGAATCAGTACCAAGGCATGCAACTGATGTTTGGAGCTGCACTGAAGTGTGAAGTCAATGTTGTGGTTAATAATAATAATAATAATAATAATAATAATAATAATTTCCCCAGCCACTCTGGGTGGCCTCCAACAAAATATTAAAATACAGTAGTCCGTCAAACATCAAAAGCTTCTCTAAACAGGGCTGCCTTCAGATGTTCAGGCTGTAGCAATGGCATCTTACAGGAAATAGTTAACTTCTGCTTTTTATGGGTTCTGGTTGTGCATCTGGCTGAGAATGGTGGAACAGAAACAATGCGGCACACGGCAGCATAAAGATAAGACAGTCTTCATTAGGCAAAGCATCCTTACAATAACAGGTGCTTAATTAGTGGCTCCTTTCACTGGACTTCATTAGCATAAACGGAGCCGCAGGGTTTCTCTTGTTTTCACAAATGAATTGGAGAATGCCAGTCGTTTCTTCACTAGTGATGGGTGGTGTGCCCCCCCCCCCAGGATAGAGATACGAGAACCATTTGAGTAGCTTTCCTCTGGCCTAGCAGCCATTCCTTCCACAACTTTGGAAACCGCGAACCTAGATCCAGCAGCAGAGATCTCTGAACTGGAAGCCCTAGTTGCTCATCAGGATCCAGAAGAACATCGGGAGTCTCGTGTTTCCCACCTCTAGTCCAGGGAGCCATCAAATGGACCTGGATGCCTCTATGATGACCCGAGCAATGCAATATTCTCCACCTTTTAACAGGGGGCTCCCAAAAGCCCTTCCAGTGTAAAAAAATATGGCGTTGCCCTGAGAAGTGGACTGGAGCATAGTGCAGTTGCCCTGTGTGCAAAGATTTTAGGGGGCATAAAATGTCAACACCCAGTGCTGCCTCAAAACAGCTGCTTACCGTATTTTTCGCTCTATAGGATGCACCCGACCATAGGACGCACCTTGTTTTAGAGGGGGAGAACCAGAGAAAAAAATTCTCCCCCTCTCTGCTCAGCGCCCCTTCAGCAACATGGCAGGAGAAACGGAGCCCCTTCCATTTCTCCTCCCGCTTCGCTGAAGGGGCTCTGCGCAGCTCTCCGTCTCTGCTGAAGACAGGAGAGTCTTGCTCTCCTGGATTCAGCAAAAGGAACCCGAAGCCTCCAGAGCACAGCCGGACCTCTCGCTGCACTCCGGAGGCTTCAGGAGGCTATCCCTGAAGCCTTCGCAGTGCAGCATGAGTTCCCACTGCACTCCAGAGGCTTTAGGTTCCTTTTTAATTTTTTTTATTAAATTTTGACATAAATATATTTCACAAACGTACAAAAGACAAAGTGAAAAAGAAAAAACAGAAAAAGAGGGGGGGAAAAAGAAAAAAAGAGAGAGAAAAAAAGAAAAACACGAAAAACATACAACTTTAAATGACATTAATCGACTTCCCTTTATCTCGATTTCGGAAAATATTATCTTGTTTATCTATGTGCTGTGTCTATTCCTTAATAAAACTTTTTACGTAGTAAGCGTTATCTCATGCCTACTGTGAATTCTGTAAGTACATATATGTTTCTGATCAACATTTTGATTTTCCCCTTGTCTCTATTTCCATATATATCCTAAATTTATCCCATTCATTGTTAAATTTTGCACTTCTTTGATTTCTTATTTTCTGTGTCAATTTAGCCAACTCCAAATAATCGGATAATTTAAGTTGCCACTCCTTTTGTGTTGGGATTTTTGGTGTTTTCCAGTACTGTGCTATGAGGGTTCTGGCGGCCACCGTTGCATATTGAAAAAAGGTTCTATCTTCTTCTTTGATATCCTTACCAATTATCGTCTGCATATGTTTTCAGTTTCGCTCCTATTTTTATGCCACAGATCTCTGGGGTTTTTCTTATCTTGTTTGTGATTATCTCTAAAACCATGATAAACAACAACGGTGACAGAGGGCACCCCTGTCGAGTGCCTTTTGCTATTTCAACAGAGGCTTTAGGTTCCTTTCGCTGAAGCCAGGAGAGCGAGAGGGGTCGGTGCGCACTGACCCCTCTCGCTCTCCTGGCTTCAGCGATAGCAACGTGAAGCCTCCGGAGCACGGAGGGAGCGCTCCCTCTGCGCTTCGGAGGCTTTGTGTTGCTATTGCTGAAGCCAAGGAGCCTGCATAGGACTCACACACTCCATAGGATGCACACACATTTCCCCTTAATTTTTGGAGGGGGAAAAGTGCGTCCTATAGAGTGAAAAATACGGTACTTCCATCGCTGGACTTCATGAGAACCAGGTGGGACATGGGTGGCGCTGTGGTCTAAAGCACTGAGCCTAGGGCTTGCCGATCAGGTCAGCGGTTCGAATCCTCGTGACGAGGTGAGCTCCCGTTGCTGTCCCCTCCAAACAGTACTTCTGTCTTGTCATGATTCAACCTCAATCTGTTAGCCGCCATCTATCCTCCAACCGCCTGCACCAGCCGCCACATGAATCACTGTGCACATTAACCTTCCGTTGCTCAAGATTACTCCTGGCTTGGGTTCCGGGTCCAGATTGTGCTACAGTTCCTTGTTAGCAACACCTGCTTTATAGTTCATTTAATCTTGCAAGAGCAGCTTTAGAAAGCCCTTTGCTCAACTGAGCATCCAGTCTAAAGCGCTCTCCCTCCCACGCCAACTCTTCAGCTTTTATCATATATCTAGTAGAGGATTAATAGGCAATTAGAATGTAAGGCTGAACAGGCAGATGGTCAGCATTCACAAACAACCCCTGGGAGCTGGTTGCGACTTGCTCCTGAGTGCAAAGTCTTGCTGCCTGGTTGAATAAATTAGGCTAATTGGAAGGTGTGTGGGATGTTTTCTTAGACCAAATCTGCCCCCCTCCTCCTCCCCACCTGAGTTGAAACGAGGCTTCTCTTTGCAGCGAGATGATGCTGTTCGATTGGAAATGGCAGCAGGTGAGTTATAGACTCATCAGATAGATTCAGCATCTCTGGCATGGAAGGAAATGAAGGGAGTATCTTCAATGCCGACTGAGAGCTTATGAGCTGTCTGATTATTAGAGAGATTTATACTATCTTTCTCTCAGACAGTTCAGTTTGAGCACACTCTGGAAGACAGAGAGAGAGAGAGAGAGAGAGAGAGAGAGAGAGAGAGAGAGATACTTGCACAACATTTCTTTCAGATTTGAAAGTTAGATTGTTGCTGCCCACTGTATTCAAGACTGGGTGTAATCCACAATTCCACTACAGCCGTACCTTGGAATCCGTTCCAGAAGTCTGTTCAACTTTCAAAATGTTTGTAAACCAAAGCACAGCTTCTGATTGGCTGCAGAAAGCTCCCGCAGCCAATTGGAATCCATGGAAGCTCCGTCGGATGTTTGGCTTCCAAAAATAGTTCGCAAACCGGAACAGTCACTTCCAGGTTTGTAGCATTTGGGAGCCAAAACGTTTGAGAACTAAGCTGTTCAAAGACCAAGGTACGATTGTACTGTACAAAATGGTATCCAGTGCCTAAGACATTGCAGTGATCTACCTTCTTTTCATGAAGATGCTGTTATGTTCCACCCCAACAGCTGAGTGGTGAGAGATTCCAGGGTTCCAGGCACTTACCCAGGGTTCAGTTTCCTTGGAATGAAGGTCAGGGGAGAGTATGGTCTCTGTAGGATATATGCTTTTATTCACACACATATAAAACCTGTGTGTAGGATGGTGGAGCTCGCAGCATCAACACCCCAACAGATCCTTCTTCTCCGTTAGACACAGCTTTGGCTCCAGCACAGAGAAAGCATATCTCTTTGTCTTCAGCTTCCAGCCTGGTTCCACCTCTGCTCTCACACACCACTAAGTTTATTGTTCTTCTGCACAGCAGTGGGGTAAGAAAGTGTCGGGAGGCCCACCCATTAGCTTGGAGAGCATCATCCCTTGGTTGTAGCTCCTGCAAATGAGCTCATTGTTTTGAGATGCTGATGAGGACACTTAAGCAGCAAGCTAAGGTCATTGCCTTATAAAGAAATTTGTCTGACTAGTTCAGAAACATAATCCTCTGTTAGATTCTAAACCTTGCTGGGCACAGGACTCTAAGAACTGGAAGGAACTCAAGGCACCATCCCGGTTGAGTCTCCCAATCCACAACACCATCCTTGTTGTTGTTGTTTAGTTGTTTAGTCGTGTCCAACTCTTCGTGACCCCATGGAGCAGAGCACACCAGGCACTCCTGTCTTCCACTGCCTCCCACAGTTTGGACAAACTCATGCTGGTAGCTTCGAGAAGACTGTTCAACCATCTCATCCTCTGTCGTCCCATTCTCCTTTTGCCCTCCATCTTTCCCAACATCAGGGTCTTTTCCAGGGAGTCTTCTCTTCTCATGAGGTGGCCAAGGTATTGGAGCCTCATCTTCAGGATCTGTCCTTCCAGTGAGCACTCAGGGCTGATTTCCTTCACAATGGAGAGGTTTGATCTTCTTGCAGTCCATGGGACTCTCAAGAGTCTCCTCCAGCACCAGAATTCAAAAGCATCCATTCTTCGGCGATCAGCCTTCTTTATGGTCCAGCTCTCACTTCCATACATCACTACTGGGAAAACCTTAGCTTTAACATCACCCTATGTTCTACATTTTGATGCTTCAGTTGTATTTCTTTGGAGTCAAGAAGGGTTTTGGCTCACAGATCCACTTCTATGAGCAATATCTGCACAGGCGTAGGAAAGTTTAGGTCAGGAGATCTGCATTGCACTGTAGAACTAACTGCCTTGTTATCGGCTGTGGGTAAAGGCACCACATAGTGTGTCCCCCCGTAATGTAAAACTACTTTATTGGTTACAGCACAGAACATTTCAACTCAATAAACATTGATCCCCAACACAGACATCATTTATGACAATAACATTGTAGGTCCCTGGAGAGTGTTTTGGAGCGGTGTGGAGAGGTGTTACTCCAAGATGCTTCCTGTAAACTGGGGTCAATTGTTTTTCTTGGGCATTGCTGCATTGAAGAGCACATAAAGGAGATAAAGGCAAAGGTAAAGGGACCCCTGACCATTAGGTCTAGTTGTGGACGACTCTGTGGCGCTCATCTCGCTTTATTGGCCGAGGGAGCCAGTGTACAGCCAGCATGACTAAGCTTCTTCTGGCAAACCAGAGCAGCACACGGAAACGCTGTTTACCTTCCTGCCGGAGCGGTACCTATTTATCTACTTGCACTTTGACATACTTTCGAACTGCTAGGTGAGCAGGAACAGGGACAGAGCAACGGGAGCTCACCCCGTTGCAGGGATTTGAACTGCTGACCTTCTGATCGGCAAGCTCTAGACTCTGTGGTTTAGACCACAGCGCCACCCGTTTCACTATAAAGGAGATAGCCTGTTCCAAAAACAGAAAGGATCACGGTGGTTCAATATAGCATTGCATCCATTGTTCCACCTTTTAGGTACAGTGGAATGCTGCAGTGGAATCTTCCTGGAAACGTTTTTGTAATTCTGGAACCTTGTTTTGCATCTGCCTACAGGAGGCAGCGCTTATGGTTTTTCTGGGAAAGGTTCTGAAGCATCTTGGCAGCTCTTCCCATTCACCTTCCTCCTCATCTACGCTGTCACCTTCAACTGAGAATTCACCTTCAGTTTTGCCCGCTTACGAGTTCTGTTTATTTTGCAAGCTTGGATGCACACAGAACTACTTAACGGTGGCTTCTAGGTAGCACCAGAGAAAAATGGTGGAGAGCTTTTGAACAGGGCATTATCAGGGACACCTGGTACGTGTAAATCATGCAATTCTACAAGTTTGGGGGGACTGGATGTTCAATATGCAATTTTGCAATTGCAAGGCCCTCCGGGCGTAACAAAGATTGATGAGACACTCATCCTTGGACAATGCATTATTTATATGTGCTAGAGCTGCCAGCTCCAAATGCCTTCAAAGTGATAGAGATTTCCTTGCTGGCGGCAAGGCCTTCTCATCATTAGTCCCTGATAGGGGCTGAGTCGATGCAGGTACGGCATTGTTTTGGAGCATAATTAGAATACCAGAGAATCCCTTACGCTTGCATTCTTCCAGGCGAGGCTTCAAATGCCTCCACAATTCAAGGAGCTGGTTGCTAACCTTTCAAACACCTACATCTCAGAGACCTCCTTTCCTTTGGCTGACCCCCACGTCCCCACATTAAACAGGCATAGAGGCATAGCTCTGTTTTGCTTGCAGAATGTCCCAGATACAGTATTCAGCAGAGGGTGGGGGACTGTGTGTGTGTGTAGCCCAGGGCACAGTTTTTTGGGTGGAGGGCACATTCCTTCTCACACCACCCTCCAGCTGGAGGGCACCTCGAGAAGGATGCCACAGCTCACGGTGCTCTGCAAGCCAAGCACAAAATCAGTGTGGGGCTCGTAGGGCTCCACTACCTCTTGCGTCCTTTTCGAGGCGCCCTCTGGCTGGAAGGGTGAGTGAGAAGGACACAACAGCTCACAGCACCCTGCAAGCCTAGCATTGCTTTGCCTCCTGCCATGTTGTGCCCTTCTAACCCACCCTTGAGAAGGGCACAACATATTGTGGCGCCCAGGGAGCCCTGCACTGATTTTGCAAGTCTCGCAAAACCACTTCCGAACTCGAGGGGAGGTGGAGTTGCGGGCTTCAAGCCCTCTCCACGTGAGCAGGGGCTGGCTCTCAGCCTCCACGCGATTGAGGGGATCACCGGCTGTGTCATGCCCTGGCCAGCCAATCGGCTGGCCTGGGGGGCGTGGCTTGCATGATATCACACTGGTGCGGTCGGGGATCTCCCTCTTTTGCCGCCTCAACTCATTGGGTTTTGGTTGGCTGACATATCTGCTGGGATTAGGGATTGGTTGCAGGTCTGAGGGTATTGGCGGCGAGCTTTTGCTCGAGTGGTGGTTAGGCATTGGTAGGGGTATTGTCATGTAGTTGAAGGGGGGGGGAGGAAGTGCCATCACCTCCCCCGAATATTGAAGGGTAGTCTGATAAAGGATTCCTGGGGGGTGTGGCCCTGTCTGAAGCCTATGGAGGTGATGGCCTAAGGCACGCCCCCGAGCAGTGACCCCAGGGGAGTTCCTAGTTGACATGCATCAGCAGGACTCCCCCTACTGGTGGTTAACCCTTTCCGGACTTCAAGCAATCGGGCTGAAGCCGGATAGTTGGTTAGGACCAATGCCTAAGCCAATACCGCTCATTCCTGTAACCAATAAAGTTGTGGCTTTTTTTTGCCCATTAACCTAAATATTTGTGTCATGTGTCTTTATTTCCACCGGGGGGAGGCAGGAACTCGCCACGCAAAGCGGTGCTGGGCTCCCAGGGCGCTGTGAGTGCACCCCTCAAAACAGGGTGGCATTGGTCACATGGGTGAGGGTTGCTCCAGTGGCACGCCTCGCCCCCACGGCATGCCCCACCCCAGAGCACATTGAGCGCTTGCTCCCAGGCCCTGTGGTGAATGCTCTGCCACTGGTCCCCAGTATCTCCAGACAAAGTTTGGGAAACCCTGGAGAACAACGGGAGTGCCAGTCACTGTAGACATGAGTTCTGCAAGCTCGAGGGCAAAATGCGTCCCTCAAACCCTCACAACCTGCCCCCATGTAAGAGTGTACCCAGAACAGCTTTGTTTGCCAGGAGTAATAAACGTTAAGTTTCTCTTTTCTTTCAAACGGCTGTCTTACAAGACTATTTATTGCAGTACCTGCTGCAATATATACACACCAAACTCCCAACAGGTTTCACAGTGGAAGTGGCATGTCCACTGAAGATGACAAATGATCCAGAGACCAGTGCTTCTGGGAATGTAGCAAAGCTTGCTTTCTTGCAGTGCTGTGTGTCTTTTAGTAGACAGTATTTGTATGTGCCGTCTCCCCCGGTAAAGCAAACACCTCTTTATAACCATCCTATCTCAAAACAAGCAGAGATAATATATAGCTCACTGCAATGGCAGTATGGGCCGTAGCCAGAGGTACTCTCTGGGGTTTGCACAAGGTTGTTGGCATTTTGCTTTCGATTTTTAAAAGTCCCTTCTGGAGATGTTGAGCTGTCATAATTTTAAAGGGTGTGACAGAAATAGTGAGATCCCAGCCTTCGTTGAGGGTTGCTCTGTCACTAAAGGACTATTTGTACAAAATAAAAATGTAATAAAAAGATAAGCCGTTGTGTCTGTGGGCAGAGAAATTTGCTGGCATCCGCCTGTCTTGAAAGACAGTGAGTGCACCTCCAGGTGTGAAGTCAAATAACTGGAGAATCACAGCACCTGCTGTGGCTGCAGATGCAGGTAACTCGTAACTGCTGCCTCCCACGTTGTTTTTGCTGTGTTGGCAGTGCCGAAATGACCTCTCTGGAGCTCAGGCTTGGGCAGTGTGTATGGAGGACCTGGGCTGTCCAATTGACAAGACCACCCCCCCCCTTGGCCTCACTGATGTGGTCCAAAGGAAAGCAGAGCAACACATTTTGTACCAACTTGGTTGCAGGAGTTGCCATCCAACCATCTTAGGCACTCCACTCCAGATTTGTGTAGGATTTACTCCCTAGCACTTTCTTCTCATGAAGATGATAATAATAATAATAATAATAATAATAATAATAATAATAATAATAATAATAATAATAATAATATATTATTTATACCCCACCCATCTGGCTGAGTTTCCCCAGCCACTCTGAGTGGCTCCCAATCAAATGTTAAAAACAGTACAGCATTAAATATTAAAAACTTCCCTAAACAGGGCTGCCTTCAGATGTCTTTTAAAGATAGGATTAGCTGCTTATTTCCTTCACATCTGAAGGGAGGGTGTTCCACAGGGTGGGCGCCACTACCGAGAAGGCCCTCTGTCTGGTTCCCTGTAACCTCACATCTCGCAATGAGGGAACTGCCAGAAGGCCCCTCAGAGCTGGACCTCAGTGTCCGTCTGAACAATGGGGGTGGAGACGCTCCTTCAGGTATACAGGACCGAGGCCATTTAGGACTTTAAAGGTCAGCACCAATACTTTGAATTGTGCTCGGAAACGTCCCTCAAGGCAGCAGGTATGGATTTTTACATGGGGTTTACTCCCAAAGCTTTTCTCATGAATGAATATAGCTTCAAGGCAGAGAAGGTTTAGAATCAGAGTTGTCCTCCTATAGGGGCCGGCTTCTCTGGTAGACAAGTGCTACCTGCCCCTCACTTCCATTTTTAACTTACCAAATGCGGGGACTGTCCCGGAACTCACAAGGACATATTTTAAAGATTTAAAAGCCTATATTTCTATGCTTTACTTTGCTGCGTATTTTGTGATTTTAAATCTCTGCTGGAGTTCCCTCACCAATTTGTCTTAAGATTGGATCTTGGCATTCAGAAATTCTAATAATTATGCCTATTTTTCCTTGAATAAACACAACCAACATGTGTTCCTTAGAGCATTGGTCTTCAGCAGATGGCTCAGGACACACTACTGGGTCTATGACAAAGGGATGATTGTATCCAGAAGTACTCCCGCTTAGGCAAAATGGAACCATATTTATTCTGTGCTTCCAAAGAAGGATTCAATATGGCTGCAAAGGCACTCAATGAACTCAGCCAGATCAACCAGAGGTTCAGAGAAGGTATGGTTTTGATGCACATTCCCATGAGACTATCCAGGATGGGTGCAAAAAGTTGGTTCCCCCCCCCCCCACTTAATTGGCTGGTCTTGGCCTGAATCTTCCAGACCAATAGGGAAATGTTTTGTGTGTGTGTCAGTCTGTTGTGTTACAAAGGATGCTCCCTGCTTGAGCGAGTACAATGTTGCCGTTCAGGAATCACTTTCACAAAGAGGAGGTTTGTTTGAATGCTGATATTCCCTTCACAATAGAAGCAAGCGAGATTCGCCCCCCTCTCTCATTTTAGCATGCCACTCATTTTCATTATTAAAGGCTTACATTTCCTTGTTGTTCGTTTACAAAAATCACACTTGTTTTGTCAGGCTTTCAGCTTAAATGCCATTCAGTTGGGTACTCATTTTAATTTCCTTTCCCATTTTCCTCGCTGTTCGCCACTACTGCCCATGACTGTAGCAACAGCAGAGCTGATTTCTGTGGCTGTCATGATGTTTTCCCAGAATGCTGCGGCATCATTCCAGGGCAGGGGTCCCCAAACTAAAGTCCGCGGGCCGGATAAGGCCCGAGGGACTCGTTTATCCAGCCCACGGCGACCCCCACTGCCCGCTGCCACCGCTCACTCATACCAGCACTCACTGTGCTGTGCGGCTTCCCACTTCCAGGTCGGAGGAGCACCAGAAATAGCTTGTGTGCATGTGCAAGTGTTATTTGCGCATGCGCAAGCATTATTTCCAGTGCACATCCGGGTCGGAGGAGGCCCTTGCACATGTGCACAAGCTATTTCCAGTGCTCCTTTGACCCGGAAGTGTGCCAGAAATTGTGTGTGTGCATGCGTATAGCCATGCGCTCCCCCGCCCTCCGGCCCACCGCGCGATCGGCACTGCAGACACTGACCCCAGGCACAGTAAGTTTGCTGACCCCTGTTCTAGGATGTTTCTGGGGTGGGTGGGATGGCAGTTGCCACTGGCAGCTGCTTTGAATGCCCTGCATGCTTTCTAGATCTTTTTAACTACAACTGACATCACCCCACGCCCATGCCGTTTGGAGATGATGGGTGTTGTAGTCTAAAAAGTCTGCAGGTTGTGCCAAGTTGCTGAAGGCTGTGCTAGAGTCACGCACCACCCGGGGCATTCTGGGAAAGCGGAATAGTAGCCAATAGAAGCAGATGCTGGGATTTAGCTCTGCTGCAACCACTGCTAGGAAAAGTAACATCCCCACCTCACCTGAAGGAGTGCTAAATGAGATGATGAAAATGACACCCATTCATACTCTTTTACGGCTCCTCACATTTGTTTAAGAATGAATGAAAACTCCGGCTGCAACTGGCAGGTCATAGAACAGAATCTATATTTAATGCTGCAAACTGCTACATGGTATCTGAATGGTAAGTGGTATAGTTTGTTTTGTTTTGTTTTTTAAAAAGTGAAAACGATTCCATCTCTTCCCTCAAAAATCCTTGCACCCAGAAAGTCAGCATGTCAAGAAGATGAAGAGACCAGAACCTATCTGCTTGGCACGCTAATAATCGCTGTTCTTTTTCTTAGCCAAATTCAGTATTCTCCCATTTTCCCCTCCCCATGCTTTTTAATGGAGAATTTAGGGCCAAACAACATTTTATAAGAAATTCATTTGTTGCAGGGGAGGCAGAAACGATGCAGAATGGAACACAGGTAATTTTAAGATGCCAGGATATACATGGCTGCATCTTAAAAACAGCAGCAGCGACAACCTGTCCCTATCTGGGTTTGAACCAGAGCAGTACCACTTTGGCATGCTAATCAGGGGAGGTCATGAATATTCAAAAGCCTCTGTCTCCTGACTCCACCTCTCGGATGGCTTCCCACTGCCAATTATACACCACTCTGCGGTTTCAGTGCATTAACCAGGCAGTTAAAGCAAGTAGCTTTGATTTAAAGCAGTGGAATAGTCAGATGATTTTAGACTGTAGACTTAATAGTCTTAGAGCGGAGGGGCTTTGGGGCAGCCATATGAGAATATAAGAAGAGCCTATTGGATCAGGCCAATGTCTCATCTAGTCCAACATTTCCATAACTGAAGCAAGTGGGTTTCCAAACTTCCTACCTCCCCACCAGTCTTGTCTGTGCATGTTGCAGAGGATTCTGGGAAGGCACTATCTTGGCCTGTCAGTCCTCCAGGTCACATCCCAAGAACTGAGCACCAAGGATGTCACTGAATTTTGCAGTGACCTGGTTCAGAATACGAATATGCCGCTTTTGAAATGCTCACACAGATTACGCGAGCCAAACCAAATTTCCTTGCACATTGTTTTGCAGCTCTGAATGCACAGTAAGATTACGCAGAGATGTAGAATGTTCTTTTCATTCATAGCTATGTTTACTAAGTCTGTTTTGTGCCCTTCACCCTGGGCAGCCCTCATATAGCTCCAACGAAGCTGCAGCACACATCTCGAAGGAGATGATCAAAGCTCCAGATAATCCTGGATGAGCCCAGGGAAGCTCTGGAACTACAGTGGTTTACAATAAAAATAAACCGCTCTCTCTTTCTTAAAAGCAATTGAAACATTCTGAAACTAGAAACACTATAAAAACATCAGCATTCTAGGTAACTGGGTAGGTTTTGTCTAAACCAGCATGGTGTAGTGGTTAAGAACGGTGGATGCATAATCTGGTGAACCGGGTTCGCTTCCCCGCTCCTCCACATGCAGCTGCTGGGTGACCTTGGGCCAGTCACACTTCTCTGAAGTCTCTCAGCCCCACTCACCTCACAGAGTGTTTGTTGTGGGGGAGGAAGGGAAAGGAGAATGTTAGCCGCTTTGAGACTCCTTCAGGTAGTGATAAAGCGGGATATCAAATCCAAACTCTTCTTCTCTTATTCTTCTAAACAAAAGTGATTTTAGCAGGTGCCAAAAGAGTACAGTGAAGGCACTGGCTTGATGTCAATATAGGTAGGGAGTTCCATGATCTTTCATGCTAAAAGATCAATTTCTTACAGATACAGAATGGATATTGTGTGGCACCTGTAATAATGCCAGTTCCTCATACAGTGGTACCTCGGGTTACATACGCTTCAGGTTACAGACTCCGCTAACCCAGAAATAGTACCTCAGGTTAAGAACTTTGCTTCAGGATGAGAACAGAAATCGTGCTCCGGTGGCGCGGCGGCAACAGGAGTCCCCTTTAGCTAAATTGATGCTTCAGGTTAAGAACAGTTTCAGGTTAAGAACGGACCTCGGGAACGAATTAAGTACTTAACCCGAGGTACCACTGTATTGATGTGGTCAAGAGTAAGGAGTAAGGCAATCTCTCAGGTCAACTGGTTCCAAGTTGTTCAGCGTTTTGTATACTAACAGTAGCGTCTTGAACTTGGCCTGGTAACAAATTGGCAACCAGTGTAGACCTCTTGGCCTCACTCCTGTCGTATTGAATGCAATGTGTAAACACCCCTAGAGTCGAACTGAATTCTAAGCAGGAAGCATGGCTTGCTCCATACCAGGAACTCATCCATCTCACCATGAAGGAGGCGCATACAACCGTTCTCTAAGCCTGGGATCTTAAGCGGTATTTTGAAGCCTGTGGGAAGCAGGGCTATCTTGCAGAATGCTTATGGTATCACTTTCAGCTATGCACATTAAATAATCAAATGCCTACTAATGAAAATGAAAATACCCCGCTGAGATGACGGCCAGGGCCTGATGAGATCGACAGGGGGTTGATTGCAGCTTCCCTGTGGTTACCTTCAATTTATTCTCCCAGGACTGCTGGCTCAGCTGCCAATAAGCTGTGCAGTGTACGTTCGGCAGCATTCAAGGCTACATCTTGATAGCCCAGTTGGCTCTAGAAGGGGATTAAAGAAATTTGTGGAAGGCGGCTGTTAGTCAGGATAGCTATGTGGTCAAAGGCATCTACCTCACCATACTGGGAAGGAACAAAAGGAAAGGGCTGTTGCCTTGAATCTCCGCTTATGGGCTTCCCAGAGGCATCTAGATGGTCACTGTGGGAAAAAGCAGAATGATGGATCAGATGGATCCACCACTGGATTTTTTTTGCTATGTTCTCATTTGTTGTTGTTTAGTCGTGTCCAACTCTTCGTGACCCCATGGACCAGAGCACACCAGGCACTCCTGTCTTCCACTGCCTCCCGCAGTTTGGTCAGGCTCATGCTGGTAGCTTCAAGAACACTGTCCAACCATCTTGTCCTCTGTCATCCCCTTCTCTTTGTGCCCTCCATCTTTCCCAACCTCAGGGTCTTTTCCAAGGAGTATTCTCTTCTCTTGAGGTGGCCAAAGTATTGGAGCCTCAGCTTCAGGATCTGTCCTTCCAATGAGCACTCAGGGCTGATTTCCTTCAGAATGGATAGGTTTGATCTTCTTGCAGTCCATGGGACTCTCAAGAGTCTCCTCCAGCACCAGAATTCAAAAGCATCCATTCTTTGGCGATCAGCCTTCTTTATGGTCCAGCTCTCACTTCCATATATCAGTACTGGGAAAACCATAATGGATGGGGGAATCAGCCTAGTATCTGTTGTGTCCTCCATGCATGGGGATCTTTATTCCAGTGGTGTCAAGAAACTAATAACCCCACCTCTAGGCTTCACAGAAGCACTGTTGCATGGTCACAGAAATTAGGATGGCCATATTTCAAACAGTGACAATCTGGACTTTTTTATTTTGCAAAATCTTCCCCCAAAATCGATGTTTTTGAACTGCCATATTGGCCCAAATATAAGATGCACCCGCAAATAAGCCACACTTTTAACTTTTCACAGTTAGAATGGGGGGGGGGGAGTGTGGCTTATATTTGGGCTAATACGGTATTTTTTTAAGGAAATTCGCCAAAACAGCAACACTTGGGTTGCCATACAGCCGGGTTTCCCTGGACATTTTTCCGCCTGGACTCTATTTCTGACAGACGAATCCTGGATGTGTCTGGGAAATGGCAGCCCTACAGAAATGCTAGCACTGTAACACACTTTCCCCAGTTTCAAGAGACCTTATCTGTTTGCTGATTAAATTCCCAGGCCAAGATAGGGGTGTGTGATCAGTACACACAGAGATCGGTACACACACAGAAAGGCTATTCAGAATGTTATCACACTTATGATTAAATAAAGTGGTTTCCTATCCCTGGGGAGATCTTACCGTGTTGCTTGACTGCTGTTAAGTCGTGGAATATCCACCGACATTCCAGCTTCTGTAAGGAAAGGGTTAATCAAAGAATGCTGAAAATCAGTGCAGTTGAAAAGAGAAGCATGGGGAGGGGGGAAATCGTGCAAAGAGGGCTGAAGATCAGAGAGCTGGTGTTCTGAGGAGTAACCAGGCAGGTTTTCAACCATAGGCCTTTATTATTAGCATATTTCTGAAAGTCAGCCTGACCCTAATAAAGTATCTATAACCATAAAGCACATTCGACACCTAGTGAAATTTAAAGAACACCAAGTTTCTGGCAAGCTTAACAAACATTCGGTGGGAAGGCCATTTCTAAGAGCTCCACCCCCCCCCCCCCCGGAGCTGTCATCTGATTTTTCATTAGTTTTGTTCTGAAGGAGCCTAATTTACTGATCTTTAAAACCACCTTGGGACAGATTTGGGCCTTAGCGCAATCCATTAAACAACCTTCAAATAAGTTCTACGCATTTCATAAAGCTTGTTATTAACATTTCTTTGTCATGCTCTAGAGAATATGTTTAATTTAGGCAAACGGGGAAATGCAGTTAGTTAAGACAGCCTACACATTTCATATTACTTGGATAAAAAGGTAAAGGTAAAGGTACCCCTGCCCGTATGGGCCAGTCTTGACAGACTCTGGGGTTGTGCGCCCATCTCACTCAAGAGGCCAGGGGCCAGCGCTGTCCGGAGACACTTCCGGGTCACGTGGCCAGCGTGACATCGCTGCTCTGGCGAGCCAGAGCCGCACACGGAAACGCCGTTTACCTTCCCGCTGGTAAGCGGTCCCTATTTATCTACTTGCACCCAGAGGTGCTTTCGAACTGCTAGGTTGGCAGGCGCTGGGACCGAGCAGCGGGAGCGCACCCCGCCGCAGGGATTCGAACTGCCGACCTTTCGATCGGCAAGTCCTAGGCGCTGAGGCTTTAACCCACAGCGCCACCTGCGTCCCTTATTACTTGGATATTGGGCCTCAATTATTTGCTGCATTAACCCAGCAGCTTTGCACACTAAATTGAAACTTGCTTACATATGAGCTTAGCATGGTGCCTAGTCCATTAATGGGGTAGTTCCCCATCAACCTCACTCTGCCCTCTGCCTAAATGCCTGCATTCTTATTTACAACAAGTCCTGAGAGTGCCCACCATCTTCCTCCTTCTTAGTCTTAGGGTTGTCCTTGCAGAAGCCAGCAGAGAGGAGGAGGAGGATGAAGACAAAACATGAACTATTGGGTTCTGCCTCCCATTGACTCTGGATCTACCAGTCATTTGTTATAGTACGTTTCTGAGCACAGTTCAAAGTGTTGGTGCTGACCTTGGAAGCCCTAAATGGCCTCGGTCCAGTATACCTGAAGGAGCGTCTCCACCTGGATCGTTCAGCCCAGACACTGAGGTCCAGAACCGAGGGCCTTCTGGTGGTTCCCTCACTGTGAGAAGCCAAGTTACAGGGAACCAGGCAGAAGGCCTTCTCGGTGGTGGCACCCACCCTGTGGAATGCCCTCCCACCACATGTCAAGCAGAACAACAACTACCAGACTTTTATAAGACATCTGAAGGTAGCGCTGTTTAGGGAAGCTTTTAATGTTCGATGAATTACTGTATTTTAATATTTTGTTGGAAGCCGCCCAGAGTGGCTGGGGAAGCCCAGCCAGATGGGCAGGGTAAAACAAACAAACAAACAAACAAACAAACAAACAAACAAACAAATAATTAAATGTATTATAGCTCAACGTACTGTTGGCCTCCCTGCTTTGTATCCAACTGACCCCACCGATCACCAGTCTACACTGCGCACTTACAACATTTTGATGCTCTCTAGCTTGGTTCATAACAAGTCAAGAACAATGACCACAAATGGCAAAGACAGACAAGCAGTGAAAGCGGAAGCATTTTTTTAAAAAAAAAGATGCTCCAGACCTTAACAACTAGATCTGAGTTTGTTGAAGCTGCTTGACGCAGCAATCGAATCAACCACTAAAAGCCTCAGAGAACAGAACAACCTTCACTTGGCATGATCACATCTACGTTTCTGGGTATAGACTTTGCTACCAATGTGTCAGCTAAGAGCTCTTGCATAATCATGGCAGCAGATCTGCACCACAAATTTAATTTTTAATTATCATTCCTTTCCCTGGTGTGGGGTATATAGAGAGCTGTTGGTGAGATGCGGCAGGAAGCACTTGGAACTGCTGCCAAGAGCATTGGCCAGCACATTATAGGTCAAAACCAGCACTTTGAATTGGGCCCAGAAACTACCATATTTTTCTGTGTATAAGACTATATCCCCCCCTATTTTTTCACATTTAAAATTGGGGGCCGTCTTATACATATATAGTATATATGGGGTTTTTCTTTATTTGGAGTCCCCCCAAAATAGGGGTCATGTTACACATGGGGGGTGTTATACACAGAAAAATACAGTAATTGGCAGCCTGTGCAGTTGGACCAGGACTGGTATAATATTCTCAAATCATCGTGACCCAGTGAGCAACCTGGCCACCAAATTCTGCACCAGCTGAAGCTATGGTTTTCCCAGTAGTGATGTACGGAAGTGAGAGCTGGACTTTAAATAGGCTGATTGCCAAAGAATGGATGCTTTTGAATTCTGGTGCTGGAGGAGACTCTTGAGAGTCCCATGGACTGCAAGAAGATCAAACCTATCCATTCTGAAGGAAATCAGCCCTGAGTGCTCACTGGAAGGACAGATCCTGAAGCTGAGGCTCCAGTACTTTGGCCACCTCATGAGAAGAGAAGACTCCCTGGAAAAGACCCTGATGTTGGGGAAGATGGAGGGCACAAGGAGAAGGGGACGACGGAGGATGAGAGGGTTGGACAGTGTTCTCAAAGGTACCATGCTCTGGTCCAGGGGGTCACGAAGAGTCGGACACGACTAAACGACTAAACAACAGCAACCTAGAGGTTACCGGAGCATGGACAACAGTAGTTAAGCTATTCCTGTCCAGATGGCACTGCAGCTGGGACACTAGCCAAAGCTGATGGAAGGTACTCCTCACCACTGAGACCTCCTGAGCCTTGAGTGTTCTGACTTGGTATAAGGAAACTTCCTACTTGACCTTCCTACTTGCTTGACCTTCTTTTAAATCTGACCAAATTGGCAGACATCACCACCCATAGTTTATCTATGCACTGCGTGAAAAAATGCTTTCCTTCGTATGTCCTGAATCATCAGCTTCACTGGACGTTCAGAAGTTCTAGTATCATGTGAGAAGGAGAAAAACTCAGGGACAAAGTCCAGGACCTCACTTGGAGAGTGCAGGTGGTGGGGCCAGTGGCAAAAAGGCCCCCCTTTTTTTTTTACTGCTGGGGCATCTGGGCTCTATAGGGCTGATGCCGATCTTGAAGCATTTGCTCTCCTTATTTATCTCTCTTTGCAACTTTCTCCTTATCTTTCTCCTTATTTTTAGAAACAGTCGGCTTGCAGCTCACATTCGTGTATTTACCTTACATGTATATTATCCTTTTCTTCGTCAAAACCATTATTTTTTCCTAAGCAAATATACTTTGCACGAAGGTAGCAAAACCAACCTCCCGGTTTATTCCTGTAGCAGTGGCAGTGCTATGCTTTTCTATTTGAAATAGGGCGTGGGGATCATTTTTCAATCCAAGGGCCAAATTCCCTTCTGCACAAGCTCCTGGGGGCCACATCCCAGTGATGGGTGGGGCCAGAAGCAAAAGTGGGCAAACCAATGAATGTAAATATTAATCTTTGTACCACAGGCTAGTTTCTACACACACGCCTCTCTATCCTCCATCCAGATAAGGGAGAGACATTATCAGTGTTCAAATATGCCTTTCAGCCAGGAAAGCCCCCCATGAGAGTTCAAACAGGGCTTGTTGTTGTTGTCTAGTCGTTAAGATGTGTCCAACTCTTCGTGACCCCCTGGACCAGAGCACGCCAGGCACTCCTGTCTTCCACTGCCTCCTGCAGTTTGGTCAAATCAAACAGGGCTAGTGATTCCATTTGTTATTGTTGTTTAGTCATTTAGTCGTGTCTGACTCTTCGTGACCCCATGGACCAAAGCACGTCAGGCACTCCTGTCTTCCACTCCCTCCCGCATTTTGGTCAAACTCATGCTGGTAGCTTTGAGAACACTGTCCAACCACCTCATCCTCTATTGTCCCCTTCTCCTTGTGCCCTCCATCTTCCCCAACATCAGGGTCTTTTCCAGGGATTCTTCTCTTCTCATGAGGTGTCCAAAGTATTGGAGCCTCAGCTTCAGGATCTGTCCTTCCAGTGAGCACTCAGGGCTGATTTCCTTCAGAATGGAGAGGTTTGATCTTCTTGCAGTCCATGGATCTCCTCCAGCAAGAGTCTCCTCCAGCACCAGAATTCAAAAGCATCCATTCTTTGGCGATCAGCCTTCTTTATGGTCCAGCTCTCACTTCCATACATCACCACTGGGAAAACCATAGCTTTAACTATACGGACCTTTGTTGGCAAGGCGATGTCTCTGCTTTTTAAGGAAGAGACATTATCAGTGTTCAAATATGCATTTCAGCCAGGAAAGCCCCCCACAAGAGTTCAAACAGGGCTAGTGAATCCATAGAAACACAGAATTGTAACATTGGAAAGGACCCTGAGGGTCACCTAGCTCAACCCCCTGTGATGCAGGAATATGCAGCTATCCCATACAGCAGGCACGTCCAACAGGTAGATCGTGACCTACTGGTAGTTTGTGGGGTGTCCCTTGTAGATCCTGGCAGATCTCTAGCCCCTCTGTGATCTCCTTCCCCCCCCCAAAAAAAGCTCAACAACCTTGGCTTCCTAAAAAAAAGCGCAACAACTTTGGCCCATCCTTCGGCAATGGGTAGATCACTGCCAGGTTTTTTAATACTGTGAGTACCTCATTTTTCGCTCTATAAGACACACCAGACCATAAGACACACCCAGTTTGAGGAGGAGGAAAACAAGAAAAAAATATTCTGAATCCCAAAAGCCAGAACAGCAAGAGGGATCGCTGTGCAGCGAAAGCAGCGATCCCTCTTGCTGTTCTAGCTTCAGTGATAGCTGTGCAGCCTGCATTTGCTCCATAAGACGCACACACATTTCCCCTTACTTTTTAGGAGGGAAAAGGTGCATCTTATAGAGTGAGAAATATGGTAGATCGCATTCTGTTGGGAGTTGGACGTCCCTGCTATAGGTAACTGAACAGAAACCTATGTCCAACAGGAGGGCCATACAGGAATCGAATCTGCAACCTAGGCATCATCAGCACCATGCTCTAACCAACTGAGTTATCCAGGCCAGTGATTCGGCGTCCCCACGCTTGAGGCTCCCCCCCCCCCCGTTTTAAACCCTTGATCTGGACAAATCATTTGACAGCCGCCACATTTTATCTCATCATTTTGCTGGGAAAACCACGGGTCCCCCACGTATCTGCTTCAAAAACAAAGGTCAGAGGCTTTGCCACTTGAGCCTTGCTAATTGAATCTTGGCACTCGGTACACTCTAAGCCGCTGTTTTAACCATTTCCATTAGGAAATTGCACTTAACCCAGTGTTCCAAATGACACCTCCCAATCCACGCTGCAAGCTGAGGACAAAAGGGCCACCAACCAATTCGGCGTAGCTTGTTAATCAAGCTTCTGTTATAAACAAAGCAGAGCCCCGCTGTCCACTTCAGAACCTTGGACAGCAGCCAGCCAACAGGCAGGATGACTTAGCAGGGAGCACGCTCCATGTGCAATGACTGGAGTATGCCTTGTTATGCAGATTCGCGTGCCATACTTTCCGAATAATTTTGAAGCTGTAGAATCATAGAACTGTAGAGTTGGAAGAGACCACCAGGGTCATCTGGTGTACCCCTTGCAATGCAGGAATCCTTTCCCAACATGGGGGATCAAACCCACAACCCTGAGATTAAAAGTCTCATGCTCTACTGTCTGGAGGTGGCAAGCTGTGTTGTACCATTTCAGGCTGCAAGTGTGCAGTGTTATGTCCGAATGCTCCCCCTGCCCACTTAAAAAGTTCCTTCAGATCACAGAGTCTGGAATCACTGCCACAGACAAGGCAGCCACAAAACATTTCACTACCTGAGGCAAAGGGCAGATGGGCACAGGCAGTGGACTCTTGTATAGTGCCGGTAGTGCAATAGCAAGGGACTCAGGTGGCGCTGTGGTCTAAACCACTGAGCCTCTTGGGCTTGCCGATTGGAAGGTTGGAGGTTCGAATCCCCGCAACAGGGTGAGCTCCCGTTGCTCTGTCCCAGCTCCTGCCAACCTAGCAGTTCTAAAGCATGCCAGTGCAAGTAGATAAATAGGTACCACTGTGGCAGGAAGGTAAAATGGCATTTCCATGCGCTCTGGTTGCCGTCACGGTGTTCTGTTGCACCAGAAGCGGTTTAGTCCTGCTGGCCACATGACCTGGAAAGCTGTCTGTGGACAAACGCCGGCTCCCTCGGCCTGAAAGGGAGATGAGCACTGCATGCCTTTGACTGGACTTAACTGCCCAGGGGTCCTTTCCCTTTCACCTTAATGCAGGGGTGCCCAAACTTTTTTCAAAGAGAGTCAAATTTGATGAAGTGAACATGCATGAGGGCTGACCAAAGTTGTTGAGCCTTTTGAAGGATTTTACCCCATGACATAACAACAACAACAACAACAACAACAATAATAATTTATATCCCACCCTCCCCAGCCATAGCCGGGCTCAGAGTGGCTAACAACAGTAAAAATAGCACAATTTACACAAAATCACAGTCAGTTAATTGAAATACATTCTAAAATTAGTTCATAATCAAATTAATGGCAACCATTGGGCTAGAGTTCTATGAAGATTACAGAAGGGGGGGTGGGTCAGACTGTGCCTTGGCCAAAGGCCTGGTGGAACAGCTCTGTCTTGCAGGCCCTGTGGAAAGATGTCAAGTCCCGCAGGGGCGTAGTCTCTTGTGGCAGAGCGTTCCACCAGATCGGGGCCACGGCCAAAAAAGCCCTGGCTCTGGTCAGGACAGCCTAACCTCTCTGTGGTCCGGGACCTCCAAGATATTTTTATTTGAAGACCGTAAGGTCCTCCGTGGGACATACCAGGAGAGGCAGTCCTGTAGGATTAGGTCCCCAAAATGGACACTGTCACACTTGACAACAGTAGGCTACTTATGAGACATGTTGTGTAGCAGACAGATATCTGTTCTCCAGCAAAAGGGTTGAATTGCTGCCACTGCAACCCCACTCGGGGCATCGACTGCCTAAGGCAGTTACCTCATTACCTACAAATAGACCCTTTGCTTTCGGGAATACTGGGCTCTGCTCAGTGGAGTAGGGGGTGCAGGGGGGGGCGGCCGCACCGGGCGCAACATCTGGGGGTTAGGGTTAGGGGCGCAAATCCACGGGTTAGGGGGCGCAAATCCACGGGTTAGGGGGCGCAAATTACTTGCCTTGCCCCGGGTTAGGGGGCGCAAATTACTCGCCTTGCCCCGGGTGCTGACAACCCACGCTACGGCGCTGGCTCTGCTGATAGTCTGAAAAGCGGCAGGGTGAGTGTACAATTTGAATAAGAGAGCGGCAGGCTGCTGAAGGAGCTGATGAACTCTTCCAGGCAGAAACTGCCCTGACTGCTCCATCCTTCCTAGGGAACCACTAGAGCCCCAGTGGAGCCTCTGTTTCCCTTTGGCTCCTTCCTTGTTTCTGCTTTGGGGTCACAGGCTCCTCAAAGCAGGGGCACATCAAACCTGTCAGGAGCTTTGTATACATAGATAGTACTATGCATACAAATGATGATTAATAAGCAAACAAGCTAAAGGGAAGAAAATTGAGGCAGGCAGCAGAGACCAAGAAGTGAGATGGGAAGTGGTTAATAAGGGAGGGAAGGTGGAGGGTTGAATTTCAAGTGTTGATTTGAATTATGCAGCCAGAATCCTGGGCTGCAGGATAAACTGTAGAGCAGGAGTGGGCAAAATGGTGCCCTCCAGAGCTTGGTGGAGCCAGTGTGGTGTAGTGGTTAGAGCATGGGTAGGCAAACTAAGGCCCGGAGGCTGGATCTGGCCCACTCGCCTTCTAAATCCGGCCCACGGATGGTCCGGGAATCAGCATGTTTTTACATGAGTAGAATGTGTCCTTTTATTTAAAATGCATCTCTGGGTTATTTGTGGGGCATAGGAATTCGTTCATTATTTTATTCAAAATATAGTCCAGCCCCTCACAAGGTCTGAGGGACACTGGGCCAGCTGCCTGCTGAAAAAGTTTGCTGACTCCTGGGTTAGAGTGCCAGACTAGAACCTGGGAGACCAGGGTTCCAATGCCCAATCAATGTCATAGAATTGTAGAGCTGGAAGGGCCATCTAGGCCAACTTTTGTGCAATCCAGGAATCACAGCTTAATGATCCCAGGCAGATGGCCATCCAACCTCTCTTTTAAAACTTCCAAGGTCACCCTAACCCTAACCCTTCTCAGCCTAGCTTAAGTCATATGGTTGTTGTGGGGTTTATATGAGGAGCGGGTGGAAAATCCCAAAGTTGGGATATATATAAATAAATAAACAGTCCCAGCCACCAAGGCCAGTGGTCCAAGACAGCGGAAGGTGTGGGAATGTTTAGGGATGCAGGGGAGGATATATTGTCTAAGATATCCCAACTTGTCTTTACAAGTTCAACAAAATCAGCAGAGTTAACATTCCCCTTTTTAAACACTCGCACAGCAGATAGCTTGCTCAGACTCGCTAGAGTCTCTGTAAATATTTCCTGGTATTTTCCCCATTTAATCCCTCCTAAAATAAGACGCCACACAGTCTTCTGTAAAGTATAAAATGTTTACTCACAAGTAATCATCTGTTCACACAAAGGTTCCCAGAAGACAGACTTAAGAGGTTAGAATATAGTTTAAATGTGGTGACTATCTCCTTATGGGAGAAAGCCTCCCCTTTTCTTTTCTTGGCCTGGAGCCAAGGGTGCATTTTAGTAGTGCTGTTGTTAAGATGGCATTGATAGAGACAAGAGAGACAGGATGGTCGCCAGCCTGTGATTCTGGTTCTTTCTTTTACTTCAGGAGAGGCCAAGCCTATCTCAAGTTACACTTAGGAAGTTTTGTCTCAGTCCTGGAAAGCAGGAAGTTCCAGCTGGAGGACTGAGACAACCTTCATGTCTACTCTAGCAATGTTGTGTTTGACTGCACCTGATTCTTACATCCCACAGAAGGTGTATCTCTAACTTCTGGGCATCATGGAACCATAGAATTGTAGAGTTGGATGAGACCCCAAGGATCATCTAGTCCAACCCCCTGCAATGCAGGAAAAATCTGGGCTTCCTGTGCTGCAAATGACATTGCATGTTTGATGTCGTCTAGAAATAATGAGTAATGATGGGGTGTTTTTTGTTTTTTAAATACACCACCTTTCTAAACTGGTTTACATCAAACTGACAAAAACATTCCAACAGAAAAGAAAAAAATACTCATAATCCGCCTACACTCTTTTCGGTGGTTAAAACACAAATATCAAAATATTAGCTCAGAAAATCACATAAGACAATTCATTAAACATATAAAATACAATTAATGCATTTATCTGAACCAAGCAATATTTGTTTCTGTTTTTTAACAGCAGAATTTCAAAAGCAGAAATAACAAATAAAATAAAATAAAATAAAACACAACAGGTCAAGAAATACTCGAATAATATGTAATACCAGGGGGTTGATAATCCTTAACAAATCCACAGACCTAAAATGCAACACAGCCACTAAGTCTAAAAATTCTAAAAGGCAAATTGCTAATTTAAGCATCCCACTCAGAAGTGTCATTCATACTGGTTAAATGTGTCATCTTGTTCTTCCTGAAACTGTTACCAGCTGGGACAGGGACTATATAGTGGCTCAATGGCGCTCTATAATCATGTTGGACAGTAAAATGCAGTCAAGTAGTGAACTCAGCTTGTTGGTTGCCCTGCATTCGTGTGCAGTCAACACATCAATTATATGACTTGGCAATTGACAGCACTTATTCTCTGGCAGCCCAATAAAAGCAGGCCAGGCTATTGAAGATAAGACCTCGAGTATTGACAAGGTTGGAACAATCTCTGGGAAGAAAAACAAATAGCTTTTTATTACCATTTGGACAAACACGATGGGGAGTTCGGGTTGGAAGCCAGAGAGATTCATTCAAGTGCAGTTATTTTCAGCGCAGGAGGAACAGAGTTGTAAGACTAAGGGGAGATCTGGTGTGCTTTAAGTTAGGTGTTTTGCCATTTCTCTGACCAAAGTCTGCCTCTCCTAAACAGCTATTATTATTATAGGTAAAGGACCCCTGGACGGTTAAGTCCAGTCAAAGGCAACTATGGGGTTGTGGCATTCATCTCGCTTCAGGCCGAGTGAGATTTGTCCACAGACAGATTTCCAGGTCATGTGGCCAGCAGGACTAAACCGCTTCTGGTGCAATGGAACACCATGACGGGAACCAGAGCACATGGAAATGCCGTCGACCTTCCCACCACAGCGGTACCTATTTATCTACTTGCACTGGTGTGCTTTTGAATTGCTAGGTTGGCAGACACTGGGACAGAGCAACAGGAGCTCACTCCATTCCACAGATTCGAACTGCTGACCTTCCGATCAGCAAGCCCAAGAGACTCATGGTTTAGACCACAGTGCAACGCACCCCCAATTATTATTACAGTGGTACCTCGGGTTAAGTACCTAATTCGTTCCAGAGGTCCGTTCTTAACCTGAAACTGTTTTTAACCTGAAGCACCACTTTAGCTAATGGGGCCTCCTGCTGCTGCTGTGCTGCCGGACCACAATTTCTGTTCTTATCCTGAAGCAAAGTTCTTAACCTGAAGCACTATTTCTGTGTTAGCGGAGTGTGAAACCTGAAGCGTATGTAACCTGAAGCGTATGTAACCCGAGGTATCACTGTATTATTATTATTATTATTATTATTATTATTATTATTAGTTAGTTAGTTACTTGCTACACTGAAAGGTCTCCAACCAACTCACAATGTATTTAAGAGCATAAGCATAAGTGAAGACACATCTACACAGAAACACATGCAATTCATAAAAACCCCACAACACAACCCACAAAAAGCTTCAGTTGCACCCTGAAGAACAGACATCATCATGCACCAGTGTGGCATAGTGGTTAGAGTGTTATCCTAGCACCTGGAAGACCAGGGTTCTAGTCCCCACTCGACCACAAAGCTCCTTGGGTCACCTTGGGGGCCAGTCACCGCCTCTCAGAACAACCTGCTTCAGAACATTGTTGTAAGGATAAAGGGGGGCAGCGGCGGGGAGAATGATGTATGCCCCTCCGAGTTCATTGGAGGAAAGGTGGGAAATAAATGCAATAAAATAATGACAATAATGTTGTATTCCATAAAAAGATGTGGAAGGAGCAAGTTGTTATCTAGCCACAAAAAGAAGCTAAAGAAGGTGCCAGGCAGACCTCACAGGGGAGAGCATTCTGCAGATAGGGAGCCACAACTGAAAAGACCCCTCTCTCTTGTCATCTCTCTCTGAGGCTTCCTCAAAGGGGGGACCCAGGGAAGGGCCTGAGAAGAAGGTCTAAGGCTCTGGGTAGGTTCATACGCTGGGAAAAGCATTTCAGAAGCTACTGGGGTCCTAAGTCATATAATGAGCATGTGTTCTGTGAACTATTGAGATTAACCAACACTCTTTTCTGAGATCTAAGTACTAACACCCCCTGTTTTGGATTAGCCTGTTTGGTTCCCTTGAAATCCAGGTATTTCTGTGATAAAATTGAGGGAAACGGTAGGAGAAGCCAAAGGTTCACATTATCCAAATGAGCACGGCACAGCAACGAGACGGCCGGCTAATTACTTCACTGGAAACCACACATCGGAACTAATCCCTTTGATAACAACACATTTTCTGGTTCAATCCTGGAAAATCTTTCCATCCTGGAGAGTTTATTAATTGTCCTCTTTATTGGCTCTGTCAACTTGGCTCTGCTTTGAATAGCAGAGATAACGCAAGGTGTAGTTAATCTTTTACCTACATTTTGGCTCCCTGTCCTTCTCAGACTTGGGCTCCAGTTGCCAGTTGCTCTTTGCAAAAGCACTGCATTGCATCTCATAACCCCATAGATTCCAATTATATACCTCAACTTAAAGTTGTTGTTATTAGTTTTCTTACTTCTCCTAGGATTGGGACTAGCCAGGTCTTACTTGAGAGCCTCCTTCTGGTGTCTGCTCTGAAGGTGGTTCAGAGGCTGGTAATAGGCAAAGGGCCTTTTCAGTTGTGGCTCCTCATCTGTGAAATGCTCTCCCCATTGAAATCCTCCAGGTGCCACCATTCATGTACTTTTGGCACCCAGTAAAAACTCCTCTCTCCTCCCAGGTATTTTACAGATCACGAAAGTTTTGTTGTCTAGTAATGGCATGGTTGGGCTGCAGTTTTATTGAGTCTGTTTAATAGGTTACTCACAGTTTTTAATACAACAGACTTCTCTTTTTCTGATTATATTATTCTTTACACTGTGAAAATTATAAAAGTCCCATGGAGAATCCTATATGCCACGTTATCACCACCACTATCATCCTGTCGATAAAAATACAATCCATTTTGTTTTTATGCTTTTTTTCATTTTTTGTGGTTCAGTGGACATCAAAAGCTATAGCTTTTATAGGGAAAGAATGGAGCATTTGGGAAAGTTTCCAAAATTCTATTAGTGCTGGGCCAAAGCATCCACCTCAAATGTTTTTATTATTGAGAAGGGTGAGTGAAAATGTCCCCTGAAGATTGGGCAAAATCTAATAATTTTCAAATTAGTGTGGTTACCTTTAGGCCAAAGTGGAAGATTGGTATAGTCCTATCTATCTCCAACTTGCCTTCAACCATCACCAGCACAGCTGCCCTTCTGAATGCCTATGCCTGCCCACTAACCCTACCTCTGACCCATTCTTTCACTTAACCTTTATATGTTATCACTGACCCTTGACCTATGGCTCCACCAGGACCCTTCTTCCTCAAGCCCCTTCTCCTGGCCAGTCTTCCTCTCTGGGAGCTCCTCCCTTGATTGATTGCTCTCACTTTGGAACTGGAGAACATCAGAAGAGCTCTGTTGAATTGGATAAGTGTCCACCTAGTGCAGAGTTGCTAGCCAATGGGATGCCCTTTTTGCGTGGATGAACTCCATCTCCCACAAGCTTCAACTCACATGATTAATAGTCAGGGATTATGGCGACAGCAGCCACGAAATTAAAAGATGCCTGCTTCTTGGGAGAAAAGCAATGAGAAACCTAGACAGCATCTTAAAAAGCAGAGACATCACCTTGCCAACAAAGGTCTGTATAGTTAAAGCTATATAGTTTTGGTTTTCCCAGGAGTGATGTATGGAAGTGAGAGCTGGACCATAAAGAAGGCTGATCTCCCAAGAATTGATGCTTTTGAATTATGGTGCTGGAGGAGACTCTTGAGAATCCCATGGACTGCAAAAGATCACACATCACTGGAAGGACAGATCCTGAAGATTAGGCTCCAATACTTTGGCCACCTCATGAGAAGAGAAGACTCCCTGGAAAAGACCCTGATGTTGGGAAAGATGGAGGGCACAAGGAGAAGGGGATGACAGAGGACGAGATGGTTGGACAGTGTTCTCGAAGCTACCAGCATGAGTTTGACCAAACTGCGGGAGGCAATGGAAGACAGAAGTGCCTGGCGTGCTCTGGTTCATGGGGTCATGAAGAGTTGGATACGACTAAATGACTAAATAACAGCAACAACAACAATATATGTAGGGCACCATGTTAGTTAGCCCTTATCTAGCATACTCTTCCTTTGCAAACATTGGCCAACACAATGCTCCTGATATGTTTACAATGAGGACATTGTTTGGCTGTCCTGTTAATTGATGTTAATTGATGTTAACTGGGTTGAGTGAGGATGGGATTTGCCTTTGCACATCTCTGTTCCTTCCCAAATTGCTAGGAAGTGAAGGACAAGCCCTTCTGGTATTTTAATTTCCCTTTATTCATTTGAGGAACTCAGTAGTGACACTGATTTGAAACGAGCTTGGCTTCCCATCCTAATGTGAATTCGACGAGGCAAGGGAATTTGACTCAGGTGCTCAGACCCTGCAGATATCTCCCATCAACTTGACAAATTTTCCCGTCACCTCTAATCATGATGTGATGAATTCACAAGTCTCGCTTGAGGGTAAAAAAACCTATGCTGACTTGATTTGAAGTCTTCCCCCACCCCAAATGCATCCAGTGAACTTGTGTAGCATTGTGGTTAAGAGTGTGAAATGTGAGCTAGGAAGCACCGAGTTTAAATTTCACAGGAAGTTAAAAATGTATAAGATAGCCATTAAAAAATCTATCATTCTCTTAGCTCCATGTTTTACAGTATGGATGCAATGTGTTCCAGCGTTCTTTACAGAGATGACATGCACTTAGGGCTCTATATATTCTAAGCACGACATCTCTCCCCCTTCATGTACACTCCTTCTACTCTGTTCACTTGTACTGAGTCAGATCATTGGTTCATCTACACTAACTGGCAGTGGTTCTCCCAGTCCCACCTGGCGATGCTGGGGATTGAACCTGGGACCTTTGGCTTGCAAATCAGATGCTCTTCCACTGAGCTATGGCTCTTATCTTACTCCGACTAGGTAAAAGGTAAAGGGACCCCTGACCATTAGGTCCAGTCGTGACCGACTCTGGGGTTGCGCCGCTCATCTCGCTTTATTGGCCGAGGGAGCCAGCGTACAGCTTCTGGGTCATGTGGCCAGCATGACTAAGCTGCTTCTGGTGAACCAGAGCAGCACATGGAAGCGCCATTTACCTTCCTGCTGGAGTGGTACCTATTTATCTACTTGCACTTTGACGTGCTTTCGAACTGCTAGGTTGGCAGGAGCAGGGACCGAGCAATGGGAGCTCACCCTGTCGTGGGGATTCGAACCGCTGACCTTCTGATCGGCAAGTCCTAGGCTCTCTGGTTTAACCCACAGCACCACCCGCGTCCCAACACCGACTAGCTGAGACCTAATCTGAGCCAATTAAAACCTAACAGAGAAAGGGGAAAGCTACATCATGACCTCTTGAATGGGGCCATAGCTCTATGTAAAATATTAAAATTGTGTTGTAGAGGTGATTACAGAGAAGGGAGGTTTATATGCAAAATAAAAATAAAAATGTGGCATACTGGGGTAGGACCAAGATGAAGCAACCTTTGCTTCATCCCACTAAATTCATTTTCTCTTAGGCCAGGAATGAAGAAGCTGTAGCTCTCCTGATGTTGTTGGACTCTAACTCCCATCAGCACAACCCAGCATGGCCAAATGGTCAGGAATAATGGGGTCTGAAACCCAAGATCATCCGGGGACCACAGGTTTCTCAGCAGTGACCAGGACACTATACAGTGGTACCTCAGGTTACAGATGCTTCAGGTTACAGACTCCGCTAACCCAGAAATAGTACCCTGGGTTAAGAACTTTGCTTCAGGATGAGAACAGAAATTGTGCGGTAGTGGCATGGGGGTTGTGGGGCGCCCCATTAGCTAAAGTGGTACCTCAGGTTAAGAACAGTTTCAGGTTAAGAACGGACCTCCAGAACAAATTAAGTTCCTAACCCGAGGTACCACTGTATCAGAGACTACGATGTCACCAGCTGAGGAGCCAGACCGGGTTCCTGGCCCTGACCCTGATAATGATGAACATTGGAGAACATAATGGAGAACATTGAAGTCAAGGCTGGGAGCCACCTGAAACAGGTCCCAGGGCACTAGAGCCCATGGCACCAGCACCAGGACCCACACAGACACCTTTCTGTGTGCCCAAGGAACCACATGCCTTCCTTGGTAGTCTGAGGATAGATGACATGTTCTGGTCAGGAGGCCATGAAGCAGAGGAGAACTGCCCTTTTTCAGGTCAGAAGGCTGGCCCTTAAAGAGGCTCCCCTTCACCAAGAAAACGCAGCTCCTAGGCGTGGTAGACTGGAAATAGAAGCTCAGAAGATGCCAGTTTGCTTCCAACCCTTTTGGGAGCAAGTTGCTCACTAGGAGCTCTCCGTGGTGCTGAAATAATGGACACACCTCAATCTATGGCCCCCTCTGTGACACCAGAACAGGACACAACTCTGTCTTAAGCATATGCACCACAGAGGGTAGATGCAAGTAAAAAAGAAGAAGCAAAACGCAAATTGTATATAAATAGCCACTTTTTCATCTCAACAAATACTAAATCTCAGCAAAGTCAATATATATATATTTGTTCCTCTGTGCAAGGTGTGTTTTTTTAGTTTTAACCCCCCCCCCCCCCCGGTCTCAGAGATTGTTTTCAATAAAATGGCTGCTAAAACATTTTCAATTACTTAGGGCACTTTAATTTCTCTCCACCAAAGGCATCAATATTCATGAGAACGCCCAGAAGTAAACACATTATTCAGTCAATTTAATTAGTATTTAATTACCAGACATAACTACCGATTATTAAGGGGTGCTATAAGCGAGCAGATACCCAGCTGGAGTCACTTTGAAGTCCTGATACTTCATTGAAATTTCAGAGGGAAGAAAACGATGATTTTCTGGGCCAGCGTAAAAGTGCATAATGAGTAACCAGGCGATAATTACAGCAGATGCAGAACTGGTCTTAAGGAATTGGCTTTGCATGCTGGGCATGAAAATGAATTAATAGCATGGAAAATTCAAGCAAAAAAACCAAAACAGCACTAAACCCCAAACAAAACACAATGAACTCTGGCATATATCTTGTTAATAAAATTTAAGCTACCATTATAAAGGCATCAGGCTGATTATGGCATTTAGCATTCTAAGGCATACTGCCTCCACTAGTGAAAGTAGAATACAGCCACCGCGGCCAGTTTTCTTATCCTCCATGAGGAAAGAAAGAGGCCCTGATTTCCTTTTTTTTAAAATAAATAAATAAATTTTTAAAGTTTTAACATACATTATTATTTTGCATGACTCCACAAACACTCTCAATACCTTTATGGGGGTTCTTCAAACCCCCGGACTTCCCCCCGCCCCTCTCCCCGGTTTCCAATAATTATCTCTTCTCTTTTCTGCATCTAAATACATTTATCCAGTCTGTTGAATTTCCTTGTTAATATCTTTTGTCAGATTATATTACAAGTGCTAGTCCAATCCTGCCAACGTTTTTAGATGTCTGCAATGCTCCTTCATGTATTCTACAAAGTTCTTTTTTAAATTTATTGTCCTCTTGGTGTCTAATCGTCTTGGTCAATTTCGCCATTTCGGCATAGTCCATCAGTTTCAATATTCATTCTTCTTTCAATGGGGTTCTTTCTACCTTCCATCCCTGGGCATACAACATTACTGCTGCTGTCGTCACATACATAAATAGGACCTCTGAAGGCCCTGATCTGTAGACAGCTAAGCATCTGGTCCACTGAGGCTTCCTTCTCCTTAGTGTGCTGGGCCCGGCGGTAGCCCAAGCCACGCAGTCCAGGTCTGGTCCTGAATCCAAGGGTTCTGCGAGCAGTCAGTCCGACAGGGCCAAGGCAGGACACGAGGCAGGAAACCAGGCAGGATCAGGCACAGGGTCTCAAGCAGCTACTAGCAAACAGCAATGTTGCTCCCGCAACGTGGGGCAGGGTCCGACAGCCTTTTATCTCTGTCAGGGTAATGGCCGGTCCTGATCCCCTGGTGACTCACCTCCCTGTCTC
Source organism: Podarcis gaigeae (assembly GCF_964106915.1). Classification (NCBI taxonomy): domain Eukaryota; kingdom Metazoa; phylum Chordata; class Lepidosauria; order Squamata; family Lacertidae; genus Podarcis; species Podarcis gaigeae. Next base: position 7,764,586 of record NC_139688.1, read on the forward strand.
GCCCAAAGGCGAGCACTCCTCCTGCAAGTACTCAGGTCTCTCCTTCTCTCAGACCTCAGTCTCCACAGCTCGGGAGATGTTGGTGGGTTACTAGACCCAGAGGCCACCTCATCCTCCCCTGACCCAACCGGTAATGGAGCAGCTGTAAGTGATGGCCCAGCTGAAGGCAACGAGGTCATCCCCGCATCTGGAGCCAGGGCAGGCTCAGGCCCCTGACTCGGCCCAGCTGGTGTTTGTTGCAGGGGAACCTGTGCAGACTGGGACTCTTCAGGATCAGGCCCCAGACTTGGTTCAGGTAATGCCTGAGGCAAAGGATCCTGTGCGGACTGAGTCTCCTCTGGTTCCGAATCTGAGCCCAAGTCCCAGGCCATCACATCTGTTATCTTTTATGTCAAGTTCATGTTGACTATAAAAGTAGGGCCAGAAGGAGCCTGGGTTTCACTTTCCTTTTCTTTCTCTTTTCCTTCTGATGTGGTGTTCCGTATACAGTGATACCACCGTTTATGAACTTAATTCATTCCAGAAGTCTGTTCTTACACCGAAAACATTCTTAAAACAAAGCACGCTTCCCCAGTGAGGTTTCTCGCCGCCAGTGCCCTTCCACCGGTCAGCTTCCGTTCATTTTCGGGGACAAAGTTCGCTAGCCGAAACACCTACTTCCAGTTTTGAGGAGTGTGTTGCCCGAATCGTTAGTTAACAGGACTGTTCTTAGACCGAGGTACGACTGTACAGTGGTACCTCAGGTTAAGTACTTAATTCGTTCCAGAGGTCCGTTCTTAACCTGAAACTGTTCTTAACCTGAAGCACCACTTTAGCTAATGAGGCCTCCTGCTGCCGCTGCGCCGCCAGAGCATGATTTTTGTTCTCATCCTGAAGCAAAGTTCTTAACCCAAGGTACTATTTCTGGGTTAGTGGAGTCTGTAACCCGAAGCGTATGTAACCTGAAGCATATGTAACCAGAGGTACCACTGTATAGTGTTAAGGTTTAGACATGTTATAAGTTATTGTAAGTGCAAGTTAAGTTTGCTGCAACTGGATTTCTTATGGACAGTGCCAATCATAGCTGTCAACGTTTTCCTTTTTTTTAAGGGAAATTCCCTTATTCCGAATAGGATTCCTCACAAGAAAAGGGAAAAGTTGACAGCTGTGGTGCCAGTCCTGAATGTATTGGATTCATGACCATTGTGCTCATTTGCCTTTAGTAGCAGTAAAGCTCTGCTGGATGAAATACAATTGCCTCTGTTCTATTTTGGGGGAATCCTGCAACATGTTTAAGTTTTTACTCTGCTAGCTATACATTGGCATCTACTCTGGATCAATATTGAGTAGAATTTCATGACAAAAACAAACTTGCTCCATCTTACACGTGACAGCATGGCTGTTTGAAAATGGCTATCATATCTCCTCTCAGTCTCTTTTCCAGGCTAAACATACCCAGCTCCCTCAACCATTCCTCATAAGGCTTGGTTTCCAGACCCATGATAATCTTGGTAGCCCACCTCTGCACCCATTCTGGTTTGTCAATATCCTTCCTAAATCTTGGTGCCCAGAACTGGACACAGTATTCCAGGTTTGGTCTTACCAAGGCAGAATAGAGTGTTACTATTACTTCCTTTGACCTGGACACTATACTCCTGTTGATGCAGCCTGGAAGAATATTAGCTTTCTTTTTTTAATATATTTTTTTTGCTGCATCACACTGTTGACTCATGTTAAGCTGGTGGTCTACTAAGATCCCCAGATCCTTTTCACATGCACTGCTAGTAAGCCGGGTGCCCCCCATTTGTGCAGCTGCTTCTTCCTGCCCAAGTGCAGAACCTTACATTTGTCCCTATTGAAATTCATTTTGTTAGTCTCCTAACAAGCCAGTGTGGTGTAGTGGTTAAGAGCGGTAGACTTGTAATCTGGTGAACCGGGTTCGATTCCCCACTCCTCCACATGCAGCCGCTGGGTGACCTTGGGTTAGTCACACTTCTTTGAAGTCTCTCAGCCCCACTCACCTCACAGAGTGTTTGTTGTGGGGGAGGAAGGGAAGGGAGATTGTTTGCTGCTTTGAGACTCCTTCGGGTAGTGATAAAGCAGGATATCAAATCCAAACTCTTCTTCTTCTTTCTTCTCCTTCCTTCTTTCTGCAGGACAACAATTTTGTGCTTTCCTCTTCTGCCTGTCTGCATCTTGTTCTTGAAAAACAAAAAACACCAACCCAAAAATTGTTGCAATGAATCTTTCCACTCACATTCACTGCTGTAAATTAAACTCTGTTTGCAAGAAACTTTGCTCTGTTTTATTAAAAAGCAAGACAGGATGTTACCTGTGATCTACATACATTTTTATGCCCTCTGATGTTTCAGAGTGGAAATTTGCTGTAATGACTCACTCTGGGGCCATTCTTCAAGAAATGGCATGTGCTCTGGACGTGGCTAGAAAACCTATTGATTGTCTTCTTATCTGCATTACGGGAAAAACTTGGCAATTCTTTTCCACCTTGGCTTCATTGCAGAGCCATGGCCAGGGGTGATGGGAGTTGTAGTCTGGGAGGTAAAAGGTAAAGGTAAAGGACCCCTGTACAGTTAAGTCCAGTCAAAGGTGACTGTGGGGTTTTGGTGCTCATCTCCACTTTCAGGCCAAGGGAGCTGGCGTTTGACCACAGACAACTTTCTGGGTCATATGGCCAGAACAGTGACGGAAGCCAGAATACATGGAAATGCCGTTTACCTTCCCACTGCAGCAGTACCTATTTATCTACTTGCACTGGTGTGCTTTCAAACTGCTAGGTTGGCAGGAGCAACGGGAGCACACCCTGGGAGCCAGTGTGGTGTAGTGGTTAAGAACAGTGGACTCGTAATCTGGTGAACCGGGTTCACGTCCCCGCTTGTCCACATGCAGCTGCTGGGTGACCTTGGGCTAGTCACACTTCTCTGAAGTCTCTCAGCCTCACTCACCTCACAGAGTGTTTGGTATGGGGGAGGAAGGGAAAGGAGATTGATTGCCACTTTGAGACTCCTTCGGGTAGTGATAAAGAGGGATATCAAATCCAAACTCCTCCTCCTCCTCCTCCTCCTCTTCTTCTTTTTCTGTTGCAGGGATTTGAACCATTGACCTTCTGATCGGCAAGCCCAAGAGGCTCAGTGGTTTAGTTTGGGAATGCTTGGGGGGCCAGCCCCATTCTTATTATAGGGCACTCTGGAGAAACTAAAATGGTGGCTGCTTGTTGGAAGGAGTGCCAGGGAGGTTTGCATGGTTCAGACTTCACACATGCTACCTTAAATTAATACAAATCTTCCTCTTCCATAGCTCGTAAATGAAGAGAAACAGTGAGGGCCATTTTGACCCTTCGTGTGCATTCTGTATTGGCAACCTTGGTGCAGTGCCAGATTTACGTGTAAGCTAAACAAACTATAGTTTAGGGCCCCACTCTCTTGGGGGCCCCCAAAAAAATTAAAAGAAAGAAAAACTGGATGTACATTTCCAAAATATATGATCAAAACAAAACAAAACAAAACCTACATACAGCAACAGTGTTTTGTGTTGTGTAGGCTCCTATGATGTAAGTAATGGGACCCGCATATAGCATATATTCAACACAAAAAACACCGACAACTTGTTGTTTACAAAGGACAGCTAGACATATAAAGGGCCCCATTACCTCCAGTAGCTTAGGGCCTCATCAAACCTAAATCCAGCCCTGCCTTGGGGGTTAATCCTATAGGAAAGTCTCAACCAGAGCCATGAGATGGCGTCATCCAGATATTTGGTCCACAGCCCTATGGAATCCATTGATGGAGAAGCTTCTCTCACATAGCTGCATTTTTGATGAAAGAGTCCTGAATGTAGTTAAAGACTTGGAACATGGCCTAAACCGAGTATCAAACAGTTGTGTAAACATTCTAATTTTGCTGTGTGGTTTGTTAATCTGCCACATCAATTGCTATATAAAGTTTGCAGAAGATAAAGTGAGAGCTTTTGTGGAAAGCAAACAGAACAAAAGAGGTAGAACTGAAAGCCACTTCCTCCTCAAAAAGCAAACTTAGAATCAGTAAGAACAACACCTAAGAGCAGCCTTTGACACTTCACATCAATTAATGACATTTCAGCATTGGGACATTTCAGCATCTAGGCAAGATGTTTCCATTCAGTATGTTACCTGCTTAGTTCAAAAGGTAAAGAGTCTTTTGGGGATTCTCTGCAGATCTGAAATTAAATTCTAGAAATGCGCAGTTCAGATGCTGGTTTCAAATTTTTGCTCCTGGAATTTGACTTCCAAACTCCAGAATTAGAATTTGACATCAAAATCAAACCACTGAGATGAACTGAATGCAGTCAATAGTAAACTGCATCTAATTTTGATGACAGACTCCAAGACTAAACTTACAGGAAACACACAATTATCCCGTCTGATTTTAAACTAGTGTGAAAGAAACTGTCAATAGCAAGAGGAAATGAGACAAAGGCAAGAAGAGATGGGATGCAGGACAAATAAAAATACAATAAATGTACACTAAAGATGTTTAATGCAGTCAGGAAAAAAACCCCGAGGTGAGCTTCAATAGATTTTTCTATGCAGCCATGTATTTGTCCCGTGCATTATACTGTTGTTAAGCAATAATGCTTTTAAAAGAGAAGCTTGGTCAAATCATCCTTCCATTATTCCAAAGCACCTGACTTCCATTACCAAAGAATACTGCAACGTTAATACAAATGCTTAAACACATCGCCATCATTTTGCCATTAGGCAGTGGGATGATAGCGTAATTGTCGCATAACTCAGCTCTGAATTGCATAAACAATGAAAACATAATTGCATCTTTAATGCTTTCTTACATGGCAGGACCATTTGTATGAGGCATTGTCTATTCTATGCTAGACGCCATGCTCTATTTCCCATGATGCAGCTTTGAGCTCCTTCTTCTGCCTCCCTGAAAATCCTCTGGGGAGAGGATGCAGCATCCTGGGATTATTAATGAAAATGATGGACTATATGGAGTTGGCTGACCTTAGAAGAATCCGCGACCAGAAAGAAGAGGAATACCAAGAAGAGTGGAAGAAATTTAAAGGCTATTTGAATAGCCTTTGTAATGTTAAAAATTAGAAATTGCTTGAAAGTACCAAATAGGCCTAGGATTAAATTAGGAGTTAATTAAATAAATGAGATTTAGAATTTAAAGTTAAGAAATTGGATTTTAATTGGAATACTGTGTTTTAATAATGTTATTAGAAAACTGCTACATTCAAATACAAGGAAATTCAGATGGGAGGGCCCAGAGGGAGTCAAAAATATGTTTATAAGGTTAGATGCTTAATTAACAAATTAATTTGTGTTGTTTATGTTATGTGTTTGTTGTTATGTTTTATGTTTTATTTTTGCTTATATTTGTGATTCTGTTTCTTTTTTCTTTGTTGTAGTATGTGCTATATCTGTAAAAAACCTAATAAAAAATATTATTATTTTTTTAAAAAAGCAACCTGGGATTAGTCCATCCAGAGACTCTTTCACAAGACCACCTCCCTCAAAAAGACATTGATGGTGGTAAGTCACCTTGGGAAATTCTACCATCCCAGAAATAGTCACAAGAGTCTTACCCCGCCCTATTTCAAAAGCACCCAGCACAATAGGATAACAGCTATGAACATCAGGGTTCCTTAATTCCATAGTTTAGCTTAGTTAAACTGAGGAAACACAGAAAACACAGTCTTATACTGGGTTGGACCATTGGTCCATCTAATTGTCTATCTTAACCAACGGAGGCTCTCTGGGGTTTCGGGCAAAGGACATTCCCTACCTGAATATTCCAGAGATTTAACACGAGGTTTTGCTATGAACAGTATTCCAAGTAGGTTTGGTAAGTTTTTATCTTCAGTCCCTTTCCTAATGATTCTTAACATGCAATCTGGGTTTTTCAAAGCAGCCATACACTGGGTCAATGTTTCCCTTAAGCTATCCACCTGGTTTCTAATATGTCTTTCCCAGATCATTGGATGTCTTCTGCATATTCTGCTGGATGGGGCTCTAGATTTCTGCCCCAAAGACCTGTTCTGATAGCCCCAGAGAAAATGGGTTCATACCCTCACCTATGACACAATTCCTTTCCATGTCTTGCGAATCATGCTTCTGTTAATGCAGCCAAACACATACAAGGAGGGAAAATTGAGCTTTGGAAAGTTGTAAAGATGGAAGACAGACTTAGCAAATGGTTTCAAATTCAGCTCTTCTCATTGACACCAAATGGATGGTGACAACTCCTACAATCCCATTCATGGGAAAAGAACTCTAGAATGCATGGTTTATCCAAAGCCAGTTAGTATTGCCTATGAGGTTGATAGAGATAGTTTTGCAATTACTTCCAATGACTTTCTGCTGCTTAAGAAGATGGATTGTGTTTATTTACAAAAGCAAATAAACTACAGTGAAGTCAAATCGTTGCCCCCCCTGCCCCGAGAGCACGATGTGAATGAATGGTCCATCTTTTCTGTAGCCGGATTGAATTATGCTGCTAAGTGAATCCTGACTCAGTGAGATGCACTTGATGTCATCCAGATCTAAAGTGAAGATGCATTAAACAATAACAGCATTCAAGTCTACATGAAGGCAATGATGATGTAAACATAATGAGCGCTGCCTCCTGTAAGCCTCAGCAATGGCCTTCATGCCTCCCTTTTGTTGTGATTTGTAAGAGCTTGCTTTAACCTTAGTTACTCTCTGTGGAAGTTACTCTGAATCAAATGGGTTTGAACCTCTGCTTGGCAATGAACCTCACCAAGTAGCCATGGTTAGAGCATAAGAGTACAAGACGAGCTTTGCTGGATCAGACCAAAGGCCCATTTAGTCCAACATTTTATTCTCCCAGTACTCTTCCCACTTATGATCCCCAGCATCTCAAATTCAGAGGCATACTGTGTCTCATACAGGAAGTAACACACACACACACACACACACACACACACACACAGAGGTTCACCTCGTATATTGTATTCACCTTGTATCTTTTCTGTTTTTTATTTGCTCTGTGTGCTCTGTCTTCTTTGATCTTGTGATCTGAGTTCACTTACTCAAAAATGAAGCTCTGTGTACTTCATTCACTTTGATGGGAAATTTTTAAATGCCTATAACGTTCTAACCCTTTTGGCAGGATCACATGAAATTTGCAGACCCAGGAGCGGAGTAAAATAAGCATTCCAAATTATGGATAAAGAGGTCCAGGGGTTTTTTGCGGGGAAGTACTTTGGCCACCTCATGAGAAGAGAAGACTCCCTGGAGAAGACCCTGATGTTGGGAAAGATGGAGGGCACAAGGAGAAGGGGGCGACAGAGGACGAGATGGTTGGATAGTGTTTTTGAGGTTACCAGCACGAGTTTGACCAAACTGCGGGAGGCAGTGGAGGACAGAGGTGCCTGGCGTTCTCTGGTCCAGGGGGTCACGAAGAGTCGGACACGACTAAACGACTAAACAACAACAGCAACAAAATGGATTCACTTGCCTCCATAATGAATATCAGGGCAAGACTTTCACTGAGTCAACTAAAACTCCAAAATCCATATTACTTTCACATTTTCAAAAGAAAGGAGTGTGGGCTTGCCTCTTGCTCTTTCTTGCATCAGAAAAATTAAGAGGTAGACGTGAGTATTCTTGGTTGTACAATTTTGAAAACATTACCATTGATTTCCAGGGCCTTGCCTGGAGGAAGGAGCAAATCAAAGGGGTTGTTAATGGTAGAGTACTGAAGAGTTTGTGAAGCAGGGAAACAGCTGATTGCTGGATCTTTTAAGTTCTTCAGTCCTAAACTGTGCTGGCTTTCCTTCTTGCCTTTTCACATGAGTGGCCTATAGCCATGTTGCGGAATATTCATATCACTATGATGCTGGAATGGGACACGGGTGGCGCTGTGGGTTAAAACACAGAGCCTAGGGCTTGCCGAACAGAAGGTCGGCAGTTCGAATCCCCGGGACGGGGTGAGCTCCCGTTGCTCGGTCCCTGCTCCTGCCAACCTAGCATTTTGAAAGCACGTCAAAAGTGCAAGTAGATAAATAGGTACTGCTCTGGCAGGAAGGTAAACAGTGTTTCCGTGCACTGCTCTGGTTCGCCAGAAGCGGCTTAGTCATGCTGGCCACATGACTCGGAAGCTGTACGCCGACTCCCTCGGCCAATAAAGCGAGATGAGCACCGCAACCCCAGAGTCGGTCACGACTGGACCTAAAGGTCAGGGGTCCCTTTACCTTTATGATGCTGAAAGCCTCATTAAAGTCCATGCATGAGAGATTTTGGGTGTTTATAAAGCTAAAAGAGAACCATGGAATCACTGAGCAAAGTGACAAGAGCATTAGAAAACAACATTTTTTAACATTTCCAAAACCATCGAGCAGTTGTTTTATTTTACAAAAATCATTTCCGCAAGCTGGGGTTCAACATTTCTTGCATCCCGTCTTGAAGAAAACTCAAATTGCTTGTCCTGATGACATTCCTGCCTGCTGCCTATGAGGTCATTCTGTGCCGTTACACATTCTAAAGCACCACCGGCTTATTTATGCATTCAGGGTAATCAAGTGGAATGTCACGCTGAAAGTTTCATGAATGCCTCCCAGGCCCCTTGTGGCTCGAATTCCAGTGATTCCTCTGCCGGCTTCCTTCTGCAAAAGCTGACTCATGGCACCATCTCATTTCCCCTCTCATTGAGTGAGCAGCAGGGCCATAAATCATGACTCAGCAAAAAGGGGTCAAGGGGCAGCCTCTCCTTCTAATTTCAACTGCCTTATGCCCCACTGCTGAGAAAATCTGGTGTGTGGGGAAATGGTGTAATAAAGAGATGAAATCTCTCCAGATGTTTTAACATTTTTTAAAAAACAAAAAAAGCAGTGCAGTGATACTATAAACACGGTGTGGGATGTAATCCACTGGGAGCAGTCAAATACAACATTCCTTGTTTTCCTAGAGTGGACATGCAAGGGACTGTTTCGTCCAGCCTGTTTCCACCTGGCCTGGAGCATCCTTCCTTGCATGTGACTAGTGGGTGGGCATGACCTTTCCAGACCTGCTAAAAGGCCAAGGCATGCTGCCACTCTCTCTCTTTTCCATCTTCCTTTCATCCTGCGAACTTCCTGGACTGAAATCCTGGCTGCCAGCCAAGCAGTCCCCCCAGGCCATCTCCCTTATGGGGTAAACCTGTTGGTGTATATTTGTAACTTTAAGCCAGCCATGGCCAAACTTGGCCCTCCAGCTGTATTGGGACTACAACTCCCACCATCCCTAGCTAACAGGACCAGTGGTCAGGGATGATGGGAATTGTAGTCCCCAAACAGCTGGAGGGCCAGGTTTGGCCATTCCTGCTTTAAGCCTTAAGCCTGTCTTCAGGGATCACACTGTGCTCTGCCTGATCATGAGTAAACTTTCTTTTTGTTGCTTATGAATAAGACTGTGGTGTCTTTATTCTTCAGGGGGGATTCAAGGGGTCTTACCAGGAAAATATTAGAACACATTTCAATCCGGACAAGCCAGATTGAGTTGCATGTTGTCTTAAGAAACTCACACGACTTTGCAACTAGTTTTCTGCTGTGTAAAGGGGAATGCTCTCTGCCAAGTGAAGGAACTTGCTAGTGCAAGTTAGGAAGGATATTAATAAACAATATATCCTCTCCTGCCACCCTCAACATTCCCACAAAGGGTTATGGGCCCAGCATGCTTCCACTGCGGAACTCTGCTAAGTGAAGGAACTTGCTAGCGCAAGTTAGGAAGGATATTAATAAACAAGCTCACTTTATTCCTGTATAATCTGTGACATTTCAGTGCTGTTAAGAGTTGGCTGACAGGTTTTGTGTGGGAAAGGTCCCAGGTAGGGTCCCAGGTAGGGTCATGAATGAAAGCAAGGAGAGACCTGCTGCCAGTCAGTGTAGACAGCACTTAGCTAGATGGACCGACCGAACTGATAAGGCTCATCTTCGGAATCACCTCCCAATGATTAATTGACGACTTGATCCTTTGATAAGGCCTCAGGCACGTCGTCCCAGCAGAGCATCCAGCAGCATGCGGAAGGATGAGGTAGTACGAGCTACATTGCTATGCTTTATTTTCTAGCTATGCAGAGAGCAAAGAAATATACATCCTCTCCCTGTGAGAGCAGAGAGCAACTGAGAACAAAGGAACAAAGGAACAAAGGAAATAGGAAGCCACTAACGTCACATCCCGTCTCCCTTTCCCGTGAGACTCCAATAGTGTGGAATCCCAGGAATGTAAACAGAGTCCTGTGACTCCACGCAACTGCTCAGTGATAAGATCAGAAACTAACAGCTTCCTATGTATTTCCCCTTCCAGGTTCAAAGCAAATGAAGTGAATCATCTCCCCTTCTGATGAGATATGTAATAAAATAATTAGAACTCAAAAAATACTGAGCCGGATGGACCCAGAATGAATGAATGAATACCAGTTGCTGGAAAAAGCAGGAGGGGAATAGTGCTGTTGTGTCTAGGTTCCACTTGCAGATTTCCCAGATGCACCAAAATTTAAGAAGGATGTTGAAAAAAATGGAACATGTGCAGAGGAGGGCAACCAAAATGGTCAAGGGTTTGGAAACCAAGCCTTATGAGGAACAGTTGAAGGAGTTGGGTATATTTAGCCTGGAAAAGAGGAGGATGTATGATAACCATCTTCAAATATCTGAAGGGTTCTCTTGCTTGCTTGTTAAAATTTCCAGTTTCCCAGCACAGAGGGGGACATTTTTCATTTATTTTTTCCCAGCATCTCTAGAAATGAGGCTGAAATGCTATGTGTTGCCTCTGAAAAAATAAATAAAATCTCTCTCTCTCCAGGGCTTAAATGGAAATAATCCAAATCAATGTTGAGCTTGTTAACAAAACCAGTTTTGACCTTGCATAGTAGGTTCATATCTAGCTATAAGGCCTAGTGATTTGCTGCTGCTTGCGTCAAACCCATTTAGCTCAAGGTTACAATTGCAGTTCCAAATTTGAATGTACCTCTTCCCTGACTCTTGAAAAACAGCACAACCTTGCTCCGGCAAGCAATTACCAAAAATGTACTTTTCAGTCTGGACTAGGCACAGCAGCGCAATACGAACCCAATTAATTTCTGGAATTCAAGGGTCATTTTTAAAAAGTATGCAAAAACATCTGATTTCTTATTAGAATCAGGCAAACAGCCATACATTGTTATTTTCAATTATTGGAGACACAGGCAATTTTTGATATCTGGGTACTCAGGAAAGAAGGAGGCAAAAGAGGCCATCTGAGGTTACAATCTGAACATAGAAACTGCTGAAAGATGTAGCATTGAAAAGAAGCCTATTCAGAGCAGTTGCAAGAGAACCTGCCCTCACTCTGGGTACTCAGGAAATAAGGGTGCAGAAGAGGCCATCTGAGGTTATAATGTGTGACATTTTAATGTATTTTTAATCTTTGTTGGAAGCTGCCCAGAGTGGCTGGAGAAACCCAGCCAGATGGGCGGTGTACAAATAATAAATAGCAATAATAATAATAATAATAATAATAATAATCTGAACATGGAAACCAGTGGAAGATGTAGCATTGGAAGGAAGCCTATTCAGAGTAATTGCAAGAGAACCTGCCCTCAATCTGATTTGGCTTTACAACATAGACCACACACCCAACCCTGATTGTCTGTATGATGGTGTTGTTGTTGTTTAGTCGTTCAGTCATGTCTGACTCTTCCTGACTCCATGGACCAGAGCACGCCAGGCCCTCCTGTCTTCCACTGCCTCCTGCAGTTTGGTCAAACCCATGCTGGTAGCTTCGAGAACACTGTCCAACCATCTCGTCCTCTGTCGTCCCCTTCTCCTTGTGCCCTCCATCTTTCCCAGCATCAGGGTCTTTTCCCGGGAGTCTTCTCTTCTCATGAGGTAGCCAAAGTCTTGGAGCCTCAGCTTCATGATCTGTCCTTCCAGTGAGCACTCAGGGCTGATTTCCTTCAGAATGGATAGGTTTGATCTTCTTGCAGTCCATGGGACTGTCAAAAGTCTCCTCCAGCACCAGAATTCAAAAGCATCCATTCTTCAGCGATCAGCCTTCTTTATGGTCCAGCTCTCACTTCCATACATCACTACTGGGAAAACCATAGCTTTAACTATATGGACCTTTGTCGGCAAGGTGATGTCTCTGCTTTTTGAGATGCTGTCTAGGTTTGTCATTGCTTTTCTCCCAAGAAGCAGGCATCTTTTAATTTTGTGACTGCTGTCACCATCTGCCGTGATCATGGAGCCCAAGAAAGTAAAATCTCTCACTGCCACCATTTCTTCCCCTTCTATTTGCGAGGAGGTGATGGGCCCAGTGGCCATGATCTTAGTTTTTTTTTGATGTTGAGCTTCAGACCATATTTTGCGCTCTCCTCTTTCACCCTCATTAAAAGGTTATTTAATTCCTCCTCACTTTCTGCCATCAGGGTTGTGTCATCTGCATATCTGAGGTTGTTGATATTTCTTCTGACAATCTTTATTCCGGCTAGGGATTCGTCCAGCCCAGCCTTCCGCATGATGAATTCTGCATATAAGTTAAATAAGCAGGGAGACAATATACAGCCTTGTCGTACTACTATCCCAATTTTGAACCAATGGTGCATGGTGCCATCTCATCGCTTGCCATCCCTGACTTGGCTGTGATCATTACAGGAAGAAGCCCTTTGGAGGGATAGATGACAGAGAGTGATGCTCCCATTAACAGGTGGTGAACTGGGTGTAAAATGATGGGCAAAAGGAGTTGTGGAATGTTACACCCATCCTAAAGCTTTTCACCCTCACAATTTTCATGGACAATAATTCAGCTCAGTATTGATGAAAATTAGGCAGATTGAACTGGTGCAACACGGCAGCCTAATTATTTGCCCCTCTTGCTCTGTACTTTCCACTCAGACTGGCAGGAATTTTCCAGGGTCTCATCCTGAGACGTTCTCTCCCATCAACTCCTACCTGCTACCTTTAAAAAACAACCCTGTTTTGTTTTATTGAATCAGGTCATAGAATCATAGAATCATAGAGTTGGAAGAGACCACAAGGGCCATCGAGTCCAACCCCCTACCAAGCAGGAAAAAACCTTCAGAGCACTCCTGACATATGGTTGTCAAGCCTCTGCTTAAAGACCTCCAAAGAAGGAGACTCCACCACACTCCTTGGCAGCAAATTCCACTGTCGAACAGCTCTTACTGTCAGGAAGTTCTTCCTAATGTTTAGGTGGAATCTTCTAAATAGGTGGTTTTCTATTTTGCCTCTTGGTAATTGCTTATATTAATTACGCAGCATACTTCATAATACCAGCTCTGTGTTAATTTAGTCTGCATTATTTGCTAGTTGAGATCCCAATTGGTACTTAATCGTTTTTCTTGGTTTCTTGGGACTAGTCTCCTTTCTGCTTAAACAATACTTTACCTGCAATGTTCCCTCCAGGTTATGCATTCCATATATAGGCAGCATACAGAGAAGGTACTGAAAGTGAAGTGTTCCTTTGGCAGTTTTATTCTGCGCCAAACAGAGAAATCCAGCTTCCACTAATGGAGAGTGGTAGATCTATCTTGCTTGGGAAATGCAGCTTTCTGGAAAAGGCAGTTCACGAATCCCTTGGCCAATTTGCAAGTAGATAAATAGGTACTGCTCCAGCGGGAAGGTAAACGGTGTTTCCGTAAGCTGCTCTGGTTCGCCAGAAGTGGCTTAGTCATGCTGGCCACATGACCAGGAAGCTGTACACCAGCTCCTTCAGCCAGTAAAGTGAGATGAGCGCCGCAACCCCAGAGTCATCCACGACTGGACCTAACGGTCAGGGGTCCCTTTACCTTTACCTCTTCCCTTGCTAAGTGTCTACCAATTCTGCCGTTTCAAAAGCCAATGAACTCCCAGGCCACCTAGGTAGACTTCCTTATGAACCACCTGACCTCCGTTTGGGTTGTTGTTAACTTCCACATCCTCTGCCAGCAACTATGGGTGAAATGGAAACATTTCAAGTCAAGGGAAGTTATAGTCCCACTCTATTCTGCCTTGGTCGGACCACACTTAGAATACTGTGCTCAATTACGGGCACCGCAATTTAAGAAGGATGTCAACAAGCTGGAACGTTGACAGAGGAGGGCAACCAGGATGATCAGGGGTTCTGGAAACCAAGCCATATGAAGAACGGTTGAAGGAGCTGGGTACGTTTAGCCTGGAAAAGAGGAGACTGAGAGGAGATATGATAGCCATCTTCAAATATACCAACGGCTATCACATGGAAGAGGGAACAAGGTTATTTTCTCCTGCTCTGGAAGGTAGTACTTGGACCAATGGTTTCAAGTTACAAGAATGGAGATTCCAACTAAACATCAGGAAGAAGTTTCTGATGGCAAGAGCTGTTTGACAGTGGAACAGTCTCCCTCGGGAGGTTGTGGACCAGTGGTTCTCAACCTGTGGGTCCCCAGATGTTGTTGGACTACAACTCCCATCATCCCTGAGCTCTGGGCTTGCTAGCTAGGGGTGATGGGAGTTGTAGTTCAACAACATCTAGGGACCCACAGGTTGAGAAGGGCTGTTGTGGACCTTGGAGGTTTATAAGCAGAGACTGGATGGCCACCTGTCATGGGTGCTCTAGCTGAGATTTCTGAATTGCAAAGGGTTGGTCTAGATGCCCCTTGAGGTCCCTTATAATGCTACAGTTCTGTGATTCTATTTCCTGGGATACCATGGTGCAAGCTGGTGTTGAGGAGGCTGGTAAGAACATATGGAGAACCTGTTAGATTTCTGTTATGCCGCTGTGCAGTTTTTGTAGTCACAAGACTCTTTTTACATTCCAGACTGTTGGAAGTCTCAAAGGAGACAGGAAATGGATGTTGATGTTACTGGTTTCCTGCTTCTTTGTGCTAGTTGGTTGTTCACTGACTCTCACAGAGAACAGATGCATATTCTTTTCTGTCCTGAGTAGTTAGAAATAAACGTAGCGATGTAGCACATATTTCGTCTCCTTTTGCTGCTGTTTGGAAACTCTGCGTAATGAGGGAGCGTGGCTGAAGCCTTATTAAAGGCTTAGGTTGTTAATCACCATCGGAGGAGAGGTCGATGGATTCTGAAGATACGACGTGTCCAGAGGAGGGCAACCAAAATGGTCAAAGGCCTGGAAACGATGCCTTATGAGGAACGGCTAAGGGAGCTGGGCATGTTTAGCCTGGAGAAGAGGAGGTTAAGGGGTGATATGATAGCCATGTTCAAATATATAAAAGGATGTCACATAGAGGAGGGAGAAAGGTTGTTTTCTGCTGCTCCAGAGAAGCGGACACGGAGCAATGGATCCAAACTACAAGAAAGAAGATTCCACCTAAACATTAGGAAGAACTTCCTGACAGTAAGAGCTGTTTGACAGTGGAATTTGCTGCCAAGGAGTGTGGTGGAGTCTCCTTCTTTGGAGGTCTTTAAGCAGAGGCTTGACAACCATATGTCAGGAGTGCTCTGATGGTGTTTCCTGCTTGGCAGGGGGTTGGACTCGATGGCCCTTGTGGTCTCTTCCAACTCTATGATTCTATGATTCTATGACGGAAAAGGAGAGCCATTACAGCTCGGTCGTACGGAAACTCCAACAGAACCCTGCTGGATCTGGCCAAAGGGCCATCTAGTCTAGCATGCTGTTTTCACGGTGGTTGAACAGATGCCTATGGGAAACCCACGAGGCTGGACCTGAGTACAAGAGTTCTCTCCCAACTTGTGATTTCCACTTACTGGCATTCAGAGGCATATTGCCTCCAACAGTGGAGGTAGAACAGAGTCATCTTGACTAGTAGCCAGTGATAGCCTTATCTTCCACATGTTTTTAGAATTTTAATATATATATATATATATATATATATATATATATATATATATATGCAGGTTTTGGTGTCCTCGGGTGTCTTCCCGTGTAAAAGTTGGGGTGTCTAGGCGACGTTTCGACGAGGTCTCACTCGTCATCTTCATGACGACCTCGTCGAAACGTCGCCTAGACACCCCAACTTTTACACGGGAAGACACCCGAGGACACCAAAACCTGCATTCCTGTACCCGTGAAAATCTACGAAAGCAAATATATATATATATATATACATACACATTTATTAAAAAAAAAGGGAAAACATTATCAATGTTACAAATCATAGGAGTACAACAGATCTTCTATTTCACTAATAAACTGGGAGCAGATAATCTAGAGAAATAGAAGCAGAAATGGAAGGGAGCTCCAACCGAAGAAGAATGGATAAGTAAGATAATGGACTATGCAGAATTGGCAAAATTAAGAGAATCTAATGATGAGAATCCAATAGCCTTTTTCAGACTATTTAGAGAACTCACTAGCAGGATTTTGAGCTATGAGCAACAGAAGTAATTAGCTCATAATATTGTGGTGATGATTGGACAGGGTGCAGCAGAAAGGGAAGGAAAACAATTGCATGGAAAACGGGGCGGGGGAGTCGACAAAAATAAGAGAAAAGACAAAATTATGTTTTGGTTGTGTATCTTAAAAATGTTGGACATTAATTAAATATAATTGAGAAAGAAAAATGGAAGCAGCAAAACACATCATGAAAGCCAAATTTCACAATTTGCTGGGGATTTTTGTATAAATTAGTACCTTGGTTCTCAAACACCTTGGTACTCAAACCACTTGGAACCCAAACACTGCAAACTGGGAAGTAAGTGTTCCAGTTCACGACTTTTTTCGGAAACCGAATATGCTCCGTTTTGAGTGTTACACTTCCAATATGAGTGCCACACTTCCATTTCAAGTGTTATGTTTCTGTTTTGAGTGTTACGCTGAGGTCTGTCTGTTTTTGTTATTTATTTTGTGTTTTTGCGGCTCTTTTTTTGTGACTGTGTGGAACCCAGTTCAGCTACTGATTGATTGTGTGACTGCAGTACATTGTTGATTGCTTTCATTTTATGGATCAATGGTCTTGTTAAAGGTAAAGGTAAAGTTACCCCTGACCATTAGGTCCAGTCGTGGCCGACTCTGGGGTTGTGGCGCTCATCTCACTTTATTGGCTGAGGGAGCTTCCGGGTCATGTGGCCAGAATGACTAACCAGAGCAAACCAGAGCAGCGCACGAAAACGCCGTTTACCTTCCCGCCAGAGCGCTACCTATTTATCTACTTGCACTTTGACGTGCTTTTGAACTGCTAGGTTGGCAGGAGCAGGGACTGAGCAACAGAAGCTCACCCCGTCACGGGGATTTGAACTGCCAACCTTCTGATCGGCAAGTCCTAGGCTCTATGGTTTAACCCACAGTGCCATCCGTGTCCCAAAATTCACGTTAAATTGCTGTTTTAGGGATTGTTTTTAAAAGCCTGGAACAGATTAATCCATTTTGCATTATTTTCTATGGGAAAGTGCACCTTGGTTTGAGAACGCTTTGGTTTTAGAACGGACTTCCAGAACGGATTAAGTTTGAGAACCAAGGTACCACTGTATCCGAATCATTTAGGTGTCAAATTCTGAGATGTGTTAATTTCTAACGATGGGTGTGCTTCAATTTTCCTGTTGATTTGGAATGAACGAGTTTGGTAGGTCTGCCTTTAAAGGCGTAATTAATCAAATCCCTCTGAATCCGTATCTAACAACCATTCCAGCCACACAGATCTTGTGCATTTCTATTCTGATTGCTCACAGAGGTGGAAAAGAGACTGAAGAATGCATCCAAGAGCACACAACATTATTGTTTCTAAAACCTCTAGATTTAAAAACTAATCTCACCATGGCATTCTTGGAGGCTGAAATGTTCTTTCAACAGGGAGCCTGCTGGCATCTATTAACAAATTTGTTCAGCTGGTATTTGCTGGGATACAAACTCCTGCCCATTTATCAGAATTAGGTACCATTTCCAGCTGTGGCATTAATCAGGGATTTAAATTGCCTCTGTCCTCCTCCAAGTGCTCCCAATTGCAGGAGGACTCATCGAGATAAAGGAAGGGTGACATTCTCAAGCTTAGTTAGGTAAAGGTAAAGGAACCCTGACAGTTAAGTCCAGTCGCGGACGACTCTGGGGTTGTGAGCCTAGGGAGCCAGTGTTTATCCCCAGAAAACGTCCGAGTCATGTGGCCAGCATGACTAAGCTGCTTCTGGCAAACCAGAGCAGTGCACGGAAATGCCGTTTACCTTCCCGCTGGAGCGGTACCTATTTATCTACTTGCACTTGATGTGCTTTTGAACTGCTAGGTGGGCAGGAGCAGGGACCGAGCAATGGGAGCTCACCCTGTCACGGGGATTCGAACTGCTGACCTTCTGATCAGCAAGCCCTAGGCTCAGTGGTTTAGACCACAGCGCCACCTGCGCTTAGTTACCTTTGTTTAAATTTAGTTGTTTACTAAAGAAACCAAGAGCTACAGAAGTTCAGCAATAAGGTCCACAGAGTCCAGTACTTTGGAAAACTGCCTGATTCAGTCTGAACTGTTTCAGAGGCTTCCCAGATAGGTTCAGGTCCTAATCCTGATTTGGACAAAATGATGCTATTGGAGAAAAATGGCACCCAGCCACCGGTAACCACCAGGGATTTCCCAAAATCCCTTCTGAATGATGCTTGCATTATGTTGAGAGGGCATGCTGGTGCCAGAGACCAGGCTGAGGAGTACTACTCTGACGAGGAATGGTGGAAGCCTTCCCCCCACTCACACTCCTGACCAGGATCCTGAAGCTGGCTGGGAACAGTGGAGCAGTATAGATATGGAGCAGTGGTTTGCGGAGGGGCATAGTTCTGAAGGCAAAAGTTGGGATGAACAGCAAAATGAAGAAGAACTGGAAGAGAGAGGGCTAACAGACACTCTCTCTCGCTGGAAAGTGTCCAGCCTATCAGTCCAAGGTCATGTAGAGCAGATATGGTGGCTATACCAAAAGTACAGTGGTTGCGAGATCAGGTTGCAAGGCATGGAACTGACCAGGGGCGGGAGGAATGGGTGGAAACCTTAATTGGGAACACTTTCATTCTGAGAATGGCTGCTTTGTTCTTTTGCTGTGGTCATTGTGCTGGACCCGGGGGTATCCCATGAAACGTGGTCCAGGACTGGTCCAGAATCTGAGGGTTCCACAGGGAGTCAGTCTGACAGGGCCAAAGCAGGAAACCGGGCAAAGACAGGTACAGGATCTCAGACAGGATCTAGCATACAGCAATGTTGCTCCTGCAACCTGGGGCAGGGTCTGACAGCCTTTTATCGTTGTCGGGGTAGCAGCCGGTCCTGATCCCCCAGCGACTCACCTCCCTGTTTCACCCGAAGGCGAGCACTCCTCCTGCGAGTACTCAGGTCTCTCCTTCTCTCAGACCTTAGTCTCTGCAGCTCGGGAGATGTCGGTGGGTTACTAGACCCAGAGGCCACCTCAGCCTCCCCTGACCAAACCGGTAGTGGAGCAGCTGTAAGTGATGGCCCAGCTGGAGGCAACGAGGTCATCTCTGCATCTGGAGCCAGGGCAGGCTCAGGCCCCTGACTCGGCCCAGCTGGTGTTTGTTGCAGGGGAACCTGTGCAGACTGGGACTCTTCAGGATCAGGCCCCAGACTTGGTTCAGATGATGCCTGAGGCAAAGGATCTGGTGCAGACTGAGTCTTCAGTCCGAGCCCGAGTCCCAGACCATCACAGTCATTAAGGTCTCTTGAAATGGTAAGCGACTCTTTTCACTTTGTCCTGCTTATCAACGGCCAAAAGGGAGGAGGAAGCTGAGTCCCTGAAGCCTGACAGCTGGGAAATAAAAGAGCTACATGGACCAATTGCCTTCCTTGGCAGCTTCTTCTGTACCATCCCCTTTGCCCAAATTCTTCCCCTTCACCCCACCAGGCACTGTTATGGTTATGGAAAAGGCTGCAGCGTAGTTCATTCTGAGTGCCCAAGCAGAAAGTTAAGCCTGAAGGTAGCAACAGAAGACTGAATGGGTCACATACAAAGAGGGCATCAACTTTCCAGACGGAGTCTTCAGACTGATAAGCTGGCTGAATTTCAAGGGGTTCATTAGGTCCTGATGTGTCCCAATTGGCTTGGAGTCAGCTGATTCTCTTCAGGCTGAAGCTGAAGTTTGGAAGACACTCTTTCCATAAGGACTGGTCTTCCCTCAGAGGTGACAGCCTGCTGATGGGGCAAGAGAATAGCCACTGAAGACCTTGGTTTAATACCTCCATTTGGTATATTATAGCTCCACCCCACCTTGCCAACAAAGGTCCGTATAGTAAAAGCTATGGTTTTCCCAGTAGTGATGTATGGGAGTGAGAGCTGGACCATAAAGAAGGCTGATCGCCGAAGAATGGATGCTTTTGAATTATGGTGCCGGAGGAGACTCTTGAGAGTCCCATGGACTGCAAGAAGAACAAACCTATCCATTCTTAAGGAAATCAGCCCTGAGTGCTCATTGGAAGGACAGATCGTGAAGCTGAGGCTCCAATACTTTGGCCACCTCATGAGAAGAGAAGACTCCCTGGAAAAGACCCTGATGTTGGGAAAGATGGAGGGCACAAGGAGAAGGGGATGACAGAGGACGAGATGGTTGGACAGTGTTCTCGAAGCTACCAGCATGAGTTTGACCAAACTGCGGGAGGCAGTGGAAGACAGGAGTGCCTGGCGTGCTCTGGTCCATGGGGTCACAAAGAGTCGGACACGACTAAATGACAAACAACAACAGAATCCTTTGTGTGCACTTTTTCTCCGGAAGATGCAGGTACGTTACAAATTCAAGATGGCAACTTCCAGTTAGATGCTTCCAAACCTCTACACAGACTTTTATAAATATATAAAGTTCAGCTCCGTTCCTGAAGCCTTGGTGGATTTGTAACTAACAAACAAACAAATAACCCAACGGCTCCCAGAAGCACACATTTAATTAACTTTCTTTATTGCGTTCCCCACAAGGAGCTTGTATTTACTTATATACAGCAGCAGTGTCAAATGCGAGGTATCAGAACATATAGAGAACTCATATTTGTCGCTATCTGTTTGGGGTTAAAACTTTAGGCCCAGTATCCACTGAGGAGCCAAACCTTTATGCAGGCTGCACCCCTACAACCTGCAGGGCATCACAGCATACCCTCCAATGTTCCTCAGATGAAAACAGGGACATTTTTCATCTCCTCGCAACTGACCCTCCTCGACTCCCCATTTATTTATTTTTGTTCCACCACCACTGAGCATTTCCTATCAGAAGAATGGCAAGTGCTGCCACCACATCAGTGGGACACAGCACACATGCCCTCCACTGTCCTGAGAAAATCCCTTAATCCCTATTTTATTTTATTCTTTGGTAGATTTACAAAAAGGAAAACACACACCAAGAACCAGAAAGGGGTAAGATTAGACATGGACACACAAAGCATTTCTTTCTTTCTTTCTTTCTTTCTTTCTTTCTTTCTTTCTTTCTTTCTTTCTTTCTATCATCAAGACTCTTTGTGACCACTGGGATCCTGCCAGAGCCTCACACCTCCTTCCAAAAGCCCAATGCCTCGCTAAATTGGATTTGGGAAGACAGCTTTGGGCTATGCCCCCACCTCAAATTTTGGCCTCGCATAGGGTGCCATATTAGCAAGGTCCACCACTGTAGAATGATGATGGCGATATTTTATTATTTATATGCTGACCTTCTGACTGGGTTGCCCCAGCCACTCTGGGCAGCTTCAAATATTAAAAACATTAAACACCAAACATTAGAAACTTCCCTATACAGGGCTGCCTTCAGGTATGCAACAACTGCAGCAAGAATACTCATTGCAAAGTATTGGAAGACACAAGATTTGCCCACCCTGGAAGAATGGCAAATGCAAGTGATCGACTATATGGAACTGGCAGAAATGACTGGCAGAATCCGAGACCTGGGAGAAGAGTTGGTGGAAGAGGACTGGAAGAAGTTCAAAGAATATCTCCAAAAACACTGTAAAATGTTTGAATGTTAAAATGATGTTGGATATAAAGAGAATAGGGCATCAGTGACATGGTAAAAAGAAATATGTAAAAATGTTTGGAAGAAAAAAGGGGTAAGACCAGAGTATTATTATGTCGAGACTAAACAAATGATATAAAGGATTAAGTTATAAAGAACATGTGATAAATGGTTTTAAAAGGAAAGGAAACTAAAGGCATAATAGGTTGAAATGTATAATATTGAATAAGACTGGAAAGAGGGTAGGGAATTGCTGAATTGGATTGTGTAAAGGGGAACACAGAAAAGGGAGATGTGAGGAAGTCAGGAAAGAGGGTTATAAAGATAGTAAGTAAGAAATAATCCTTTCTTTGTTTTTTGTTTTTCCTTTTTTATTATCTTTCCTTTTTGACTTTATATTATTTTTAAACTGTGTTGTTTTTGACTGTCTTTCCTTTTTGTTTTTCCTGATTGTGATGTTTGTTTTGTTGTGCAAAACCAATATATATATATATATATATATATATATATATATATATATATATACACAGGGCTGCCTTCAGATGTCTTCTAAAAGCCAGAGAGTTGTTTATTTCCTTGACATCTGTATGCTTCCAACATATGCTGGAAACCACAGAAGGGGAGAGTGCTCATGTGATTGGGTCTCACTTGAGGGTTCTCCCAGGCACATAGCTGTCAACCTTTCCCTTTTCTTGTGAGGAATCCTATTTGGAATAAGGGAATTTCCCTTTAAAAAAGGGAAATGTTGACAGCTATGCCCAGGCATCTGGGTGGCCTCTGTGAGAACAGGACACTGGGCTAGGTGGCCTCATCCAATACACTGTTCTTATGTTCTTAAGCACCTTGTGTTTTCAATGTCCTTAAATGCTTAGCCTTGGAGCATACAGTGGCTAAAAAGCCCTTTTCCATGCTGATTGGATGGCTTTAGCACACTTGAGACAGGGACCCTGCTGTGGAAATAGCAATGGGTCTTCAACCCTCTGTGACCACTGTATGTGGCCCCAAGAAGTTTGCCTACCAGGGGCTGTGGCCCTCAAGCTGAAAAGGATTCCACATTCCATGGATAGACCCCTCACCAATTCCAAACAGGAAGTGAGTTGGGAGCCAGTGTGGTGTAGTGGTTAAGAGCAGTAGTCTCGTAATCTGGTAAACCGGGTTCGCGTCTCCGCTCCTCCACATGCAGCTGCTGCGTGACTTTGGGCTAGTAACACTTCTCTTGAGTCTCTCAGCCTCACTCACCTCACAGAGTGTGTGTTGTGGGGGAGGAAGGGAAAGGAGAATGTTAGCCACTTTGAGACTCCTTAAAGGTAAAGGTAAAGGTACCCCTGACGGTTAGGTGCAGTCGAGGAATGACTCTGGGGTTGCGGTGCTCATCTCGCTCTATAGGCCGAGGGAGTCAGCGTTTGTTTGCAGACAGCTTCCGGGTCATGTGGCCAGCATGAGTAAGCCACTTCTGACGAACCAGAGCAGCAGAAACACCATTTACCTTTCCGCCGGAGCGGTACCTATTTATCTACTTGCACTTGACGTGCATTCAAACTGCTAGGTGTGCAGGAGCTGGGACCGAACAACAGGCACTCACCCTGTTGTGATGATTCAAGCCACTGACCTTCTGATCGGCAAGCCAGTGTGGTGTAGTGGTTAAGAGTGGTAGACTCATAATCTGGTGAACCGGGTTCGCTTCCCCGCTCCTCCACATGCAGCTGCTGGGTGACCTTGGGCTAGTCACACTTCTCTGAAGTCTCTCAGCCTCACTCACCTCACATAGTGTTTGTTGTGGTGGAGGAAGGGAAAGGAGAATGTTAGCCGCTTTGAGACTCCTTCGCGTAGTGGTAAAGCAGGATATTAAATCCAAACACTTCTTCTTCTTCTTCTAGGCTCTGTGGTTTAGACCACAGTGCCACCCACATCCCTTAGGGTAGTGATAAAGTGTAGACTCCTTCGGGTAGTGATAAAGCGGGATATCAAATCCAAACTCTTCTTTTTCCCCCTGAGTTAAAAAAGAAGTGAGTGGGTAAGCTATCAAGCCCTCATTCCCCCCACTAAGGGGGTGGTTAGTTCATCCATCCTGAGACATTACGAGAGCGAGAAAACAAATCAAGTGTTAGCAATGATCTGGAAGGAGAATAGAAACAAACCAAGCATCGCTCTGTTTATAGAACACTCCAAATACATTATAATTCAATATCCCTTCTCATCCCTTTCCTTGGATACTGTTTACTTAATGGAGCCAAGCCGCACATTTTGAACAATTGCCCCACTCCTCGTGGGATGCTATTCTTAGGCTTTTCCTGATGTCACCAACGTGAGTCTTAGATGTCTGCTTACATCTGAGCAAACGG
This sequence comes from Podarcis gaigeae, assembly GCF_964106915.1. Lineage (NCBI taxonomy): Eukaryota > Metazoa > Chordata > Lepidosauria > Squamata > Lacertidae > Podarcis > Podarcis gaigeae. The sequence continues at coordinate 7,788,766 of NC_139688.1, forward strand.
GAAGGAGCATCATGTTCCCCGATGACCTTTGCAAGCCCACGTAGGAAACATGTAATTTTGACAGTAACTGAAGCAATCCTTCAGAGAAATCCCCTCTGTTGTGAGAGCTACGGGGCTTACTAAGCAAGGCGATTTGTGAATTAGAGTAAATCAAGCCACAGGGGAGCAGAGGAGATTAGAGCTTTGCATACCTCTGAAGATGGCAGTTTCAACAGCAGGGGCTAAGTGTTTGTGCAAGAAAATGGTCACTAACGTAACAGGTGGGAGATATTACGTTTTACTGCTGTGTAATAAAAGTCTCTTTATGACTGATTTATAAAGAGGAAAACCTTCAAACCTCTCCTTTTGGAAAAGTCAAGGTTAGAGACTTGCTCATACATTTTCTTTTTTTGCTGTTCTGTATTTGTTCACAGCAAATACTGTGGTAAAGGTAAAGGACCCCTGACCATTAGGTCCAGTCGTGGCCGACTCTGGGGTTGCGGTGCTCATCTCGCTTTATTGGCAGAGGGAGGCGGCGTACAGCTTCTGGGTCATGTGGCCAGCATGACTAAGAGCAGCGAACCAGAGCAGCGCACGGAAACACTGTTTACCTTCCCGCTGGAGCGGTACCTATTTATCTACTTGCACTTTGGCGTGCTTTCGAACTGCTAGGTTGGCAGGAGCAGGGACTGAGCAACGGGGGCTCACCCCGCCGCGGGGGTTCAAACCGCCGACCTTCTCATCGGCAAGTCCTAGGCTCTGTGGTTTAACCCACAGCACCACCCACATCCCACCAATACTGTGGTAACTATTAGCAAAATAGTTCCCAAGACTGCTTGTTTTATCTTGGCACACCCCACGTGTCACTTTTTTCAGGATGACGAGGAACCATTAATGAGCACTTTGGGGGCTCAGTCGACCAGCTACAAATCCCCCTAACAGTTACCTTGCCCAACCCTCATTTTATCACCTTCTTTTGTCAGAAGGTGAAATCAAGATGCACAACTTCCATAGCAGTTCCCTGATCCACCAAGCTTATAACTCTATCAAATAAAGAAATGAGATTCATGTGGCATGACTTGTTTTCGAAAAGCCCATGCTTAGTGATCACAGCATCCTTTTCTATGGGCGCACAAACTGACCATTTAATTATCTTTTCTAGGACCTGATGTTTGCAAATTGGACTACCTGTTTAATTCCACGCAGGCCATGCTGAATGCCTGTGCTAATTGTGGAAAAGTTTGCTCTGAAAGGCAAGAACAGAAAGGACAATGGAATAAATTCCAGATAATGAAGATGCAAATTGGCTACGAAGCTCCACGGAACTGACCCTGCCGCCAATACACACACACACACACACACAGAGACACAACTGACCTTTTGGCTTGGAAATAAAAATCACCCCCCACCAATGGCCACCCACACCAAGGATATAATTAGATGGATAAAGAGCAAATATGGGTGAAGCCAAACATACTGTAATAGGTAGCAATTATATCTATTAATGGACCGTGGGCTGATCCAGCAAAGGCAGGTAAAAGTGGGTGCTTGCCAAGAACAAAAGTATTATCATGACTTACAGAGGAGAGAGGGATTTGATTGGACAGCTTTTTGCAACAGACCTGATCCAGTGCTCTTAATCTGCTCGCTGACCAGAACATAACTCCCAGATGGATTACACATTTCTTCAGATTTTGTGTATTTTAAGTAGAACAGAGCAGGGGAACCTGTAGCCTCCTAGATGTCACTGAACTCCAATTCCTATCATTCCCCACTCCCACTCTTTAGTCAGTATGGGCAGTGGGCAGGGATGATGATGATGATGATGATGATTTATTGAATTTATATGCCGCTCTATGGGACGCGGGTGGCACTGTGGGTTAAACCACAGAGCCTAGGACTTGCCGATCAGAAAGTCGGCAGTTCGAATCCCCACGACGGGATGAGCTCCCATTGCTCGGTCCCAGCTCCTGCCCACCTAGCAGTTCGAAAGCACCTCAAAGTGCAAGTAGATAAATAGGTACCACTCCGGCGGGGAGCAAGATGAGCACCGCAATCCCAGAGTCGGGGTCCTTTACCTTTACCTTTATGCCGCTCTATAACTGGAGGTCTCAGGGCAGTTCACAGAAATTTGCACCACCGGGCGGGGGAGGGGCAACCCCCACCCTGGGTGTCAAAGATGTGTAGAAAATGAATGCAATGTAAAGCCTAGCGAGCCCCCTCTTAAGTTTGAAAAGTGCGTTCAGCTGTTTGGCCACTTCCAAAGCTTTTGGTGCTAGAAGCTGCTTTGAATCAATAGCTATTTCATTCATTTCTCTCATTTCATTCATGTGTTCTGTCATTCACTTGGGCCACAGAAAACATGAATGGGAGCTGCATAAGAACTCTCTCCCCACTAGTTTTGGAAACTTAGCTGAGCACCCTCTGCAGCTTCTGCCTGGCATCTCAAGCCAGTCTTGACCTTAGCAGCTTGTGTCTTTAAAATGATCCTTGGAGTATAAGAAGATGTTTTGAGAAATGTGGACTGAACACACCCCACGCTGCTCCCTGAAAACTGTGGACATCATCCTGTTTTCTCACTCTATGTTTGCTTTTTTGATGAATAGTGGATGGCTTTTCCTCGGGCTGCCCACAGCTGTGTCCCATTCAGCAGTCAGCTCAGAACGACCAGAGGCTCAGAAGAGAGAGTGCATTGCATGATGCCTTAATGTATTTAAACTAGACGTTCGAAGAAGAGACACTAAGGACTAGCAACTTCTCTCATCTTTGCTCAAGTAGCATTCCATTGCCTGAGGTATAGGTGCCAGGAATCAGACCCAGAGTCAAGGAGCCAGGGACAAAGAAGAAGATACCCAAAACTACCACAACATTACTACTAACTACAGTATATGCGGGTGGTGCTGTGGGTTAAACCACAGAGCCTAGGACTTGCTAATCAGAAGGTTGGTGGTTCGAATCCCCGTGACGGGGTGAGCTCCCGTTGCTCGGTCCCTGCTCCTGCCAACCTAGCATTTGAAAAGCACCTCAAAGTGCAAGTAGATAAATAGGTACCGCTCTGGCGGGAAGGTAAACGGCGTTTCCATGCGCTACTCTGGTTCGCCAGAAGCGGCTTAGTCATGCTGGCCGCATGGGAAGCTGTACGCCGGCTCCCTCGGCCAGTAAAGCGAGATGAGTGCCGCAACCCCAGAGTCGGCCATGACTGGACCTAATGGTCAGGGGTCCCTTTACCTTTTACACTATACTAGTTTTCCAGAAGAGCTGGCAATAGATAACTGGGGTAAGTAGAGCCAGCCCTGAGCCTGCGAATTCTTCATCCCACCCCCCACCCCCAGAACAAGAATGGTGGAGACCGCCTTCCTATCCTGACCCCTCCAGGGAGGAGGAAGAAGTATAGATTTACAACAGGGGAGGTTGCAGCTCACAGGCAGATGAGGGGGAAAGCTGGGAAATAATGGGAGAGGAGGCAGTACTGGAATGGCAGCTGGCTGACACAGTGTCTTTAGAAAGCATTCCAGATGCCCCATCTCCCAGGACCTGGCAAGCCTTGAAAGCAGGAGAGCAAAGAGCTCAAAGACAGAGGGCAGGTAGCAGCACCTGTAGAAGTGATGAATGAAGAAGTGGGAGAGACAGGGTGTGTGTGTGGAGATTCACTCGGGACAATGCCATTATCTAAGAGGCTGGGTTTTATAGCCTCTCTCTGTAATATTGAAATAAAAAAGGACAGTAAGAAACTTTTACTTGTTTTTATACGTTCCTGGGCAACCAGCTGGGAGCCGCTGACAGTATCCTAGCAGATGGGGATGCTAATCAGGCTTGAGGGTTGCATTCTGTCATAGGAAACCCTTGGGGGAGGGCATGTGCTCATAGGGGGTGGGGCCAGAGGCAGGAGAGGCAGGGTGGAGTAATGGATGTAACTCATTCTGAAGCACGTGAACGTAAGCAGGTACTTGCTTGGTGTTAAATAAGGATCAGGCAGACTCAGCAATAGAGAATAAGAAGGTGAAGTTTATTGCCAGGCAATAAGGACCCAGTTTGGAATCTCTTCCAAAAGGAACTGGGACCCCGATTGACAGAAATCCAGAGGTCTTTATACCTGAGCAGATCACAGGAAATCATAGATCATGAGACAACCATGAGGCAGTCACGACATTGCCAGCAAAAATTAGCCAATTAGCAAGCTTCTTGCCATGCTACCAGCTCCTGGTCAAGCACTGGTCAAGCACGGAGTTCTAGTTCTGCTTTCTGATGCTTGCAGTGACGCTCTGTCTAACCTCTCCCCTAGTTATGACAGGACAGAGAGTTTGGAGATTTTGTGGTTTTGCTCTTCCTGTTCTGTGGATTAATTTAGCCTGTATCTGAGGGGATTTTGTACCAGAATCTCTGATTCACGTCTTCCCCTTGTCCAGGGTACACGGATGTTTGTAGGGGAAAGGTCGGCTCCTAATTTTGCTGTTTCAAGCAGTATGCAATTAGCTAAGGCACAGCTTCCCTTTGATTCAAAATGGATTATGAAATACTGTAAGCCCTGATTATGTGTGAGCATATATGAATATATTGATTACTGATAACTGATTATATGGATAGCATAGGGGTAGCCCTTCTTCTTTGCCTCAATTCTTCTGTATGACAGGTTACATTCAATGAGTCCTTTTTTGGGGTGGGAACGCAGGGGTACGTATACCCCTAGGCATTTTGTGAATCTATGTTTGGCCTCGTTGAGGGGCAGTATTTCAACATGAATAGGAAAATGAGAGTACCCCTAAACATTTTTTTTAAAGCATTGCATTCAACCATGCAAAATCCAGAGTTTTCTGCACACACCTCCATCTAGGCAAGCAAGAGACATAATCCCAGATCAAGGACACAATCTGGCCAGACAAAAGTGTTAGAATTCCTGCTCCATGATTGCAGTCATGGGGTTTTTGTCTTTCACATGGCGGTGTATGTTTTGACTCCACAGAGTGGGAAGTGAAGGAGACAGGATGTTTGTGTTCCTGTGTTCCGTGAAGTGGGACTATTGTCCTTTGTTATTTTTCTCTTTGCTGTCTGATGCTAGAGAGAGAGGGAGCCATGTTGCAGTGCTCCGTGTGTGTTAATATGTAAATAAAGTGGATTAGCCCCAATGCTGAGTTGCTGAGGTCTGTCACACAAGCTGCAAAGACTCTGCAGATCCCTAATTGTGCCGGTGTCTGTTGGTATCGGTCGCTGTGATGTTCGGGCTGAAGAAAGCTTATGAAGCTCCCAAACGATTGACCAGGAGGAAGAAAACATGCCAGTTGGTCATGTGTCTCTACCAGGGTCCTACTCGAGTGTAGGCTGAACTCCTGACAAAAAGAAGGGCATAAGATGGCGAGTGTGTGGTGTGTGGCCTATAAGAATCCTGATGGCTCGATAGAGAATGCAAGAAGGCTGCTTTCTGCTCACGGACCTGGGGTTCCTCACCCCTGTTCCGGAGATCTTCTGCCTTTCAGTAGAGGCAACACTGAACAAGATAAACCAATGGTCTGACGTGGTATGAGACAGGTTCCTGTGTTCCTCTAGCTCCTGGCACTCATGGTAGCTAAACACAGAGCAAAAGGCTCCCGGTTTTTCTCCAGGATGACCGTTTTTTCACCTGGCATCAAGTTTTGTGTTTGCATCTTCTACAACAGCAGCAAGAGTCTTGATAGCACAAGGATGGAAGAACGAGGAAATCCCAACGAAAAAACAGTGGCAAGAAAAATGGATGAGCTACGCAGAGCTGGCTAAATTGACATACAAATTGCGGGACAAGGACAACTGTGACTTTAAGGAAGAATAGGAGATTTTTTACAAATTATCTAAAAAGACAACAAAATGAACTGGATTGCTTGGCAGGTTTTGAAGAAACATACACAAATTTATTGGTTGATAACATGGTAGATAGATAATGTAAGGATATGTATAATTTTATAACATGCAGAGAATAATATGTGCTGAGAAATTAGAGACAGATGCTGAGGGAAGGTATCGGGAGGGGAGGGTTTGATGTGGGTGGGAAAAAAGGGGGAAATAATGAATGTGATATGTTTTGATATTTTGTTATGTTGAAATTGCTAATAAAAACACTTTAAAAAAGTTTTGTGTTTGCATCTTGCATTTACAGAATTGCAGACCGCCCTGACTCTAGCTACCCTTGTCTTTTAATCTCAGCCAAAGCATCTGTTGTGGTCAGTTGATTGTGCTCTATTAGAGCCCTGGTTCCTTTTATAGGAATGGAGCTGCCGAAAAAGATGCAGCCAGTGGCCAGCTTGTGCCATGATCACCGTGTGAATAATGCCACCCTCATGGTAAATCAGCCTTCTAACCTGAAAAAAACAAACAAACAAACAAACAAACAAGAAACAATTACAGGCCCAGCTGGCATCCTTTCTGCATGATGTCTACATAATTGGTCTACTGAAGATGTGAATTTTTCTCCTTCACTCATCTTCCCAGCTTCAATTCCTTTCACTCACACAAAATACAGAAATCTGCTTCCTGCCCAGGAGGGCTCTATTAAATAGTGGGTGGACATAGCAGATGACACAGAGATTTCTCCAAGTAGTTCTTTATAAGTAAGCTGGAACTGAACTGAACAGCAAACAGCTCAGCCGGCCTGTTTTTATAGGCAGCCGACTGTCAACTTTGTAACAATAACTACCCAGGGTTTCCCACCTAAATTAACTGACGTAGACCTGAGTGAAAACTATATACATGATACTCCTGGTGGCCAGGGTGAGAACTTCAATACATAACAGGCTCCATGTTCAGATCCCAGAGACCACAGGCGTGGCAAATATTCATTACAGCACCGCGAACTTTGTTTTCAACACATTTCTTATCCTCGAAGAAGGGGAATCATGAATTAAGTACTAAAGCAAACGAACTTTTCCTTCCCACTGGCTGTCAAATGAAAGAGCAGTGAAAAAGTTGTGACTCACGGTAATCTCCTCTGTGGGCAGAGGGCAATTTTGTTTTGGGGAGGAAACATACATTATGCTGCATGCTTCGCAGGGGAGGCAGCCAATGCTTCTGCTGTCAGATTTTAACAGGATTATGATCCCCCCCACTGCATCACATCCATTGGTCAGCGGGTTCACAGACCTCTGAGTTTTGTACATGTATATGTGAGTTTTGTGCAATAAACTATGTTGTTGTTTCAATTAATTTGCACAAGGGTGTACAATTCCATGATTCTATTTTATGATGGGGGTCTTTTCTAGCCCTGGGAATAGAACCAGGGAACATGCTGCCACTAAGCAGGGGCTCTTCTCTAACATAGAATCATAGAGTTGGAAGAGACCACAAGGGCCATCGAGTCCAACCCCCTGCCAAGCAGGAAACATAGGAAGCTGCCTCATAGCGAGTTTGACCATTGGTCCTTAAAGCTCAGTATTGTCTACACAAACTGGCAGCAGCTCTCCAGGATTCTTTTCCTGACCTATCTGGAGAGGCCGAGGATTGGACCTGGGACTTTCTGCATGAAAATTACCATTTTTTTTTTGCTCTATAAGACACACTTTCCCCCTCCTAAAAAGTAAGGGGAAATGTGTGTGTGTCTCATGGAGCGAATGCAGGCGGGAGGCTCTGTCAGCGCTCCCTTTAAAGAGCTGTGTGGAGTGTGTGTGCGGTTCTTTGGGGCTTTCCCCCAAGGGAAAAGCCCCCAAGAGCTGCACACACACACTGCGTGCTCTTTAAAGGGAGCACGGCTCTTGGGGGAGCCTTAGCTGCGTGCAGCCTCTCCCGGGCAGGGGATGAAGGCTCCACTTGCCCGGGAGAGGCTACGCGTGGCTAAAGAAGAAGCTAGGACAGTGAGCAGGATCCTGCTGGCTGTTCTAGCTTCTGGCTTAGCCACACGAAGCCTCCGCAGGGGAGTGGGGAGCCTTCATCCCGCTCCCCTGTGGAGGCTTTGTGCGGCTATCCCTGGCTTTTGCGGGAGGTGGGGGAAGGGACAGAGCGCGCAGCTCTGTCCCTTCCCCCACCTCTCAGAAAAGCCCCCAAGAGCTGCGCTCCCTTTAAAGAGCGTGCAGCTCTTGCGGGAGGAAAGCCAATAGGCTTGCTTTCGCTGAAGCCAGGAGGGCAAGAGGGATCGGTGCACACTAAGCCTCCTGAGCGAAGATGGTCTTAGCTAAGGATGCTTTGTGTTCCTTTCTTATTTCTTGTTTTCCTCCCCTAAAAACTAGGTGTGTCCAATCGTCCGGTGTGTCTAATAGAGCAAAAAATACGGTAAGTGCTCTCCCCCTGAGCTATGGCTCTCCCTCAGGCTTACAAATAGATAGACACTACATCAGTCATCAGTCCCATTTAACATGAAGATTGAAATTGTGAGTGTGTGTGTGCAAGTTATGTTCTTCTATTTCCTCTCCAAAATATGAAACGGTGTTTTTTTCCACAGCCCAGTGCATTCAGTCAAATTGCGGAGAGGTGGCAATTTATTCTGAATGGCACCTCGCACAGGTTGTTAAAACAAACGCACACAAACCACATCATTTCCGAAATCAATTTCAGTTGATGGGTGACCATTATTTATCCCCCACCTTCTGAAATACTTTATACAGGGAATGCTCTCTTGGGTGCTTGGGGAACGCAAGCAATTTGTACCAGACTCTACAATTTCAACTTGAAAGCAATCATTTGTGAAGGGTTGCAAAATCATTTCTTTCTTTCTTTCTAAATCCAGGAGATATGTTTTCTGATGCTTGTCAGGTGGGAAGCATGCTTGAACTTAGCCGATCTGTTGTCTCACAATAACACCTCGGGGAGCATAGTGCTTGAGTGGGCTATGAAGCTTGGCTCTCAGAAATGAACTCTCCCAGTGGCCTCTTTAAGCCACAACATCTCAGCATCTTAATTTCACACCTGCATCTGTTTTATGATTGGTTGGTTGGTTGGTTTATGCCACTTACTACTCGAATTAGCTTCTAAGCAGTTTACAAAATAAAAGACTCAAAACCAATTTAAATCCATGAACAAAGTTCGCAATAAAACAGCAACCACAAAAACACAACAAAACAAAACAGGAGATCCATGTCCAGGTCAAGGGATCAGGAGAGTGCTTGTGTAAAGAGGTGTGTTTTCAAAAGCCGGCAGTACAGTGGTACCTCTGCTTAAGAACTTAATTCATTCTGGAGGTCCGTTCTTAACCTGAAACTGTTCTTAACATGAGGTACCACTTTAGCTTATAGGGCCTCCCCTGCACGATTTCTGTCCTCATCCTGAAGCAACTTTCTTAACCCAAGGTACTATTTCTGGGTTAGCGGAGTCTGTAACTTGAAGCGCCTGTAACCCGAGGTACCACTGTATGCCAATATAGATGGCGGTCTCTTGAATTTCAGCAGGGAGAGCATTCCATAGACCTGGTGCACTCTGTGAAAAGCTCTCCCATTGCGTTACTGTTAATCATCAGGTGACAGCAAGGCTAAATGGGTTTTCTTTGCTGAACTTAATGCCATTACAGGCATTAAGTGACACTGGGAGTCTTTTCGACTAAAGATAGTGTAAGAATATCTGAAATGAATTCATGAACGAATAAAGTGCAGAGTTAGAATTCTTAATAACACATATGCACACAAAAACATACCATATCCAATCTTTGATTTTATAATCAGTCAAGGCATAATTGAGAAATGAACACAGTTCTATGAGTAAGCATTTATTTTATTTTTTTTAAATAATATTTATTGAAAATTTCCAAATGTAACAAAAAAAAGAAAAAGAAAAAAAAGTAAAACATCCACTTTAAACCTTATTTTCATTAGCATCTTTCCAGGACTTCCCCACCCCACCCCCTTTTGTATTCCAGTTCCTTCAAATAGATTCAGCAAGTTCTTACCCCAAATTTTGGACTTATTATCATCAACCCAATGTTAAAGATATTTTCCCATCCCCTAAAATCGACCCCTGTTCCCTTCCACGGGTTCCCCTCTTTAATATGCAGAACAGAATAGGATAATAAGAATAAAAAATAAAGTATAGTTTTACACCCTTTGGATTCCAAATTTCCCTCCCCCCTTTCCCGGTTGCATTCCCCAATGTCCATCAATGTCTGCTGTCATCCTGGAGATCCCACATCTAGGCCGAAATCCTTCACAAATCCACTTTGCCGTCTTTTTAATAGTCTTTTGCCGTCTTTTGGTCGTCTTTAGTTTCGAACATCCAATCTTGGAAGGACTCTATCTCAAGAAGGTCCATTTTTTCCATCCAGATCTCTATATTTAAGAGTAAAAACTCCAATTTTATTTCTTTAGACCTTTCAAATCTGGATGTCCCAAATGTTCCCACTTCCAGCTTTGTCCAATTATTGTTGTTCTTGTTGTTCTTGTTGTTCTCTCTCCTCACTTTCCTCTGGTTTCTTTTCCTGCTCCACTGAAAAAATGTTCTAATTCCAAAAGCTTCTAATTCCTCTACAGAGGCTTTGTTATTCAGGAACAAAACCTTACGTCAAGTCCCTTCCATTCTTCAATAGATAAATCTATTGTCTCCTTTAGTGTAGAGACCTCTGTAGACAAAATAGTGTTCCATTTCTGCAGTTTTCCCAGGAGATAAAAAGTCCTATTCAAATTCCATGCCAACAATACTTGTAGTGTTCCACAGCCCCTCTAGAGGGATTATGGTAACTCAGTTTCCTTCCAGATCACACCCAACAGTCAAAGTAACTTGTTATCCCTTGTTTTCAACAATTTATATCAAATTGTAACAAATGTAACCGGCAAAGCGCTCGTAACAGAGTTCTCTTTTTATTCTTCAACTTTGACAGCTCCTTTGACAGCTGTCAAAGCTTCTATTTCTCCTCACCAGGCGCTCTCGCGGCTCGCTCCCGGTTCCCAGGGGGGGGGGTTGCATTTTTGCTCATACGTTCCACTTTTCTCCTCCAGCACAGTCTTATAATTTTCCATCGTGAAATTAATAACTTTATCAATATAAGGTGGCTCTCGATCTTAGTTGTCAAATCCTTTGCTTTAAATCCTCTACAACAGGGGGGAGACGGACTTCCTTTTTGCACCTCCCCCGCTCGCTTCGAATTTTTTCAAAAATTTTTTTCCCTTTTAAGTCCGATTTCCGATTACTCACGGGTTGTTCTTTTTAGTCCAGATTTTCAATGGAAGAAGTCAGCGCTCTCCGTCAAATGGCATGCGACTTCGCTTGGCAGGGGAAGCGGAGGACTCATAGCACCACACCACCCCCCGTCCCCCGCTCCGGAGCCTTTAGAAAGGCTCCTTTGCGGGTCGGGGGGGCGCAAACGGTGCCCGCCGCGTCACCATGTCCATGGGTTTCAGCGCCCATGGTTTTTGAGGGTCCCCGTGTCGCTGGCGCGGTAGGACCCAGCCCCTGCCGAGCAGGCTCCCTCCGGAGCTCGGAGGGAGTCCGCCATTCGGCGATGGCGCCAACCCGGAAGTCCCTATGAGTAAGCATTTATTTCCTGTTGATTGATCACACATTGGAGAGCAAAGTAAATAAATATGCAACAAAGAAACAGTAACATTGGGATTCTAACCATAAATACATGTATGAGAAAGTAACTTCCATTGCATCTGGGATAGGGAAGCGGACTTAGTTCTGAAGACTGAATGGTGACATTGTAATTCACAAAGACAAATTCTCAATGAGGGGAATATTCCTTTGTTAGTCATTTTGGACTCACAGCTGGCCATGATGGCGCAGGTCAGTTCTGTGTCCAGAGCAGCTGTCTATTTTGTCCAGGGCAGCTGTCTCTATTTTGGTTACGTTTTGGTTGCTGCTTTTGTGTACAGTAGAACCTTGGTTCCTGAATGGCTTAGTTGCTGAACAAATCAGCTCCTGAACGCTGCAAACCCGGAAGTAAGTGTTCCGGTTTGTGAACATTTTTCGCACCTGATGCAGTTTCTGCTTGAGAGCAGAATTGATTAAGTTTGAGAACCAAGGTACCACCGTACTTTCATGCTTCTTTCCCCCCCTTTTTTCCTTTTGTTTAGTCATTTAGTGGTGTCCGACTCTTCGTGACCCCATGGAGCATGCCAGGCACTCCTGTCTTCCACTGCCTCCCGCAGTTTGGTCAAACTCATGCTGGTAGCTTCGAGAACACTGTCCCACCATCTCGTCCTCTGTTGTCCCCTTCTCCTTGTGCCCTCAATCTTTCCCAACATTAGGGTCTTTTCCAGGGAGTCTTCTCTTCTCATGAGATGGCCAAAGGATTGGAGCCTCAGCTTCAGGATCTGTCCTTCCAGTGAGCTCTCAGGGCTGATTTCCCTCAGAATTGATAGGTTTGATCTTCTTGCAGTCCATGGGACTCTCAAGAGTCTCCTCCAGCACCAGAATTCAAAAGCATCAATTCTCTGGCGATCAGCCTTCTTTATAGTCCAGCTCTCACTTCCATACATCACTACTGGGAAAACCATAGCTTTAACTTTTGATTCAAATACATCTGTACAGTTTATTCCATTTTTGGTCTGGCTCCGGTTTCTTTCTCATTGCCACCGCTAACTCACTGGAGAAAGCTCACTAGAGTGAGATTTCAAACCTATTTTTGTATACGGACTCTTCAAGCTGCAGCCATCAGGGATTTTAAAATTGTAACAAAGTGTATTTCTAGGAACAAGTTTTCCCTTTGAGTATAATTCTCAGATCTAAGCAAAGAAATCAGCGATGCGTAAAACGTAGTAAGTGCACTGGGACGTGAAGGCTGCAGTCCTAAATGTACTTACCAGGAAGGTGAATTCTATTGAACACCAGGGGACTTAAAGTCAAAGGAAACCCATACCTGATTGTAAGTGTAATTTAAAAAAGAAGAAGTAAATGGGTAGTTAAGCAATGAGGTATAGCAGGACAATACAACGATGGAGCGATAAGCCAATCAGAGCAATAGGGTGTACAAATCTGTAAGGTTACAAAGTTCTCCTTTGGCATAATTGTCTGCTGTGCTATTTGGAAAGGTTTAATTTAGATTTCAGCTGGTTTTCATACAAAACAATCAATTTTTTTGGGGGGGGGATTCTAAGAGGGTATTCTAACCTCCAAAACAGTTCATTGAGGATGGAATAGGCCATTGAATGGGGAAAAGCGGGGGTCCAGGGATGGTTGTGTGTGTGTGAAGATTCTTGGAAAAGTGTACAGCTGGATGGCTGGCACTCTGAAAAGCAGCAGCTTATTTGTTGTTGTTTAGTCGTTTAGTCGTTTCCGACTCTTCGCGACCCCATGGACCAGAGCACACCAGGCACTCCTGTCTTCCACTGCCTCCCGTACTTTGGTCAAACTCATGTTGGTAGCTTCAAGAACTCTGTCCCACCATCTCGTCCTCTGTCATCCCCTTCTCCTTGTGCCCTCCATCTTTCCCAACATCAGGGTCTTTTCCAGGGAGTCATCTCTTTTCGTGGCCAAAGTATTGGAGCCTCAGCTTCATGATCTGTCCTTCCAGTGAGCACTCAGGCCTGATTTCCTTCAGAATTGATAGGTTTGATCTTCTTGCAGTCCATGGGACTCTCAAGAGTCTCCTCCAGCACCAGAATTCAAAAGCATCCATTCTTTGGCAATCAGCCTTCTTTATGGTCCAGCTCTCACTTCCATACATCACTACTGGGAAAAGCAGCTCATACTGCAGCATTTTATTGCAGATTCCATTTGCCTTCAGCACTGAGAGTACGAAAAAGGCAGTCACCCCTTCTTCTCTTTTGTTCCCAAGCCGAGTCCCTTTAAGATTTCTTTCAGGTGCTGGGAAGCAGCGTAGCACACCTGAGCGCGAAAGTCCAATTACACGTAGGACAATAGGACCCAGGGCTGTTCTTCCTCCTTGGACTCCTGTTTTATTCTGCTTCTCTGATACGTCTGTTGCAGAAGAGAGACGCTCCAATTAATTTATGCACGGCAAGGGAACAATCTCCGAGCCCAGAGTTATTTGTCAGCTTCACAATCAGGGCATGCGCTCAACAATGGGCGCCTGCCAAAGGAGAACTGTCTGCTTGCAAACAAATTGCAGGAACATGGGGTGTGCGTGGGGGGGGGGGGATTGCAGCAGTGGAATGCAGAGTTAAGAGACTGGGAAGCAAATTGGAGCAGTTCCTTGAGAGACAGCATCTCAAACACACAGAGACAACACTGGAGCTCTTCTCCTTTGATCAAGCAAAGCAGAGCATGCTGGGAAATGGCATTTTTGCTGGCTGGAGAGCACCAGCAAGAGCAGTACGGGCCCCTCTCATTCACTTTAATGATGTACTTCCATCTGCTCTACAGAGATAGCATCTCACCTGTAATTGGGATATTTAGAATGACTTTGGTGCACTTAACTGCAAATGTCAAGAAATAGTGGGGGGTCAGAAGCAGCCGATGAGGGGAACGGGCTTTGAACCGCCGTAACTTTTTTCAAATGATGACGTTCCAAAGTCCGCTCCTCAGATGAGGGGAGCAGGCTTTGAACCATCATAACTTGTTTATCGTTAAAATTTGTTTGCTATGTAAGCTTAGATAATAAAAACGCATCTGTTTTAAAACAGCTAATGAAAAGGAGTAATGAAAACAAATGTCAAGAAAGGAGGGTAAGAAGTCAAGAAGAAATTATGTATTTATTTAAAAAAACCTGTACAGTGGTACCTTGGGTTACAGATGCTTCAGGTTACAGACTCTGCTAACCCAGAAATAGTACCTTGGGTTAAGAACTTTGCTTCAGGATGAGAACAGAAATCGTGCGGCAGCAGTGGGAGGCCCTATTAGCTAAAGTGGTACCTCAGGTTAAGAACAGTTACAGGTTAAGAACGGACCTCCAGAATGAATTAAGTTCTTAACCCGACGTACCACTGTATATGATTACTGTCGTGGTCCAGTGCTGTTCAGCCATGGCAGAGCTCAGAGGCAGAAGCCAGTTAACCAGTCAAATCTGAGGGGCGTACTTGCCTGGAGGCAGAGTCTGTATACAAGGTCCAGTCCAGTCCTAAGGTCAGGGGTATCTCAGTTCACGTAGTCAAACTATCCAAGGGTGAAGAAAGCCGAGGGTTCAAGGTCACAAGAAGCAGCAAAGTCTTGTTTCCAGAAACTGACCGAGGCTGAAGACCTTCCTGAAGAAAGCTGGCCAGCTGGTTCTCCTCAGGAGCAAGAAGGCTGATCAGCAGCAGGTGGAGTTACTTCGTAGGAGAGCGAGAGCCATAGTTTAACCATATGCTGTCTAGATGCCGGGCGCCATTTTGAATCAATATGGTGGACCAAAATGTCATCATCATCATCATCATCATTTTATTGTATGCTGCCTTTCCATAGTTGAACCTGTGCCCAAGGTGGCTTACAACATGACAAGATTTACATAATTCCAAATATAACAGAAGTCAGAAGCAATAATGTTATGTACTGAGTTGAATAGGATCCAAAATGCAGCAGTCTGATTGGTCCTAGAACAATAGGACCCAGAATGCAGCAGTCTGATTGGTCCACAGGAGTCACCCAGTCCAGCTCCAGGTGGAAGATAATCCGCAACCTGATTGGCCTACAGGAGAATCCCAGAATTAGCCAATCATGTGGTGCCCATTGTGTAAATAATGTATATAAAGCAGACATTCTGGAGGAACTTCCATTCCTCCTCAACACTATGAGCTGAATAAAGAGCATGAAATCCATCCATATTTCAAATAAATAAAACAAATCAAAAGGTACACAACCAAATGGAAACAAATTCCACGTCAATCATAAGATCTAAAACTAAAGATATAACAATAAGATCAATAACAGCAACAGCTCTCTCAATCAACCTCCTTTAAACAATATTCCAGCCCAAGAATCTGTTCAACAGTCTCAGTTTTTGTAGCTGGAGTCAGTCCTCACTCCACTCTCCCAAGTCAGATGGGAAAGGGCCAGCAAGGCAGGGTGCAGGACTTCCAGGGCTCACAGCCAAGATAGTCTCATTTAAAACAACACCCCCCAAAATTAAAAACAAAACATGACTTTGGCGTGACCTCATCCCATTTTTAGGGATGCGAGTGGCGCTGTGGGTTAAACCACAGAGCCTAGGGCTTGCTGATCAGAAGGTTGGTGGTTTGAATCCCCGTGACGGGGTGAGCTCCTGTTGCTCGGTCCCTGCTCCTGCCAACCTAGCAGTTTGAAAGCACACTGGTGCAAGTAGATAAATAGGTACCACTCTGGCAGAAAGGTAAATGGCGTTACTGTGCTCTGCTCTGGTTCGCCAGAAGCGGCTTAGTCATGTTGGCCACATGACCCAGAAGCTGTATGCCAGCTCCCTCGGCCAATAAAGCTGAGTGCCACAACCCCAGAGTCGACCATGACTGGACCTAATGGTCAGGGGTCCCTTTATCTTTACCCATCCCCCCCTTTTTTTTTGCACAGCAAGCCCAAACTCACATATCACATGACCCTCTTTAAAAGCACCATCTTTATTGGTTTCTGCAAATACTTGGGCAGCGCTGCGCTGATTCCCTGAGGGTTTCTTTATGAAGCAGAGCAATGATCAATACAACCAGAAATGGAAGCCTTTCAACAGCAGGGACAGATAATACACCCAACCAGTTTTCTCTCTCCCCTGCCCTTTTTATGATCTTTGTTGCTATATAGCCTCAAGAACAGGGATGCAATAAACTCTGCATGTCACGAGAGTCCTGGAGAAAGAAGAATAATTAAAAGTTTCTGAGCGCCTCCAAGACTGTAAAGCAGCCGCGAGGGAGTGGGGACTTTGGTGCTTTATGAGGCTGATTTCCGAGGTCTCAACATGGACCAGGAAAGCAGAGGAGGGAATTTAACAGCTGTTGCAGATGCAGAGTGAGCTAATAAAGTTCTCCCTTAATGGCTGGAGTGGGTGGCTTAAAAATTCATAGTCCTCTGCACTAGGGGAAACTGCAAAAGCCGATAGCCTTAGTGTGCCATTGGGAACACAATGAAGCATCGTTTCTGACAATTGAGGATGAATCCTGACAAGACAGAAGTACTGTTTTGGGGGGACAGGGAGTGGGCAGGTGTGGGGGGATGCCCTGGTCCTGAATAGAGTAACTGTGCCCCTGAAGGACCAGGTGCACAGCCTGGCAGTCATTTTGGACTCATAGCTGTCCATGGAGGTGCAGGTCAATTCTGTGTCCAGGGCAGCTGTTTACCAGCTCTGTCTGGTACGCAGGCTGAGATCCTACATGCCCACAGATCGTTTCACCAGAGTGGTGCATGCTCTGGTTATCTCCTGCTTGGACTCCTGCAATGTGTTCTACGTGCGGCTACCTAGAAACTACAACTAATCCAGACTGGTGACTGGGAGCGGCCGCCGAGACCACATAACACTGGTCTTGAAATACCAAATTGGCTCCCAGTAAGTTTCCGAGCACTGACCTTTCAAGCCCTAAATGGCCTCGGCCCAGTATACCTGAAGGAGCGTCTCCACCCCCATCGTTCAGAGCCGAGGGCCTTCTGGCGGTTCCCTCACTATGAAAAGTGAAGTTACAGGGAGCCAGTCAGAGGGCTTTCTCAGTAGTGGTGTCTATCCTGTGGAACACCCTCCCAGCAGATGTCAAAGAAGTAATGTTTCGGTTTGTTTAGAAGACATCTGAAGGCAGCCTTGTATTGGGAAGTTTTTAATGACTGATGTTTTAATGTATTTTTAATCTTTTGTTCGAAGCAGCCCAGAGTGGCTGGGGAGGCCTGGCCAGAGGGGTGGGGTAGAAATGATAAATTTTTTATTATTGTTGTTGTTGTTGTTGTTGTTGTTGTTGTTGTTGTTGTTGTTATTATTATTATTATTATTATTATTATTATTATTATTATTATTATTATTATGTCTCTATGCTCATGAGCCCCAAACACAGTTGCTCTGCACAGAAATTGTCTAGCCCATCCCAATATACCTCCAGGGACATTGTCAGTGCCTGTGATTGTTTGTCCTGCTTTTGAAAACCATATATTCGAGATTCCAAAAGATCAGAAGATCTATGCTACAATGGCCGCCCGGATGCTCCTTGCCCAGAGATGGAAGGAAGAGACAGCCCCGGCCAAAGAAGAATGGCAGATCACATAGAGGAGGGAGAAAGGTTGTTTTCTGCTGCTCCAGAGAAGCGGACACGGAGCAATGGATCCAAACTACAAGAAAGAAGATTCCACCTAAACATTAGGAAGAACTTCCTGACAGTAAGAGCTGTTCGACAGTGGAATTTGCTGCCAAGGAGTGTGGTGGAGTCTCCTTCTTTGGAGGTCTTTAAGCAGAGGCTTGACAACCATATGTCAGGAGTGCTCTGATGGTGTTTCCTGCTTGGCAGGGGGTTGGACTCGATGGCCCTTGTGGTCTCTTCCAACTCTATGATTCTATGATTCTAAGTTGATGGACTATGACGAAATGGTGAAACTAACTGGGAAGCTCAGGAACCAAGAAGACAAGAAAATTAAGAATGAATGTTTATAACCTATAAGCAAAATCATTGCAAACAGGTTAAAACATTAACAGGATTTTAAATGCGCTTGTCTCTTTCTCTCCCCCTTTTCTTTATTTTTGAAAATCAAATTAAAAAATTATTTTAAAAAAGAGAAAACTGTACATATTCACTGTGGTGCAAATGGCCCTGTGAGGCAGCAGATCTGAGAAGAGGACTGCAGGAATGAATCCTGTGCCTCCCCCATATTCCCCCCCCCCCATTTTAAAAAATTATAATTTAATAATGACAAGTTACTGGGGGAAGGGAATAAAATGTTATTTACAGAGGGTAAGTTTTCACATTTTTTTTAAAAAATAATACATTTTATTAGTATTTTCCACACAACAACACCACAAAAAAATTTGAAAAAATACAATACACAAAACACAAAAACCAACATACAAAAAAAATAATCCATATCTTACAAGTTAATAATATAAACACTGAAAAGAAAAACAAACATTGACTTCCACCAATCCCACAACACCTCCTTTACCTCTCATTGTGTTTTCCTGTTTTCCTTATCATCTCTATCCTAGCATCTAGATATAAACCCCTCTTTCTTTACCTTTCACTTCACAAGGTTATTCCAGACTCAGCCAGATTTTGGTCCTTGAACCTTGGCTTTTAAGGTATTCATTTAGACACTCCCATTCCTTTTTCACTTCACTTTTTGGTTTTTGTCTTATTAGATCTGTCAATTTAGCTAATTCTAAGTTTTCACAATTGCCAGTAAAGAAATATAGGCTACAGCTATCCAATTTACTGGGTCAATAATAAAACAGAAGAAATTGTAGGTTATTCTGTTGCCCAAACCCATCATGGGAGAAACTTTGCATTCTCGCTTGTTTGGGGCTCATTTGGCTGCCGGCTCCGTCGCTGGAACCGTAGCGTGTGGAAATCTGAAAAATGTCCTGCATGGAAATAGTTCCATGAATAGAAATTGGGGATTATATCAGGAGTGGAATTTGACACCCTCTCCTCTATCAGTCACCAAGCAAACCAGGATGGTACCCCATGATCTATCAATGCCTGCTCTTGTCAGTAACATGAAAGTTCCATTAAAGCACAGTTTGAAAACACAACCTCTTGATAAGTCACTGTCGGCAGGACCGTTCATCGCCGTTCATATGGCAGGTTAAGAGTGGCTGGGGAAACTCAGCCAGATGGGCGGGGTATAAATAAGAAATTATTATATATTATTATTATTATTATTATTATTATTATTAAGAACTTAATTCGTTCCGGTGGTCCGTTCCTAACCTGAAACTGTTCTTAACCTGAGGTACCATTTTAGCTAATGAAGCCTCCCACTGCCGCTGCCGCACGATTTCTGTTCTCATCCTGAAGCAAAGTTCTTAACCTGAGGTGCTATTTATGGGTTAGCAGTGTCTGTAACCTGAAGTGTCTGTAACCTGAAGCATCTGTAACCCAAGGTACCACTGTATTGGCTATTTGCAAGAGATGAGATTTGAGGGGCAGGGGGTGTGAAACTCTTTCACGCCCCTCCATGGTATAAACCACCATTTAAAAACCATTCCGTGGTGTGAGGAGGGATTTTCAAATGTCATGATTCCCCCCCCCCCCCCAGCCCTTCTCTGAATTTTGTGATGTGGCCGTCCAACTTCTGTTCCCCAAAATGCAAATATTAGGGGAAAGTGTTCCTAAAGATGAATGTAATGCTGAAGATAACGTACAAAACTGCATTGTATTGTGGGGAAATGATTGCAGAAATGTACCCATTAATCAAAACTCCATGCAAAAGGAGGTGTTCATTTGGAGAAAATTTGCATAAAAATGCTGAAGAATTTCCATGAGGATAAAAATGGCAAATTGCTGCAGGAATGTGGGCAAAAATGAGAAATGGAGGGCACGGAAACTGATGGATCCTTCCTCTCTTATAATACTTGTCATTCGGCAACCATCTACCACAAGAAGCAATGGAGTGTGCCTCGGTGGGTGAAGTCAGACTGCTGTGTTAGCAGCACTGCAGTGAGATCTCCCCAGACAAGACCCTTCTCTCAGCCTGACTGATGTGGTCCAAATAAAGCAGAGCAAGATGTTGGGTACCAGCTTGGCTGCAGGAGTTGCTGGAAGGAGGCATGCCAGATGGACAGCCCCCCTGACTTGGCCCCAGACACACTGATCAGATGCTTGGAAGCTGTGGCTGGATGGCTGTGTGGGAGCCGGTTGAAGTTAAATCCTTCGAAGACAGAGGTCCTCTCGTTGGGTCAGGACGATATGGGGTTGGAGGGCCAACTCCCATCTCTTGCGGGGGCGCAATTAGTGCCAGCGCCTTCTGTCAAGATCTTGGGTGTAGCAGGTTGCAGCCACAGCAAAGGTGGCATTTTTCCATTTCTGCCATATTAAGCAGTTGGTCCCTTACCTTTCTCACCAGGATCTGGCCACAGTGATCCATGTGACGGTCACCTCCAGGCTTGATTATTGTAACTCGCTCTACGTGGGGCTGCCCTTGAAGCTGACCCAGAAACTCCAGCGGGTGCAGAATGCCGCAGCGAGGCTCCTTACGGGGTCCTTGTCATGGGATCACATTCATCCAGTGCTTTTCCAGCTGCACTGGCTCCCGGTGGAGTATAGGGTCAGGTTTAAGGTGCTGGTTTTGACCTTCAAAGCCCTATACGGCCTAGGACCCACGTACCTACGGGACCGCCTCTCCTGGTATGTCCCGCAGAGGACCTTAAGGTCCACAAATGACAACATTTGGGAGGTCTCAGGTCACAAGGTGGTTAGATTGGTCTCAACTAGGACCAGGGCCTTTTCAGTACTGGCCCCGACTTGGTGGAACGCTCCGTCACAAGAGACTAGGGCCCTGCCGGACTTGACATCTTTCCACAGGGCCTGCAAGACAGAGCTGTTCTGCCTGGCCTTTGGTTTGGACTTAGTTTGACCCTTATGCCCGCCCCCCATGGTTCTGATCTATGGGCTACTTTTAAAATGAGGCTGCATTTTAAATTGCATTTTAACCTGTATTTTAAATTAGTTTTCCCCCTATTATGTTTTTATTGTAATTTCACCAGTGTTAGGGCCGAGTATAAATAAAATTTATTATTATTAATAATAATATAAGGCGCCATTGAGCCATCTTAGGGTCTCCACTCCAGATTTGTGAAGAGTTTGCTCCTGAGACTTTTCTTCTCCCGAAGATGTACCCCAAAGGAGTGGAGGTTTAGGATCAGAGTTTTCCTTCTCCTAGATGGGCTGCCTGCATCTGAGGGGGGATGAGAGTTTAGGGGTTGGCCACACCCACTTCTGACCACGTCCACTATTGCCATGTGGTCCTCATAGGGCTGGCCAAGGGTGAACGTGGCCCTCAGAACAAAAGAAGAAGAAGCCAGACCCCCTGGAATTAGGCTGCCATAAGCCAGCGGTGGAGCAAGCTGATTGGGCGCCTGGGGCAGCGCACATGCCCTGCGCCCAGGGGCGGGGCCAGCCATCCAAGGGGGTGGGGCAAGCTGGGGCAGGATGCTCTGTGGGGCCTCAGAGGGGAAAAGGAGACAGAGAATTCCTCCTCCCATCAGGGATGGACTTGTTGGCATTTTGAGAGAAATGAGAGTGCCTCTTGCACCCGGGGCCCAAGGGCTGGGTCCTTTTGTCATGTCTGCTGTTGTGTGTGTCCCTGAATGTTACAGGGTGCCATGGCAGGAGGAAGCTGCCCCACCCCATGCCCCCCTCCCCCATGGGGCTTAGCAGTAAAGAATTTGTACATTTGCATTTTGACTTGTTACTAGAAGGAAATTGTAATTTGGAATTTTTACATGAGAGAAGAAACCCCCTCCTCCCGCTCAGCCTTCCTCTCTCCTGCTATATAAATACCTATATATACATATTCAAATATATCTATATAAAGTGGTACCTCAGGTTAAGTACTTAATTCGTTCCGGAGGTCTGTTCTTAACCTGAAATTGTTCTTAACCTGAAGCACCACTTTAGCTAATGGGGCCTCCCGCTGCTGCTGCTGCAAAGTTTTTAACCTGAAGCACTATTTCTGGGTTAGCGGAATCTGTAACCTGAAGTGTATGTAATCCGAGGTACCACTGTATATAGAAAAAAAGAGAGCCAGTGTGGCGTAGTGGTTAAGAGCGGTAGATTTGTAATCTGGTGAACCGGGTTCGCTTCCCTGCTCCTCCACATGCAGCTGCTGGGTGACCTTGGGCTAGTCACACTTCTCTGAAGTCTCTCAGCCCCACTCACCTCACAGAGTGTTTGTTGTGGGGGAGGAAGGGAAAGGAGAATGTTAGCCGCTTTGAGACTCCTTAGGGTATGGATAAAGCGGGATATCAAATCCAAACTCTTCTACCTGCCTCCTCCCACTCAGCCACCCTACAACTGAGGGGGAAGCGGTGTGCAGACCGTTTGGGGCAGCGCAGAGCCTGCGGGCACCCAAGCCACCGTGTCACTCCCAGGAGAGACTTGTGACCTGGGCACGCTGCAGGCCCCGCGGTGAGTGCCTCCCAGCATTTTGTCACCGCCTTACTGGTGACACCTGGGTTGGACCGCTCCCACCACACCCCCTTCCTCCGCCCCTGCCGAACGCTCAGCACCCAACTGCTGAGGTTTGTCGGCTCTAATGTGTTCACAGCGATCTCATCCTGATACCCAGAGTGTTATCAAGGCAATTATGTTCTCCCCCACCAATGTCATTCTTTAATTAGGCAGAGTGCTGCCGACAGCCTAGGGAAAGGCATACCCAGGAGGAAGGTGGCAGAAATATCTCTGCCGTGAATGAAAAAGCAGAAGGGTTAGTCACCTGCCTGCTTTGCTCTGCTTGTGTCTTTTGACAGGAACCTCATCATCTCCAAGGTGTGAGTTCACATGTTATTAAATCCTAGATGAGTTGCGTGGCGAGTTCCCTCCCCCCCAAAGGTGGAAATGATGACGCATGCCACAATTATTAAGGTTAATCGGCTAAAAAAGACCACAACTTTATTGGTTACAGGTGATGAGAGGTATTGGCTTAGGGGTTGGTTCTAACCGACTATATCTGGCTTCAGCCCGTCCGCTTGAAGTCCGGGAAGGGTTAACCACCAGTAGGGGGAGTCCTGCTGATGCGCATCAACTAGGAACTCCCCCGGGGTCACCGATAGGGGGCGTGCCTTAGGCCCTCACCTCCCTCGGCTTCGGACAGGGCCAGGCCCCCCAGAACGCTTTACCGGACTACCCTTCAATATGTGGGGCAGGTGATGATGCGACCTCCCCTCTTCCATCTACAGAACTATACCAATGCCTAACCGCCAATACCCAGATAGTTGTGACGATTTGCTACGAGGCAGGCGAAAACCAAGTGGCTGGTGCCAATTTGCCAAGTGGAAAAATCCCTACCAGGCCTCTTAACGGCGACCAACCGAGGTCCATAGCAAGGTCAAGGAAAGAAAACCTTAAAGGGTAGGAGGGTGGCAAAACAGAACAGCTGATGAGCAGCAAAGAGGGAGATCCCTGGCCACGTCCTGCCTTTATAGGGCAGGCCATGCCCCCCCCCCAGCCGGCCAATTGGCTGGCCAGGTGGTGACGCGGCCGGGAATCCCCCCAATTGCGTGGGGGCTGGCCTCCACCCACCGCACACGTGGAGGGGCCGTGAAGCCTGCAACCCCACTTCCTCCGAAGGGCGGAAGTGGCTTTCCTAAACCATGCTTGTGTGGTACAGGAGTGTTATGATTCCAGCCAGATATTATACAAACAAACAAACACAGATGCCATTCACACTGGTCAGATTTTTCAGAATAAAAAAGTTTATGTTATGTGAATTTCCCCCATAACCTCTGTTTGCAGCATGCAGCTAGTTCTGCAGAAGGGACAGACTACCCTCTGCTGGAAGGAAGCTAAAATTGCTTCCAGGTCTACACTGAGTAGTGATACAGCCCCATCTAGCGGAAAATCTAAGATGATGCTTCGCAGTGCCATAAAGGGCACAGAGTTAGGGCAGAAATTCAGAAATCACAAAGGTCCTCTTCAGGAGCTCCCTGCGAGTATGTCGAGAAGGTAGCAGGAGCGTGAGGGGGAACTTTCAGCATCTTATCTTTGCCAGAGAGACTCTCACGCAGTGCTGGGGTTGTTGGGTATATTTACCTTGGAAAGAGGAGACTGAGAGGTGAAGGGGACTGACGGCCATCTTCAAATATCTCAAGGGCTGCCACATGGAAGTGGGAACAAACTTCTTGCCTCCTGCTCTGGGAGGTAGGATTCGAAACCATGGCTCAAAGTTACAAGAAAGGAGGTTCTGACTAAACATCAGGAAGAACTTTCTGACAGTGAGAGCTCTTCAACAGTGGTTTAGTCTCCCCCAGGAAGTTGTGGATTCTCCTTCCTTGGAGGTTTTTAAGTAAAGGTTGGATGGCCATCTGTCATGGATGCTTTAGCTGAGATTCCTGCATTCCACTGTGGATAATAATAATAATAATAATAATAATAATAATAATAAATTATTTATACCCCACCAATCTGGCTGGGCTTCCCCAGCCACTCTGGGCGACTTCCAACAAAATATTAAAAGACCGTAATCCATCAAACATTAAAAGCTTCCCTAAACAGGGCTGCCTTCAGATGTCTTCTAAAAGTCTGGTAGTTGTTTTTCTCTTTGACATCGCTCACTGAAGGACAGATCGTGAAGCTGAGGCTCCGATATTTTGGCCACCTCATGAGAAGAGAAGACCCTGATGTTGGGAAAGAAGGAGGGCACAAGGAGAAGGGGATGACAGAGGACGAGATGGTGGGACAGTGTTCTCGAAGCTACCAGCATGAGTTTGACCATGTGGGAATGTTCTGGGGTGCAGGAGAGGATATATTGATTAATTATATCCTTATCCAACTTGTGCTAACAAGTTCCCAAAATATCAGCAGAGTTTATAAACATTCCCCTTTTAGTTCGCAACGGTAACGTGTGCACAGGTTTGCTAGAACCTCTATAATAATCACTCTGGTAATTTCCCCTTTGTTCCCTCTTAAAATACAAGACACAACACAGTCTTTATAAAAGTATAAAAGAGTTTACTCACGTTCTGTTCACAATATGATCCCAGAAGGCACACAGCTTAAAAAGGTAAAATACATTTAGAATCTATCTTGTAGCAAGATAGTCCTTATCTCCTCTCTTGGCTGGGAGCCAAGAGAGCATCCTTAGATGTTTCCTCATGGAAGGAAGATGGCAGAGAGAGATGGCAGAGAGAGAGAGAGAGATGGCTGCCTGCCCTGTGCTTTTATCATTTACCTGCACAGGTGAGGCCACACCCACCTATGGTCACATGCGGAGGAAGTCCGTCCCCAGGAAGTTTACCTGCTTGCTGGACAGACATCCCTCCCCATGTTCTAACATGTACACTCTAGGAATGTTGTCATTGACTGCTCCTGTGTTTACATCCCACAGACCAAACTGCAGGAGGGAGTGGAAGACAGGAGTGACTGGTGTGCTCTGGTCACTGGAGTCATGAAGAGTCGGACACGACTAAACAACTAAAGAACAACAACAAAGGAGGGCATTCCACAGGGTGCGTACCACTATCGAGAAGGCCCTCTGCCTGGTTCCCTGTAACTTGGCTTCTCGCAGTCACGGAACCGCCAGGAAGGTCCTCGGAGCTGGACCTCAGTGTCTGGGCAGAACGATGGGGGTGGAGACGCTCCTTCAGGTATACTGGGCTGAGGCCATTTAGGGCTTTCAAGGTCAGCACCAACACTTTGAATTGTGCTCGGAACGTACTGGGAGCCAGTGTAGGTCTTTCAAGACTGGTGCTATGTGGTCTATGCAGCTGCTCCCAGTCACCAGTCTAGCTGCTGCATTCTGAATTAGTTGCAGCTTCCGGGTCACCTTCAAAGGTAGCCCCACGTAGAGCACATTGCAGTAGTCCAAGCGAGAGATAACCAGAGCATGCACCACTCTGGTGAGGCAGTCTGCAGACAGGGAGGGTCTCAGCCTGAGTACCAGATGGAACTGATAAACAGCTCCCCTGGACACACAATTGACTCTGTGGAGGCAGAGAATAGCCGTCGTGGGCAATAACCATCCATAGCCCTCTTCCCCATGATTTGTCTAATCCTCTTTTAAAACCACCCAAACTGGTGGCTGTCCCTGCTTCTTGTGGCAGCGAGTTCCATAGTTTAACTTTGCACTGTGGAAAGAAGCATTTCCTCTGTCTTGCTTTCGTCTGTGTAAGCTGTCCAGGGAAAATAATAACTAAGTCTTTGCCTTCTACTTATTCACTTTCTCCAAAGTATGCACAATTTCGCACACTTCTATAATCCATACTTATAATCCATTACTAACAACTCTCTTAATCTCTCTCTCCTGTTTTACAATTTAGAATACTCATTTAAACATTCTTAAAAGATCAATGACTTCCCTTCTTCTCTTTCCATGGTTCATTTTTCATATCATAAATCCCTGCACATTTTCCATAAACTAAACCATTCAGTATTCCATTACTGCATCCATCA
Source organism: Podarcis gaigeae (assembly GCF_964106915.1). Lineage (NCBI taxonomy): Eukaryota > Metazoa > Chordata > Lepidosauria > Squamata > Lacertidae > Podarcis > Podarcis gaigeae. The sequence continues at coordinate 7,815,540 of NC_139688.1, forward strand.
AAACTTATTTACACTGTTTTATCTTAATGCTGCCAATGTTTTCAAGTGTACACAATTTCCCCCCATATATTCAATAAATATTTTCCAATCTTTAAATGTATGTTCTTCTTGTTCTCTTATTCTATACATTAGGACCTCAAGTGACGCAAACTCCATCAGTTTAAGTTGTCATTCTTCTTTAGTTCAGAGTTTGCTCGTTTTCCATTTTTGGGCTAACAAAACATGGGCCGTTGTAGTGGCATACAATAAATAACCTTTTTTGACACCTGGGAATTTCCATCTGAATAATCCCCAATGAATTTTTTTGGGGGGGGATAGTACATTTAAACTTTTTTCAATTCATTATGAATAATTTCCCAATACTCTTTTACCCTTTTGCAGGTCCACCACATATGAAAGAACGTCCCCTCAACCTCACTGCACCTCCAGCACTTATCTGATTCAGTCTTATACATCTTAGCAAGCCTGCTCGGAGTTAAATACCATCTATAAATTATTTTCAAGTACTGTAGTTCTCCTGCAAAGAACAGCATGCTGCACACTTCAAATCGCTTTTCCAAAGTTTCCCCCAGAGATTAAAATCTATATTATCTCTTGCCCAGTGTGTCATAGATGCTTTGACAAGCACTTCTTATACATCTTAGCAAGCCTAAAGGTAAAGGGACCCCTGACCATTAGGTCCAGTCGTGGCCAACTCTGGGGTTGTGGCGCTCATCTCGCTTTACTGGCCAAGGGAGCCGGCGCACAGCTTCCAGGACATATGGCCAGCATGACTAAGGTGAACCAGAGCAGCGCACAGAAATGCCGTTTACCTTCCCGCCAGAGCGGTACCTATTTATCTACTTGCACTTTGACGTGCTTTCAAACTGCTAGATTGGCAGTAGCAGGGTCTGAGCAATGGGAGCTCACCCTGTTGCGGGGATTCAAACCGCCAACCTTCTGATTGGCAGGTCCTAGGCTCTGTGGTTTAACCCACAGTGCCACCTGCGTCCCTTAGCAAACCTACTTGGAGTTCAATACCACCTATAAATTATTTTCAAGTACTGTAGTTCTCCTGCAAAGAACATCATGCTGCACACTTCAAATCACTTTTCCAGTTTTCCCCAGAGATTAAAATCTATATTATGTCCTGCATCTCTTGCCGAGTGTGTCATAGATGCTTTGACAAGCTCGTCTTTTGTTTCCCAATCTAATAACAGATTGTGCATTTTAGATAAAAGTTTTTCTTTGTTTTGTAGACGTTCTTTTTCAAATTGTGAGCTTGGGTCCGAAAAACCATTTTTCCTGTCTTTTTTTTTTTACTTAAAAGAAGAAGAAGAAGAAAAGACAGAGAACCTTCTACATCTTATTTGCAGAAACAACAACAAAAATAGACTCACTGGCAGGATTTAAATAAACATTTACAATTTTATTTACAGAGAACAAGAAATTCACAGAGAACAAGAATATATAAACAGCAGAATGTAACATGGGGTGTAATAAACCAGAGACAGAAGTCGAAGGAGGTCAACAGGGAGGGGGGAAACTAGAAAATGAATGTTGAGAAACGATAATGTAAAATGCCCTCCCACCAGATGTCAAAGAGAAAAATAACTACCAACCTTTTAGAAGACATCTGAAGGCAGCTCTGTTTAAGGAAGCTTTTAATTTTTAAGAGGTTATTGTATTTTAATATTCTGTTGGAAGCAACCCAGAGTGGCTGGGGAAACCCAGCCAGATAGGCAGGGTATTAATAATAATAATAATAATAATAATAATAATAATAATAATAATGGATATTTGTTATGAGGAAGGAAAATCACTAAAAATTATTTTTTTAAAAAAAATAATTAATCATAGTAGTACAGTGGTACCTCTAGATGCAAATGGGATCTGTTCCAGAGCCCTGTTCACATCCTGAAGCGAACGCAACCCGTGTCTGTGAGTGGGTGGGTTGCGATTTGCCGCTTCCGTGCATGTGCGTGATGTCATTTTGAGCGTCTGCGCATGCACAAGTGATGAAACCCGGAAGTAAGGTGCCACTACCCAAAAGGCCCTCTGCCTGGTTCCCTGTAACTTCACTTCTCGCAGGGAGGAAACCACCAGAAGACCCTCAGAGCTGGATCTCACTGTCCGGGCTGAACGATGGGGGTGGAGATGCTCCTTCAGGTATACTGGACCGAGGCCATTTAGGACTTTAAAGGTCAGCACTAACACTAATCTTCCTTGAAATTCCCTTTGGAGAAGGACCACTGCCAATGAAAGTATGGAGGAAGAGTTTAACATAACATAAGTCAGCATCATGTCTCCAGAGGGTCATAATATTTAGTGCTTGCAGCGAAACAACATCACATTCAGCCTCTCGCCTTACTAACTGTGATGAGAGAGGGAGTGAGGAGAAAGGGAGGTTGATGCTTTCAATAGAGGTCCCATGGAGCTGGACCTCAGTGTCCACATAGAACGATGGGGGTGGAGATGCTCCTTCAGATATACTGGACCAAAGCCATTTAGGGCTTTAAAGGTCAGCACTAACACTTTGAATTGTGCTCAGAAACGTACTGGGAGCCAATGTAGCTGGTGACTTAAAGGTTATGGGCTAATTTTGTCTCTCTTCGCTTTCATCCTCCTGGTGCCCGTGACATGTGGGATGCCCTCCTTTGTTCATTCATCTGCCCAGCCGGTGCCGTTCCTAAAAGCCATAATTGAGACACCCTCCGCCGCCATCCGCAGACCCCTGGGGTGGCCTGCAATGGAAAAGGCACAAGCGGAAAAGGCTCCCATCCTGCGGCTGCTACAGACCTGCCGGAATGCCTTTTTTAATTATGGTAATTCTGTCTTGACACTGTAATAAACTCTCTGCTGTCGCAAGTCAAACAATGCAAAAGTGGCGGGGAGGGGGGGAATAGGGGTGAGTGTGGAATTAGGCCAGAATTAGAATCCTGATTTGAAAAGGGCCACTGAACTGAGCTGCTGCAGTCAGGTGCTCTGAGTGGGGCAAGGCTGAGAAGATGGATTGATAAGGAGAGGGTCGAAATTACAGGGCCAGATTAAGACCTTTGGAGGCCCCAAACTCTTAAAAGATTTGGGTGCCCCCCCATCTAGTTCAAATTCTAAGCAATCATAAGTCATAAAACCAGTGAGCTGCACTTATTTATTTATAATTTAATAACTTTTATACAATTTGCTTTTGTGACTATGTGGAACGCAGTTCAGCTACTGATTGATTGACTGATTGTGTGACTGCAGAAATCGTCAAAAGCCCCCCATCCAAACAATGACTATCATCAGTGCAGATAAGAAAATTTATTAATTTTAATTTTTATCATCTACAGTACTGTTTTATTTATTTTATAGTACAGTCCATTGATTATTGCTTTCGTTTTATGGATCAATGGTCTCGTTAGATAGTGAAATTCATGTTAAATTGCTGTTTTAGGGGTTGTTTATAAAAGTCTAGAATGGATTAATCCGTTTTGCATTACTTTTGATGGGAAAGCGTGCCTTGGTTTGGGAACGCTTCGGTTTTGGAACGGACTTCCAGAACGGATTAGGTTTGAGAACCAAGGGACCATTGTACTTGAAAAGTCAGAGTCACTCCAATTGCTCCACCCCTTTTGCCTCTGGCTCCACCCACTATTGATAGGCAGCTCCAATCAGGTTGCTGGTAGAAGAAGAAGAAGAAGAAGAAGAAGAAGAAGAAGAGGAGGAGGAGGAGGAGTTTGGATTTGATATCCCACCTTTCACTCCCTTTAAGGAGTCTCAAAGCAGCTAACAATCTCCTTTCCCTTCCTCCCCCACAACAAACACTCTGTGAGGTGAGTGGGGCTGAGAGACTTCAAAGAAGTGTGACTGGCCCAAGGTCACCCAGTAGCTGCATGTGGAGGAGCGGGGAAGCGAACCCGGTTCACCAGATTACGAGTCCTCCGCTCTTAACCACTACACCACACTGGCTCACTGGTGTAGCCTTTGGGCTGGAAAAGGTTCCCCAACCCCCCAAAGCTACTCCCTAGCTGCTCTTCAAGCACTGCCCCCTGGCCATTGCTGAGTGTGTCCAAACACACTTAGTGTTTGTCAGGGCAGAGTGGCCGGCAGCAGCCTGCAATGAGAGATGATTCAGGGGCTGGGAGCCACGGAGGAAACCAGTACACAGGGCCAAAGAATGAGCTCTGTTCTCACAAGAAGCTGTGGCAATCACACAGGGTCCCCGGACATTTCACCGTCTATTGATCCCTGTGCCACCACTTTATTTCTCGCTGCCACCACCCAGGCCCTACCTGGTACAATACTGAGTCCAGTCAGGGTCAAATTGGAAGATAAACTTCTGTTTATTTATTGCAATTTAACAAGCATGTGGTTTCATAAATGGTATTGGTCAATTACAATCATGGGGTCCCTATCCAGACCTAAAACTTTCGCTACCTGCTTTCTCTCACTAAACCACCTGTCAGATATTTACTTGTCTTCCTAGCTCCTGTTCCTGACTCAGCTTATTTCGCTACACTAACTCAACCTACCCACAGACCCAATCCCAATTCACTCCCACTCCAACCAACCACCCAACTCCCAATGAACTCCTCCCTTCACCCCTCCCAGAGCTGGTTCTATAGTCCCTGTGACTCCACCCCCTGAGTTCTGATTGGGTAACTTGTTTAACTATTTCACCTCCAGCACTCTCAGATGTTAATGTCACAGAAGCCTGCAAGCAAAACCTGAGTGTAACAACTCTTTCGCCAACAGCTGGTATTCTGGGGCATATAGCCTCTAATGGTGTAATGTTGGAAAATGTCAATCACTTCTCCTACCTGGGCAGCTATCTTTCCACAAGGGCCGACATTGATGCTGAAATCCAGCATCATCTCAGCTCTGCGAGTGCGGCTTTCTCCCAATTGAAGTGCAGTGTGTTTGAGGACCGGGACATTCACAGGGAAACCAAATTGTTTGCAAAGCTATTGTACTACCAACCTTTCTGTATGCTTGTGAAACATAGACCACTTATAAACGACATCTCCAACTCCTCGAAAGATTCCATCAATCGTGCCTCTGGAAATTTTTACACATCAGTTGGGAAGACAGGCAAACTGATACCACTGTACTGGAAGAAGCAAAGAACACCAGTGTGGAAGCAATGATTCTTCAACATCAACTTCGTTGGACTGGTCATCTTCCAAAGCAACTACTCTATTCCGAACTTAAAAATGGAAAGTGTAATGCTGATGGTCAACAAAAGAGGTTTAAAGACTGTCTCAAGGCAAATCTAAAAAAATGTAGTATAAACCCCAACAATTGGGAAACACAGGCCTGTCTGTGCTCCAGTTGGAGAACAGCCTTTACCAAAGGTGTCATGGGCTTTGAAGACAGTCGAACTCAGGACACAAGGGAGAAACGTGCTAAGAAGAGAAGAAGAAGAAGAGTTTGGATTTGATATCCCGCCTTTCACTCCCTTTAAGGAGTCTCAAAGCGGCTAACATTCTCCTTTCCCTTCCCCACAACAAACACTCTGTAAGGTGAGTGGGGCTGAGAGACTTCAAAGAAGTGTGACTAGCCCAAGGTCACCCAGCAGCTGCATGTGGAGGAGCGGGGAAGCGAACCCGGTTCACCAGATTACAAGACTACCGCTCTTAAGCACTACACCACACTGGCTCTCTTAGCCACACTGGCTAAGAGGAAGGCATGCTTGGCAAATCCACACCGTGATCAACTCCCACCCAGAAAGCAATGTCCCTACTGTGGAAGGATGTGTGGATCCAGAATTGGCCTCCACAGTCACTTCCAGACTCATTGTTAAAACCGTGTTTATGGGAGACAATCTTACTTGGCTACGAGGCATCACCAAAGAAGAAAGAAGAACGTCACCATTGCAGCTAGTAGCCTTCTCCTCCATGCAAAGCCCTCTTTGAAAGCCAACATAGCTGGGGGCCATCATTGCCTCCTGTGGGAGTGAGTGTCATTGCTGAATTCCATGGGCCAAGAATTCAACAGTTGAATTTAGGGGCAGGCGTCACACCATCAGAGGTCTATGCCTTCCAAGCTAGTTCCTCCTAGTTGGCCTCCTCTTGGGCTGATGTGGCAACCCATCAACCTGCCCTTGGAGAGTTTGGGCTTAGCCATTTCTCCATTTGGGGGGCTGGGTATGAATTTTTGCTGGAGCTCACTGAGTTTGGTTATTAACAAAGCTCTGACCCCTTAAGCCACGTCATTGTTTAGTATCTTCCTTCCTGGATGTGGGGCAATGCATTTTCCCCACCCCAAGCAGGCGGACTTATTTAGAAAACCTATCCCTCTGCTCTTCCAATGCATTTGCTATATATATATAGAGAGAGAGGGGGGGGGGGGATAGCTCAGGTTACATATGCTTCAGGTTACAGACTCCGCTAATCCAGAAATAGTGCTTCAGGATGAGAACAGAAATCATGCTCCGACGGCGTGGCGGCAGCAGGAGGCCACATTAGCTAAAGTGATGCTTCAGGTTAAGAACAGTTTCAGGTTAAGTACAGACCTCCGGAACGAATTAAGTACTTAACCTGAGGTACCACTGTATGTTTTTAACATAACATTTTCAACAGTAATTAAACATACTTTTACATCTTATTCAGTTTTTTTGACTTCCATCAGTCCTGTCTGAAAATTTTCCAGTCTAATCTCTTAGTATGCATTCCTTATTTTCCCTATTACATTTCAAACTCATAACCAATATATCTCTTTTTCTACTTTGTAACACTTTGTATATTTCTCCTTACAAAACCTCTTGTAGTCCTACTAGCATAATTTGTTGATTACAGTTGCTCTTCAAATAATTCATATACTTCTTCCAATCTTCTGTAAATCTCTGGTCCCGCAGGTTTTGAATCCTTCTGATTCATTTGCATTGTGCCAATTGCATTGCCAGGGGTATTTTTAGCCCATCGGACCGAGTTGCATAACCAGAGCATATGGGACCGCCTTTAAGTTTGATTACTCTTTAATAAAGCTATTCCGCGTTTAATTTTAGCTCTCGGAGAAGTGTGAGGTTGTTCTCCATCTGTCATGCTGGAAAGATTTCTTAAAACACACACACAAATGTTTTAATAACTAAGAAATGGAAAGGATTTGATTATCTGAAAGGTTGGAAGATGGTGCTCGATTTGTTGCTGCTGTTATTGCAGGGCTTGCTAGAAACTGCCTTAAAGGGGAATTGTGTCACACTGCCCCAATCAATGTGACGGAGAGTCGCTGCCACCGCAAAGTTGAATGCACCATCTGGTCCTGCTCTGCACTCTTCTTAAGTGAGCGAATATAGACTTCTTGTTGTGAGTGTGTTTTTAAACGGCTGGGTGATCATTATCTTTAACTCATCTTTCCTCGGGGAAACATTATTGAGTGAAACAGGTGGTGAGTGTCAGGCCTCAGGCCCAGGATGAAAATCAGTTGCTGGAAATCCATAGCCTTCAGCACTTCTCTGATGAAAATAAGGACGTCATATTCAATGATGCTGATGGTGCTGATGATGTGCCGGTATGGTGTAGTGGTTAAGAGCGGTGGACTTGTAATCTGGTGAACCGGGTTCGCATCCCCGCTCCTCCACATGCAGCTGCTGGGTGACCTTGGGCTAGTCACACTTCTTTGAAGATTCTCAGCCCTATTCACACCACAGAGTGTTTGCTGTGGGGGAAGAAGGGAAAGGAGATTGTTAGCCGCTTTGAGACTCCTTAGGGTAGTGATAAAGCAGGATATCAAATCCAAACTCTTCTCTTCTTATTTATACTCCACCCATCTCACTTGGTTACCCCAGTAACTCTGGGTAGATGATAGATGATAGATAGATAGATAGATAGATAGATGATAGATAGATGATTGATAGATAGATAGATAGATAGATAGATAGATAGATAGATAGAGATAGATAGATAGATAGATGATAGATAGATAGATGATAGATAGATATAGATAGATTAAGTCCAGTCGCAGATGACTCAGGGGTTGCAGTGCTCATCTCGTTTTACAGGCCGAGGGAGCCAGCATTTGTCCACAGACAGTTTTTCAGGGTCATGCGGCTAGAATGACTAAGCTGCTTCTGGCGCAACGGAACACTGAAACCAGAGCAACGCACAGAAACACTGTTTACCTTCCCGCTGGAGTGGTACCTATTTATCTACTTGAACCTCTTTTTTTGGCGTGCTTTCAAACTGCTAGGTTGGCAGGAAGTGGGACCGAGCAACGGGAGCTCACCTCGTCATGGGAATTTGAACCGCCGACCTTCTGATCGGCAAGCCCAAGAAGCTCAGTGGTTTAGACCATAGTGCCACCTGAGTCCCATATATATACACACAGCGGTACCTCGGGTTAGAAACTTAATTTGTTCCAGAGATCCGTTCTTAACCTGAAACCGTTCTTAACCTGAGGTACGCTTTCACTAATGGGGCATTCTGCTGCCGCCATGCCACTGGCGGGCGATTTCCGTTCTCACCCTGAGCCAAAGCTTGTAACCTGAGGTACTACTTCCTGTTTAGCAGAGTTTGAAACCTGAAGCGTTTGTAACCCAAGGTACCACACACACACAATCAGTGCTTTTTTCTGGGGGACGCATACCCCTAAACATTTTGTGAATGTAATGGGAGAAGAAACTATTTATTTATTTATTTATTTATTTATTTAGTTAGTTAGTTAGTTTCTGCTCTAGCATGGTGAATTGTCTTTTCCATTGCTACCACTGATGGCGACCTCAATTCCTGCCATGGTGTTTCCTGAGTCACAGATGGAATCGGGCGTTTAATGTGTGAAGCAGTGTGGAATGTGGATGTGTGATAAAATGAGGTAATGTGAGATAATGCATGTTCTTTGTACTTTCGTCCATTTACTGTATTTATTTTTCTGGATTTGAACTATAAAATGGTGATTTTCTTGAGTCAAAATGAGAGTACCCCTAAACATTTTTAAAGAAAAAAAAAGCACTGAACTTAATAAAACATTAAACATTAAAAAAACTACCCCACACAGAACTCCCTTCAGATGTTTTTTAAAGGTTGTCTAGTTACTTATCTCCTTGGCTCGGGGGTCACATAACTTCATACACTGTAACACTTCTCTGAAGAAAATAGGGATGTCCTAAGGAAAAGCGGGACATTCTGGGATCGAATCAGAAGCCCGAATGGCTTCTGTAAATCCAGGACTGTCTCTGGAAAATAGAGACATTTGGATGGTCTGGGAATGACAGCTGTGGAAAGGGGTTATTGAACTCAGGAGCTGGTTACAGGTTTTTCACAGCTGGCCACAGTGAGGATGAATTGCTCCAGGATAATGGAGTAGATGGTCCTTTGGCCTGATCCTGCAGGCGTCTTCTTAAGTGAGTTGCACTGCACTGAAACTCTGCTCTGGTCTTCCCAGGGCATCTGGTTGGCCACTCTGAGAACAGAATGTTGGACAAGATGGGCCTTTGGCCTGACCCAGCAACATCTTCAGATGTTCTTATGAGAGTCCTATTACATGATGTTCTTCTCTGAGTATCCTTTGGGGACCTGGTGTCACAGACTGCCTGAAGAGGAATGTTGGGAGGCACCAGCTGGTGGACCCCCAAGGGAACCCCCAGGGGAAGAAGGCCCAGGGCCAGGGAACTGATGGTGGAAAGATGACAAGTGGTTAGAGGGAGAAGACTGGGAGGAGGAGGTGTCAGAAGCTGTAGAGGCAACAGGGTTTAGTGAGCAGGAAGAGGCTGGGGCAGAGAGCAGTCCAGAATCAGACGTAGGAGAGGAGGGGGGCGTCAGGAAACAGAGATGGGGCAGGCTGCTGCAGAATCCAGGGAATCGCCCTCTCCTGCTGTGGTCGGCTCCCAGAACATGTAGCGGAATGAAGAGGGCGGAGCAACAAGAGACTAGACAAAGGAGCCAGAGATTTGGGAAGGACCCTGTGAAGAAGGAGTCTTAGGGAACAGTGGGAAGGCCCTCACAAGTGCCTTATTGGGGAAGACCTATTGGGAACAGTTGCTGTGATCACTAGTGAAATATACTCGGAGTCCTGTAGTGATTTCATGATCTTTATTGCAGCTTGTAAAACAGTGATTGAATTGCCCCCCCCAACCCTCAGGCTTTAATAATAATAATAATAATAATAATAATAATAATAATTTATTTATACCCCACCCATCTGGCTGGGTCCCCCCAGCCACCCTGGGCAGCTTCCAACAAAACACTAAAATATTATAACCTATTAAACATTAAAAGCTTCCCTAAACAGGGCTGCCTTTAGATGTCATCTGAAAGTTTGGTAGTGATTTTTCTCTTTGACATCTGGTGGGAGGGTGTTCCACAGGGTGGGTGCCACTACGGAAAAGGCCCTCTGCCTGGTTCCCTGTAATTTGGCTTGTCGCAGCGAGGGAACTGGCAGAAGGCCCTCGGCGCTGGACCTCAGTGTCTGGGCTGAACGATGGGGGTGGAGACGCTCCTTCAGGTATTTACACAATGAATCCCGTCTGATTGGCTGATTCTGCTTCCCTCCTGGAGCCTGATTGGTCTTTTCCTGCAGGCCCATCAGCATTCTAGGATCCTACCAGCCTAATAGGCTGATTAACGTCCTCCTGGAGCCTGAATGGTCTTTTCCTGCAAGCCAATCAGTTGTTGCATTCTAGGATCCTACTTGCCTATTGTTGTAGGATCCAAGCTTCGTACATAACAACCAGTTTTGGTTTCTTTGAATGAAGAATTAATTTCAACGACACGGGGTGTTTTATTGCTAACTTACTCCTGTCTCTGGCACCTGATATCTGCCTGGCCTCTATGAAAACAGGATGTTGGTCTACAGAGACCACGGGTTTGACGCAGCAGCCTCTTCTTATCTACATGGCACACTTCAAATATCCTCTACCTCTGCATCTCCTCTCTCCTGCCCTTCGTCAGGAGCCTCAGCAGGAGGTGATGTTTTTGTTCCTTTCCTCAATCTGCCAGTGACTTTTATAGAAAGAAACACGAGACCTTTTCCCTTTCTTTCTTTTTAATTGCAGCTGCAACATGTTGTGTGGTGGATTTCACATCCTGCCTGATGGAGATGCATTATGTACCTTCCAATCACCACACTTTCTAATTCCATCCTTTCAAATAACTTCTCTTAATTTCAATCCCATCAACGTGACAACAATTACGCCATTTGGTTCAGCTTTTCCTGGATTCGCTGGCTGTTTTAAGGCCTGGAAATAGTACAGCTTCGGCAGGCCTGATTGCATATAAATAGATTCATGTTGCTTATTTAAAGAGAAAAGGATGAATGAGAAAAGGGAGGGAGGGAGGAAGGAAGGAAGACAGACGGACTGAAAGAACTTGGCTCATGCTGGGATAGCTCAGTACAGAATGAGGCTCTGAATCTCAGTATAGTGGATTCAAGCCCTGCACAGAATCATAGAGTTGAAAGGGACCCTGAGAGTCATTTAGACCAACCCCCTACAATGTAGGAATCTCAGCTAAAGCATCCATGACAGATGGCCATCCAACATCTGCTTAAAAACCTCCGATGAAGGACAGTCAACTACCTTTCGAAGGAGTCTGTTCCACCATTGAAAAGCTCTTCCTGATAGAGTATCCTTTTTTGTAACTTGAATTCATTGGTTCGGGTCCTATCCACTGGAGCAGGACAGCATCTTCCATGTGACTGACAGTGCTTTAGATACTTGTAGATGACATATCTCCTCTTTCCCAGGCTCAACATACCCAACTTCCTCAACTGTTCCTCATAAGTCTTTTTTTATAATATTTTTTATTGATTTTCATCATGAAAAATACATATCACACCACATTACAACTTTAATAAATTTTCTCGTTTTTGGACTTCCTTCAGCCTCTCTGACAATCATCCAAATTAAACTTTTTGATTACACATTTCCTAAATTAGTTATTGCCTTCTAACAAACCCTTCCACACCTATTTTTCTTTTTTACAATATTTCTTAGGTTTTTACAGAGCTTCTTTAAATGCCACTAACGTTATTTCATTGTCACTTATGCATTCCCAATATTCCACTAACTTTCCCCAGTCCTCGATGAACTTTTGATCTCATAGATATCTGATCCTCCCTGTTAGTTTATCAAGTTCTGCATAGTCCATCAGCTTCATTCTCCACCCCTCCAATGTTGGTACTTGTTCTTGTTCCCAGTTCTGGGCCAGTAATATTCTTGCCGTTGTTACCGCATATTGGAAAAGTTTACAATCCTTTCTATTTATTTCATTTCCTATAATCCCTAAAAGAAAGGCCTCTGGTTTCTTAACAAATGTATATTTCAACATTTTTTTCAATTCATTATATATCAATTCCCAGAAGCTCTTCATTTTCTTACATTCCCACCACATATGGTAAAAAGTACCATCCTTTTCTTTGCATTTCCAACATGTTTTATACATTTTTGCAAGTTTTACCGGTGTAATATACCAACTGTAAATCATTTTCATAACATTTTTCTTTAATGCAGTACATGCGGTAAATTTGATATTTTCGTTCCATAATTTAATCCAATCATTAAATTGTATATTATATCCAAAATCTCTGGCCCAATGTATCATAATAGATTTAACTTCTTCAACCTTTGTATGCCATTCCAGCAATATCTTATACATATCTCCTCTTTCCCAAGCTCAACATACCCAACTCCCTCAAATGTTCCTCATCAGTCTTGGCTTCCAGACCCTCGATCATCTTGTTCGCCCTCGTCTGCACACATTCCAGCTTCTCAAGATCCTTTTTAAATTGCCATGCCCAGAACTGGACACAGGACTCCAGGTGTGGTCTGACCAAGGCAGAATAAATTGGTACTATTCCTTCCCTTGACCTGGACCTTCTATTGTTGCAGCCAATTAGCTTTTTTTTTTTTTTTTTTTTTTTTGCTACTGCATCACACTGTTGACTCATGTGAAGCTTGTAGTCTGCTAAGACCCCTAGATCCTTTTCACATGTACTACTGGCAAGCCAGGTGTCCCCCATCTTATACTGGTGCAGTTGGTGCAGCTCTTCTGGCCATGGAAGTCTGAATTCATTTAAAGTAGTTTGACATTGCTACCATGAGTTTGACCAAACTGCGGGAGGCAGTGGAAGACAGGTGTGCCTGGTGTGCTCTGGTCCATGGGGTCACAAAGAGTCGGACACGACTAAATGACTAAACAACAACAGACAGACATTGCCTTGCCACCTCCTTTTCTATATTGAGCTGAAATTCCCTCCTTACACCATTTATTCCATTATCACCAGGTTGGGCATCACTTTCCATTTGAGTGAAGACAGCAACAAGGTATATGTTCCAGTTACAGATAGGTAGCCGTGTTGGTCTGCCATAGTCAAAACAAAAAAAATTCCTTCCAGTAGCACCTTAAAGACCAGCTAAGTTAGTTCTTGGTATGAGCTTTCGTGTGCATGCACACTTCTTCAGATACACTGAAACAGAAGTTACCAGACCCTTCTATAAAGAAGTTACCAGACCCTTCTATATAGAAGGGTCTGGTAAAGTATATGTTGAGCAGTTCAACCTTCTCTCTGGGCAGTGAAGAGAGCTGATTGGCCAGAGAACAGAAGACTGGCAGAAAAGTCTCTCTGAGCCTCTGTAAATTCAAACGGATTAGGGAAGAATGTGGAGAGCAGGAAAGAGTGCAGATCTGAGATTTTGGGGAAAACCCTTTTTTAAAAAATCTCTTGACATTCCGTTTGGGAGCCAGCCAGAGGGACTGGGAAAACCCAATCAGATGGGCAGGGTATAAATAAATTATTATTATTATTATTATTATTATTATTATTATTATTATTATTAGTGCTGGTTGACTGAATGGACCAGCCTCCACTGATTTTAATTGGGGAAGAGGAAGCAATACAATGAGCACAAACACTAGAATCCCATGACAATTAATTGTCTATATTAATTAACTTGTGGAGCCCTCAACCCCACAGGATCCCAAATCTGTGCATACCACACATTCTTATAAGTCCCCCATTGAAAGGACGTGTTTGATGCTCCACCCAACTTTTCACCTCTGGCCATACCCACCCATCTGACCCCTGAAAGGTTGTCTATGAGGGAATGTGGCCCTTGAGCTACAGAAAGCTTCGCCATCCCAGCTGTACAGTGTGTTGTGCATTTTTTAATAGAAAATTGCTGGAGGTTCCAACAAAGGAAGGATGGCTTTTCAAAACGACGGAGTACGTGAACTGGTGAGATGAACAGCAAAGATTAGCGACCGAAATGACGGGGAATTCCTTGAGGACTGGAAATGTTTCATTGAGTATTATTGTGAGATGAAAACGTGAGCAGGATTTGAAATATGAGCAGCAGTGTTAATATACAGTGGTACCTCAGGTTACATACGCTTCAGGTTACATACGCTTCAGGTTACAGACTCCGCTAATCCAGAAATCGTGCTTCAGGATGAGAACAGAAATCGGGCTCCGGCAGCGGGAGGCCCCATTAGCTAAAGTGGTGCTTCAGGTTAAGAACAGTTTCAGGTTAAGAACGGACCTCTGGAACGAATTAAATACTTAACCCAAGGTACCACTGTATTAAGATAAATACATTAGAGAGGATGTATTGAATATTATATTATATGTAAAATGTGGAAGGGAAGTCAATGGAGAAAGCAATTTACTGTCTGTACAGTTTTTTCTTTCTTGAGAAATCAATAAAAAAGATTTCTTTTTATTTATTTATTTAAAAGAACATTACAGTGATAGCAATAGCAATAATAGTCATTATTCCTGTCTTTCTACTACTGCTGGTAAGATGCTAATGAAGATGGTGCTTTTGCTCACCTGTGAGGACTGGAGCCTGCAGGGAGAATTGCTCCTTGAAAGCTGAGCTGAGAAGGTGTATCTTAGAGGCGGGGCTTGATTGGTGTGGATTGTCAGCCGTGTGCCGGCAGGGACAGAATCTCCTGCCGCGACTGAAGATGCTTCTAACTTTCTGCTCGCTGTTCTTCCCCTTGGTAAGTGAATCCATTGTTTGCCTTTCCAGAGAATGAAATCCTTAGACAGCCTGCTCCTCTTTGGGAGAAACTGGTTTGTGCCTTTGCAAAGTGTCAGCTTATTCCTTCCTAAGGGTCCACGAGGAGCCCTTAAAAGCCTCTGGGCGTCCTGCAGTGCTCCATTGAGGTGGTTTAAGAAGAGTTAAATAGGCAGATTACTGTTCTTTCATTGCAGTTTTGAGAGGGGAACAGACAGAAGTAGGTTGAGGTCAGCGGTTAGTGAGGACCGCAGAGGTGTGATCTTAGGAATCGGGAGTGTGGCATGTTGTTGTTGTTTAGTCATTTAGTCGTGTCCGACTCTTTGTGACCCCATGGACCAGAGCACGCCAAGCACTCCTGTCTTCCGCTGCCTCCCGCAGTTTGGTCAAACTCATGCTGGTAGCTTTGAGAACACTGTCCAACCATCTCGTCCTCTGTCGCCCCCTTCTCCTTGCGCCCTCCATCTTTCCCAACATCAGGGTCTTTTCCAGGGAGTCTTCTCTTCTCATGAGGTGGCCAAAGTACTGGAGCCTCAGCTTCAGGATCTGTCCTTCCAGTGAGCACTCAGGGCTGATTTCCTTCAGAATGGAGAGGTTTGTTCTTCTTGCAGTCCATGGGACTCTCAAGAGTCTCCTCCAGCACCAGAATTCAAAAGTATCCATTCTTTGGCAATCAGCCTTCTTTATGGTCCAGCTCTCACTTCCATACATCGCTACTGGGAAAACCATAGCTTTAACTATACGGACCTTTGTTGGCAAGGTGATGTCTCTGCTTTTTTGATGTCTGATGTCTCTGGCATGAGAAGCTGGCAATTATTCTCAGGTGAATTCATACAGGGAGCAAGGACACAACAGGGCATGTCTATGTGTGTTGTGCCAGCAGCTGAGGTTATCGGATGCTTAGCCACTTCCACTCTCAATTATGGCTTAAATAATTGTTGCTGCTGCTGAACTTCTGCTGTGGAGACAGCGTTTGTCTTCGTCTGATGGCTCAAGGAGCACTAGGCAGGCCAAACCCCAATGATGGGGGTCACCACCACGGACGTTTCTTTTTACTGGGAATTTTAACAGAAGGAGAAATGGGGGAGAGAAGAGAATGGAGAAAGCAGAAGGGAGAGAAGAGAGAGGCAGAAATGCAGAGAAGACAAATATTGGTAATAGAGTCTCATCTTTCAGGATGGGTTTAAAAATGGATATTCAGAACTCTTATTATTATTATTTATACCCCGCCCATCTGGCTGGGTCTCCGTAGTCACCCTGGGCGGCTTCCAACAAAGTATTAAAATACAGTGGTCTGTTAAACATTAAAAGCTTCCCTAAACAGGGCTACCTTCATATGTCTTCTAAAAGTCTGGTAGTTGTTCTTCTCTTTGATATCTGGTGGGAGGGTGTTCCACAGGGTGGGCGCCACTACCGAGAAGGCCCTCTGCCTGGTTCCCTGTAATTTGGCTTCTCACAATGAGGGAACCGCCAGAAGGCCCTCGGCACTGGACCTCAGTGTCCGGGCTGAACAATGGGGGTTGACACACTCCTTCAGGTATACTGGACCGAGGCTGTTTAGGGCTTTAAAGGTCAGCATCAACACTTTGAATTGTGCTTGGAAACTATCTGAATATCTAATGTAAGAATAGCAGAATTGTAGAATTGGGCGGGACCCCGGGATTCATCTAGCCTAGTGTTTCTAAACCTGGGTCTCCAGCTGTTTTTGGACTACAATTCCCATTATCCCTGACCACTGGTCTTACTAGCTAGGGATGATGGGAGCTGTAGTCCAGAAACAATCGCAGACCCAAGTTTGTGAAACACTGGTCAAGTCCCAACCCCCGTCAATGAAGGAATCTCAACTAAAGCATCCATGATGGGTGGCCATCCAACCTCTGCTTAAAACCCTCCAAGGAAGGATGGTCCACAACCTCCTGAGGGCTCAGACCAATGGGATCAGACCAACACTCTGTTTCTCACAGTGGCCAGCCAAATGCCTGTGGGAAACCTGCGGTCAGGATTTGAATGCAAGAGCTGTCTCCCTTCCTGCTGTTTACAGCAACTGGGATTCAGGAGGAAAGCGTGGATGCAGAGCATAGTCATCATGGCTAGCAGCCATCGATAATTGCCCTTTCTTCCTTTGTGAATTTGTCCAATCCTCTTTCGAAGGCACCCAACTTGGTGGCCTTCGCTGCCTCCTTTAGGAGTGAGTTCCAGTGTTTAAAGTAAATTACTAAAGGCAGATCTGGTTCACTCACTGGAAACCCAGCCAGATGGGTGGGCTATGATTAATAAATTATTATTATTATTATTATTATTATTATTATTATTATTAGATGCGGGTGGCGCTGTGGGTTAAACCACAGAGCCTAGAACTTGCCGATCAGAAGGTTGGTGGTTCGAATCCCCGCGATGGGGTGAGTTCCCGTTGCTCAGTCACTGCTCCTGCCAACCTAGCAGTTCGAAAGGACGTCAAAGTGCAAGTAGATAAATAGGTACCACTCTGGCGGGAAGGGGAACGACGTTTCCGTGTGCTGCTCTGGTTCGCCAGAAGTGGCTTAGTCTTGCTGGCCACATTACCTGGAAGCTGTACGCCGTCTCCCTCGGCCAATAAAGCGAGATGAGTGCCGCAACCCTAGAGTCGGCCATGACTGGACCTAATGGTCAGGGGTCCCTTTACCCCTTTACCCTTTACCTATTATTATTATTATTATTATTATTATTATTATTATTAATTTATTTTTCTTGTTCCCTGAGATCCACAGGCTCTTTTGTACTTAGGGAACTTGCTTGAATGCAGGAAACTTCCACATCACAATTGCTTTCTGTACTCACATTCCTTTAGGGATCAATGGCGACCTCATTCCTATTTTTCTCTCTTCTGATAACAGTAGAGCCAAATTCATCCTTCTTCTTCTTTTAAGCTTTCTTGAGTCCAAGTAGTGGTTTCCTTGGATGCATGGCAAAAATGAGAGAGAGTTTTAAATCAAAATATTGTTTCAGTTATGGCTAGATAAGCAAGGGGAGTGGGGCGTTTGTACCCACGCTAGCAATGATGACAGGTTTTTGTTTTTTCACTTCGGCCTCCTTAAGAAGGAGTTTGAACAGATTTCTTGGGCTCACTTGGGTGTTTGTAAGCGGAACGTTGTGACATTTGCGTTTCGGGGAAAACAGGTTTTTGGCTCAAATTCAATTCCCGTCTTCTCAGAAAAGGGTGAGTCGTTTCTGAACACACACACACACACGATACCATAAATTAATACAAGGAAGGAGAGTTAAAGTAAGAAATCTAGACATGAAAATCTGGAAAAGGGCATTGATTGCCCAAGCCCTGACTGAGGTAAAAAATCGACAGCACTTGCATCTCAGTTTGGCAGCCAGTCAGAATCCATTTCTGAAGGCCCTGTATTTTTTAAGGCCTGGAAGTACATCTGGAAACCTAAAGTAAACTGTCAGGGAGACAAAGGCATACCCATTTCTCAACAGAAAAATGGGCGCTGCCCCCAATCTCCTCCCCAAAATAGGCAAAGCACATACACCCTCCCCAAAGCAAATAAAGTATAGGCAACGAAAGGGGAAGGGTAGTTCCCCAGAATAGGCAACCCTCCAATCTACCCCCATACAAATACTTACATATAGTGGTACCTTGGTTCTCAAACTTAACCCGTTCCAGAAGTCCGTTCCAAAACCAAAGCGTTCCCAAATCAAGAAGCGCTTTCCCATGGAAAGTCATGCAAAACGGATTAATCCATTCCAGACTTTTAAAAACAACCACTAAAACAGCAATTTAACATGAATTTTGCTATCTAACGAGACCATTGATCCATGAAATGAAAGCAATCAACAATGTGCTGCAGTCACACAATCAATCAATCAATCAATCAATCAGTAGCTGAACTGGGTTCCACACAGTCACACAAAAAAGAGCTGCAAAAACAAAAACTCAAAATAAATAGCAAAAACAGACGGACCTCTGCGTAATACTCAAAACAGAAGTGTTGTACTCAAATTGGAAGTGTAACACTCAAAATGGAGCATGTTCGGCTTCCGAAAAATGTTTGCAAACCAGAATACTTACTTCCGGGTTTGCAGTGTTTGGGTTCCCAGTTGTTTGAGTACCAAGGCGTTTGAGAACCAAGGTATCACCGTACATCAAAGCATGTGACTTTCGCCAAATCAACAATAATTCAGCCTAACCCACCTAACAGCAGGGCTGTTGTGGGAATAAATTAAAAGCCGACGCATGGACACTCCCATGTGGAACCAATCATTCAGCCTTCCCTACTTTGCAGGGTTGGTCTGAGCCTCAGTTTATAGGACTGTGCAAAGACACAGACATCCTGATCTGATTTGTGGGACTGATCCTTCAGCCTAGCCAATTTGTAGGTCCAGATTGATCCCTGCATGCTGCCAAACCCATGAAACCCACTCCTCTCGCTGGCACCCCCAGCCATTGCCTCTCTCTCTCTCTCTCTCTCTCTCTCTCTCTCTCTCAGTTTCCTTTGTCTGCCTGAGCAATTTCTGCCTGCATGGGTGGTTGCATCTGAATGCCTGACGAGCGCACCTAGTAATTATCATTAATCTTAATGCCTTTGAACACGTGAAGCACTTTTGACAGCTATTAACTTTTAATTGGGATGACAAAAAGAGTCACGGAACATGTCAGAAACCTGACGTGGAAGCGTTAGGTACAAAAGTGAAGTTTCCTCTCTTCTCCACCCAGCCAGGGGGCGGTTGGGGGTGGCGAGAGGAGATCGACAAAGCATCATGACTAGCGTGGGAGAAAATGAGAAGAGCATCTCAGGGTTACCTCCACAGCGTGAGAGGGCCAGGGGCCCATGTCCTCTTGGGAAGCAATAGAGATATTGATCAGAGTGAGGGGGCAGGGTGCAGATTTATTGATTGACTGCAATGTTGTCACAGGATGATGCGCATCAGAATAAATTAATTAACACCTCATCATAGAATTTAGGGACGTGGGTGGTGCTGTAGGTTAAACCACAGAGCCTAGGACTTGCCGATCAGAAGGTCGGCGGTTCGAATACCCACAATGGGGTGAGCTCCGGTTGCTCGGTCCCTGCTCCTGCCAACCTAGCAGTTCGAAAGCACGTCAACGTGCAAGTAGATAAACAGGTACCACTCTGGCGGGAAGGTGAATGACGTTTCCGTGCGCTGCTCTGGTTCGCCAGAAGCGGCTTAGTCATGCTGGCCACATGACCTGGAAGCTGTACGCCGGCTCCCTCGGCAAATAAAGCGAGATGAGCACCACAACCCCAGAGTTGGCCAAAACTGGACCTCATGGTCAGGGGTCCCTTTATCTTTACCATCATAGAACTGGGCCCAGGGGTAACCCGTGAAACGCGGTCCAGGATTGGTCCAGAATCCGAAGGTTCCGCTAGGAGTCAATCCGACAGTGCCAAGGCAGGACCCGAGGCAGGAAACCCGGCACGGACAGGTACAGGATCTCAGGCAGGATCTGGCATACAGCAATGTTGCTCCCACAACCTGGGACAGGGTCCAACAGCCTTTTATCTCTGATGGGGTAATGGCTGGTCCTGATCCCCCGGCGACTCACCTCCCTGTCTCGCCCGAAGGCAAGCACTCCTCCTGCGAGTACTCAGGTCTCTCCTTCTCTCAGACCTGAGTCTCTGCAGCTTGGGAGATGTCGGTGGGTTACTAGACCCAGAGGCCGCCTCAGCCTCCCCTGACCCAACTGGTAGTAGAGCAGCTGTAAGTGATGGCCCAGCTGGAGGCAACAAGGTCATACCAGCATCTGGAGCCAGGGAAGGCTCAGGCCCCTGACTCAGCCCAGCTGGTGTTTGTTGCAGGGGAACCTGTGCAGACTGGGACTCTTCAGGATCAGGCCCCAGACTTGGTTCAGGTAATGCCTGAGGCAAAGTATCTGGTGCAGACTGCGTCTCCTCTTGTTCCGAGTCTGAGCCTGAGTCCTAGGCCATTGCCTAGTCGCAGCAATGCAGGAATAACAAACACAGACATTGAAACAATTCTCATAATTAGCAGAGTTAAAACATGGAAAGGATTTCATCGCTGTCAACTTTTAAAAGTCTGATTTTTTTTTAAATGGTTTTTTTACTTGGCATCAGAAGGAACATAAAGCGAGGGGCAAGACTCAGAGGGAGAGTCCACAACCTCCCCGAGTGAGACCGTTCCACTGTTGAACAGCTCTTACTGTCAAAAAGTTATTCTGCATGTTTAGTTGGAATCTCCTTTCTTGCAACTTGGAGCAGTTGGTTTGGGTCCTTCCCTCTGGAACAGGAGAAAACAAGCTTGCTCCATCTTCCATTGGACAGATCTTTAGCTATTTGAAGACAGTTATCATATCTCCTCTTGGTTTCCTCTTTTTCAAACTAAACATATCCAACTCCTTCAACCGTTCCTCATCAAGCTTGGTTTCCATGTACACAAATAAAAAAATGCAGTTCGCCTTCAGAATCTGCACTCCTCTGACTTTTATGATGCAGTCCTCCAGCATGTTTGCACATATTCCTTCAGTGGAGATCTGCATTACAAAATTCAGGAAAGTGTGAATTTTGTAGGATGGCTGTGTCTCTCTGTAAAGTGCAAACTAGGTAGGATCGCTTTGAAATGAGAACTGCGTGAAATTTCTCCCCATCCCTAGCCACAGTTTACTGTCATGCCTGAACCCTAAACTTTGATTAATCTTAACCATGGTTTGTTAAAACAAGCTAGCTTCATAAACCTGGAGAAATTCACAAACATCTCTTTCAAAATTCCGCTGGTATTTATTGTAGTCTTGCTGGGCAATATACAATATGAGAGTATGTGGCATCTTCTTGCCATGTCCAACTAAATTTATCAAAATTCCTTTTGCTACCCTTGACATCGATCAGTTGTCTCACATGAGCACCAGACTTAAATCAACCACAGAATTCTACTTAAAATACCTAAGAACCTTCCTGGATCAAACCAAATGCCTATCTAGGTAATCGTCTGTGGCCCACAGTGGTGAGGTGAACCAGAAAAGCCCACAAAAGCCAACTCTTGGCTACTGTTTCTCCAAGGTTCGTGGACCTGTTGCCTGTTATCATCCTCCACGAATTTGCCTTACCTCCTTTTCAAGCTCTCCATGTTAGCGGCTATCACTTGTGTTAGTGAGTTCCATGGTTTATTTTTTACTTTTTTATTTATACTTTTCACATTTATACATTTCATTAGTTTCACAATCAATTCAACATTTCCAAATTTGACTTCCTTCCCCCTCTTTCTGTGGCTCCTTAACTTATTTTTAAAAATATCTTCTGCCTATCCAAATTCATTTAATTTGCTCATTTAATTATCTGCTGCAAATATATACTCTTCTGAAACTGCAGGTTATTACAATAATCCTGCTAATGTTTTTATCTGCTTATAATTTGTCTGTAAATATTCAATAAACCATTCCCATTCTTTTATTTAAAAAGTTTGTTATCTTGATTTCTTATTCTTCCGGTAGGTTTTGCCATTTCTGCATATTCCATAATTTTTTGTATCCATTCTTCCTTTTCTGGGACTTCTGCTCCTTTCCATTTTGGGGCAAGTAACATTCTTGCTGCTGTAGCAGCATACATAAATAAATTTCTATACAATTTAAGTAGTTCTGTCCCTATAATTCCCAAAAGAAAAGCTTCTGGGTTTTTTAAAAAATATATAAAAGTTATTTTGAACATCCTTTTCAATTCATTATATATCATTTCCCAGTAAGCTTTAAGCTGTGAGTTTATTTTTTTATTTTTTAAAAAATACTTTTTATTGATTTTAACATATAAATTATAAAATGTACCACAAAACTTATCACTTATACAATCTTTTTAGACTTCCATCAGCACCTCTGATGATCCACCGTTTTAACCACTTCTTATGCATTTCTTAACTTTATATTGCCTTTACATCTCTTAACAAATCATCCTCCCCCTTATCCATTTTTGCAATACTTCCAATAATACTCCTCACAAAACTTCTTGCAAACCTACAAACATCATCTGATCTTCACAAATACTTTTCAAATAGTCCGTAAATTTACTCCAGTAAATTTCTGGTCCCGTCAGTTTTGAATCCTTCCTGTTAGTTTATCTAGTTCTGCATAGTCCATTAACTTCATCCTCCATTCTTCAATCGTCGGTAATTCTTCTTGCTTCCATTTTTGGGCCAATAATATTCTTGCTGCTGTTATTGCATTAACCTGTGAGTTTCATGGTTTAGCGATGCGCTAGGTGAAGAAGCATCAAACATCAGTTGGAGGTGCAAGACATACCCAAACACCCACAAATTTCTTTTTCACCCCTTTTCTTATTTTGCTTGCCTTCCTAAACCATCTCAACATTTTGCTTTGGGTGAAATTCAGGGCCAATGCTCTTGTGCAGAACACATTTACATATTGATATGAGCCGTCGTCTATTATTAAAGCTCAGCTTTAAGAAGTGGGATATATTTAACAGTCAGGACTTTGATCTCCGACTCCAGTAATTCAGCCCTCATGGATCTCGGAGCAAGGTTGATATTTTCGGCATTGGTGTTAATTAGATGTTCTACTTTATTTTAATTCCTGGTTATTTAAAACTGATTTGCCAGGCGCAATTAACGTAATGATGAAAGATCAAGGCAATGAATACTGAATATGTATATTATAGTCCTGTAAGAAGAATCTCTCTCATCCAGCAGGGGAGACCCAGGTGAAGTAACCGTTTCAGTGTGAGATTTCCCTTGATGAATGCAGAACCACAGAATAGAACATGAATTTGGAACCAAATCAAATCTAGGCATAGCTAGGACCACAAATCGAGGAGTGACGGCAATAGAATAAGAGGTGAAATGAGATAGCAGTTTGGGCAAAAACTTGGTCCCCCAATTTCAAGATAAAAGTTCTTTAAAGCTAACATTCTGGTCAGCCTTAGAACAATCCCCAATAGTTATTTCTTACATTTATATTTCACCTTTTATTCCAAGGAACTCAAGGTTCTACTCTCTCCACTTTATTTTCACAACAACCCTGTGAGGTAGGTTAGGCTGAGAGACAGTGAGTGGCCCAAGCTCACTCAGTGAGCTTCATATCAGAGTGGGGATTTGAACCCTTCTTCTTATTGTAATTGGGGAGCTGAGAGGAATGAACCCAGTCAGTTACAGCATCTCCCTTTCTCAAACTCGGTTTAGCATTTCCCCGCATTAATTTGTGGGATTACCTAAGGGCAGGGCCAGATTTAGGTTTGATGAGACCCTAAGCTACTGAAGGTAATGGGGCCCTTTCTATGTCCAGCTGTCCTTTGTCAACAACAAATTGTCATTGTTTTGTGTTGAATATATGCTATATAAGAGGGACATGGGTGGCATTGTGGTCTAAGCCACAGAACCTAGGGCTTGCCGATTAGAAGGTTGGCAGTTTGAATCCATGTGACGGGGTGAGCTCCTGTTGCTCGGTCCTTGCTTCTGCCCACCTAGCAGTTCGAAAGCACGTCAAAGTGCAAGTAGATAAATAGGTACCGCTCCGGCGGGAAGGCAAATGGCGTTTCTGTGCTCTGCTCTGGTTCTCCAGAAGTGGTTCAGTCATGCTGGCCACATGACCCGGAAGCTGTCTGCGGACAAATGCCGGCTCCCTTGGCCTATAGAGCGAGATGAGCGCACAACCCCAGAGTCATCTGTGCCTGGACGTAACAGTCAGGGGTCCCTTTACCTATATGCTATATAGTAATTTATGGATCTAATAGGTATCTAAAGCCATTTGCACGTTGCCATGCAACCAGTCCATGCAGAATGTAGGCATCCTATATATAGAAATGAGCAAACCAGTGATATTTTAGGGAGCAGCCTAGCAGGCGGGGCCCATGACTTACATCATAGGAGCCTACACAACACAAAACACAGTTGCTGGATGTAGGTTTTATTTTATTGGTTTTTTATCTTATATTTTGGAAATGTACATCTAGGTTTTTTATCCTTTTAATTTTTTGGGACCCCCGAAGAGAGTGGGGCCCTAAACTATAGCTTGTTCAGTTTATATGTAAATCCGGCACTGCCTAGGGGGCAGCAGGGACCCTCCAAATATCCCAATTTCCCCAGAATTACAGAAGCAATCCTGGTTTCTGATTTGATCCCTGAATGTCCTGTTTTTCCTTTTTCCTCCCTGCCACACCTCAGAGAACAACTAAAAGCGGTGTGGATGGAAAAACCGACTCCTGTTTATACTGAAAATAAAACATACCAAATGAATGGCATGCGAAGCCCTTCTTACAATGTTGAAGAAAAAATATAAAGCAATCCACTTTATTTTCTTTAACTGCAGTGCTTCCGCAGCCAGCTATTTTATTTTTTTTAGGAAATGCGTGGAGTGTTTATTCCTTTATTGTAAATGGATCCTTACACTGAAAACCTTTTCATGTCTACTCAGAAGTAAGTCCCATTGTATTCAATAGAGCTTACTCTCAGGTAACTGGGCAAAAACTGGGCAGGCTTACACTGCAATCGTAAGCAATTTTACCCAGAACTAAGTTCCATTGAATTCAGTAGGATTTACTCTCAGGTATGTTCCTGATCATTCTCACTGTCTTTCGCTGACAGGGACTCAAGGCAGCTTGCAGCTCAAATTTTATATCCTTCCGTTTATCTGTTGAAGGTGTTCACGATCATTCCCTTGCGTTTTTTTTTATATTTACAACAACCTTGTGAGGTAGGTGAGGTGGAGAGGTTGCAGTTGGCTCAAGGTGACCGATGGAATTGTGTATATGGCATTTATGTGTGTGGGAGATCAAACAAGGAAAGAAACTTCCTGATGTAGAATAGAATATCCCTATATTCATCTGAGAAATATTGGACGGTATGCACTGGAGGTGTAAATGACGGCCAGATTTTGGGGAAAAAAATGTTATCACTGCATCACGTTCATCAGTTTGGTTGAATTAATCAAACTGAATAGTTTTAATTGAGTTCTGAATAAATGTGCCATTATTTGTGGCTGTTTTGAATTTCATTGTGGCATTATCTTCTGTTCTGCTATTCTGAATAGTGCTTTTAATAAGGTAGGGGGCACTGGGGCTGAGTTTCTGCAACCAAGTAGCCCCCCCCCAAAAAAAAATTGGGGACCCTTGATTAAGGTCAGGCCAAAGATACGACAACCTCATTTCCCATTCATTTCTCCTTTGAATTTAAGAAGTTGCTTGTGATCTCAGAAAGAGGATTCTATATTAAAAACCGGGGGGGGGGGGTGTGTGCAGGGGGAATGGAACTGTTGCATCTTAATTCTATCTCTGGCTCCTTCGAAACGCCAGCATAAAAGTATCCCAACAGCAAACAATTTCACATGATTACAGTTCTTGAAAAGCATCTGAAACAGTCAAAGGAGAAGGTGGGGGAGAATACAATTAGATTCCAGCCCAAGCTCTGAATAGGTTCTTTTGAAATGCAAATTGCATTGCCCTTCTAAGAGTCATAATTTTTTTGCTACCGTTGTTGGAAGTCGGTATTCATTTGGCCTGCCGCCGTGCGAAAACCCTGCGCTGTCTGGTTTTATTTTATTTATTTATTTTCAGGCGCTTCCATTGACAGCATGACGATGGCCATTTACAAGTGCTTCTTTTTTTTTTCCAATAAAGAGAGGTGCTATTTTCTGGGGGGGGGGGGGTGTAACATAATATCCCTCCCCCTCCACACACATACTAAGGGAAAGAAGAAAATTATCTGCTCCTGGTCTAAAATGGAATAAAAACAAATCTATTTTGGTCTGGGTAGCTCCTCACATTTTTCTTTTTTGTGTTAGGGTTAAGGTTAGATGCTCTGCAATTCTTCACTATCTCAAATTTGATGGTCCCAACCCCCATACAGAAGCCCTCCTCCCTGGGGGGTGGAATTTACTGATGTTATCCTAGAGAGTGAAGTCAAATGGGCATTAGAAAGCACTGCTAATAACAAGGCCATTGGAAGTGATGGTATTCCAGCTGAATTATTTAAAATTTTAAAAGATGATGTTGTTAAGGTGCTACATTCAATAGGCCAGCAAGTTTGGAAAACTCAGCAGTGGCCAAAGGACTGGAGAAGATCAGTCTACATCCCAATCCCAAAGAAGGGCAGTGCCAAAGAATGCTCCAACTACCGCACAATTGCACTCATTTCACACGCTAGCAAGGTTATGCTTAAAATTCTGAAAGGCAGGCTTAAGCAGTATGTGGACCAAGAACTCCCAGAAGTGCAAGCTGGATTTCGAAGGGGCGGAGGAACCACAGACCAAATCGCAAACATGAACTGGATTATGGAGAAAGCTAGAGAGTTCCAGAAAGACATCTACTTCTGCTTCATTGACTATGCAAAAGCCTTTGACTGTGTCGACCACAGCAAACTATGGCAAGTTCTTACAGAAATGGGAGTGCCTGATCACCTCATCTTTCTCCTGAGAAATCTCTATGTGGGAAAAGAAGCTACAGTTAGAACTGGATATGGAACAACTGATTGGTTCAAAATTGGGAAAGGAGTATGACAAGGCTGTATATTGTTGCCCTGCTTATTTAACTTATATGCAGAATTCATCATGCAAAAGGCTGGGCTGAATGAATCCCAATTAAAATTGCTGGAAGAAATATCAACAACCTCAGATATGCAGATGACACAACCTTGATGGCAGAAAGTGAGGAGGAATTAAAGAACCTTTTAATGAGGGTGAAAGAGGAGAGCGCAAAATATGGTCTGAAGCTCAACATAAAAAAACCCCAAGACCATGGCCACTGGTCCCATCACCTCCTGGCAAATAGAAGGGGAAGAAATGGAGGCAGTGAGAGATTTTACTTTCTTGGGCTACGTGATCACGACAGATGGTGACAGCAGTCACGAAATAAAAAGACGCCTGTTTCTTCAAAGAAAAGCGATGACAAACCTAGACAATATCTCAAAAAGCAGAGACATCACCTTGCCAACAAAGGTCCGTATAGTTAAAGCTATGTTTTCCCCAGTAGTGATATATGGAAGTGAGAGCTGGACCATAAAGAAGGCTGATAGCCGAAGAATTGATGCTTTTAAATTATGGTGCTGGAGGAGACTCTTGAGAGTCCCATGGACTGCCAGAAGATAAAACCTATCCATTCTTAAGGAAATCAGCCCTGAGTGCTCACTGGAAGGACCGAATGTAAAGCTGAGGCTCCAATACTTTGGCCACCTCATGAGAAGAGAAGACTCCCTGGAAAAGATGCTGGGAAAGATGGAGGGCACAAGGAGAAGGGGACGGCAGAGGATGAGATGGTTGGACAGTGTTGTCGAAGCTATCAGGATGAGTTTGACCAAACTGCGGGAGGCAGTGGAAGACAGGAGTGCCTGGCGTGTTCTGGTCCATGGGCTCACGAAGAGTCAGACATGACTAATCAACTAAACAACAACAACAGCAGCTCCTCCCACTTTTTTCTTTGGCCACACCCACCTTTGAGTCTGGACCTGCCCCTTGCCACCACATGACCCTTGGGAAGATTGTGCAAGAAGAAGCTTAGTCCTTTTGTTGGAAAGAGCCCTCAGCCACTGGTTTAGTAACACTAGCATACCCTTTGGAACTCCCTGCCTCTTGAGACCAGGTAGGAAACTTTGCTGTATTCTTTTCTGCACTGGCCTAAAACAGTTTTGCTAAGGCAGGTCTATCGAGACACACAGACATTGTGTGTGTTTTCTCTCTTTTCAGACGCTTTGATTTCAATCATTTTTTAAAAATAAATAAATAAATAAAGCGGTATATAAATTTTGTTCAATGAAAATAAGAAATAAAACAACAAAATTTATATACCGCTTGGTTTCCCCCCCAAGGAACTAAAAACTACTTAGCAGTTTATGATATAAAGCATTAACATTATCAATAAAAGCAGGTTGTTCAATGAAAATAAGAAATACATTCAGGCGACAAGGTAAATGAGATTGCTTTAAAAACTGCCTGGCAAAATATGGTTCCAAAAACAATACTTGGTTGTGTTTCAATTAATCTCACAGATATAATGAAAAAAACTGATTTTAATAAACGAATATAGAATATTTGTCACTTAAGAGAAATGTTGAAGCTGCAAAGAGATAGAGGGAAGTCAACTAATAAAGCAGGGATTCAAACTAGTTTTCTGGAACAGAAAGAAAGTGACTGCAAAGAAAGAAAGAAAAGAAGGATTACGAATGTATTTTTTTCTGAGAACCTGGCATATAGAATATTCAAATTACTGTTGGTATCCTTTGAACAAACTTGTGTACTTGACTAATTATTTTTCATTTTTTTATTATTCATCGTTTTTCTTTCTTTTCCCTTTCCTTTCCTTTTTATATTTTTCCTTTTTTGTCTTTTGTCTTTTTAAATACCGTATTTTTCGCTCTATAACACGCACCTGACCATAACACGCACATTGTTTTTAGAGGAGGAAAACAAGGGAAAAAACATTCTGAATGAAACAGTGGATGTATCATTTTTGGGCTTCATGCTGTGGCCACAGACATGTGATCTGATGGTGAATTTGGGATGACCCAATGCAAAGATCCTGAGAATCCCTGTGGATCCATGCTCTGTAACCACGTTTTTGCACCATTGCAGCCCCAGGCAACAGTGGGTGCGTGATTTTTTTGGTGCAGGCTGTAGCCATGGACATGCTATGTGATCTGATGTTGAATTTGGGGTGACCCAATGCAAAGATCCTGAGAATCCCTGTGGATCTATGCTTTTTAACCACGTTTTTGCACCATTGCAGCCCCATGCAACAGTGGGTGCGTGATTTTGGGGGGGCAGGCTGTAGCCATGGACATGCTATGTGATCTGATGGTGAATTTGGGGTGACCCAATGCAAGGATCCTGAGAATCCCTGTGGATCCATGCTTTTTAACCACATTTTTGCACCATTGCAGCCCCAGGCAACAGTGGGTGCGTGATTTTTTGGTGCAGGCTGTAGCCATGGACATGCTATGTGATCTGATGGTGAATTTGGGGTGACCCAATGCAAAGATCCTGAGAATCCCTGTGGATCTATGCTTTTTAACCACGTTTTTGCACCATTGCAGCCCCATGCAACAGTGGGTGCGTGATTTTGGGGGGGCAGGCTGTAGCCATGGACATGCTATGTGATCTGATGGTGAATTTGGGGTGACCCAATGCAAGGATCCTGAGAATCCCTGTGGATCCATGCTTTTTAACCACATTTTTGCACCATTGCAGCCCCAGGCAACAGTGGGTGCGTGATTTTTTGGTGCAGGCTGTAGCCATGGACATGCTATGTGATCTGATGGTGAATTTGGGGTGACCCAATGCAAAGATCCTGAGAATCCCTGTGGATCTATGCTTTTTAACCACGTTTTTGCACCATTGCAGCCCCATGCAACAGTGGGTGCGTGGTTTTGGGGGGGCAGGCTGTAGCCATGGACATGCTATGTGATCTGATGGTGAATTTGGGGTGACCCAATGCAAGGATCCTGAGAATCCCTGTGGATCCATGCTTTTTAACCACATTTTTGCACCATTGCAGCCCCAGGCAACAGTGGGTGCGTGATTTTTTGGTGCAGGCTGTAGCCATGGACATGCTATGTGATCTGATGGTGAATTTGGGGTGACCCAATGCAAAGATCCTGAGAATCCCTGTGGATCTATGCTTTTTAACCACGTTTTTGCACCATTGCAGCCCCATGCAACAGTGGGTGCGTGATTTTGGGGGGCAGGCTGTAGCCATGGACATGCTATGTGATCTGATGGTGAATTTGGGGTGACCCAATGCAAGGATCCTGAGAATCCCTGTGGATCCATGCTTTTTAACCACGTTTTTGCACCATTGCAGCCCCAGGCAACAGTGGGTGCGTGATTTTTTTGGTGCAGGCTGTAGCCATGGACATGCTATGTGATCTGATGGTGAATTTGGGGTGACCCAATGCAAAGATCCTGAGGATCCATGTGGATCCATGCTTTTTAACCACATTTTTGCACCATTGCAGCCCCAGGCAACAGTGGGTGCGTGATTTTGGGGGGGCAGGCTGTAGCCATGGACATGCTATGTGATCTGATGGTGAATTTGGGGTGACCCAATGCAAAGATCCTGAGGATCTATGCTTTGTAACCACATTTTAAGTGGGGAGGGAAGGAAAAACACAGAAGGGACAAGGAGCAGGAGAGGGGTGTGCAGAGAAGCAGCTGGCTAAGAATGCAGGAGAGGGGTAGGGAGGAAAGGAAGGCAAAAGTTTTCCCCCACCCAAGCCAGCCAGCCAGCCATCTCTCTCTCTCTCTCTCTCTCTCTCTCTCTCTCTCTCTCTCCCTCCCTCCCCCCTCTCTCTCTCCCTTCCCCCCCCTCTCTCCCTCTCCCCCAGCACCGGAGCTTGCCTGGAGGGGAGGGGCTTTCCCTGCTCTTTGTTCCGTTTCAGCAAACACAGCAAGGAAACAGAGAAGGGTGGGCAGTAAGACCCTGAGGCAGAATGCAGGAAAGCAGCCGCTTTCTCTTTTCAAGTTTCGCTTCTCTGTGCAGCGTGCAGCCCCGCGATTTGATTTTTGCTTGATTTTTCGGCTCCAGGGACCACACATTCGCTCTATAACACGCACAGACATTTCCCCTTCCTTTTTAGGAGAAAAAATCTGCGTGTTATAGAGCGAAATTTACGGTATTTGGATGTAATGTTTAACTTATGCTTCCTCTGTAATTTTTAAAAATGCAATAAAGATAATAAAAAGGGGAGGAGGCAAGAAAATAAGAAATATAATTTCTCTCTTTCTCTCTCCTACTCCTCCTTTTCATTGCAGGTGGCTTCCATCCATCCAGAATGCAGAATATTCCAACAGCTTATGAAAGATGAGAGTCGATGCCTGGGGGGAAACGAAACTCTCTTACCAGATTTTAAAGGTAACAGGCGTGAGCCCAATCCTATGTAAATATTCCCCAAGATGCAGCAGTAACTTGGGTGGCCCCTGCTGGAACAGATCAGCCGTTGACTTGGTCCAGCGGGCTTTCATTCTGCTGGACCTTTTAAAGCCATTATTCATCATTCTGGATAGTAGGAGTCTTCAATCTGACACTGAGTTTTCTCCTTAGGGTGTTCAGGCGTTTGGGACGGATTAAGTTGCTGGCCCAAAGCTGCTTTTGGAGAGACGGTGACGCTTGCCTGCCCCGGATTTTTTGAAGAAATCACCAGCATACATGGCAAGACCCTTAAAAAAAAAAAAAAAATCTCCCTCCTTTGTATCTCTCTGTCACAGCTCTTGTGGGTCAGAGAGGGAAATGGTGTGGTTTATTTTTTTTTAAAAAAACTCATTTTTATTTGGTTTTTCCAGTATAGATTTATAACAAAACCAAATACATTTCTGTACACAGAGATTTCCCAGAATCTTGAGACCTCCCCCCTAATGTCAATGTTTTCAACTGCATATTATATCATAATCTGTATTTTACATCTATCCATATTGTCCGTAGTATTTGTTACATTACAAGTGAGATTAGAATCCTGCTGATGCTTTCATCTGCTTACAGTGGTCTCCTAAATAAATTATAAATTTCCCCCGTTCTTCCTTAGAGTTTTTATCCAAGAGGGAAATGGTGTAGTTTAAATACAGTGGCGGTGAAGACTGGAGACAAATTCAGTTTGGTTCCCACCTTCAAGGGAACCTAGCTAATTTGCAAATCCCAATGTGATCTGAAATCCAGCTATCCTGTGACGTTTGCACTTCCTCAAATTTTATGATGTGTTTCTCCATATCTAGGTGGTGTTTTCAGGTTCCAGAGCAGATGGACAAGGATACTAGGAACTAGAGCAGGCATCCCCAACCTTCGGCCCTCCAGATGTTTTGGACTACAATTCCCATCATCCCTGACTACTGATCCTGTCAGCTAGGGATCATGGGAGTTGTAGGCCAAAACATCTGGAGGGCTGCAGGTTGGAGATGCCTGAACTAGAGGTTGAGGAGGTGGCCTCAGAAAAGATGGCTGTCAAGTTTCAAAACAGGCAGGTGAGGGGTGCTTGCTGAGCATCTTCTCTCACAGATGAGTAGCTCAGACTAGGGAGTCAAGCCTAGGGCTTATTATATAAGGCTAGGTAAAGGTAAAGGTACCCCTGCCCATACGGGCCAGTCGTGTCCGACTCTAGGGTTGTGCGCCCATCTCACTTAAGAGGCCGGGGGCCAGCGCTGTCCGAAGACACTTCCGGGTCACGTGGCCAGCGTGACAAGCTGCATCTGGCGAGCCAGCGCAGCACACGGAAACACCGTTTACCTTCCCGCTAGTAAGCGGTCCCTATTTATCTACTTGCACCCAGGGGTGCTTTCGAACTGCTAGGTTGGCAGGCGCTGGGACTGAACGACTGGAGCACACCCCGCCACAGGGATTCGAACCGCCGACCATGCAATCGGCAAGTCCTAGGCGCTGAGGTTTTACTCACAGCGCCACCCGTGTCCCTTTATATAAGGCTAACAAGCCCCCTATTGGCTGCCCAGGTCACCTGATACCTTATGGGCTGACCGTTTGCAGTTCCCGTTCCCACCATGCCAGGGGGTGCTGAGGAGCAGCAAGGCTCAGGCCAGCTAGTCTCTCCCCTAGTAAGCTGGTATCACCAAGAGTGTCCTTTGAGTTTTGCTTTGCTTTTTTACAATCAAGTAGTTGTATAAATTTTATGAAATAAAGTGCCTGCCTCTCTTTTCAGCTACCAGCTATCATGCCCATTAGTGTTTTAGGTTCTCCAGATACTACCACCTCAATTTACTGGTGACATTGTACTAGGATATGATGTGTTAACATTAGAGCTTCACTGTGATATTTTTTCGCAGGGTTCCTGCACAGAAATTGCACTCCAGGCCTTTACTGGTCAGAGCCATTCCCCCCATATCCAGTCGCCTGCGGGTTTGAAGAGAGTTTTACAAAGGGGCCAGAAGATCAGGTCAGTCAAGCTTCTAAAACTGCACCTAATATTCTCCCGTTTGGACACCTCAACCAAAACTAGACATGCTGGTGTCTTTCCTGCCAGCACATTTGCACCGCGCCTGCCCTCTCCATCACTTTGCCCTTGCCCTGTTCGCCTAGAAAGCAGAGCAACGTGGCTGGCAGGTGGCCAAGAGCGTGTGGCCATTGTTCCCCATTAAGTGCCCTGAATCTTCCCCCGTTCAGCTTCCTATGATGACTTTGGGAGAGTGAGGTGAAGTAAGTGACTGGTGGGGACAAGAAGAAGGAGCATCGCTAGGGTGCTGCAGTTCTGAAGGTGGCATCAGCTGGTGGTCCAAAGCATCATTGGGATCAGATTAGCAATGGGTCTTTTTGGCCCTTGGTCAAATGCCCACGCCGAAGCTAGCCTTGAACAGAAGAGAAACTACTGAATGCAGACGTTGGTCATCCTTAGCCTAGATACATGAAAACAAGCAAATGTGCATCAAACGTGGAAGGGAAAGTCTTCTGGTCATAGTCCTGTGCTGCTCAGTCACAACAGAGCTCAATGGTGGGAGAAGCCAGCTAAATCTCAAGGGGGCATTGCCTGGAGGCAGAGTCTGTATACAAGGTTCAGTCCAGTCCTAAGGTCAGGAGTATCTCAGTTCATGTAGTCAGATGATCTAGTGGTCAAGAAAGCTGAGGGTCTAAGGTCACAAGAAGCAGCAAGGTCTGGTTAGGAACGACAAATATTGTTTCCAGCAACAGGCTGAGGTTGGAAACCCTGCTTAAGAAAGCTGGAGCCAGCTGGTTCTCCTCAGGAGCAAGAAGGCTGATCACCAGCAGGTGGAGTCACTCTGCAGAAGGTTCCTTCTGCAGGTGAAGCCAACTCCTGGCCCATGTCACTTCTTCTTCTTCTGTCTTCTACACTATGTCCTCCTCCGTGGTTGCCAAGGGAAACGGGGTTTTAACTCTGAAAGACGTGTCCTCCTCATGTCCCTTCATTTCTTAATGTTCTCTTTCCCTCCACAGAAATCATACTATTCAACATTCTGGCACATCTACACGGCAGGCTATGCAACTTCCCTGGCTTCGCTCATTACAGCTCTACTCATCTTCACCTTCTTCCGGTAAATGCTGAACGTGCCTTTCAGAGGCAGCACCCAGCTCTACACTTATCTCATCCTCCCCTGGGATTTGAACTAAACTGCTTTGCCTCTTCTTCTTAACATATATATATCCCATGATACGTTTGAGTTTTCCTCAAGCCATGTGCTTCTAGGGCCTATAGCTTAGCTGCATCATGTAGGCTTTGCCAGACTTTGATGGGGAGCAGAACAGCTCCATTGGACTCCAGCACAACCCTCCAGACTGCCACAATTTTGCAGGTGGAATTCAAACGTGTACTGGAAAATTAGTATTTCACATTTAAAGTGGATTAAAGAGCTCAGTCACCCTTGTGCAACAAAACCACTTTAAAAATAGAAATTCCTTTGAGGTTAGGGAAGTGATGGTACGCAGGATGAGACCCTACCTGCCCGCAGACTGTCTTGCCAGAGTGGTGCATGCTCTAGTTATCTCCTGCTGCGACTACTGCAATGCGCTCTACGTGGGGCTACCTTTGAAGGTGACTCGGAAACTACAACTAATCTAGAATGCAGCAGCTAGACTGGTGACTGGTACTGGCTGCTGAGACCATATAACACCGGTCTTGAAAGACCTACACTGGCTCCCAGTACGTTTCCAAGCACAATTCAAAGTGTTGGTGCTGACCTTTAAAGCCCTAAACAGCCTCGGTCCTGTATACCTGAAGGAGCGTCTCCACCTCCATCATTCTGCCCAGACACTGAGGTCCAGTGCCAAGGGCCTTCTGGCGGTTCCCTCGCTACGAGAAACCAAGTTACAGGGAACCAGGCAGAGGGCCTTTTCGGTAGTGGCACCTGCCCTGTGGAACGCCCTCTCACCAGATGTCAAAGAGAAAAATAACTACCAAACGTTTAGAAGACACCTGAAGGCAGCCCTGTTTAGGGAAGCTTTTAATGTTTAATAGGTTATTGTATTTTAGTGTACTGTTGGAAGCTGCCCAGAGTGGCTGGGGAAACCCAGCCAGATGGGTGGAGGTTACAGACTCCACTAACCCAGAAATAGTGCTTCAGGTTAAGAACTTTGCTTCAGGATGAGAACAGAAATCGTGCTCCGGTGGGGCGGTGGCAGTGGGAGGCCCCATTAGCTAAAGTGGTGCTTCAGGTTAAGAACAGTTTCAGGTTAAGTATGGACCTCCGGAATGAATTAAGTACTTAACCTGAGGTACCACTGTACATTATTTATGAATTTCAATAAAGTTATGTTAAAAAAGAATAGAAAAGAAATTGACATAATCTCCCACCCCTAACTCTTTTAGAAATACCCAAGTTGGTGGCCCTTCCTATCATTCCTGCAGCCAAAGCCACCATTAGGTGCCCTGAAAGCAGAATTCAGCTCAATATAGTGAGGTTATGTCAGCCTGCAAAACTGACAATCTGCTTTCCTGCCCTCCTTCCAGGAAATTCCACTGCACACGGAATTATATCCACATGCATCTCTTTGTCTCCTTCGTCCTGAGGGCAGCTGCCGTTTTCACCAAAGACACCATTTTGTTCTCCGATGACAGCATGGACCACTGCCTGATGTCAACGGTATGCATCTGACCCACTTTTGAAAATAATATTTTACACTAAAGCTTTGTGTGTGTGTGTGTGTGTATGTCATGTTGTTGTTGTTTAGTCATGTCCGACTCTTCATGGCCCCCTGGACCAGAGCACGCCAGGCACTCCTGTCTTCCACTGCTTTCCACAGTTTGGTCAAACTCATGCTGGTAGCTTCGAGAACACTGTCCCACCATCTCGTCCTCTGTCGCCCCCTTCTCCTTGTGCCCTCCATCTTTCCCAACATCAGGGTCTTCTCCAGGGAGTCTTCTCTTCTCATGAGGTGACCAAAGTATTGGAGCCTCAGCTTCAGGATCTGTTTGTTCCTGGTGTAAGCTTTCATGTGCATGCACACTTCTTCAGATACCATAAGCACACGAAAGCTTATACCAAGAACAAACTTAGTTGGTCTCTAAGGTGCTCCTGGACAATTTTTTTAAAATATATTTCAACTGTGTCAGACCAACACAGTTACTTACTTACCTGAAACAAAAGCTTAGTGTTTGCAGAAGTACTGGGCTACGAGGTTTCTCAGACATGGCTTTTGTTTTGCTTTCGTGAGAGGGAAAGGATGGCTTTGACCTTATTCAACATGGCCATTTCATGCTTCCTGATTTCCCTAGTGGGTAAGAAGTCTTGGGGGCAAACTCAGTTTGCTTTGTGAGAGTACCATGGAGACTCCACTGCCCTTTCTGAAAAAAAGGAGGGGGGGAATGTATACTAGTCCCAAGCAAAACCAGTCCACCACTTTCTCAAGAGCGGAAAAGTTCTTTCCGTCAGCCAAAAGCTTCACTTATCAACCTTTCCCAGCTGTGGCTGAGATGCTCTCCCCAGGGAAGTCCACCTGGTGCCATCACCGACAGCCTGTGGCCATTTTTCAGCTGCTGAGGTTTTGCTGAGTCTATTTAAGACCCATTGCAATGGTTTGAATGCAATGTGTTTTTGCCCTGCCTTTGTGCTCTTAATTTTTTTGGTGAGTTGTTTAGAGACTCTTTTGTGAGTGATTAACTAGGAAAGTCCTCACCACCCCCAATCCATCATCAACTTTTGCCCGAGTATTAGGAAGAAATTTCCCATTGTATGAGCTGTTGGACAGTGGAA
This sequence comes from Podarcis gaigeae, assembly GCF_964106915.1. Lineage (NCBI taxonomy): Eukaryota > Metazoa > Chordata > Lepidosauria > Squamata > Lacertidae > Podarcis > Podarcis gaigeae. The sequence continues at coordinate 7,853,045 of NC_139688.1, forward strand.
GGTGGTCGATTCTCCTTCCTTGAAGGTTTTCAAACAGAGATTGGATGGTCAACCACTGGGGATTCTTTAGCTGTGATTCAGTTGACGAGGGCCGGATTTAGGTTTGATGAGGCCCTAAGCTACTGAAGGTAATGGGGCCCTTTATATATCCAGCTGTCCTTTGTCAACAACAAATTGTCACTGTTTTTTTGTGTTGAATATATGCTATATGGTAATTTATGGACCTAACAGGTATCTCAAGCCATTTGCACTTGTTGCCATGCAACCAGTCCATGCAGAATGTAGGCACCCTATATATAGAAAGGAGCAAACCAGTGATATTTTAGGGAGCAGGCTAGCAGGCAGGGCCCATGACTTACATCATAGGAGCCTACACAACACAAAACACTGTTGCTGTATGTAGGTTTCATTTTATTTATTTTTTATCTCATATTTTGGAAATGTGCATCCAGGTTTTTTTCCTTTTAATTTTTTTGGGGCCCCCAAAAGAGTGGGGCGCTAAGCTATAGCTTGTTTAGCTTATACGTAAATCCAGCACTGCGGATGACCCTTGGGATCCCTTCCAACCCTCCAATTCTATTATTTTATAATGATCATCATCCCTGCCAGGAAAAGGAAAAGGTCACAGACCTCAGCTGAATGTTGTTCTGAGGAAAACCTTACCTGGTGAAAGAATGGTCAAAGGCCTGGAAACGATGCCTTATGAGGAACGGCTAAGGGAGCTGGGCATGTTTAGCCTGGAGAAGAGGAGGTTAAGGGGTGATATGATAGTCATGTTCAAATATATAAAAGGATGTCACATAGAGGAGGGAGAAAGGTTGTTTTCTGCTGCTCCAGAGAAGCGGACGCAGAGCAATGGTTCCAAACTACAAGAAAAAAGATTCTACCTAAACATTAGGAAGAACTTCCTGACAGTAAGAGCTGTTTGACAGTGGAATTTGCTGCCAAGGAGTGTGGTGGAGTCTCCTTCTTTGGAGGTCTTTAAGCAGAGGCTTGACAACCATATGTCAGGAGTGCTCTGATGGTGTTTCCTGCTTGGCAGGGGGTTGGACTCGATGGCCCTTGTGGTCTCTTCCAACTCTATGATTCTATGATTCTATGATTCTAACCTCCTTGTCTGAAATGAACCTTGTTTTGTCCTGTAGGTGGCATGCAAGTCTGCGGTGGCTTTCTTCCAGTTCAGCATCCTAGCCAACTTCTTCTGGTTGCTGGTCGAGGGCATGTATCTGCAAACCCTACTGATGCTGACCTTTGTGTCGGACAAACAGTACGCATGGAGTTTCATCCTGATTGGCTGGGGTTAGTAGACGGCTTGGCCTTCTGTGTCCAGGGCAGCTGTCTCCCAGCTTTGTCTGGTATGCAGGCTGAGACCCTACCTGCCCGCGGACTGTCTCACCAGAGTGGTGCCTGCTCTGGTTATCTCCCGCTTGGACTACTGCAATGCGCTCTACGTGGGGCTACCTTTGAAGGTGACCCAGAAACTACAACTAATCCAGAATGTGGCAGCTAGACTGGTCACTGGGAGTGGCCGCTGAAACCATGTAACACCATGTTGGCTCCCAGTATGTTTCCAAGCACAGTTCAAAGTGTTGGTGCTGACCTTTAAAGTCCTAAACAGCCTCGGCCCAGTATACCTGAAGGAACATCTCTACCCCCATGGTTCTGCCCAGACGCTGAGGTCCAGCCCTCCCATCAGATGTCAAGGAAATAAATAACTATCTGACTTTCAGATGACATCTGAAGGCTGCCCTGTTTAAGGAAGTTTTTAATGTTTGATGTTTTATCATGTTTTTAATATTCTGTTGGGAGCTGCCCAGAGTGGCTGGGGAAACCCAGCCGGATGGGCAGGATATAAATTATTATTATTATTATTATTATTATTATTATTATTATTATTATTATTGACATTCCCTCTCACCCAACCAAACTGGATTCCAAATTCTTCCTTCCACCCCCTGCTAAGATCTGCAAGCACACTTGGTGTTTTTGCATCAAGCCAAGGGTGATGAACTCCAGATTTTGTTGGACTATGATTTCCATCATCCTCCATTGGCCATGCAGGGAGAACTATATTGCATGCCACTGCGTTAAGCAAACAAACACCTTATCCTTGCCTACGGGTTTGGGACATTTGTTTGAATTGCTTGGAGATGTCTTCTCTGCATCCAGTTGCGTGGTGTGTCTCAGAATTTTCAGAAACAAATCAACTTCAGTAATTATTTCCCCTAGCAATTTGACTTCTCACCCTTACCTCTAGGTTGTTTTTATTCCAACCCTTTTTTTCTACCGCGTTAGATAGCATACTTTATTCTGATACATATTTCCTCTTTTACAATCATAATCCTTTCCCTTCTACAGCCCATATTTTGACTCCTGTCCGCGATTTCATTTACCAGGTGTGTATTAGGGCTGTCACCCACTTAATCAAAGCATAGTTGATTCATTGGATGAGTTTTAGTGGGTTTGCTGATCCAGCCCTGTGATTAAGGTGTGCATTCATTTCTTGACAAATCAAAATGGAATCAAACAGATCCTCTTTTCATTTTTTTGTGAAATAAATGGCAAGGGTATGATGGATTGATTACAGTGGTACCTCAGGTCTCATACGCTTCAGGTTACAGACTCCTCTAACCCAGAAATATTACCTTGGGTTAAGAACTTTGCTTCAGGATGAGAACAGAAATCGTGCAGCGGCGGCGCAGCAGCAGCAGGAGGCCCCATTAGCTAAAATGCTGCTTCAGGTTAAGAACAGTTTCAGGTTAAGAACGGACCTCCGGAACGAATTAAGTGCTTAACCTGAGGTGCCACTGTATAGTATGGTCCACCTTTTACTCCAGGGAGTTCAAGTTGGAGTGCAGGGAACTCCCTCTCCTCATTTAAATGGCTCAGGACCGCAGTACCTCAGGGACCACCTCTTTCCATATAAACCTACCTGGACCCTGAGTTCATCCTCTGAGGTCCGTCTTCATGTGCCTCCTCCACGAGAGATCCAGAGGGTGGCAACACGAGAAGGGGCCTTTTTTGCAGTGGCTCCCCATTTGTGGAATGCTGTCCCCAGGGAAATTTGCCTTGCGCCTTCATTATACACCTTTAGGCGCCAGGCAAAAACGTTCCTTTTCAACCAGCCCTTTGCCTGAATTGAGCTACATCCTATGCCCTTTTAAAATGTGTTTTTTGGGGGGAGGGTCTATTGGCTTGTTGTTTATCTTTTTATCATGGTTTTATATATTTTATGTGGTTTTATATCTTGATTTTATTCTATTTTATCTTATTTTAACCTATGACTGTTATTTAATCTGCTTTCCCCCCTTTGTTTCAGGAGCACCAGTGATCATAACAATGATATGGATCTTGAGCAGGATTTACAGACAGAATACTGGGTGATTTATTTATTTTTTTACTGCTAGATTTTCACAAAATGATTACAGGGAGACGTTTCAAGTTTTCATTCAGTCTCAGAAATTTAAATGCTGAAATTTTAAAATGGGGGGAACCAGGGTCCCCGGAGGCTAAATTAATGGAAGTGATAAGGGGAGGTGTTATTCAGGTTTGCTTGCAATTTAAAGATAAGTTCATCCAACCAAGACACAGCTATTCTTCAAAATCTGCACTTCTCTGAATTTTGCAATGCAGTTTTGTGCACAAACCAAGTATACAAAAATGGACATATTAGGGAAGGTGCATTTGACCACAAACTTGACATGAGCCAACAGTGTGACGTGGCAGCTAAAAAAGCCAATGCAATTCTGGGCTGCATCAATAGGAGTATAGCATCTAGATCAAGGGAAGTAATAGTGCGACTGTATTCTGCTCTGGTCAGACCTCACCTGGAGTACTGTGTCCAGTTCTGGGCATCACAGTTCAAGAAGGACACTGACAAACTGGAACGTGTCCAGAGGAGGGCAACCAAAATGGTCCAAGGCCTGGAAACGATGCCTTATGAGGAACGGCTAAGGGAGCTGGGCATGTTTAGCCTGGAGAAGAGGAGGTTGAGGGGTGATATGATAGCCATCTTCAAATATATAAAAGGATGTCCCATAGAGGAGGGAGAAAGGTTGTTTTCTGCTGCTCCAGAGAAGCGGACACGGAGCAATGGATCCAAACTACAAGAAAGAAGATTCCACCTAAACATTAGGAAGAACTTCCTGACAGTAAGAGCTGTTCGACAGTGGAATTTGCTGCCAAGGAGTGTGGTGGAGTCTCCTTCTTTGGAGGTCTTTAAGCAGAGGCTTGACAACCATATGTCAGGAGTGCTCTGATGGTGTTTCCTGCTTGGCAGGGGGTTGGACTCAATGGCCCTTGTGGTCCCTTCCAACTCTATGATTCTATGATTCATTTAATATGTGCATTAAAATACATATATTATAAAAATAACATAAAATGCATTTTCTTATGAAACATTGCCTGCAGGAATTGGTACATCAGCCAAAAACGCATACAAAAAATGTGATACTAAGGAGAAATTTGCACTATGAGTCTGACAAATTTTCACAAGAATTTTTTTTAGTGCAACAATTACCGGAGAAATGCAGAGGAATGAATTCAAGATTTATGTAAAAAGAGAAACGAAGACAAAGTGAAATGGGCCAATTTATCCATCCCTAATTTAGGGCACTACGACAACTGTGAATTGAAAATGAGGAATGGACATAGCTCAGCACTGAGCACCTCATTTGTGAGAAGGTTCCTGGCTTGATCTCCAACATTTTGACATAGGGAGGTCCCATTTCTGAAACTCTTGAGAGGTGCTAACAATGAGCTAGATGGATCAGCTTGTGGGGATGATTAGGGAGGCAGGAGAGGATATGTTATTTAATGATATCCTTCCTAACTTGTGCTAACAAGTTCCATATTCTAGCAGAGTTCCAAACATCCCCCTTTTTGAATTACGCAGCAATCAGCTTGTTGCTGACTCATCTGAGTCTTACTATTAAAGATTCCTTCCTTGTAAAATCCCTTCTAATCCCTCTTAAAAAGAATAAACACAAGAATCTGATTAATGTTAATACAGTCATACCTCGGGTTGAAGTAGCTTCCTTCGGGATAAGCATTTTCAGGTTGCGTGCAGCGGCGACCCAGAAGTAACAGAGCGTGTTACTTCCGGGTTTCGCCACTCACGCATGCGCAGACGTTCAAAATGACGTCACGCACATGTGCAGAAGCGGAGAATCGCGACCCGCACACATGCAGACGTGCGGGCATGGGTTGCGTTCACTTCTGGATGCGAACAGGGCTCCGGAACGGATCCCGTTCGCATCCAGAGGTACCACTGTATAAAAGTAGTTTACTCACAGATTCATTCAGGGTCACAGACATATCCCTGAATAACAGACATAACAACTAGAACTATTCCATAAAGAAGTTAGTCCCAAATGACTGCGACTAAGCAGTCACTTCTCCAAACACACAGCAACGCACAAAATGGAGAAGACACACTGATCCGAACATGGAGGTTGTGTGCTCCTCCATGCTAGTACAACAGACCACACCCTCTTCAAATCCCATGTAATGGAAGTCACATGTCCCAGCTCAGGAGGAAACAGGAAGTCTTCTCCTGAGTGGTAGAAAACATCCCTTAATATGTCCACTGTAGGAATGTTGTACTTGACTTCAGTTTTACATCTCACACACAGCCGGTCATCTAAACCTCTTACCTCTCTCTGGTACTGATTCTTGTGTTAAAGGAAGCAGAAATATTAAGAGGGACTGATAGCTGGGGCAAGAAGGAAGGGTTTTTACATTGGTATATATTGGTAACTTGGTTCTCAAACTAAATCCGTTCCGGGAGTCCGTTCCAAAACCAAAGCGTTCCCAAACCAAGGCATGCTTTCCCATAGAAAGTAATGCAAAAGGGATTAATCCGTTCCAGACTTTTAAAAACAACCCCTAAAACAGCAATTTAACCTGAATTTTACCATCTAACGAGACCTCTGATCCATAAAATGAAAGCAATAAACAATGTACTGCAGTCACACAATCAATCAATCAGTAGCTGAACTGGGTTCCGCACAGTCACAAAAACGATCAAAAAGAGCCACAAAAACAAAAACACAAAATAAATAGCAAAAACAGACAGGCCTCAGCGTAACACTCAAAAAGGAAGCCAACATGTTTGGCTTCCGAAAAAAGTTCACAAACAGGAACACCAAGGCGTTTGAGAACCAAAGTACCACTTTGTACCAAAGTACAAAGCACAACATAGTCATCAGATCGCCAAAGAGGTGGAGGAAGTCTCTTCTTTCAAGGTAATAGACATAATTTGTTTCTTTTTTGTTGGCTGTTTCAGATGCTGGGATGATGATGAGGAGAGCTCTGCAGTCCTCTGGATCATCAAAGGACCCATCCTATTAACTGTTATAGTGAGTTTTCCTTTTGATCAAATGAACGCTTTGAAAAACAGAAAGCCCAGCAATTGTCATCAGTCATTGGGGGGACACTGGGCTGTGTGCCACCCTTGTGCCCTTTGAGATGTTAAGAACCTAAGAAGACCCTGCTGGATCAGCCCCCCTCCTTCTCTATGAAGTGGGACATTGCTCAGTCAGGGTGAAGAATTCCCCCAATTTTTGTCTGTTTGATTTGGCTGAGGAAGTACACAGCTTCCTGATTACCGTGGATGGAGGTGTTTGTTTTTTTGGCTGAATGTACAGATTATGGTGCTGGGACGCGGGTGGCGCTGTGGGTTAAACTACAGAGCCTAGGACTTGCCGATCAGAAGGTCAGCGGTTCGAATCCCCGCAGCGGGGTGAGCTTCCGTTGCTCGGTCCCTGCTCCTGCCAACCTAGCAGTTCGAAAGCACGTCAAAGTGCAAGTAGATAAATAGGTACCGCTCCGGCGGGAAGTTAAACGGCGTTTCCGTGCACTGCTCTGGTTCGGCTTAGTCCTGCTGGCCACATGACCCGGAAGCTGTACACCGGCTCCCTCGGCCAATAAAGCGAGATGAGCGCCGCAACCCCAGAGTCGGTCACAACTGGACCTAATGGTTAGGGGTCTTTTTACCTTTACCTTTACAAATTATGGTTGCTTAGCCAGATGTTTGGGTACACAGCTTTGAAGCACAGAAAACCTAGATTCCACATTCATGCAGAATGTCCTTGACAACCCCTTGCAACAGAACCATTTGTGTTACTTAATCAAGGCCTTGCGGGTTTGCAGGGAACTTGTCCGTCATCTAAAGGGACACGGGTGGTGCTGTGGGTTAAACCACAGAGCCTAGGACTTGCCGATCAGAAGGTCAGAGGTTCAAATCCCTGCAACGGGGTGAGCTCTCATTGCTCGGTCCCTGCTTCTGCCAACCTAGCAGTTCGAAAGCACAGCAAAGTGCAAGTAGATAAATAGGTACCGCTCCGGCGGGAAGGTAAACGGCGTTTCCATGTGCTGCTCTGGTTCGCCAGAAGCGGCTTAGTCATGCTGGCCACGTGACCCAGAAGCTGTACACCGGCTCCCTCGGCCAATAAAGCGAGATGAGCGCTGCAACCCCAGAGTCAGTCGGTCACAACTGGACCTAATGGTCAGGGGTCCCTTTAGCTTTACCTGTCGGTCATCTATCCCACATGAACTGTTCAGTAAAGGAGATCTAGAGAAAAACCAACCCCAATTACTTGTTTTCCAGCTTCTGGCTGAAGACCTTGAGTGGAAGAAAGCTGATACCACCCCTCTAGGTACTTGGTTGTCTTCTTGCCATCAGAAATCTTCTCCAAATCTACCCTTTTGTTTTAGATTTCATAGAGAGGAAGGGCTGTATCTTACACTTGTTTCTCTCATTTGGATACAATCCGAGGTTATTTCTCAATAAAGTAGTGTGACCTGGAAATGTATTCACTAAGCTTTGGTGGATGCTGAGATTCCCTCTTGTCTCTCTAGATGAACTTTGCTATCTTTCTCAACGTCATCCGGATTTTGGTGCAGAAATTAAAATCTTCAAAGACTGGAGGACGGCACACAAGGCATTTTGTGTAAGTGGCAAAACCTTTCATCCTCACGAGCTGGAGAGGTTAGACCCCGACTGTCCAGCATACACCAAGGGTGAGCAATCTGTGGACCTCCAGATGTTGATGAGCTTCAGCTCCCATTAGCCAATACATGGCCAAAGATCAGGGATGGTGGACATTGCAATCTAACAGCATCTGGAGGGCCACAGGTTCTCTGTCCCTGCTGTACACAGATTTCTGTCAAAGTTGTGGCTTATGTGCTAGTTGGGCAGATTCATGAAGCAGGAGGAAGGCTGAATTGTCCCTGTACCACTCTGTGCATGGGTGGGACACCAAAGGCAGCTCACTACCACCACCAGTCCTGAACCTTGAATATCAACAGGGCTTGCTGCTGAGGAAACATGCCTAAGTGTCAGGGACCGTGCTGAGGAGGAATGCTGGGAGTCTCCCCCTGCTCCTGATTCGGATCCTGAATCTTCCCAGGAGCAGGAGGACAGTATAGATTGGGTATAGTGGTTTGCAGAGGGACATAGTTCAGAAGGCAGAAGCTAGGAATTATTGAATGGGGAACAGCTAGGACAGGGGTTGGCAAGGTTTACCGGCCATAGGCCGGATCACTCCCATGGAAATTGTCCGTGGGTCGGACTGGCACAGCGCAATGCCAGAAATTGCATCTGCGCATGTCCGCGGTGCTGGAAATCACTTCTGTGCATGCCAAAAATTGCGCCTGCGCAGAAGCGATTTTCAGCGTCTGGACATGCACAGACACGGTTTCTGGTATCTGCGCATTCTCAGCGAGTCCCCATGCCACGCTGCGCTGGTTTAGCGCACTGCATGGGGAGCTTGCCGAGCGTGTGGCTCGGTTTGCGGGTGGCTCATGGGCCGGTAAAACGGACCTCATGGGCCGCACGTTGCTGACCCCTGAGCTAGGAGAAGAAACACAGGAAAAGAGAGGGTTAACAGATTCACAGTCTCTGGACAGCATTCATCCCCCTTCTCCAAAGTCTCAGAGAGCTCAGAAAGTGGCAGAACAGAAAGCACAGAGGGTACAAACTCAGATTACAAGAGCGACAAAGGAGCGACAAAGTTTAATAGGGACAGAAGAGGGTGGAATCCTTAATTGGGAGCACCGCCATTCTAGGAGATGTGTTCTTTGTTCTCTCGCTGTGATTATTAAAGTTTATAAGAAAACTCCTTTTACTTTGTTCTGCTTATCTACTGCCACGGGGGAGGAAGCCAATTCTACACTAATTCTGACACTAAGATTGCAGTTTCAGTGTCAGGAGTCCAGGTTCCCAGCTTGGTAACCCAGTAAGCGTAGGTAATTAAAAAGGAGGATTTATTGCAAAAACAGATAGCACCGGACAGCTGTAATGCAGCCGCCAGCATTATCACTGAAATGACCCTTCTGAAGACTGCTTCCGGTATCTACAGAATATATTGAACTTTCACACCTTACGTCTCTTGTTTTGCTTCCTAACAGCCCTCCCATTCACTGACTCCTCAGATCATCTCTCTCCTCTTCCTTTTCAGAGAGACTCTCTGTGTGTCTATTCGTGCCTATTTGAGCTTCCGGAGAGCTTTGGCTGCGTTCTAGCCCGCTCTCCGCTACTGCCTTATCAGCCACCCCTTGGAGGTCAGGAAGAGTCAGAGTCTGCAGCTGCCGGCTCTCCCCTGCCTGACTAACATCAAAGCCTCCCTGTTCCTGGCTGTTCTCTGCAGTTGGCTGCAAACCTTCACTTGGAGCTGGCTCATTCCTGACACACAGGGGTTGTGCGGAAACCACATTCAGGAGCAGTGCACCAGAAGCAGAAAGACTCTTCTGGTGTATTTTCTGTTCTGCCACCTCAATGGAGGGCGACGCCCTGATCCACAAGCTACGCATACCTTCCCCGTGAATGAGAACCCCTGCCATCATTTTTTAATCCACCACTACCTCCCCAGTGTTCTGTAGAAGTCTTTTCCACATTGGAAGCACCTTCCCTGCCTGAGAAACCTTGTATGCCCCTGCAGAGCCCTGTCAGCAAACTGCCACCTGAGTCATCTCTGGCTGCCCCCCCCCCCCGGTCATTTCACAGGAAACACCTGCGTGGCCTTTTCTGAACTTATATCCCATCCACATTCTCTTTTTCAGGAGACTAGCAAAATCGACATTGCTGCTCATCCCTCTCTTTGGGGCTCACTACATCATCTTTGCCTTCTTTCCAGAGAGCATTGGGATGGTTGCCAGGCTGTACATTGAGCTAGGCTTGGGTTCCTTTCAGGTAAGAGTTGGGGAAGGGCTGTAGCTCAGTGGTAGAGCATCTGCCATTGCCTGCAGAAGGTCGCAGGTTCAATCCCCAATAGCATCTCCTGGCAGGGATGCAATAAGACTCTGTCCCTGGACCCCTGGAGAGATGCTGCCCATCGGTGTGGACAATACTAAGCAAGATTAGTCAATTATTTGATGGTATAAGACAGCTCCCAGTGTTCCTATAGTATACAGTAAGCACACCCCACTCCCAAGAGACTGTGATCTACGCCCAGTATAAATAAATCTGGCAGTGATCTACTCATTGTCAATGAAGGGAGGAGGAGCGTGTGTGGTGTGTGTGTGTGGAAGGGGAGGATTGCCCATAGTTGTTGAGCTTTCTCTGGGGAGGAATGACCAGGGTTGTGGATAAGGATCCCCCGGGGATGTCTGGTATACAGGAAGTCTGCAGCACAATGGGAGAGCATCTGCTGTCCATGCAGAAAGTTCAAGCTCCAAATTGTTAGAATTCCTGCTCCATGGTTGCAGTCATGGGATTTTTGTCTATCGCATGACGGTGTATGTTTTGACTCCATAGAATGCGAAGTGATGGAGACAGGATGTTTGTGTTACTGTGTTCCGTGAAGTGGGACTATTCTCCTTTGTTCTTTTTCCCTTTGCTGTCTGATGCTAGAGAGAGAGGGAGCCATGTTGCAGTGCTCTGTGTGTGTTTATATGTAAATAAAGTAGATTAGCCAAAATGCTGAGTTGCTGAGGTCTGTTACGCAAGTTGCGCAAACTCTGTGGATCCCTAAGTGTGCCAGTGTCTGTTGGCATTGGTCTCTGTGATGTTTGGTCTGAAGAAAGCCTTTTAAGCTCCCGAATGAATGACCAGGAGGGAGAGAGCATGCCAGTCGGGTATGTGTCTCTACCAGGGTCGTACTAGAGTGTAGGATGAGCTCCTAACACAACAACAACAACAACAACAACAACAACAACAACAACAACAACAATAATAATAATAATAATAATAATAATAATAATAATAATTTATTATTTGTACCCCGCCCATCTGGTTGGGTTTCCCCAGCCACTCTGGGCGGCTTCCAACAAAGATGAAAGATACACTAAAATGTCACATATTTAAAACTTCCCTGAACAGGGCTGCCTTCAGATGTCTTCTGAATGTCAGGTAGATGTTTATCGCTTTGACATCTGATGGGAGGGCATTCCACAGGGCGGGCGCCACTACCAAGAAGGCCCTCTGCCTGGTTCCCTGTAACTTGGCCTTTCGCAGTGAGAGAACCGCCAGAAGGCCCTCAGAGCTGGACCTCAGTGTCCGGGCAGAACGATGGGGGAGGAGACGCTCCTTCAGATATACTGGACTGAGGCCGTTTAGGGCTTTAAAGGTCAGCACCAACACTTTGAATTGTGCTCGGAAACGTACTGGGAGCCAATGTAGGTCTTTCAAGACCGGTGTTATATGGTCTCGGCGGCCGCTCCCAGTCACCAGTCTAGCTGCCGCATTCTGGATTAGTTGTAGTTTCCGGGTCACCTTCAAAGGTATCTCTAGGCAGGGCTGGGAATGTACCCTGCCTGCAATCCCAGGAAGACTATGCCAGACAGCTGGACCTACAATTGGCTGGACCAATGATCTGGCTCAGTATAAGACAAATTCCTACGCTCCTGAGAACTGGAAGCAGGAGAGGCTTGCTCCTGTTGGAAGCTATCAAAAAGGAAGCTCCTAGAGAAATAAGCATTTTCTGATGCTTTCCACTTTCTGGCTCAAAATGGGAGCATTTCCCTCTTTCAGTATGTGTTTGTGTGTAGCCAAGAAGAGCCCGGCTGGATCAGACCAAAGTTCACTTAGTCCAGCATCCTCTTTTCTGACATAGACCAACCAGATGTCTCTAGAAAGGTGACAAGCAGGGGCAAGAAAACAACAGTCCTTGTGCGCAGGTGCCTTGCCCATTTTCATATCAAGCCACATTTGTTTGGTAGGTGTGTGCTTATCCCACAATTCTCTACTCTCTCTTTCTCTTTCATAGGGCTTTGTTGTTGCTCTCCTGTACTGTTTCTTAAACGGAGAGGTAAGTGGAAATGAGAAAGTGCTGGTTTTTTGACCTATAAAGCCTTATGCAGCTCAGGACCCCAGTACCAGGGGCGTAGGAAGGGGTGTGTGGTCAGGGCGGTCAGCCCCGGGTGTCATCCCAGAGGGGGGTGACAAAATCCCGCTGGGCAGATCATGTCGCTGTGCCACGATCAGACACCTGCTGGGAGGATCACACCACTGTGCCGATTGCCCCACCCCTTTGGTGGATCATTGCCACCCCTGGGTGCATGGCATGTGCACCGCTCTGGGTACCCGAGCAGCTAGCTCCACCACTGCCCAGTACCTGAAGGACCATCTCCCCCCCCCCAGTGAATGTACCAGACCTGGCAATCATCACCTGATGCCCTTCTCCTTGTGCCCCCTGTTCAGAAGGTCCAGAAGGTGGCAACATGAGGAATGAGAACAGGGCCTCTTCAGTGGTGACTCCTCGCTTGCCACATGCTCTTTCTGGCGAGACTTACCTGGCACCGTCATTACCTAGCTTTAGGTGCCAGGCGCTTGCATGTTTCTCTCTCCCCCCCCCCCCCCGGCCTTTGGCTCTTAACTGCCTCCCTGAGTGGTTGGGATGGTTTAACTCAGGTTCTTAGAAGTAAAAATAGGTTTAGGTTTTTATTTATTCTCTTTAATGCTGGTTTTAATGCATGTGTTTGTTTGTGTATTGTAAGTCAGTTTAAGTTACCTTGGTCAGAAAGTGGCCAACACATGGAATAAGTAAACAAATAAATCAGATAGAACAGAACCCTCTTTATGTATGCAACCACAATGGCGAGGGTTTTAATAGCAAAAAAAAAAAAAAAAACAACTGGAAAGGTGATGTAATCCCCACAAAAACAGATTGGCAAGCAGAGATGATAGAATATTCAAAACTTGCAAGGATGACTGGGAGCATAAGAGGAGATTCTAACCAGAAATTTAGTAAAGATTGGACAATGTTCAAAGAATATCTTAAAAAGTACTGTAATAACACAAATCTCTCGGCAGCTTTGGATTGAATCTTGAAGTTTAAGGAAATTATAAGGTTAAAACGTTTTCCTGATAATAAACTGAAAAGAATAATTAAAATGAAGTGTGTATAGACTAGTAAGGTATAAAAAGCAGAATGAGGTGAATTGGAAGTTAAGGGGTAATGAGCGACACGGATGGTGCTGTGGTGAAAACCACTGAGCCTAGGGCTTGCCAATCAGAAGGTTGGCGGTTTGAATCCCTGCGACGGAGTGAGCTCCCGTTGCTCGGTCCCAGCTCCTGCCAACCTAGCAGTTTGAAAGCACATCAAAGTGCAAGTCGGATAACTCCATACTCTCCAACATTTCTCCAATGAAAATAATAATAATAATAATAATAATAATAATAATAATAATAATAATTTTTTTATTTATACCCCACCCTCCCCGGCCAAGACTGGGCTCAGGGTGGCTAACACCGAATATAAATATAGTAAAACAAAACAAAACAAAAAACCCCCAAAACAGTTGATTACAATATAAGTTAGAGTACAGTTTAAAATGCAGCTTAAGTAGGGACATCCTTAGGAAAAGTGGGACATTCCAATATCAAATCTGAAACCAAGATGGCTTCTCTTAATCAGGGGTGTCCCTGGAAAATAGGGACACTTCGAGGGTCTGAAGTTAGGAGCTGTGTTTTGACTCTGCCCCAGCTGTAAGCCTCCATTTCCTTTCCTGCTGTTGCTTCCTCCATCTTAGGTCCAGGCCGAGTTCAAGAAATGCCTCCGGAAGTGGCACTACCGACATTACCTCAGCTTTGCCCGGGTGCATCGGAGCCTCTCCAGAGATAACAGCCCTGTTAATTACGTCACACAGTTATCTATGCTGGACAGAATCAGTCCCAAGAGGAGCGCCTGTCAGAATGGCCTGTCCTCTGTCTGAAGAGGTTCCTCACTTTCATGACCTCCAGGGTTTGAGGGGAGGGACCCAGCCCTCTTGTTCCAGCAGAAGTGGCAGCTGTATCAGAAGACTTCCACCCTACAAGTACCCTATGGGACCTACAAGGCTTCAGACAGAAATTGCTAAGTCAGGGTCAGGTTGGTTGGCTGTTGTGATGTGGGTACCTCAGACCACCCATCTTTTGCAGGAGGGTTTGTGCAATTAAAGTATATTGAAGGGCTCTCTGCTGTTTGAGTACAACAAAGCCACTAAAATAAAAATAAAAATGGATGTTTTGCAGTTAGGAAAGTGACAGGGAATGTTGCAGTTAGGAAAGTGACAGGGAACTCCATGACTAATTCATGGGAATGTGGAGGGATTAGGGGGTTGTGGGAATGTGGGTGAAGACGAAAGCAGGGGCCTGCAAGTACCTGCAGAATAAGAGAAGATGTTTTCATAATTCTCCAGAAGGTGAAAAGGGTGCTTAGCAGCAATGTGTTAGAGGAGGAAGGGGCAGGAGATTCTCACAGGGGGTGGTCTGTGTGCAAGGAAGCTTTCACAAAAGGATGAGGGTGGATTTGAGGTTGGAGGTGAAGACAGGGGTGAAGTGGGGCTACAGAGTAGAAAAGAGAAGTGGCTTCAGAAATTCCGTTGGGGAGGTGAAAAGCAAGCTTCATTGTTTCCACGGGGTGGGAAGGGGAAGCTCTAGGTGAAGGGGAAAGTAGGAGAAATGGCAAGCAGGGGCACAACCCCCTAGTATCAAATAAATATGCTGATATCAGAAATGCAGTCTGGCCATGTGTTTGTGTGTGTGTGTTGCTTTAAATAAAAAACCCAGAAACATGGCAGATGAAGATGATGGATTTTTCAGAGCTAGCCGACCTGACTGGAAGAATCGGCGACCAGAAGGAGGAGGACTATCAGGAGGAATGAATGAAATTTAAAGACTATTTAGTTAAATATGTTTAGTTAATTTAATTGGAAAAGCTTGTAAATACCAGATAGGCTGAGGATTTTAATATGTAATGTGACGAATTAATATGCTGTAATGCTGAACTGAAAAGAAAGAAAGATGTTAAGTGAATAAGTTAACTTTATAAAAATATTGGTTTTGGAAAACCGTTAAAATGATATACATTGAAATACAACCAGGGGGATACGAGGAAGTCACTTAACAATGTTACTAACTTTGGTTTAAATATAGTGGAGATTTATGTCTGTTTGTTCATTTGTTTGTTTGAATTATTTTTGGAAAAACCAATAATTTTTTTGGGGAAACAACAACAACAACAACCCAGAAACAAGTCACAACAAATCTTTTATTGTTATTATTACATTTTGCTTTTAATAACATATATTCTCAAACTCCAAAATATATTTCACAGTGGGGGCAAGGGGCAGGGCATAGCACTGTTGAAATGCAAAAGAGATCTTGTTTATTTACATCGCCTTGAGAAGCAGTTCTGCCTACGGGTTTCTACTGCTCCGAAGGTTTACAAAGGGAAACGGTCACCTCAAACAGTGCCCTGCCCGCCCATTCGCCATGTTCATTTTTAAAATTATTGATATTATTATTATTTTTACATTCAGCATAAGGAGAACGCTTGAGCAGAGGCCCCATTAGAAACAATGACATTGCTGGCATAGCTCTTGGCTCTGGGTACACCTTCAGCATGCGCACCCCAAAAATGGTTCATGGGATTCCCAAAGGTATCAGAGGGCCCAATCCTGAGCACTTCAGAAGTAGCAGGTGAGGCTTAACCTCAAGCAAGTGTGCACAGGGTCACAAAACGAATCAGCTCTTCCATTGTAGGAAGTGGGGGATTGTAGCACAGGGGAGGAATTTAATATACACATAGAGAACCAGTTCTTGAAGAACTTTTGGCACTGGTGAAAGGCATTAAATGAATGGCACTAGAAACTGAAGTTTTAAGTTTGGTGATAAGTTGTAATTCAGCAGCTTCTCTTTCCAGTCTATTTCTGAAATTCCTTTGTAGTAAAAAAGCTACTTTGAGATCTTGTATAGAATGTCCTGGGAGATTGAAGTGTTCTCCTACTGGTTTCTCTGTCTTGTGATTCCTGATGTCCGATTTATGTCCGTTTAAATCGGACATAAACTTAAAACCATGGAGAAACCTGGCCTGAACAAAGACCTTGGATTCTTATCTCATTATACATGACAAAGCCATTTTTCACCTTTTCACCCCTTGCTTTTTCCTGTAAGACCTATTGCAGTCGTTAAGAGTCGTCAACAGGCTCATCATAGCTATCTGCCAATCACCCATTCCCACCACCCTTCTGAGTAATACCCCTCCCCACCTTCTCACTATAAAGAAGGGTCTGGAAACTTCTGTTTCAGTGTATCTGAAGAAGTGTGCATGCACACAAAAGCTCATACCAAGAACTGACTTAGTTGGTCTTTAAGGTGCTACTGGAAGGAATTTTTTTTGTTTTTTCCTTGGTGTAGTTCAGCTTGACAATCAAGAGCGTTTTCCACTAGGGCATCAAAGCAGCTTTGCCTGTTTGGTGCTGGTAAGGGTTTTGTTTTGGCAATTTGCTTCGGTGATGCCAAGGGAGTCTTTACAATGTCCTCCTGCCAGCCTGGCTACTAGTTACTGCTGCTGTTGACACAGATGTTTGGAATCCAGTAGAACTCCTTCCAACAACTGAGAAAGCTAGAGGATTTGAATTTGATACCCCGCTTTATCACTACCCTAAGGAGTCTCAAAGCGGCTAACATTCTCTTTTCCCTTCCTCCCCCACAACAAACACTCTGTGAGGTGAGTGGGGCTGAGAGACTTCAGAAAAGTGTGACTAGCCCAAGGTCACTCAGCAGCTGCATGTGGAGGAGCGGAGACACGAACCCGGTTCACCAGATTACGAGTCTGCCTCTCTTAACTACTACACCACACTGGATGGATGTGTAGGTCCCCCCATTAGCTCCTCCTATGAAGGAGACAGACCAAACTTGCCAAGCAGTAGCCCCTTGTCGCAGGCAGGGCTAAGGTCCACTGCAAGTATCCCTAGGCAGCTGCTGGGCCCCAGTAGCCAGAGATGGTGCTTCACGGATATGCCTCCCCTGTTTCTATAGTATTTTAAGAAGACAAGAAGAGCCTGCTAAAGGGTAAAGGTAAAGGGACCCCTGACCATTAGGTCCAGTCGTAGCCGACTTTAGGGTTGCGGCACTCATCTCGCTTTATTGGCCGAGGGAGCCGGCGTACAGCTTCCGGGTCATGTGGCCAGCATGACTAAGCTGCTTCTGGCGAACCAGAGCAGCGCACGGAAACGCCGTTTACCTTCCCGCCAGAGTGGTACCTATTTATCTACTTGCACTTTGACATGCTTTTGAACTGCTAGGTTGGCAGGAGCTGGGACCGAGCAATAGGAGCTCACCCCGTTGCGAGGATTCGAACCGCCGACCTTCTGATCGGCAAGTCCTAGGCTCTGTGGTTTAACCCACAACACCACCCGCGTCCCGAAGAGCCTGCTAGATCAGGCCAAAGGTCCATCTAGCCAAGCATCTTGTTCTCACAGTGGCTGGCTAGGTGCCTGTGGGAAACCCGCAAGCAGGATTCAAGCACAAGAGCGCTTTCTTGTCTCCTGTGGCTCCCAGCAAGCTGGGTTTAAATTTCCCACAATGCCACCAACATAGTGTCACACTCAGACATCGTGGGGAATTTCACTGGCGGCTAGATCCAGCCACCCAGTGCAGCTCAGAGCATCCAAATGGCTGTGACCCACTTCTGCCACCAAGTGCATCCACTCAGGCATGCCACTGATGGAAAAGGCCTAGTGGAGGGGATATTCTCTTGGGCACCTTCAATCATGGTGCCAGCTTGGGCTGGAGGGGAAATCAGATCATCACTACTGCTGCCTGGGACTGAATTTGTCTCCTGCTGTCAACTCTTCAGCTGCCCATCTTCTCTAGTTGCCCCTAGGGATGGATGGTAAATTTCATTTCCTACCAGTTCCTCATTTTTCTAATCTTAAATTCAGTTTGCTCCATTTCCATATCAGAATATGAAAATTCATAAACACTTTTTTTTGCACCCATTTCTCCTCAAGTACAGATAGTTATAGAAATTTCAGCCTATTACATGAACTGCAGTTTTCCATGAGCTGAATGTATTTTCGTGTGCTGTTGTCGCTATCATAGTTTTGCATGTTCTTTTGACTGATATGCACCCAATTGTGCACACTGGTCGCAACACAAAATTGAGAGAAGTGATCATTTTGAAAGTGTCTTTGTTCATGCCCTGGCGTGGGAAAAGCAAACTGGTAAGTTTGCATTCAAAGATATAGAAAAATGAGTCTCGGGTGTCAAAAGTCAGGGCAAAGAGATGTATCTGACATCTTAATTATACAGCTTTTGATGAATGCTGAAGGTGCACCTAACTTTTGACACCTGAGATGCATATTTTTAGGACCCCCTTTTTTGCGAATTTAAGTTTTTCACAAATGCAGTGTTGGTGACATGGTGTTTTCATTGTTGCAGCTTACCCTGGGACCTTAGAGTGAAGGGGTGGGCAATAAATTTAAATAGTATTCATATCCATAACATGCAGACAAAGACATTTCTCCCTAAACCTTCCCTTTCAGTTGATAAGAAAGATTGCCAGCTTAAGAGTCAACACCAGAAGATAACCAGCTTACATTCAGAACCAGCAGTGACCATGACATCACTCCTTCCTTTTGCCAAATTCCACCTGTGCTTTGAGTTTGACCAGGGGTGTGTGTGTGGTCTGGCCTGGAAATACAAGGGGTCTGAGCAAGCCAGCCACCTCTCGCCTCCCATTTAGAGGAGGGAGCCTTTCAAGATTCCAGACATGCAGAGTTACCTGCCTGTTGTCCTACGCAGCCACAAGGTCCTTGCAGTCTCTCTGAGATACAATCTGGGCCACGTTCTCCATGGGTGCCAATAGAACTCGAACTCTTTTCTCCGCTGGTGCCTATGCTACACAGACCACCATTCAACCCTGGCAACATTTTCTTTTGGCACTCAATGAGTGCCTATTGCTTCCATCGACGCCTTCAAAAGCTTGGCCATTCTTCTCAATGGACCCCTGGCAATTTGCTGCACCGGTCCCTGTGGAATCTCAGCAAAATAATCCCTTGATACCAGTGCAATTGACTGGTCATTGATGGGCAAACATCCAGTCCATTGAATCTTGGGAGATCCTATGGAACGGTTGAAATTTGCTCCGTTGCCAGTTCTGGAATCTTGGCAATTTCAGTTGTTTGGCACAGACCTCCTGCACACAAGGGCTTCTCGTTTTACCTCGATGGAAAGGACAGATCCATCTGTGCAAAACCAGGGGTGGACTCTCAGAACTACCCCCTCTATTGAAGCAAATGGGCAAGTCTCTATGCATGCATCATAGTGAGCAAGAAGCTCTGGATTATATAAATTGTGTTTTTTACTTATAGGGTGGTTTTGTTTTGTTTTTTGGTCCCATGCACCATCACAACTGGGAACAGATCTGAGATCCTCCTGAAAAAAATAACTGTTGTTTTCATTCACAGTTCAGAATGAACTGCCAATTTTGCAGTGATTTAAAACTTCTTTGTGGCTTGGTGGAACGTGAACCCAATCCAGATAGGAACATAGGAAGCCGCCTTTATTCCATTTCCATGAGGTTTCCCTAACTTAATTTTCACATTACGTTTGAGCTTCAAAAACCGCTTCCAGGAATAGAACACATGGCAGTCTATTCCATTTTCCTGATGTTTCCCTAACTGTTAATTTCTTCATTCCGCATTGAGCTGCCATACAGTATGAGATTTCAATTTCAGAAATATCGTGGAGTATAGTGTGACTTTGGTGCTCATTCCCTGTTACTTCCAGGGGGGAAAAAATCTATTTGCAAATAACATGGAGGTGAGCATTAAACTTATTCTATATTCCTGGAAGCGGCTTTCACATCATGTGAAAGCTCAAATATAATTAACAGTTAGGGAAACATAATGAAAGCAGAATAAACCGTCGTGTGAATACAGTCTTAATCAGGGGTAGGCAACCTAAGGCCCGGGGGCCGGATCTGGCCCAATCGCCTTCTCAATCTGGTCCACGGACAGTCCGGGAACCAGAGTGTTTTTAAATGAGTAGAATGTGTCTTTTTATTTAAAATGCATCTCTGGGTTATTTGTGGGGCATAGGAATTTGTTCATTTTTTTCTTCAAAATATAGTCCAGCCCCCCACATGGTCTGGGGGATGGTGGACCGGCCCATGGCTGCAAAAGGTTGCTGACCCCTGGTCTAAATGGACACATCCATTTGCTCATTTCTTTAAAAAACAAACAAACGATTTATAGATATATATTAAAAAAATACATTTCACACAACATCACGACGTGAGCGAACAAAATCCAGAAAGAAGGAAAAGGAGCTTTTGTACACAGTGGCCATGATCCAGTCATTGGAAGGGGAAGAGCCCCTGGTGCCTTTGCTTCTCTCACCCCCAGGGCTGGTCAAATGGATCCCAGTCAGTTTTGTTTCACCCCATGGTTGCTCTGCTAAGATGTGATGGCTACAATTACCATGAGGTAGTATCCAACCCACCTCCTAAGCCGGCAGCTGGAGGTATCTGGTAGGTGCTATGAAAGGATCTGCAAGCAGGTAACTTTCAGCCTGTGACAACCATCCCATTTGTAGTGGTGGGTTGGAGGTGGCAGCGAGGAGACTTTGCAGTCAAGGCTCCTAAGCGGTGACTACCCTTTCCAGAAACCCAGAGAGCTCAATGCTAATTGGGACCTCCCTTTTCCCTTTGATGCTATTAGAAGAATGCATGGGGGCATGGAGTGTTTATGCCCAGCTCTCTCTGATACCGAAGGGAACTCATGCATTGTTCTCAACACAACTGGTGACCCACTGAGCCAAATGGGACTTGATAAACCACCTGGCCAAACAAGGGAGGGACAAGGTTGTGGAGGACTTGATGGGCCACCATACGTGGCCTAGCCCAGAGGTAGCAGCTAACCTGGTGCCCTTCAAGGATGGTTGGACTACATTGCCCAGTGGGCACAGCCAGCATAGCCAATGACAAAGGATGTTGGTCAATGGAGTCCATTAACACCCAGAGGGCACCACTGCGGCTGTTCCTTGCTTAGCCAAAGGGCTGTGCTGGATATCCTGACGCACAAGGTGTGCAAAGCTGTTTCTTCTGGAGCTTCTTCTCCATGCACACTGGAGCCAAGATGGCAGCTAACGTACATGTTGAAGCTGACAAACTGGTCCATGCATGGCATGAGATTAGGAACACAGGAAAACAGGATGCTGCCTTGAACTGAGTCAGACCATTGCTCCATCTTGCCCAGTGCTGTCTACACTGGGTGGCAGCTACTCTCCAGGATTTGAGGCAAGGTGTCCCTGCCAGCCCTACCTGGAGACGCTGGGGATCGAACCCAGGACGTTCTGCTTTCAAGGCAGATGCTCTACCACTGAGCTATGGCCTTTCCCCGATGTATGATGAAGGAGCAGATTGTGCTGCTCAACATGTACGGACCAAGCTCTAGCTCAGGGATGGGGAGCCTATGGTCCTCTATATCTTCTAGATCAGGGATGTCCAACAGGTTGATCATGATCTACTGGTAGATCCCCGCGAGGTTTTGGTAGACCGTGGGTTGATCTCTGGCTCCCTTTCCTCAGTGTCGTTTAAACTGACTCCTGTCCCATCCCCTTTCCCCACCTTCCATTGCTGTCTGATCAGTGGAAGGGAAGATGGAGCTTTCTCTCTGTGGCTGTTTTCATTCAAAGAGATATTATTGTGAGTGACTTTTCCCCCTTTGACGCTTGCTTTTAACTCCCCCTCCCCCCAAAAACGGAACTTCCCTCCTAAGAAGGTATAAAAATGGGGCTTTCCTTCTCCCTAAAAGAAGCTCAACAACTTAGACCTGAACCCCCCAAAAGCAGGGGTAGACCATTGCCAGATTTTAATTCTGAAAGTAGATTGCTGTCTCTCGGGAGTTGGTCAACCCTGTTCTAGATGATCATCTGTATGTGGTTGGATTCCATCTCCCATCAACCTCAGGCAGGTTGGGAACGATGGGAATTGTAGTCCATCAACATCTGCAGAGTCAGATTCCCCATCCCTCCCTGCTCCTATGGTCCACTTCTTCTTCTCCCCCCCCCCCACTGAAACACTTTATTTATTTTATTATTTTAAAACCCCATTCATTTAAACAAAGGAGAAAGAACCAGCCCTTTCCTTGCAACTTTCTTGGCCTCAGCTTGCATTCATTAACAAAATAGCAACACTCCCCCCCCCCTCTAATGTACACACACAGGCAAGCTCACACACTCACATTAAAAGATTAGAGAGGATTTGGAACATCTAAGACAGGCTCATACAATCCATGGAGGAACGATAAAAAGTCCAGAGGCCTTCATGCAATGCACAAAGTCTCCTGAGAATTGACATCATTGTTTTAATTCGGCTGAAGTAGCTATGTTTCGGTTGTGGCTCTGATTAGAAGGCGGGAGTGAGGAAGAAATTCCCCACTTCACTCGAACCTATATTGAAGGCATTAATGATTTCCTAAACAAACTAAACTCTCCCCTGGGGGTTTGTGGGAAGTGCCTCAGTCTAAAGACAAGTTTCCCCACTTCCAAAGTCTATATTATTTCTTGGCCACAGCTTTGGGTCTTGGACCTTCTGTGACCCACCCAAATGGACCCCCCTGTTTTAGCTATGTAGAACCCACAAAAATTGCCTAGCCCTTTCGACGTGAACCCTGGTGCAGCAAAACCCCCACACTTTGTGGGGCACACAACCAACTTGTGCCGTCAGGGGTCACAACTACCAGTTACATCCTTATTTCTGTGGAAATGTATCAGTGGAGAAGGTTTTGCATGTAGTCCGGAGGAATTGACCTTCAAGGAATTCATGTAGACTTAATGTGGGGGGGTATATAGATAGATATTTTCCACTTTTTTTAAAAAAAGAAGAAGCCCCCCCCATCAACCTCAAAAATATAGTTCTATCTTAACTTGGACGACCCTTTTAGAAAATTCACAGCATAACAGAAGCTTTCTAATACATTCCTGGAGGACGGAATACACCGGTTGGCTCCATTTTCGCTGGGCATGGCTTTTCCATCCATCGAGTGGCTGCTGTCCACATGGCGCAGTTCTGCACAACCTCACTGGATGCCTCATATTTGGGCAGCCTCTGGTGGGATCCACCACGACCATCATCTCATCAAGACTGGTTGTGCATCCACTGAAGAATTTAGGCTACATTCTATGTCATGAAAGAGGATGCAGAGACTAGCCCAAGACAGAAGGAGATGCATTGGAGATGAATATACATGGTTCATTCACAGGCATCAGCTTGGCACTCAAAATTCACAATGGGACAGAGGACAATCACCAAAAATGGCAGGCCAACAATGGAATTATTTGCAGCGTGCTGAGATGGTGGATGAGTTGAATGCCTTCTTTTTTTTTTTTTTTTTTGGTCCGGATGATCTCAGTTGCATATTTACAATCCTCTCCAATGCCTTATCTTCCACCCCTCAGGGATGATGTCTCTTGCTTCCAGAACAACTTTGTTTCTCTGCCTCTCTGTTTTTTTTTTAATAAAAGGGAGGTGGGTTTTTTTTTCTTTTAAAACAAAACACAGAGACAGACACAACCACCCCACACCACCAAAATTAATTATGACCTTTTTGTTGTTGTTGTTGATGTTGTTTTGTTTCCAAAGGGAGCTTTTCTCTCTCCCCTCCCCCCCTTTGGGGCGGGGAAGGAAGATGGCTTATGGGCTCATGTCGCCAGGTTCTCCGCATTTATGCTCGACATTCGAATCTGTGAGCTGCTCTTGCTCAGAATGGACAACTGGGTCCCCCCGTTCACACCGCTGCTTGCTAGGGAGGGGTGGCGATGTTTGAAATCCACAGCAAAGTACCGGTTGACTTTCCAGCTCCTCCATTTCCTCTTTATTTCTGACTGCACCTTTAGGGAGAAACTTTAAAAGGTCATTTTTTAATGTACTTAGCCGCTTGGGTACATGCTGACAGAAGTTTCTATATTTTTAATTTTATTTCAACAAAACACAGAAGTGGTAAGAATGCAAGAAGAGCTCTGCGGCTGGATCAGGCCAAAGGTCCACCGATTCCATAATAATAATAATAATAATAATAATAATAATAATAATTTATTATTTGTACCCCACCCATCTGGTTGAGTTCCCCCAGCCACTCTTTGCGGCTTCCAACAAAGATTAAAAATACATTAAAATGTCACACATTAAAAACTTCCCTGAACTGGGCTGCCTTCAGAGGTCTTCTAAATGTCAGGTAGTTGTTTATCTCTTTGACATCTGATGGGAGGGCGTTCCACAGGGCGGGCGCCACTACCGATTCCAGCATCTTATGCTCACAGTGGGAAACCATATTTTCTTAAAATCAATTTTTATCATCATTGATCTATTACTTGCCTTCTAAACCACCATCTCAAGGCGATTTATGTGTAACATAATTTAACACAAAATCAGCATATATGTGAAAAGCAAGTCTTAAACTCTAACAAGTAGACACTTATGGTAAAGCCTCATTTAGTGTCTTGGAACGTGCATGTCTTCCATCATTTCTGGAAAGTGCAGATAGAGGGCACCAGTCTTATCTCAAAAGGAACATTATTCCACAGAACTGGGGCAGCCATATTAAAGGCCCTACTCAGAGTTACTGCGGAATGAGCTTCTGAGATCTTCAGACCTTACAAGAAAAGCTCTCCTGCAGGCTACAGTGATCTACTGAATGGATAAGGGATAAGACAGTCTCCCAGGTGCTTACTGTTAGGATTTTTATCTATCCGAGCTGCTCCAGTGAGTGGTACTATGATTGTATACATCATGTGAGTGTCGTGAGAAAGGAAGTCTGTATTATCGCTTCCTTCTGAGTACTATTGGAAGTTTAGTTTCACATCTGCGTGTGTCGCTGGTTTTCTGTACTGGTGTTCAGAGAGCACAGACGTACTGATGGAGTCTCTGTATATAAGACTGTAAATAAAGTAGTTTTAGAACTGTGATTGAGTCTTTCTTATGCTATGATATGCCAGAAGACTGGCGTGCTCTTTTCAGGAGAGAAGGGTCGCCTATTACCGGTCTCTCCGGACTGAGGAAGATTTATAGCCAGAGAGGACCACTGGAGAGATGCCCCCAAAACTTGGGAAGTTGGCAGCCATTCCCAGGCATTTTCCCAACACTTACAAGGAGCCCAAAATCAGGATCTGAGTGCAACTGTGCTCTCTCTACTTTGATTCCAAGAGACCTACAGCCTCCAAGAAAAGCATCAGAAGGTGCTAAACGATGGTCAGGTCCCAATGAGTCCCATGCAACTTGCTACACACACTGTGGGTTTTGGGTGATCTCTCGTTTATTATTATTGCTTCGTACATTGCAATGGATGATGCCTCTCCAGACGGCCACTCAAGCAGAGAGAAGAGAGGTCAGAGCCCACCGGGGGTAGATTAGGCAGTGAATGGTTGTAGAGACCCAGAATGGAAGGGGAAGATACAAGCTGGAACCAGGCTATGCATTTGGAGAAGGAAGGAGGAAAAAGTTTGTAGACATCTGTCATGGATGCTTCAGGCAAGATTATTGCATTTCCGGGGGGTAGGGTAGGGGTTGACTTAGATGACACTCAGTGTGATGGCCTGGGACTCGGAACCGGAGGAGTCTCAGTTCACACCAAATCCTCTGCCCAGGCGGCACCTGAACCAAGTCTGGGGCTTGATCCTGAAGAGTCCCAGTCTGCACAGGTTCCCCTGCAATAAGCACCAGCTGGGCCGAGTCAGGGGCCTGAGCCTGCCCTGGCTCCAGATGTGGGGATTACCTCATTGCTATCAGCTGGGCAATCACTTACAGCTGCTCCACTACCGGTTGGGTCAGGGGAGGCTGAGGTGGCCCCTGGGTCTAGTAACCCACCAACATCTCCCGAGCTGCAGAGACTCAGGTCTGAGAGAAGGAGAGACCTGAGTACTTGCAGGAAGAGTGCTCGCCTCCGGGTGAGACAGGGAGGTTAGTCACTGGGGGATCAGGACCGACCATTACCCTGACATGGATAAAAGGCTGTTGGACCCTGCCCCAGGTTGCAGGAGCAACATTGCTGTTTGCTAGAACCTGCCTGTTACCCTGTGCCTGACCTAGCTTGGTTTCCTGCCTTGGCCCTGTCGGGCTGACTCCTCACGAAACCCTTAGATTCGGGACCGGACCTGGACTGTGTTGCTCGTGTTTACCCCCAGGTCCAGCACACTCAGGATCCTTTCCAACTCTACAATTCTATGATTCTATGAAAAGTCTTACCTCCCCATTCAAGAAGCAGTAGAGTACAGCGACCACGAAGCCCTGTGGGGAAGAGTAGAGGAACAGGCAGCTGTTCAGATTGTGGGATGTGATACATAAGTAGCAGTCAAGTACAACATTCCTTGTTTTCCTAGAGTGGACATGCAAGGGGATGTTTGGACCAGCCAGTCTGTTTCCTCCTGGGCTGGGACATACTTCCTCTTGCATGCAACCAGAGGTGGGCATGACCTTACCTGTCCAGGTAACAAAAGCACAAGGCACGTAGCCCTCCTCCCTTCTTCTCCATTTTCCTTTCGTCGTGTGAACTGCAGTGACTGCCAGTCTGCAGTCACTGGGATTAACCCCCCATATGGGGTAGATCCACATGTATATACATCTCTAACTAAGTCTGCCTTCAGGGATCCAACTGTGAACTGATGTGAGTAAACTACTTTTATATATCTTAAATAAGATTGTGGCGTGTTTATTCTTTTAAGAGGGAAATAAGGGGTCTTTCCAGGAATCTATATTGAGAAGCTCAAACAAGATTGCTACCAGATATCCACTGTGCCTTTAAAGGGGAATGTTAAAACTCTGCTAAGTTAAAGAACTTGCTAGTGCAAGTTAGGAAGGATATTGATAAAAAATATATATTCTCTTGCTTCCCTGAACATTCCCACACAGATGCACTGAAAATTACCGGTTCTTGCTCTGCACAAACTACTGGGTTGTGGGGGGTTTTTGGGGAGGGGAGGGGCGTATTCTGCAATGTTCCATTGATGCAATAGTAGAACATCACTGATGGATTTGCACACCATTCCATTTCATTAGTTGTTCTGCGATGCTTCAATGTCACAACACTATTGCCACCCAGTGGGCCGTTCTTTATTTTATTTCGACAATTTATATGCCGCTTGGTTACTGGGACCTCCTAGGCAGTGTACCTTTAACTCAACACAATAAAGGTTAAAAAAAATCAGCTAAAACTATAACATCAGAATTCGGTTGAAATGTCTGCTGTGGAGCAGCAAAAGCAGGAATACACCCTGCCCTGCCATTCTGAGAACATTTGTGGTATAAAAAAGTTGCAGAGACCAATAATAATAATAATAATAATAATAATAATAATAATAATAATAATTTATTTCTACCCCGCCCATCTGGCTGGGTTTCCCCAGCCACTCTGGGCAGCTTTCAACAGAATATTAAAATACAATAGTCTATTAAACATTAAACATAATTATTCTCCCAGCGCTATGATTCTCAGAGCGGTTTAACAATCAACCCCTCTTCCAAGGGAACTCTGGGAATTGTAGCTCTGGGGGGGGGGGGATAGAGGTCTCCCCTAATGACCCTCTGCATCCTTAAGAAACTACAGCTCCCAGAATCCTTTGGGGCAGCCACAAGTGCTCAAAGTGGTATCATAGTGCTTTGAATGTGTGGTATGAACGTAGCCTAGGTGGAAGAGAACAGGGAGCCACAAGGTAGTGGAGTGGCTGTGCGCAGACCAATGGCTGCTGTGGTTTGCTTCTTGACGGAAGGAGCCAGCCACAGAAAAAGCAATTGAAGGTACACTCACAGGGGGAAAATTGCACACACAGCAGAAACCCCCTGTTGCCGCCCATTTTCTTCTTTGCGGGAGAATAAGAGCCAACTAAAGCAAACCTACTGAAACTCATAAGCCCAAGTTAGCCGTGTCCATTCATTTCAATGGGTCTACTCTTACATACCTGCTAACATTTCTCTAAGGAAAATAGGGACATCCTGTTCCATAATAATAATGATTTTATTATTTATACCCCACCCATTTGAATGGGTTACTCCAGCCACACTGGGCAACTTCCAACTTCCAACGAAACATAATAAAAAAATATTATTTTTTTAAAAAATACTTCCCTATACAGAGCTGCCTTCAGATGTCTTCTAAAGGTTGTATAGTTACTTATCTCCAACACTACGAATTGAATCTGGGGCCTTCTGCATTCAAAGCAGACACACTGTGGACTAAACCGCCGAGCCTCTTGGGCTTGCCAACTGTAAGGTTGGCAGTTCGAATCCACGCTATGGGGTTAGGTCTCGTTGCTTTGTCCCACCTACTGCCAACCTAGCAGTGCAAGTAGTGCAAAGCATATCAGTGCAAGTAGATAAATAGATACCGTTGCGTAGGGAAGGTAAATTGTGTTTCTGTGTGCTCTGGCTTCCACCACGGCGGTCTGTATGCCAGAAGCAGTTTAGTCATGCTGGCCACATGAACTGGAAAAGCTGCCTGTGGACAAACAATGGCTCTTTTGGCCTGAAAGTGGAGATGAGCGCTGCACCCCATAGTCAAATGTGACTGGGCTTAACCAACCAGGGGTCCTTTACATTTACCATAACCCTAACACTGAGATATGTCCTTCCCCTATGTCCTTATTTGGGGTGGTTGAGAGGGAGGCAGATGGACACAGGCTATTTTGATGCATAAAAGGTAAAGGTGAAGGGACTCCTGACTACTAGGTCCAGTCGTGGCCGACTCTGGGGTTGCAGTGCTCATCTCACTTTATTGGCCTAGAGAGCCGGCATACAGCTTCTGGGTCATATGGCCAGCATGACTAAGCCGCATCTGGCGAACGAGAGCAGTGCATGGAAATGCCGTTTATCTTCCCGCTGGAGCAGTACCTATTTATCTACTTGCACTTTGACGTGCTTTCGAACTGCTAGGTTGGCAGGAGCTGGGACCAAGCAACAGGAGCTCATCCCGTCACGGGGATTTGAACCGCCGACCTTCTGATCGGCAAGTCCTAGGCTCTGTGGTTTAACCCACAGCGCCACCCGTGTCCCCATTTTAATGCATACTCACCTGGAAAGATCCCAGTCCCAGTTCGAAGACCAGCCTCTCCCTCTTGCTGACATTCTCTGGATAGAAGGCAAACACCGTGTAATGAATCCCAAACAGTGGAATAAGTAGCAAGGTGGAGCGAGCCAGTCTCCTGTTGAGATAAAGAGAAAGTGCCCTTCGTGAAACAATGCGGGTGCCCCACTTGTTTGCGTCTGTTCCAGTTTGGCAAGGAAGCAAAAAGCCCAATGAGGACAGAGAGACCTAATATTTAGCATCCACATTTGATCCCACTGCTCTTTATTAAACAGGCACAAAGAAACCCAGAAAACACGGGTCACCGATCTTTTGGGACCCATTGGAACATCTGAAACTTTGAGCAACTTCCATGGGTGCCACCTGCTCTGGTTCACCCGCCTCTTCTGCCCCCACACCCCACAAGAGAGAGAAAGATGGAAGGCTAACACACACAAGCTTCACTTTTTCAACCTGGGGCTTGGACAGAGCCATAGAGCTGAAAGAGGAAGTGGGTAAGGGTCCGTTTTCCAACTTCCTGTTTCATCTTGATGTAGGGAGGAAAGGGTGACCTCAGCCCCTCATGGCCAAGGGGGCAGTGAGTGGAAAAGCTCAGGCACTTTGGGGATAATAATAATAATAATAATAATAATAATAATAATAATAATAATAATTTGTACCCCATCCATCTGGCTGGGTTTCCCCAGCCACTCTGGGCGGCTTCCAACAAAGATTAAAAATACATTAAAATGTCATACATTAAAAGCTTCCCTGAACAGGGCTGCCTTCAGATGTCTTCTAAATGTTAGGTAGTTGTTTATCTCTTTGACATCTGGTGGGAGGGCGTTCCACAGGGCGGGTGCCACTACCGAGAAGACCCTCTGCCTGGTTCCCTGTAACTTGGCTTCTCGCTGTGAGGGAACTGCCAGAAGGCCCTCAGTGCTGGACCTCAGTGTCCGGGCAGAATGATGGGGGTGGAGATGCTCCTTCAGGTATACTGGGCCGAGGCCGCTTAGGGCTTTAAAGGTCAGCACCAACACTTTGAATCTCAGCAGTGGAACCACATTCATTGGCGACCTCTGCTATAAAACATATGAAACTAGTTTCTGCGGAGTCCCTTTAGGGCAGCCCTCACCAAGTGCTCTCCAGATGTTCTGGACTACAACTCCTATCAGCCCCAGCCAGCATGGTTTCAACTTAGGGAAGGCTCTCTGAAGGTTGTAGGACTACAACTCCCATCATCCTTGAGCCTTGATCATACTGGATGGGGCTGGTAGAAGTTGTAGTCCAAGATACTAAGGCAGGGAATACTGTTCTATGCCAATATTGTTTCATCTGAATAGCAGGGTCTTCCTCAGCCCTGATCCTTTAGATTCTTTTAACAGGAGATGCCTGGGACAGGACCTACAACATTCTGCATCCATCGCTTAGGATCTACCAGTGAGTTATGGATTCTCCTCAAGGACTGTGTACTTCTGTGCGCAACCGCTAATGATTCTGTCCTGAAATTCTACCCATGTTGTTCTTGAGACAGAGTTGCAATAAATGCATGAAATGCTTTTCAAAACCCAGCTGTTCTCCTGGGGAATATTCATTCTCATCGACCTCCTTGTTGGTATTTTGTTTTCTCGGTAGCGTGGAGAAAGCGAAATGATTCAGCACAGGAAAACAAGCCACGGAACAATACAACCCAAACATAAGCAGTGCTCCTAACTGCACTTCAGAGCAGATTTCTCATGAGCCAGGAATGCAGGCAGATCCAGTAAACCATCAATGATGCCTTGGTGCAATTTACCAGGAGATCTCTCTTGTGCAATCTCCTCAAGTGACAGCAGAGCAGGGTTGGGGGAACCTTGGGGCCTGAGGGGTGAATGTGGCTCCCTGGCACTTGTATCTGGCCCTTGGGACTCTCACCAGGAACCCTGCTCCACACCCACCTCAAGTGCTTTGGACTGGCCGGAATGTGCCCTTGAGCTGTGATAATGTTTGGATCAAGACTGGTGGTGGTGGGGTGAGCAGAAAACTCTGGATTTTGCTCTGTTGGTTACAGTGTGGTGCTGACAATGGCAAGGTTGCAGGTTCGATCCCCGTAAAGGGGCAGCTGAATATCCCTGCATTGCAGGCAGTTGGACTAGATGATCCTCAAAGTCCCTTCCAACTGTGATTCTATGAGATTCTATGAGATATCTATGCAAAGGAAAGAATCGCATCTGTTGCTCTGTTTGCTGCAGCTCCTGGCCCCACCCACATTTGCTCTGGGCCCTGCCCCCCACTGGCAGGTGGCCCCTGGAGGAATGGGGTCCCTGAAGGCAAGGGACCTTCAGGTTGCAAATAACAGCTTGGCAAATCAAATTACAGGAATTTGTGGAGATGGCTCAATTGACTAGCAAACTCAGAGGAAACTCAAAGCAATTTTTTTTTTTTTTTTGAAAAATGGGATGGTTATAGAAGATACGTTCAAAAATACAATAATAGTTTTGACTCTGTGCTAGCATTCGAGTGACAAAGGAAGTAAAAGGAGGTGGATAACAATTAAGGATTTATTCTGTTTTCTGAATCTATTGGAAAATATATATAGAAAGGTTTATTGTTTTGGGTACATCCAACTGTAAGATAAAACATATGCAAAGTGACTTGACAGGAAGTCAAAACTGAAGAAAAGATTTTGTAAGATAAAAGGGAAAAAATAATTATTTTTCATTATTTTCACCATTCCCCCCCTTTTTGTGTGTGTCTCTTTGTGTGTGTGTGTGTGTGTTTTGTATGGAATGTTTGGGAGGAAATAAGACGGTAAATAACATAACAAACAAAATATTGATGTATGCAATTTTTATTTCTCAATTATATTTTGTGGTAGTATGGTTGTAATGTTTTTTTGTAAAATAAAATCATTCAATAAAAATTATTTTTGAAAAAAGAAAAAAAGTTTCTTAGCCTTGCAGCAGGACCTCCTGGCAGGGGTGGAGGAAGGGGGGGGCAGTGGGGGGAAGGCTGCCCTGGGTGTCACCACTGGGGGGTGACAAAATGCCAGGTGGACCTCACCGCGGGGCCTGCTGGGAGTGACTCAGTGGCTTGGTTGCCCTCAGGCTCCGCTCTGCCCCAAATGGTCCGCCTGCTGCCTCCCCCTCAGCTGTAGGGCGGCTGAGTGGGAGGAGGCAGGCAGACTCCTCGGAGGCCCCGCTGAGCGTCCCTGCCCCCATGCATGGCTGGCCCCGACCCCGGGTGCACAGCATGCGTGCGCCCTAGGCGCCTGATTGGCTTGCTCCGCCACTGCCTCCTGGACGAAGAAATTTGCATTTGTGTGTGTGTTCTTGGTTTTTAGGATGGGTTGGAAAGACACCCCTGTTTGCGAAAGAGTTCTTATTTGTAGGTTTGCATGACCACTGCCCTTTGAATTAATAATAATAATACTCTGGGAGCTCCCAACAAAAATACAGTGGTACCTCTAGTTGCAGACACGATCTGTTCGGAGGTGCCATTCACACCCTGAAAAGTGTGCAACTAGAGTGCCGCTTCTGTGGAAGCGCGGAGCACGATAGAGCACTTCTGTGCATGTGCAAAGCACGCAGAACGCTTCTGCGCATGCGTGGCAAAACCTGGAAGTATACACTTCTGGGTTTGCCGCGTTCGCAACCCGGAAAGCCGCAACATGAAGCAAATGCAACAAGAGGTATGACTGTACTAAAACAGTAAAAACACAATACGACATCACACACTGAAAACTTTGGAGATGAGCATCTGCAAGCTGTGGCAAATGAGCATTTTGGGAGAGTTGATGGAGAGAGGTGCTGATGAGCCACGAAATCCCAGTTCGAATCCAGCTTCAGACAGGACCTTAAGTAAGACCTTAAGTAAGCCACTCTGTCTTGCCCTCAGTGCTCCTGTCTGCAATATGGGGATCTGCCTTAAAGTGTTGTTCTTGATAAAAGGATAACTGAGGTTTGCACTGAGGTCTATGGAGGAGTTAGGAAACACGCTGTAGAAATATGTAGCATTACAAGAGAATTTTACCGCTGACCATTAAAGTCTTTTCAGTGACAGACAGCTGTGGCAGAAGCACAAAAATACTTCTGGAAAATTAGCAGAAAGCTCAAAACATGCTAGTATGAGTGACACGGCTTTATAAATAAATGAAAAGGAAGTTGCAAGCTGAAGTCAGGCAAACAGACACTATTCCTACAATGCACCCGTTTAAAAGCAAAACAGATCCATTTCAATTGCAATTCCTAAACCTCACGATGCTAGGAAATTTCTAGTGGATGTATCAAGAGAGCGAACCATAAGCAGATGGAGATTCCTGTGCTATCTTGTTCATATTAATTTCTCCTGCTGAAGAGGCAAGCCGCAGAGTGGCTTTTCTCTTCAGCAGCAAGATCAACCAGGGAGAAAAAAAGCAAGTGGCGGTGGATGGAGGGGTGGCATTGGTGCTTAGCAGACATCCTGGCACAGGTGGGTCGCTGCTGTGTACCAAGAGGTATGGTAGGAGAGGCAAGGTGAGGAGGTTGGTGCTGGGCAAAAGCTGTGGCTCTACTGGTGCCTTTGTACGGTGCTGACTTCCTTGTCTCCTTGTTTTCTTCCTCTGGTGCAGATCTACACTCATGGTTTATAACGTTATCATAACGTATTTGGACATATGATGTCTTGCCTGCAACGTTAAAGGTAAAGGTAAAGGGACCCCTGACCATTAGGTCCAGTCGTGGCCGACTCTGGGGTTGCGGCGCTCATCTCGCTTTATTGGCCGATGGAGCCGACGTACAGGTCATGTGGCCAGCATGACAAAGCCACTTCTGGCAAACCAGAGCAGCGCACAGAAATGCCGTTTACCTTCCTGCTGGAGCGCTACTTATTTATCTACTTGCACTTTTACGTGCTTTTGAACTGCTAGGTGGGCAGGAGCAAGGACCGAGCAATGGGAGCTCACCCCGTGGCGGGGATTCGAACCGCCAACCTTCTGATCGACAAGTCCTAGGCTCTGTAATGTTAGTAATGCGCTATTAAAAAGTAACACCTGAGGAGCTGCAGAGCAGGCAGGAACCAAGAATAGGGGAACTACTGCATTGTTATGGAGGAAACAGGTAAGGAACCTTTTTATTTTACCAGTATACCCTGTGGCTTTTTAGAACAATATATCTAATATCATTCTACTACCATTAAAAAGGTCAGTGTAGATCCAGCCTAGGAATGGGCAAATCTGTGAGAGTCAGTTTCCTTTATTTTTCTATGCGAGATTGGGATCTTTAATTTTAAGCCCTCCTGAAAACATATCAGTGAATTTCCCCTCCTAGGAACATGTTTGCAAGGGAAATTCCCTAACACAATGCATTTCTGTATCTTATACTCACTAACATGTTCATTTGTACGCA
This sequence comes from Podarcis gaigeae, assembly GCF_964106915.1. NCBI lineage: Eukaryota > Metazoa > Chordata > Lepidosauria > Squamata > Lacertidae > Podarcis > Podarcis gaigeae. The sequence continues at coordinate 7,887,667 of NC_139688.1, forward strand.
CACTTTGTGTAGTTTTGTACCCTCTACTTGGCTGGAGAAGTGCAAAAGTTGGAGCAGCGCAAATTCTAAAGAATGGCAATGTTTTGGTATGTATGTAATTCCCCCAAAAGGTGAATTATACAGGATCAAATTCCCGTCTCCCACACTTGCAAGGTGTGCTTTTATATTCATAAACTGCTCTGAGCATCTCCTTTGTGGAGGAGATAAGGGCAGACTACATATTAAATAAAGAAATATCTATATCTATCTATCATCTATCTATCTATATCTATCTATCTATCTATCTGTCTGTCTGTCTGTCTATCTATCTATCTATCTATATCTATCTATCTATCTATCTATCTATCTATCTATCTATCTATATCTATCTATCTATCATCTATATCTATCTATCTATCTATCATCTATCATCTATCTATTATCTATCTATCTATCTATCTAATCTATCATCTATCATCTATCTATCATCTATATATCTATCTATATCTATATCTATCTATCTATCTATCTATCTAATCTATCATCTATCATCTATCATCTATCATCTATCAATCTCTATCTATCATCTATCTATCATCTATCTATCTATCTATCTATCTATCTATCTATCTATCTATCATCTATATCTATCATCTATCTATCTATATCTATCTATCTATCTATCTATCTATCTATCTATCTATCTATCTCTATCATCTATCTATCATCTATCATCTATCTATCATCTATCTATCTATCTATCTATATCTATCTATCTATCTATCTATCTATCTATCTATCATCTATCTATCTATCTATCTATCTATCATCTATCATCTATCTATCTATCTATCTATCTATCTATCTATCTATCTATCTATCCATCTATCATCTATCATCTATCTATCTATCTATCTATCTATCTATCTATCTATCTATCTATCTATCTCTATCTCTATCTATCTATCATCTATCTATCTATATCTATATCTATATCTATCTATCTATCTATCTATCATCTATCTATCTATCTATCTATCTATCTATCTAATCTATCATCTATCTATCTATCTATCTATCATCTATCTATCTATCTATCTATCTATCTATCATCTATCTATCTATATCTATCTATCTATCTATCTATCTATCTATCTATCTATCTATCTATCATCTATCTATCATCATCTATCTATCATCTATCTATCTATCTATCTATCTATCTATCTATCTATCTATCTATCTATCTATCATCTATCTATCATCATCTATCTATCTATCATTCATTCATCCATCATCTATCTATCTAGCAACTGGTTTTTTTTAATCTTTTACCTGAGGACTTATGATTCTTCTGTTTAATTTTTTTTAAAATGTAGTTTATTATTCTGACGTTAGGCACCTTGAACAGTACAGTGGAACCTCCACTCATGCACGGAATCCATTCCAGAGGTCCGTTCGTGAGTCGATCCGGGTTGCTGGGAGAAGCGCTGTTCTGCGCCTGCACATTCGGCAGCAGCGCCGTTCTGTGCATGTGCAGGTCGCAGCAGCCGCTTCTGCGCATGTGCAGTCGGCAGAAGCCGCTTCTGCGCGTGCGCATATCACGGCAAACCCGGTGTTTACTTCCGGGTTTGCCGTGGATGTGAGTCGAATTGTTCGTAAGTAGGGGCGGTGGTAAGTCGAGGTTCTACTGTATAAGGAAAGGAAGGGCAGTAATGTTCTAAATAATGAAATCAACTCCTATGTTAACCTAGGAAAATCTCCAAGCTTTCTGCTGAAACTGGAGTATAGGCATTTTTGTCATGCCACCCTTTTCTCTCCCCAACCTCTGTTCGTTTACATCCCCTCCTCCAGCTCTATATTAATGCTGCCATGCATGTAAAATACTGCAAAAGCAATCTGAATGTGCTTGATTGCACCCAAGTTCTTCTTTTGTGTAACGATTTAGCAAGACAAACATGTGCTCCTGAACAATAGTATGTATACCAATGACCCAAAACTTGCAGAACCATAAAATTATAGAGTTGGAAGGGGTCCCCCAAAGGCCATCTAGTTCAACCCCCTCCAATGTAGGAATGACAGCTAATAAAAAAAAACCCAACAGATGGTCATCCAACCTCTAATGATTTCATTTTACTTTTGGCAGTGTTCTATCAGCGCGCACAACCTCATACAGTGGTGCCCCGCAAGACGAATGCCTCGCAAGACGGAAAACTCGCTAGACGAAAGAGTTTTCCGTTTTGGAGGTGATTCGCAAAACGAATTTCCTATGGGCTTGCTTCGCAAGACGAAAATGTCTTGCGAGTTCCCGCGAGTTTTTTCCCCTCCCCCTCTTTTTCTAAGCCGCTAAGCTGCTTATCTGCTTATCCGCTTATCCGCTTATCCGCTTATCCGCTAAGCCGATAAGCCGCTAAACCGCTAATAGCGCTAATCCGCTTAGCCGTCAATGGGCTTGCTTCAGAAGACGAAAAAACCGCTAGACGAAGAGACTCGCGGAACGGATTCTTTTCGTCTTGTGAGGCACCACTGTATGTGTGTTGGCAAAACGCTACACCAAAAAACGTGTGATGCAATCATGTGCTATGATCACATCAATACAGTCGTACCTTGGAAGTCAAATGGAACCCATTCTGGAAGTCCTTCCAAAACGTTCGGAAACCAAAGCACGGCTTCTGTTTGGCTGCAGGAAGCTCCCAGTGCCAGATTTACGTATAAGCTAAACAAGCTATAGCTTAGGGTCCCGCTCTCTTGGGGGCCTCCAAAAATGTTAAAGGGAAAAAAAACCTGGATGTACATTTCCAAAATATAAGATAAAAAAGAAATAAAATAAAACCTGCATACAACAACAGTGTTTTGTGTTGTGTCGGCTCCTATGATGTAACCCACGGGCCCCGCCTGCTAGCCTGCTCCCTAAAATATCACTGGTTTGCTCCTTTCTATATATAGGGTGCGTAGATTCTGCATGGACTGGTTGCATGGCAACATGCGCAAATGGCTTTAGATACCCGTTAGGTCCATAAATTACCATATAGCATACAGTGGTACCTTGGGTTACATACGCTTCAGGTTACATACGCTTCAGGTTACAGACTCTGCTAACCCAGAAATAGTACCTCGGGTTAAGAACTTTGCTTCAGGATGAGAACAGAAATCGTGCTCTGGCGGTGCGGCAGCAGCAGGAGGCCCCATTAGCTAAAATGGTGCTTCAGGTTAAGAACAGTTTCAGGTTAAGAACGGACATCTGGAACGAATTAAGTACTTAACCCGAGGTACCACTGTATATTCAACATAAAAAAACAGTGACAATTTGTTGTTGACAAAGGACAGCTGGACAAATAAAGGGCTCCATTGTCTTCAGTAGCTTAAGGTAAAGGTAAAGGTACCCCTGCCCGTACGGGCCAGTCTTGACAGACTCTGGGGTTGTGCGCCCATCTCACTTAAGAGGCCAGGGGCCAGCGCTGTCCGGAGACACTTCCGGGTCACGTGGCCAGCGTGACATCGCTGCTCTGGCGAGCCAGAGCCGCACACGGAAACGCCGTTTACCTTCCCGCTGGTAAGCGGTCCCTATTTATCTACTTGCACCCGGAGGTGCTTTCGAACTGCTAGGTTGGCAGGCGCTGGGACCGAGCAGCGGGAGCGCACCCCGCCGCAGGGATTCGAACCGCCGACCTTTTGATCGGCAAGTCCTAGGCGCTGAGGCTTTAACCCACAGCGCCACCTGCGTCCCCCCCTTCAGTAGCTTAGGGCCTCATTAAACCTAAATCCAGCCCTGGAAACTCCTGCAGCGGATTGGAAGTCACAGAAGTCACGCAGGGACGATCGGGTTCCAAAGAAAGTTCGCAAACCGGAAAACTCACTTCTGGGTTTGCAGCGTTCACGAGCCAAAACGTCCGAGTACCAAAGCATTTGGGATCCAAGGTATGACTGTGAAGGTTTTTGTGCACACACTTTATTCCTGGATACATGGACACTGATGATGCACTGAAGGAACTGAAAGCTGTGATAAGCTGAGCAGGTGCTGACCTCTGTGCCGAATTTGGAAATTCAAGCAAAGGTGAGTTCCAAGGTTGCACCCATTGCTAGTCTGAACAGATGCCAACCCTCTGCAACAAATGCATGTTACTAACTTAAGTCTATTAATTTCATTGGACTTTCTCTGAGTAGAACTTGGTTGGAGCCAAACCATGGTGTTTACTATTTTGTAAGAAAAACACTTCTAAGAATGTGTGTTCTCACAGAAGCCAACCAAATGGCTGCAAGCAGGATTTGACCACAAGAATAACTACCGTATTTTTTGCTACATAAGACTCACCTGACCATAAGACGCACCTAGTTTTTAGCGGGGGGAAGCAAGAAAAGAAATATTCTGCACAGAGCATGTAAGTGGCTTCGCTGAGAAGCCAGCAGAGCAAGCTATGCAACTCTCGCTGAAGCCAGCAGAGCAAGATTGAGAGCTGCTCAGCGCCTCTTCTGCTGGCTTCCCAGCAAAGTGGGATGAGGGACAAAAGGGTGCCATTACAAGGGAGCGTTGAACAGAGCCTGGCAGTTGCTCTTGCTGGCTTTTCCGGGAGGTGTGGGAAGAGACAGAGGGCAGCCCGTCACCCCCTTCTCCCACCTCGCAGAAAAGCCCCCAAGAGCCGCACACACACTCCACGTGGCTCTTTAAAGGTAGCGCTGAGCAGAACCTCCCCCCTGCATGCGCTCCATAAGACGCACACACATTTCCCCTTAGTTTTTAGGAGGGGAAAAGTGCATCTTATGGAGCAAAAAATACGGTATTTCCTGCTGCCGTTTCCAGCAGCTGTGGAGGCAGATAATGTCTAGTAGCCATCAGTAGCTACTATCTCTTCTCCATGAATCGGTCTAATCCTCTTTTAAAGCCTTCCAGGTTGGTTCCATAGTTGCATGAAGAAATGCTTTCTTTTTATCCATCCTGAATCTTCCAACATTCAACTTCATTGATGTCCGCGAGTTCTATTCTTAAGCGAAGGGGAGGAAAATGTTTCCTCTGTCCACTTCCTCCATGCCGCACCATGGAGAAAGAGCATTGCTTGAAAGAAGAAGCAAGGGAGTAGAAACCAGAAGGGCAAAACCAGAAGCACACGTCGGTTCGACTTCAGGAAGAAGAGTAGATCATTTCGAAATCCAAAATCTGCAGAGAAATTTGTAGGGAAACACCAGGAGCCTCCCTAGGCGACCATTCACCCAAGCAAACTTGCCATATGAGTTATTCAGCCAAGCAGCGAGGGGGAATTTCTAAACTCTGCTTCTTGCCACATGGGAGCAGGATAGAAGCAAGCCCATTCAGACAACCAAGCTACAATGACCAGCTTGTTGAGTGGTTATAGGCAACAGAGGGTTAGTGGAGATAGCTGAATGCTCCCCGCCCCAAACACCTCTCTCATTTCCCATCCACCTTCACCACCCACCCTTTCAATGAATGGCAAGAAGGGCAGTAGCAATGGAGAGGAAGGTTATATACTTTTCCCTTCTGTCTCTCCTTCGTCCTGATGAGGGCTGTGCCTATGTCAGAATTTGCCCTCTGATTCTTTGAAAGTCCCCCCACCCCCCTACAAGAGGCCTCATTTTCTCTCTCTCTTATTTTCAGAGTACAGTGGTACCTCGGGTTAAGAACTTAATTTGTTCTGGAGGTCCGTTCTTAACCTGAAACTGTTCTTAACCTGAAGCACCACTTCAGCTAATGGGGCCTCCCACTGCCACCCCACCACCGCCACGCAATTTCTGTTCTCATCCTGAAGCAAAGTTCTTAACCCAAGGTACTATTTCTGGGTTAGTGGAGTCTGTAACCTGAAGCGTATCTAACCTGAAGCGTATGTAACCTGAGGTACCACTGTACTTCTGAGTGTCTGTGAATGTGGGGTTTTGCACCTACTGTATCACTGTGAGAGGGTGAAGGGTGGTGTGTATTTCTTCCTTCTTTCCCTGTCAACATTTCTCCAGGACCCTGCAGCCTCCCTGGGTGCCCACACATTTCTCGATCTGAGAAATGTCCCACTGAAGGAGCTGCTTTATGACGTCTTCCCCTGGGCTTTAAGCTGAAGTGTGGACACCCTGGAGGGCTGCAGAGAGTGGAAAGCTGGTGAGATGGTTTGTAGAATGAAAGAAAAGAAACTCACAAATACCCCTCGGCTGCGGAGGAGAGGACTACTGATGGCTACTAGCCATGCCCTGCCTCCACTGTGGAGGCAGCAACAGTTGTGGAGGAAGCTGCTGGGGCACCCGGAGTGGCAAACATGATGTGCACCCGGGGGCCAGGTGATCTGCCCATAGAGGCGGGGCAATCCACCCATGGGGGGGTGTCGATCCTCCTGGGGGTGCCATCGGCAGCACCTGATCCTCCCAGGAGTGCCATTGGCAAAGCGCCAATTGTCCTGGGGGTGTCAGCACCGCCCGCTGATTGCGCAAATATGCCTAGCATGTGGCGCTGGGGATGCGAGTGCCGCCTGCTGGGGGTGCGCCCGCCGCCTGCCAGGGGTTGCCAGCGGGTGGCGCTTGGATCCCTGGCACCCAGCGCCGCACGCCGGGCATATTTGCATGATCAGCAGGCAAATTTTCATGATGGCAATCCCGCCAATAGCAAATTTCCTCCTGCTGGGGGTGCAAGTGCCACCACGCTGATCCGCCCAGGGGGGATTTTGTCACCCCCCCTAGGCATGACACCCGGGGCAACCTGGACCTCCTGAACCCCCCTTGTGATGCCCCTGGGCAGCAATGCTTCTGAATAGCAATTGTGGGAAACCCCCCAGGAAGTGAGAGTGCTCCTGTGCTTGAATCCTGCTTATGAGTGTCCCACAGACACCTGGCTGGCCATGTGAACAGGGTAGTGTATGGGGGTGTTCCCCCCTTCTTTGTTAAACATTTACCTGGCACCCTGAAGCTTCATCAGCTGGCTGCACTTCCTGATAGGGAAACACAGCCATGAGAGGAATTATCTATTTTAGAGTAGGGTACAAAATCCATAAGAGACCCTAAGGAGTCTCAAAGCGGCTAATGTTCTCCTTTCCATTCCTCCCCCACAACAAACACTCTGAGAGGTGAGTGGGGCTGAGAGACTTCAAAGAAGTGTGACTGGCCCAAGGTCCCCCAGCAGCTGCACATGGAGGAGCGGGGAAGCGAACCTGGTTCACCAGATTACGAGTCCACCGCTGTTAACCACTACACCACGCTGGCTCTCTTAAGAACTTTAAGAAGAGCCTGCTGGGTCAAGCCAATGGCCCATCCAGTCCAGAATCCTTTCCTCACTGTTGCCAGCCAGATTCCTTTAGGGAACCCACCAGCAGGATCCAAGCTTGAGAGCAACTCTCCCCTACTGTGGCTTCTAGGAATCGGTATTCGGAAGCATCAGAAAGGTACAAGTCAAAGGTAAAGGACTCCTGGACAGTTAAGTCCAGTCAAAGGTGACTATGGGGTTGCGGTGCTCATCTTGCTTCAGGCCGAGGGAGCCGGCGTTCGTCCACAGACAGCTTTCCAGGTCATGTGGCCAGCAGCACTAAAGCTCTTCTGGTGCAAGGGAACACCGTGATGGAAACCTGAGCACACGGAAATGTCGTTTACCTTCCTTCAACAGTGGTACCTATTTATCTACTTGCACTGGTGTGCTTTCAGACTGCTAGCTTGGCAGGAACTGGGGCAGAGCAACGGGAGCTCGCTCTGTCGCAGGGATTCGAACCGCTGACCTTCTGATCAGCAAGCCCAAGAGGCTCAGTGGTTTAGACCACAGCGCCACCCGCGTCCCACAAGCATCATTGCCATCATGGCTAGTAGCCATTTATAGCCTTCTCCTCCATGAATTTCTCTAATCCTTTTACAAAGCCATCTAGATCGTTGGCCCTCACTGCCTCATGTCGGAGTGAGTTCCATAGTTTAACTACGTACTGTGTAAATGAATCTACAGCCTGCATATTTTGGGTTGTTGTTGTTGTTTTGCCCCAACGGAACAGCACCATTCAGACATGGACGTTCCTCTCATTGGGACGCTATCAGCAAAAAGCACACAGAAAGTAACAGACAAAGCCAGCATGCAGCGGACGAGAAACACAGACGCTACCCTCAGCGGCGGCTACAGCTATGACCACGTCTTAGCAAACATGCATCAAAAACACACACACACAGAGATATTGCCACAGGATCGCGTACAACTTACAAGGTAATGGTGGACAGTTCTGACATCCTGCAAGCGTGTTGATTAGCCCTGCTGGACTTACAGTAGCATTTCTGAACGCAGCTGCTGAATGTGACAAGATCAGCAAACAAAGAAAATAAATAATAAAAAAGGAAAATAGATCTCTCTCTCTTTTTTTTCTTTTCAGCTTATCACAACAAGGCCAAGAAGCATGTCAAACCCCAGAACACATTTTGGATAGGTTAAGATGTCAAAAAAAGGAAGAAGCGTCATGGCAGGCACATGGAAATGGAAGGTTTTGGGGGGTTTTTTTGCAAGGATACTGGATTGATGCAGGAGGACACACAGGAGAAGAGGCTTTTTTTTTGCATTCAGCCACAGAACCAGCAGAGGCTTGCAAAGGAGGAGATGGTGTATCCATTCGATAAATGGTGGCAAATTAACTGCACAAAACACATCTTAGATGCAGCTTGTGATTTTGATGGGTTCTGCTACAAAGCTAGCAAAAGGGGTCCCCTTGCAAATTGAGACTATACTATAAGGAGATCTGCTCAGCTGTTTAGATTTTCAGAATATTCACGTGGCAGATTCAAATGACAGAGGCACAGAGGAACAATGAGCACAAATGTTTAAAATACTTGTGGCAGAAAATCTGTTTGAGGTTTCGCCCAAGGGAGCCATTTTAGATTTTGTCGGACGTTCTCGTCACCATTTAAAGGCCTGCTGTTGATTATGTGGAACTAAGAAAATACATTAGATGAAAGAGATCCTTTGGAAGTCCGAGGATAGTTCCACAGAAGAGGCACGAACACATCAGCTGCTAACGATTTGATTGCTATTTTTTCCTGTCGTTCTCAGTGCAGAAGAGCCAAGCCTTTTTTAAACCAAACTCATCAACAGAGATAATAACTTTAGCAACGTTAAAGCCATCTAAATTGGTCGCAATCTCTGCCTCCTGTGGCAGGCGGTTCCACAGTCTGTGCGCTTCATGAACAAGTCCTTTCTTTAATTTGTCCCGAGTCTTCCAACGTTTCAGCTTCATAGGATTTCCATGAGTGTTAGGATAGAGGGCAAATCCTCCCACCCGATATAATTTTTCCATACCATGTCCTTGAAACTTTGAAATCTTTCAGACTGTTAGATCTTCAAAAGGTCAAAACCCCTCTTTTGTTCAGTGCAGTCCCAGGACTGTCAAAGATGTTGTGCAACCCTGGTGTGTGTGTGTGTGTGTGTGTGTGTGTGTGTGTGTGTATTCAGTGAGTCATAATGTTAAATACATACAGTACGTTTGGTTTATACAGTGGTACCTTGGTTCTCAAATGCCTTGCTACTCAAACGCCTTGGTTCCCAAACACTGAAAACCCGGAAGTAATTATTCCGGTTTCTGAATGTTTTTTGGAAGCCAAACATCCGACACGGCTGTCAGCTATTGTTTCCGGGGCTCCTGCACCAATCAGAAGCCATGCCTTGGTTTCCGAACATTTCGGATGTCAAACGGACTTCTGGAATGGTTTAAGTTCGAGAACCAAGGTACCACTGTATTTGGCACTTTTGTTTTTGCTATTTATTTTGTGTGAGGTTTTTTTCTTTTTAGGCTTTTTTGGTTAATTTGTTTTTGTGACTGTGTGGAACCCAGTTCAGCTGATTGATTGTGTGACTGCAGAAATGGATAAAAGCCCCCCATCCAAACAATGACTATCATCAGTGCAAGTAAGAAAAAAAAATATTAAATATTTATCATCTACAATATTGTCTTATTTATTTTATAGTACAGTACATTGTTTATTGCTTTCATTCTATGGATCAATGGTCTCGTTAGATAGCAAAATTCATGTTAAGTTGCTGTTTTAGGGGTGGTTTTTAAAAGTCTGGAACGGATTAATCCATTTTGCATTACTTTCTATGGGAAAGCATGCCTTGGTTTTGGAACGCTTTGGTTTTGGAATGGACTTCCGGAATGGATTAAGTTTGAGAACCAAGGTACTACTGTACATTATTTGTTGCATGTTTTCTTCATTGGGTTGGCTAACTAGGGCAAGCTATGGATGGGAGGTCCGCTGCCCAAATTAGATTGAACCTGTCTACTCTTGGAGAATGGAGTTCCCACACACAGCCATTGATAATGTATTATTCTTGGTATTTCTCTACATTTCTGCAACATACTCCCGTTACACCTGTGGGGGTCTGCGATATGCGACCACCAGAGAGATGCTCTCAGAGGTTCATTTTGCATGTTTCTGTATCCCACAATGGAACCTGGAAATGGAATGCGGGTTCTAGTTCTGAACACCTGAGACTACAAGTCTAAGCCCACTCTCCTGGAGCAAACAACACTGGACTCAATAGGACTTCCTTCTTTGAAGGCAGGTAAAGAATTGCACAACAGGGACTTTTGCTTTCACATTCCTCCTTTGTAATAATGGGGGGCAGGGAGGGGAGAAATGGGTTTCTAGCTGTCACTGTCAGCGGCAAAGTTGAGAGCAATTGCTGCCGCTGTTGCAATTTCTGTGGAAGCAACAGGTGAAGATTGGAAAGCAGATACTCTATCTTTCCCTTTTGCATAAAGCTACATCGGATAAATCAACGGGGAATTCGCAGGTCATTTTAATGGATTAAAAAAGCCCTGGTGGATATAAGTATCGCATTTCAACCGCTTTTCCCCCAAATGAATGTTGGCAAAAGATTCTGTTCCTAAGTGTTTGTTCTCCCAGCTCTCAAAATCACCCAATCCTCTGTTTCTCTGAATCCAAACATATAAATATGGAAGAGCAAAGCTAAACCTGAACCACAACCAAACAGTGACATGAGAACATCAGGCTTGGGAAGATCACAGGCTGTGATGGAGGTATTGGGTCTCACATCTGGAACTGGAGGTCTAGGGCCTGTGGAGGTAGAGGCTGTAGTCTTAGCTATGGTTGCTAAAAGCTATTAGCAGGTCCACCCTCTAGATCAGGGATGGGAACATCTGGCCTTCCAGATTTTGCTGGATTCCAGCTCCCATCAACATGAGTGGCAGTGGTCAGGGATAAAGGAGATGGAGTCCAGCAACATCTGGAGGCTCCCCAGCTCTGCTCTACATAAGGGATGACTACCTTGTAAGCCCACAACCTGGCCCTCCTAAGCAATTCTATTTGGTTCCTTGTAGCTCTACCAAGTGTTTAAGAAGGTATGGCAAACATTTGCACACAATTGCACTCATAAACAGGGCTGGATTAAACCTGCTGAAGCCCTGGCTAGGGGTGGGGAACCTCTGGTTTGTGGGCCAATCTTGGCTGAATGGGACACTGGTATAATTTGGCCCATGGGGTCATTTCCCCACCACCACTATGGGACTGACAAAATAGGAATTCCATTTTGTACATACAGTCATATCTCAGATTACAGAAACTTCAGGTTGCATTTTTTTGGGTTACGGACAGCCGAAACCCGGAAGTACCGGAACGGGTTACTTCCAGGTTTTGGTGGTCACACATGTGCAGAAGCGCTAAATCGCTGTAACCTTACTTCTCACAGGGAGGGAACCACCAGAAGGCCCACAGAGGTGGACCTCAGTGTCTGGGCTGAACAATGGGGGTGGAGATGCTCCTTCAGGTCTACTGTGCCGAGGCCGTTTAGGGCTTTAAAGGTCAACAACGACACTTTGAATTGTGCTCGGAAACATACTGGGAGCCAATGTAGGCCTTTCAGGACTGGTGTTATATGGTCTCGGTGGCCACTCCCAGTCACCAGTCTGGCTGCCGCATTCTGGATTACTTGTAGTTTCCAGGTCACCTTCAAAGGTAGCCCCATGCAATAGTCCAAGCGGGAGATAACCAGAGCATGCACCACTTTTAAGGCTTGCTGGGTTCTGGGTGATGGTGGGTCTGGAATGCTTTCTAATGACAATACATCAGCCAGCTCCTCCTCTTCCTCTCCCATTATTTCCCAACTTTCCCCTCATCTTCTCTGTGACCTCCCTCCCTTGTGACCTCCCTCAAACCCCTGTTGTAATTCTGAACTGTCTTTTTCTCCTTCTCTGGAAGGGTCAGGTTGGGGAGGTGGTCTCCATCATTTCTCCTCTGCCCAGTCTCTGACAGGAACCCTTATGGTCCCAAGTATAAACGGAGGACTTGAGAAGATGTGTGAGTGATTTTGGCAGGTTGGCAGCCTCACATGCCTGTCAAGTTTGGCCCAAAAGGCGAATCCTGATAAGCTTCTGGCCCATGCAGCCAAAAGGGTTCTTTATCTAAACATTGTCACGTTTAAGAGGCATTACAGGACAAAAAGAAGAAGTGCAGTATTCTTACAGAAAAAATACAGAACAGAAAATAGAAATAATAGTTGTTTATGTATCAATAAGTAGGTCATGGAGCAAATGAAAAGTAACAATTCATAGAATCATTGGCTTCTAAAGTTGGAATGGGACCCAACGGTCATGAAGTCTGTTATCTACTAAGCTTGGATCCTAGAACAATAGGCAGGTAGGATCCTAAAATGCAACAACCTGATTGGCTTGCAGGAGCAGCCCAATCAGACCCTAGGAGGAAGTTAATCAGCCTATTGGGCCTGTAGGATGCTAGGTTGCAACAACTGATTGGCCTGCAGCAGCAGCCCAATCAGGCTCCAGGAGGGAAACATAATCAACCAATCAGACGGTACTCATTGTGTAAATAATGTATACAAAAGCCTGAGGTTGGGGGGGGGGGATTCAATCACTGTTCCTATGAGCTGAAATAAAGAGCATGAAATTACTACTCGACTCTGAGTATATTTCAAAGTCCCTGCAATGCATTCAACTAAAGCATAGGTCTTGCAATAAGCCTAGCTGCGTACAAAATACCTTTGAATGAAAATGCCTTCTGACTTCTTATTAAGCATTCCTGAAAATGTTTTGATGTACAGCAACAGACAAACAGCTCTGTGGTTTAGCAATTTCTAAACGGAAGGGGTAAGGTAACCGTGTGCCCAGTGCGCTTTCTGCCCCTAACATAAAACGTAAAACACTTTCTTTCATGATTTTTTAAAGGGATCATGTTTGTTTGTTCTTAAAAGGCCTCTCATAAGCTGAGGCTCCATGTTGTAGCTTAAATTTGGTGCTACTCAGGAGGAAAAGGAAATGCACTCAAATACCTCAGGAGATATTCCACTCAATGTTTGTTGGAGTGTATTTAAATATTATCCTCGCACAGCAAGTCAGTTCCAAACACAAACTCAAGCACTTCTCTCTATCCTCTGCCCAGACAAACCTGAGACACTATCAGAATTGAAGGGCATATTCCAGCCAGGCAAAAGCACTCAGGGATGTGAAACAGGGCCAGTGTGTGTGTGTGTGTGTGTGGCTGGGAAGATGAAGACCAGCCAGAGAAAGCAGCCTAGAAAAATACACCCATTTCTCAGGTTCCTCACCCTGGTTTGGGCTTTAAATCCAAATTTAGATTTGGGCCCAAAGTAGGGTTGTCATACGTCTGGGAAATCCCAGACATGTCTTCTTTTGAGGGTCCCAGTGCCGGGTTTACGTATAAGCTAAACAGGCTGTAGCTTAGGGGCCCCACTCTCGTGGGGACCCCCCAAAAAATTAAAAGGAAAAAAACTGGATGTACATTTCCAAAATATAAGATAAAAAACTAATAAAATAAAACCTACATACAGCAACAATGTTTTGTGTTGTGTAGGCTCCTGTGATGTAAGTAATGGGCCCCTCCTGCTAGCCTGCTCCCTAAAATATCACTGCTTTACTCATTTCTATATCAATTACTTTGATAAAATACACATTTTGTTATGTGCAAATGGCTTTAGATACCTATGAGGTCCATAAATTACTGCATAGCATATATTCAACAAACACAAAACAAGTGACAATTTGTTGTTGACAAAGGACAACTGGACATATAAAGGGACCCATTGCCTTCAGTAGCTTAGGGCCTCATCAAATCTAAATCCTGCCCTAAGAGGGTCCTACACATGACCTTCTTCTGATGGGTAGGATTTTACATTATAAAGCAAATGTCCTTGATTTTGGATTTTATTTTATTTTTAAAAAAAGGAAGTGTGTTGCCAGCTCTGGTTCTGGCGCTCGGGCTTGACAGCAGCGGAGGGGGGCTATCAGGCGATCACCCTCAAAAAAAAGCTTGACAACTTTTTGTGTCCAGATTTCTACCTCTTGAAATATGGCAACTCTAGCCCAGAGGTGCACTGGCAATCAGAACAAGTACAGCAACAAAGGTGTTGCATCGTTTAACAGCCTGGCCTCTATTGAGATCTGGGGAGCTGTATGATGAAGCTACTGAAGTGTCTTCAAACAACACATCCAGAGCTTTTAGCTCCTGTTCCCTTTGTGGAGGAACAGCCATATACAGTGGTACCTCAGGTTGCATACGTTTCAGGTTACAGACTCCGCTAACGCAGAAATAGTGCTTCAGGTTAAGAACTTTGCTTCAGGATGAGAACAGAAATCGTGCTCCGGTGGCGTGGCAGCAGCAGGAGGCCCCATTAGCTAAAGTGGTGCTTCAGGTTAAGAACAGTTCCAGGTTAAGTATGGACCTCCGGAAAAAATTAAGTACTTAACCTGAGGTACCACTGAATAAGCAAAGTCTGGCGAATTGGGAACCTACTAGGCACTCCAAAAACAGGGACATGACATGGTTCAAAAAATAGCTGGAATATCAAAGCTTCATCTTCAAAGTGGGGCGTTTTTAATTGCCTATGTTTTGGGGCTATCGGCCACAGGTAGAACGGATCCTCTCCATGCAGAAGGTTTTGGGTTCAGCCTCCAGCATCTCCAGTTAAAAAGTAGCAGGTGATGGAAAAGACCTGGCTGAGCAGCTGGAGGGCCGCTGCCAGTCAGAGTTGACCAAACTTGGGTAGTAGCCTGATCTGGTGTAAGGCAGCTTTCTATACTCTTAAGAGAAGTGTGTGCACAGCTGGATCCTTGCTTGGCTATTTTCTTCAAGGCAGTTTTGGATGCTGAAGAGACAAGCCTCTTTTGAAACCGAACGATGGCTTGTCTTTTCAGCAGCGAAGAAAAGCAAAGGACCCTTCGTGTGAACTTCTGGGCTCTTTGGACATACGTCTCTTTGCCTGCTCTAAAGGTCTCTGTCCTTTCCCATGGCTTTGCAAAAGTGGAATAAATTATGCAAGGTAGACACTTTAAGGTGCTGGTTTTAACCTTTAAAGCCCTATACAGCCTAGGACCCTCGTACCTATGGGACCGCCTCTCCTGGTATGTCCCACAGAGAAATTTACGGTCTGCAAATAAAAACATCCTAAAGATCCCAGGCCACAGAGAGGTTAGGCTGGCCTCAACTAGAGCCAGGGCTTTCTCGGCCGCGGCTCCAATCTGGTGGAATGCTCTGTCACAAGAGACTAGGGCCCTGTGGGACCTGACATCTTTCTGCAGGGCCTGCAAGACAGAGCTGTTCCACCAGGCCTTTGGTCAGGGCGCAGCCTGACCCCCTCCTCTGGCAATCTGCACAGAATTTTGCTTGATGGTTGCCATTAATTTGATTTTAATTTGATTTTAATTAATTTTATAATGAATGTTTTTAGAATGTTGGACTATTTTGATTGTTGTTAGCCGCCCTGAGCCCAGCTTCGGCTGGGGAGGGCGGGATATAAATAAAATTTATTATTATTTATTATTGTGAAATGACTTTATCTGCATAATTTATACACATTTTGCCTTTTAAAGAAGAAGTGTTTCTCCACACACCCACACCCAGAAAACTTTAGAACATTGGGATCCTTTAATCTAAGTCTTATTCATTTTCCCCCTAGAGGTAAAATTATACCTACCGATGGGATATGCCATGTTTCTCCACTCTTTCCACCATGAAGCTAGTTGGAGGAATGATGTACACCTGCATTAGCTAAATATATATGCATGCTTTCAACATGCATGATGACAAAAGGTGCTATTAAGGTGACAAGGTAAAGAAAGAAATGGAGGGTGCAAGCCAGAATAAAACCAAGATGATAGTCAGGGACGTTGGCTTACTGCACAGCTGTCAAAATAATGACAGGTGGCAACGAGATTTTGTGCATTGAACCAAATCTAATTATAGTGATAATAAATGGACAGGTGGCCAACATGGTGCTCTCCACTTGGTCTTGGACTCCACCTCCCATCATCCCACGGTTAGGGATGATGATGGGAGTTGTAGTCCAACAATTCCTGGAAGGCACTTAACATGGTGCAGCCCCAGGACTCTAAGACAAAGGGCAGATCTGCCTCCTGGTGCCATAGACAGAAGACTGGAGCCTATCGGCTGGAGACTTTTGAATAAGGTTTGAAGCTGGATATGAGCAAGACCCAAATCGTTCCACTTGGGTGAGGTACTATGTGGCCATGGGCGCATCTGTAAACAGTGAAACATTGTCATTCTGGCTGCACGTGGTACTGACTGCATGGAATCCTGCCCACATGGAAGCAGTGACCATCAAATGCCACATCTGAATCAGACCTGACTGGCTACAAAAATCAGATGGTCTTTTTTTTTTACATCCTATCATACTGGACTTCAGGCTAAAGATATGTAGGACTTATGTGGGGTATTCTGAAGGGCTGTAAGCCTGCTATTTGAAAGTGACCTCTACCTGAGTCCAAGTCTGGTTTAAAGAGAAGGAAGCAGGAAATGAAGTCTTGAGGTTGCTCATACTTGTCACTTGGGGTCTTCTCCACTAAGGTGAGATGTGCTGCAATTCCTATTTAAATGATAGTCATTATTTCCAAATTTGCACCTATGCATATGGATTAGGTAAAGGTAAAGGGACCCCTGTCTGTTAGGTCCAGCCACGGACGACTCTGGGGTTGCGGTGCTCATCTCGCTTTATTGGCCGAGGGAGCCGGCGTACAGCTTCCGGGTCATGTGGCCAGCATGACTAAGCCGCTTCTGTCAAACCAGAGCAGCGCATGGAAATGCCGTTTATCTTCCCGCTGGAGCGGTACCTATTTATCTACTTGCACTTTGACGTGCTTTCGAACTGCTAGGTTGGCAGGAGCAGGGACCGAGCAATGGGAGCTCACCCCATCGCGGGGATTCGAACTGCCGACCTTCCGATCAGCAAGCCCTAGGCTCAGTGGTTTACACCACAGTGCCACCCGCGTCCATGCATATGGATTAGCATATACAAATCTGGTGATGTCATAAACTCTCTTCTTTCTTTCTGGTGATGTGTAAGTAAGTGCCCTACATGAAAGTGGTGAGAGGTTTTTGTTCAGCTTGATTTGTAGCATCTGCAGCTGATTAACAGAGTTGCTCTGATGTAGCAACTTTCCATTTGCAAATCCCTCTCTGGACTGAGAACTGAATGTGTAGTTGTTGTTGTTCTTATTATTTTTAATTATATTTATTAATCACATTTTTTTTAAAAAAAGAAAAGACCTCAAAGCGACTTACGGAATCAGAAGTTGACATATACCACGATACCCTGAATTTTTATACACCTGATCATATAGATGCACATCATCCCATTGGTGAGCAAGAAATATATTTAGGTAACAAAATGAATGTACCACACAATAAAGCCCAATAGCAGTGCATTGTGCAACCCTATTGCTACATACGATTGGAGCTGGTGTGTATCAATAAATGGAGATGAAATGAAAATTTTCACTTAAAAAAATGCAAACATTTCATAATTCTTTAAAAAAAAAAAAGTCGTATGAAGTCTTTGAAGGCTGCTTTTGGAAAATTAAGTCTTAAGATTGGCAGGCAATTGTGCTAAGGATCGATCGTTTCCATTGTTTCTAATACCTCTAAATACAACAGCATTTATGATCTGGAAATGTTGTCCAAACAGTCCATGCCATGGAGTCAAATATTGCCAAGATGAATTATAAGTTACAAGAATGCACGCAACCATCTTTAGCAAGTCCCAGTTTCAGGTCCAGTTTCAGTGCCTCAAACTAACAAGCCAAGCTCTGCCTGTCTTAAACTTCAAGCTTTTGCCTTGTGCTAACTGAACCATTGGGTGGGCTTGATTTGCAGTAAGCGAAAGTCCCCTTTTTGCATTCATGGGTTGGCAAGCAAATAAACATCCACATGGGCAATGCACAAGCGAAAAAAGGCTGGATGGAAAAACAATGGACTGCTGTTACTTCTCTTTATTATGCTTTGACTTGCAAACGACAGTATCTTAACATCCCCTGCTATTTAACCTGATGGACAGATTGGTCACGTACACTAGACATTTGCAGCACATGGCTTCCCCCCAAACAATCCTGGTAAATGTAGTTTCCTAAGAGTGCAGGGAACTGCACCTCTGTGAGTGGGTAAACTACAGTTCCCAGGATTCACCAGGGGGGAATTGCGTGCTTTAAATGTATGGTGGGTACGCAGCCATAGAACTCTCCAATTCCTGCTCACCTGCTGCTAATACCAACAGTTGTGGGTGGGCCAGAGTTCATATCTTAGCCCCAGAATATTTGCATTAGTACAGTGGTACCTCGGTTTATGAACTTAATCCATTCCGGAAGTCCGTTCTTAAACCGAAACCATTCTTAAACCGAGGCGTGCTTTCCCTAATGAGGCCTCCCACCACCACTGCCTTTCCACCATTCAGATTCTGTTCTTAGACCGAGGTAAAGTTCACAAACTGGGACACTACGTCCGGTTTTGCAGAGGTCATAAACCAAATAGTTCGTAAACAGGACTGTTCTGAAACTGAGGTACCACTGTATCTCCATAATCGAAAATTCTGTAGACCTGAGATGACTTAGCAGAATGCCGCAGAAAATCTGCTTCCAGGAATTGTTTTCAGAAGGAATGTCTTGTTTTTGTGGGATACCTGCAGGTGAAATGGAAAGTGATCCCCTTCTACATATGGGAACACTTTTAATCGCTCAGTTTTTGCTAATAATTCGCTATTGGTCAATATGTAGTCAATTGTACTAGTTTTTGACCCTGACAGGAATGTATATTCCCCAGGGATATCACCCCATTTAGAATGTGTAAATTTAGCTGCCTCAAAAATTTGAAAAGGCAGGCGCCGGAGTAGTTTGAATATTGGTCCTTAGATAGCCTTGGGGTCTGGCGGGCTTCTGGGCTAGACCTCTTGGGAAACCCGACTTTGCACCTGTGTTTGGTTGCTAAGCTGGAGTCATCTGGCCCTAGCCTTGCGTTGATATCACCCACCAGCAGGACCTTTGCCCCCGGATAATCCAAAATCAGCAACTTAACAAAGGTTTCTAATCTTTTCCACTTGCTATCGATGTCAATGCTTAAGCTAGTTGGAGGAATATAAACATTTATAAATAACACTTTACATCTTCCCCATGATACAGTATAAATAAGGCCATTGCTAGTTGGTTTAAGGAGGGCAGCTCTTTACAGGTGGCATTTAGACACTGAGAAATCAAGATGCAAAACCCCCCTTTTAGCCTCACCGGGCTTCTGCCCAGAACAGCCTTAATTGCATAAGCATAGAAACCTTCCAGAGCTGGAGTTTCCACCGCCCATGTCGAAACCATCGGTTAATTTGCTGAGTTGCGGCAAGCAGCCATGCTAACTGCGCTTAGCAGCTCTCTGTAATGGAGCCTTCTAAGAGAAGAAGAGGTTCGTGTCTGCTGCTAAGCAGAGAGGTAGAAAGGGATAGAAGTGTTGGTTGCACAATACAGCTGGGTTCAAATGACCCTGCCCAGGAGGCTCTCCGGGATCTCTGCTTTAAAAAAAGCATTTCCCAGCATCTGTTCCCCAAAGTCCTGTAACTGGTGATGCCAGAAGTTGAGCCGCAGGGTCTTCTGTGTGGTAGAATTCTGGTATCTTCCTTAGTGACGTATCGTTCCCACCCTCCTGTGGCAAATGTTGTCCCCATCTTCAAAAGGGGGAAAGGGAATATTACTGGCGATGGAATCCAGTTTCTGCAGTGCCAAATCAAGCAGCAAAATGTAAACTGAGATTCTAGTCCTTAGAAATGTGTTGCTAGAAAATGTGGAAAAGCTCTGTAAAATATTTTAGATTGGAATTGATAGTGGGTCTCTTATTCTTCTGATGTTGTGGCTTCTCTGACCCTTCAGGATTCTGTGTTCCTTCTCATATATTGAAT
Organism: Podarcis gaigeae; assembly: GCF_964106915.1. Taxonomy (NCBI): domain Eukaryota; kingdom Metazoa; phylum Chordata; class Lepidosauria; order Squamata; family Lacertidae; genus Podarcis; species Podarcis gaigeae. The sequence goes on from NC_139688.1 coordinate 7,907,810, forward strand.
AATATATAATATTCTTTCCCCCATTCCTCATTCCCATCCGCTCTCCACTTTCTTCAAAAGTCAACATTTATGGCAGAAATAAGCAACAATATACGATCTATCCAATATATTTTTTAGTCTTTGGATGTTCTCACAGCGCTGAAATAGCCTCAGTGTTTCCCCACCTCGCCTCCTTACCTCCAATGCAGAGAAGTTTGTGGGATGTGATATATAAGTAGCAGTCAAGTACAACATTCCTTGTTTGCCTAGAGTAGACATGCGGGGGAATGTTTGGTGCAGCCAGTTGAAAACTTCCTGTTTCCTCCTGGCTGGGACATACTTCCTCTTGCATGCAACCAGAGGTGGGCATGACCTTACCTGTCCAGGTAACAAAAGGACAAGGCACGCAGCACACTCTCTCTTTTTGATTTCCTCCATCGTTGGAGCAGCTTTTTAGCTAAAAATGCTTTTTGCCAACAGAGGACACTGGGATTATCCCCATATGGGACAGATCCACAGCTATATATCTGTAACTAAGTCTGCCTCCAGGGATCCAACTGTGAACTGATGATGTGAGTAAACTTCTTTTATTGACTTTAAATAGGATTCTTGTGTGTTTATTCTTTTTAAGAGGGATATAAGGGAACTTACCAGGAATCTAATACTGAGAGGCTTACACAAGCCTGCAACCAGCTACCTGCTGTGTGTTTAAAAGGGGAACGTAAAACTCTGTTAAGTAAAGGAACTTGCTAACACAAGTTAGGAAGGATATTAATAAAAAATATATCCTCTCCTGCCTCCCTGAACATTCCCACAAAGCTCTGATCCTATACCCCTTTGTGAACACAACCTTTCCTTGCTATACAGAAGGAAGCCCTTGTTCAGAGATGAGCTCTGTACATGCCCTGGATCTCACATGACCAAAAAGAACACCTTGATTGGAGCAGACAGCTGCAAACCAACACTTATGCATGTCCCTCGTTGTGTGCATGGGGTGTCCCTTTACCCTGATGTTAGAGGAATAGGGCAGTGTGTACCCCCCTGGAACTCTGCACATGCACTGGAGCTCTGGGTTCAAGACACGCACACATTATTATATTGTCAGTACAATCCGTATGCAGGATCTCTGCATGACCACAGGTTACATACATTGACAACCATGCACATTTTGAAGGCGCCGTGAATATTTTGCAAGAGTAGTCAGCTTAAGGTCACTAAGTAGCACCGAGATCGACAATTCTTTGCAACACAGACATCAACGTTGGACATTTCTGCGGGACTCCGGACAGGAAGCAGCAAACCAACATGAACAGAAATTAAAAAATGGCAGCAAATGAAAACGGGAAAATGACGTCGCCTGTCTCTGTTTTGCTGTTGCTAACCATACACATAGGAAAAAAATCAACAGCAGATGTGCTTGCCATGTGGGCTCTAGGCTGTGCAATCTTGGAAGCTGATGGGAGTATTAGAACATTTGATATGTGGTGCTTGGGGACAGAGGAAGTTTCCTTATACAGTCATACCTTGGATGTTGAACAGCTTAGTTCCCAAACATTTTGGTCTCGAACGCCACAAACCTGAAAGTGATTGTTCTGGTTTGCAAACTATTTTTGGAAGCCGAACATCCGACGGGGCTTCTGCGGCTTCCGATTGGCTGCAGAAGCTTTCTGCAGCCAATCAGAAGCCATGCTTTGGTTTTTGAACGTTTTGGAAGTTGAACCGGCTTCCGGAATGGATTCTGTTTGACTTCCAAGGTACAACTGTACTGAGATAGGCCTTTCCTCAATCTAGTACAGTATTCTGAACAAAGACTGGCAGCAGGTCTCCATGGTTTCAGGTCAGGAGAATTCCCAGCTCTATCTGGGCGTGTCGGGAATTGAACCTGAAACCTTATACATGCAAAGCAGACACACAAACCACTGAGCTATGGTCCCCCTTCCCCCGAATCACCCCCTGTGAGCTGTTTTAAAGACAAATCTCTTGACAGAAAATGCTCTCCTGTGAGCTCTATGGTGAACATGCAGCAAATGGTCATTTTTTGGGGGGAATGGCAGTTCTTTCATTTTCCATAGCAGCACAGCCTCAAGCAGAAATACGCCATGCCAGGTTGGAAGGAGCACCACAAAATGCTCTTGTGTATGAATGCTGCAACCCCAGGCTGGATAAAATTCCCAACAGGGGTTAGACAAGCATGTTCCTTGCATGGCAAAGACTGTCTCATTCTAGCGGGCTTTCTAAGGTAATAAAAAGCACTCAGTGGTGTGAGTTATGGCTGGTGAGAGCTGTGACCTTGGAAGAAGGCATGAGAGATAGTATAGCAAGGCCCATCCCGAATTACAGCACCAATAATTTTCCTACTGGAATGCTGACCTGATATTTGGGGTACCAGCCAGCAACACAGAAGCGGAGGTGTCAGATAAATTGATTCAATGCACAGAACACTGGGGAAACTCTCTGTCCAGAAGTCTTTTTAGATGAATGGTATCCAGACTGGAAAATGTATTTCCTCCTTTACAAGCCCACCCAGCGGAGGTGAAACTGTCACCCAATGAGTGCAATGCCACAAAACAGGGGTAGCCAATGGGATATTCTCCAAATTTGGGGGGCGGAGCTCTGAACCCCCAGTCCCAGCTTATGTGGCCAATGGTCAGGGGTGATAGGAGCTATAAAGGTAAAGGTAAAAGGTAAAGGAACCCTGGACGGTTAAGTCCAGTCAAAGGTGACTATGGGGTTGTGGTGCTCATCTCGCTTTCAGGCCGAGCGAGCTGGCGTTTGTCCACAGACAGCTTTCTGGGTCATGTGGCCAGCAGGACTAAATTGCTTCTGGCACAATGGAACACCATGAAGGAAACCAGAGTGCATGGAAACACTGTTTACCTTCCCGCCGCAGTGGTACCTATTTATCTACTTGCACTGGTGTGCTTTCGAACTGCTAGGTTGGCAGGAGCTGGGACAGAGCAACAGGAGCTCACCCCATTGCGGGGATTTGAACCGCCAACCTTTCGATCAGTGAGCCCAAGAGGCTCAGTGGTTTAGACCACAGCGCCACCTGCTATAGTCCTGTAACAATTACAGAGTTGGCTGAAGTTAGAGAAATCTGCATTCTCCTGCAATCGGTGATGATAGCCACGAATGACAAGAGGCTTCCCAAATGCTTATTTCCCCCTTGCTCCTGTTCCTTGTGCCTCCTGTTAAAATGGGTTTTCCTCCGGAAAAAAAGGGCATTCTAGCTTTGAAATAAATTTAGAAACATCACCTATATGAGCAGAAGATTTCCGCCATGGCTGTTTGCAAGAGGTGGTGCTTTGGATCAGCTTTTGTGTTTGTTAACAAAATAAAAACAGAAATTTAGGAACAATGGTGGCTATGTTGTCCTTAAATGGAATACGCACACACATTCCAAGAAAACCCCAAGGTTTCAAATACATATGTGGAAACTTTGCTTTCCTCCTTTCATCTTCATCTCAATTCTTCCTTAGCCTGATATTCCAAGCAAAGGAAAATGTACTGTTTAGAAAGCTGCCTTAAACTGAGTCAGTCCATTGACCTCTCTGGCTCAGTATTGTCTACACAAGTGTTCTTCAGCCTTCAATCCCTCAGATGAAGGTGGACTACAACAACCATAATCCATGACTATTGTGGATGATGGGTGTTGTAGTCCACCCAAATCGTGGGACCCAAAGGTTGAAGAAGACTGGTGTAAGCTGACCGGGGGTGGCTATCCAAGTTAGAGAGAGGCATTTCTTCCGGTCCGGCCTTCCCAAATTGAAACCTCCCCAAGCCACATTTTCACTTTTTCCTATGTGTATGTCAGAGCTGAAAACCTACTACGGCTCCTAGGACAGTTTTGCCCTGTACTTACAAGTAAATGCTGGATTCGTTGCCCCCGATATCAGGCGACTGGAGTTTCTGGACCAGGATGATGATGATGCCCACGAAAAGCAAGAAGTTGATCTGGGAGAGAGGAAAAGACGAAAAGGGATCCATGAATCACCAAAGAACACGAGCAGGAAGCTTCAGTTAACCAGATCTGTGGCTGACTCTCCTCCAGTTAAACCGCCCCCACCAAATATTTAATATAGTTATTTATTCAATTTATATACCATCCTTTTATCAAAAGATCCCAGCGCATTGTACAACATTAAGAACACATTTTATGGAGCATAATAATAATAATAGCACAATAACAGACAGCATAATAATAAAATAATGAGATATACAGGCGTTCTCCCACTTCCACCAGGCTTATGTTTCGGGTGCCTGTGCACATACGTGAAATCACATATAGTGGGGAGCCCCCTCTGAACATTTCCAAGCAAAGAGAGTCCTTTTATTTTTATAAACACTTTTTTTTTTAATAAATCTTTAGTTTTTGTAAAAGGAATATTTGTATGAGTTAATACAGGACTATCCCTTCGGCGCTGCAATGTATCTTTGTATTTTGTTCTTCTGTGCTGTGATACTTTGTGGTTAAAATTTCCAATTCTTTGTTTTTCTTTTATAAAAAAAATATTTATGAATACAGACGTACCTTGGAAGTCAAACGGAATCCCTTCTGGAAGTCTGTTCAACTTCCAAAGCATTCGCAAAGCAAAGCACAGCTTCTGATTGGCTGCAGGAGCTTTCCCCATCGGATGTTCAGCTTCCAAAAATAGTTTGCAAACCAGAACAGTCACTTCCGGGTTTGCGACGTTCGGGAGCCAAAACTAAGCTGTTCAAAAACCAAGGTACGACTGTATCTTGGAGGTTTTAAAGCAGAGGTCGAATGGCCATCTGTCATGGATGCTTTAGCTGAGATTCCTGCATTGCAGAGGGTTGGACTAGATGACTAGATAACCTTCGGGACTCCTTCCAATTCTACAATTCAGTGATTTTACTATTCTCCATCTTTAAGTTCCATTATTATTGAGAACAAAGGTTAGTTTCAACTGAGCCAGACATTTGCATACACTAATGGCACTGAGGACTCTTCTATAGTTCGGCTTGTGCCATGCCTAGAAAGCTAGGATCCAAGCAGTTTTCCCCTTGCCCTTCTCTTTTCCAAGCGAAAACCTGCTCTTTAGTGTTAGATTGGAACAAATGGCAATCTGGGGAAACCCCAAATTGCCCTTTGTTCCAACTCAGTGCTACAGAGCTGTTTTCCCCAGGGGAAAGTCCTGGGAGAAGAGAAAGTATGGATAAGCCCCGAGTGACCATGTGCCTCAATATCTGTATAAGAAATAAAATCATGGCATGCATTTTAAAAATGGTCATGAATGTGCTTCCCTTTAGATGCTTTTCAGCTACGATATAACTTTTCAAGAATAGCAATTCTCGAGGTCACTTTGCTAATTTCTTGTAGCCATTAATTGATAACATTTTGGGGTCCAAACATGTTTGGAAGCCTTTTATTGCATGCCCCCCCAATTTATCCGAGGAAAATAGGGCTGTCCTATTCAATAATAATAATAATAATAATAATAATAATTTTATTATTTATACCCCACCCATCCTACTGGATTGCCCCAGCCACTCGGGGGGGGGGGGGCTTCCAACATATAAAAACACAATAAAACATTAAACATTGAAAAAAAAACTTCCCTATATAGGACTGCCTTCAGCTGTCTTCTAAAGGTTGTCTAGTTACTTATCTCCTTGGCTGGGGGTGGGGGTGGGGGTCACATAGCTCCATACCCTCCAACATTTCTCCAATGAAAATAGGGACGTCCTAAGGAAAAGCGGGCATTCCGGAATCAAATCCGAAACCGGGACAACTTTCTTAATTCTGGGACTGTCCCTGGAAAATAGGGACATTACTGAAGACCCGCCCATTTACCAGTCTGGCTCATTCCTGAGCCATCCTTTGTCCTCTCCAACTTACCATTATTGATGCAATCACAGGGCCTTTGATCACCCACCACAAAGCTGTGTTGTCGTTCATGTCCCAGCAGCTGTGACCCAGACGGAAGGCGAGCGGAAATCATAGAGATAAAGGAGAAAGGTTAAGAGGCCAGATGAAACACTTCCGCTCCTGGTGTGACCTGGACCTAGGCCACAGACCCACTTGACATGAGTTCAGCCATGATGCACCCCCACTTAACCTCTGCTCAACCTTAGTAGCAGGCAACACCAACCAACCACTTTGACTTCCTTAGCTAGAAGCTGTCAATTCTTAGAAAAGCCAATTCTGCAACCGAGCAGAAGGCGGTTGTGACTTTCTTGTTGATGTCAAAATTAAGGTAAAGGACCCCTGGATGGTTAAGTCCAGTCAAAGGCGACTATGGGGTTGTAGCACTCATCTCGCTTCCAGGCCAAGGGAGCTGGTATTTCTCCATAGACAGCTTTCTGAGCCATGTGGCCAGCAGGACTAAACTGCTTCTGGTGCAACAGGACACCGTGATGGAAACCAGAAATGCCGTTTACCTTCCCGCCACAGTGGTACCTATTTATCTACTTGCACTGGCATGGTTTCGAACTGCTAGGTTGGCAGGAGCTGGGACAGAGCAACGGGAGCTCATTCCGTCATGGGGATTCGAACCGCCGACCTTCCGACCGGCAAGCCCAAGAAGCTCAGTAGTTTAGACCACAACAGTGACACCTACCCAACGTCATCAAAGTGAAGTCTAAGGACAGCCCAGATGGTGACGCAAATGGTAGGAGTTCCTGCAGAGAAGAAGAAGAAGAAGTTGTTGGGTACGTGACCGTTGCCCTTTACAAGCAGGGTGTGTGTAAGATGGAAGCGTTCCTAAAGGAAGTGACTGAAGGAGACACATACCCCAGCCAATGATGGTGTACCAGTAGAAGTATCTCCTCTCCGGAAAGAAAGTCTCCACCAGCAAGGTGAAAAGGTACAGCCCCTCGATGAAGAGCCAGAAATAGTTGGACATGACGCAGTAGTGGAAAAAGACCATCACGGCCTTGCATTCCACCTGTGGAAGAGAAAAGAACTTCAGTCTGTTGCTCCACCTCCCGGCTGAGCTCTCAGAACTCTGCCAAAGCTGCAGCTTTCCCTGCCCCGGCTTCACACATCCAAGTGGGGTTGCTACCTGTACTGTATAATACAGGATTGTCCCCTATTTCAATGTAAAATGCTACGTCCTATATTAATATAGTTTTGTCTTGTATTTTAGGTCCTCTCTCTCTCTCTCTCTCTCTCTCTCTCTCTCCCTCCCCACTCCCTCCGCCACTTAGAAAACCTCTCCAAATGCAGGCATTTGAAAAGGCATGTGAAAGATCATGTATTTAAGCTCTGGGTAGCAAAGCACAGACAGATATACAAATTCATGCCTATGTTTGTGTACGAGTGTGGCAGTTCCAGAGGGATCATCCTGTTATGCTGCAAATGGCCTCAGCCCAGTATACCTGAAGGAGCCTCTCCACCCCCATCATTCACTGTGGGCCTTCTGGCGGTTCCCTCACTGCGAAAAGTGAGATTACAGGGAACCAGGCAGAGGGCCTTCTCGGTAGTGGCGCCCACCCTGTGGAACACCCTCCCATCAGATGTCAAGGAAATAAACAACTATATGACTTTTAGAAGACATCTGAAGGCAACCCCGTATCAGGAAATTTTTAATGCCTAATAATGTTTTACAATTTTTCTGCTGTAAGCCACTCAGAGTGGTTGGGGAAACCCAGCCAGATGGGCAGAGTATAAATATTATTATTAGCAATGAATTGCTCTGAAGTCACTTCAGCACCAAAAAATTCACACCTGCCCCATTTTGTCCTGTCCTGTATGTTGCCAAAACAAAGGATGCAACCCTACTTCCAAATGTTTTCACCTGCCTGAAAAGCATCCTTAAACTCTGATCATGCATCTTCCCTGCCTGAAGGATAGAAGGTGTGTGTGTTAAAACTAGCCCAGCGTGCAGAAAATAAAATCTGTGTTTGTCTCTCTACCCAATTTTGCTTCTGGCTCCTCCCGCAGTGAGCTTGCGGCCCCCAGAAGGCTGCCCCGATTGAAAAGCGGCCCTCTGGAAAAGCTTTTACACTGCTGCTCTAGAAAGCTGGTCTTTAAAGTGTACTCAAAGTCTGCCATGGCATTTTTTAAGTTCTTAGGAAAAAACATGGATTATTATTATTATTTTTTAACCCAACGACCTGTACTTTAAAATATGACTAAAAGCATTTGCGGGGAGTGAGGGGGGAGGAATATAAACACTGCCACCTAGATGCTGCCACTCTCAAAGCAGAGAAAAAGCAATTCCAGGCGTCAGGAGGTGTTTGATGAAAGGTTGCAGGGAGCTTGTGGATTTCTGGTGCAGGCCGGGAGAGAGACAACAATGGCTGCTAATTGGCAGACTGAAGTCCTTCAGGCCGTTCCTGAATGCAAGAAAAGAACCCAACTGTGTGTATAATGCATGTGCGTGTGTGGAGTAATTCAAGGAAGACGTGGGGATAAGAATGGAGGAGAAAATGTGGACAAATTGCTAAGGAGCTTATAAAAGGATGCACCCCACTGGGTGACCCAGCGAAACGCCTGTCCTCGCAGCCTGCAGAACCTGCCACTCACAACAAAAGTGAGAAGTGGTGCCAGCTAGTTGGAGGATGGATGGTGGCTAACAGGTTGAATCCTGACAAGACAGAAGTACTGTTTTGGGGGGACAGGGGGTGGGCTGGGTTGGAGGACTCTCTGGTCCTGAATGGGGTAACTGTGCCCCTGAAGGACCAGGTATGCAGCCTGGGGGTCATTCTGGACTCACAGCTGTCCATAGAGGCGCAGGTCAATTCTGTGTCCAGGGCAGCTGTCTACCAACTCCATCTGGTACGCAGTCTGAGACCCTACCTGCCTGCGGACTGTCTCGCCAGAGTGGTGCATGCTCTGGTTATCTCCCGCTTGGACTACTGCAATGCACTCTACGTGGGGCTACCTTTGAAGGTAACCCGGAAACTACAACTAATCCAGAATGCGGCCACTAGACTGGTGACTGGGAGTGGCTGCTGAGACCACATAACACCGGTCCTGAAAGACCTACATTGGCTCCCAGTAAGTTTCCGAGCACAATTCAAAGTGTTGGTGCTGACCTTTAAAATCATAAATGGCCTGGGCCCAGTATACCTGAAGGAGTGTCTCCACTCCCATCGTGCATACCGGACACTTAGGTCCAGCTCTGACGGCTTTCTGGTGGTTCCTTCCCTGCGAGAAGCGAGGTTACAGGGAACCAGGCAGAGGGCCTTCTCGGTAGTGGTGCCCGCCCTGTGGAAATCTCCCCCATCAGATGTCAAGGAAATAAACAACTATCTGACCTTTACAAGACATCTGAAGGCAACCCTGTACAGGGAAGTTTTTAATGTTTGATGTTTTATTGTGTTTTAGATATTTTGGTGGGAGTTGTCCAGAATGGCCGGGGAAACCCAGCCAGATAGGCAGGGTATAAATAATAAATAATAACAATCATTATTATATTATAGCTAGTGGCACAGAGGTAGACATTCACTCAAAGACGAATACAGATCTGAATCTCTGGCTGCGTTTGGCTCCGAAGCCTGAGGTTCTCTGCCCCTGGTGTAAACATACGTACTACATCAATGATTTATATTTCTGTATCTATTCTTATTCCTCTTTTCTCTTCCTGGAAAATGCTAGACTTGGACTTCTAGCCCACTTTACCGTTGAGATGAAGCAATGGTTGCTGTCCTGTTCGGCGTACAGAACTCCATCCTTGATGAAGACCGAAATGGCTCGCAGGATGAAGGAGACAAAGAGATTCATGTGGATGAAGTTCCGTGTGCAGTGCAGTTTCCTGGGGGCGAGAGGGAAGGAAAGGTCACCAAGGAGGAAAGGCCATATCTAATCTGCAACCTATTTATTCTATATACAGTGGAACCTTGGTTCTCGAACGTCATCCGTTCCGGAAGTCTGCTTGACTCCCAAAACGTTCAAAAACCAAGGTGTGGCTTCCGATTGGTGCAGGAGCCCCGGAAAAAAGAGCCGACAACAGCATTGGATGTTTGGCTTCCAAAAAACATTCGAAAACCGGAACACACACTTCCGGGTTTTTGACATTCAGGAGCCGATTTGTTCGTCAACTAAGCCGTCCGAGAACCAAGGTTCCACTGTATATTGTAGGCGAATTCAATGTTGCACTTGTCAGGTAGAACAAATCCCCTCAATATTCTGGGTGTTCGCCAAATCCCTTCTCCCCACAGGAGCCAATTTCGGGGGTACAAAGGGCGGAGGCATCAGGGGAAGCCCCACTCAAGAAGAGGAAGTCCTTGCACAGGGCTTCCACTGAGAGGGTATGCAAGTGGATCACTCTCAGAAATTCTTTGGAGGGGTTTCTTGTCTACAGTGTTACCTTTGGTTGTGAGAGGGATCCATTCAGGAGGCCCGTTTGCAACATGAAAAGAGCACAACTCGCAGCGGTGCGTCTGCGCACACGTGGGTTGTGATTCACCGCTTCTGCGCATGCGTGTGACGTCATTTTGCGCTTCTGTGCATGCGCGAGAGGCGAAACACGGAAGTAACCCTTTCCGGTACTTCTGGGTCGCCGCGGGACATAACCTGAAAGAACATAACTTGAAGCGGACATAACATGAGGTGTTGTTGTTTAGTCGTTTAGCATGTCCGACTCTTTGTGACCCCATGGACCAGAGAACGTCAGGCACTCCTGTCTTTCACTGCCTCCCGCAATTTGGTCAAACTCATGCTGGTAGCTTTGAGAACACTGTCCAACCATCTCGTCCTCTGTCATCCCCTTCTCCTTGTGCCCTCCATCTTTCACAACATTAGGGTCTTTTCCAGGGAGTCTTCTCTTCTCATGAGGTGGCCTAAGTCTGTCCTTCCAGTGAGCACTCAGGGCTGATTTCCTTCAGAATGGAGAGGTTTGATCTTGCAGTCCATGGGACTCTCAAGAGTCTCCTCCAGCACCATAATTCAAAAGCATCAATTCTTCAGCGATCAGCCTTCTTTATGTTCCAGCTCTCACTTCCATTCATCACTACTGGGAAAACCATAGCTTTTACTATACGGACCTTTGTTGGCAAGGTGATGTCTCTACTTTTTAAGATGCTGTCTAGGTTTGTCATTGCTTTTCTCCCAAGAAGCAGGCGTCTTTTAATTTCATGCCTGCTGTCACCATCTGCAGTGATCATGGAGTCCAAGAAAGTAAAATCTCTCACTGCCTCCATTTCTTCCCCTTTGATTTGCCAGGAGGTGATGGGACCAGTGCCCATGATCTTCCTTTTTTTGATGTTGAGCTTCAGACCGTATTTGGCGCTCTCCTCTTTCACCCCCAATAAAAGGTTCTTTATTTCCTCATCACTTGCTGCCATCAAGGTTGTGTCATCTGCATATCTGAGGTTGCTGATATTTCTTCCGGTATGAGGTATGACTGTATTAAATATGGTCCGTTCTCTATGCATTTGGAGCCCTCTTCAGGCATCGTAACCAAATCTCGCCTGATGGTCCCTGGAATGAAGGAGCAGGCTTCTGTTGATGTTTAGATACAAAGCCTCAAATCATTTTGACGGAACCTTTCAAATCTGCATCTGGTTTGTTTGTTTTGTTTCTTAGCTGTCAGGGAACTGCCATCAGAGTCAGAGGCGGAGGGAAGGCTCCGGAGGGATGCCGGAGAGGGTCCCGGTAGGGAGAGAGGCAGCCCATCTGCTGGGGAAGGAAATCAGCGTAACACCAGTGGAGAAGGGGGGCAGATGGGGGAATCGGAGAGGAGGCTCCAGGAATCATCGCCGGAGACCAGCGGGGAGAGCACGGGTCCTCCGCTGCCCACACCCTCTCTGCGCAGAAGACTTCCGCGCAGGGAGAGTAGGAGGAGACTTGGCGTCAAAGAACTTCTTTGCTGGAAGAAGTTCAAGAAATGCCCACTGACGGATTCTGCCAGCGATTGAGACAGCCACGAAGTGAAGGGCTGTCCAGACAGAAAGGGTTCAACCAGGCAACCTAGCCAGGAGTGGCGGCAACTTACGCACAAGCAACCCCTAGAACCATTACATTAGCATTCCCAAGCACCGCTGCGTATGAGGCTCCTGGTATCTCAAGACTGCAGTGGCTGAGTTAAGGAGGGGTTTGCTTGCTCTGGTTCCCAACAACACAAGCCCCATTCCCCCCCCCCCAGTCTTCACAGACGCAAAACCTCTCTCGCTCTTGCCAAACTCACCTGAAACGGCACAGGATCACCATCGCAGTGGTGAGCGACACAAGGGAAGTGCTGTAGCCCACTGTGTACAGAGCCTTTACCGAGAGGTAGTAGTAATCCTGAGAAAGCAAACCACAATATGCTCATTACTACAAATCATGGGATGCAAAAACAATGGTCAGATTTTTTGCTTTGGGAAGAGTACCACAATTTTCTGTCTATAAGACGCCCCCATGTATAAGACTCCCCCTATTTTTGGGATGTGGGTGGCACTGTGAGTTAAACCACAGAGCCTAGGACTTGCCGATCAGAAGGCCGGCAGTTCGAATCCCCCTACAGGGTGAGCTCCCGTTGCTCAGTCCCTGCTCCTGCCAACCTGGCAGTTCGAAAGCACGTCAAAGTCCCTTTACCTTATTTTTGGGGACTCAAATTTAAGAAAATGGGGGGAGATGGCACAGGGCTGTTGAGTTTTTTTTTAGGGGGGATTGCCAAAAATCACTCACCCAAATGCATCGCAAAATCTGCTTTCTGTCTGTCCCAACTCTGGCAGAAGCTGCCAATTGCCTGCCCAACTGCTGGAGCGTCAGCCAATCAAAACGACCCATTGATGCAGCAACCGATAACACGCACAATGGCTGTTGACAGCCACGGCAGCAACCAATCAAATGTCCACACTATGCACTACCCATGTTATCAGACGACCCCCACTTTTTAGCATGATTTTTAAAGAAAAGAACACAGTCTTATACATGGAAAAGTACAATATTCATCTTCAACTGCTTCCACCAAGGTATAGATGGATCAGCCTATATCTGGTTCATATCAATTTTGCATGTGTTTATTAATAACTCTGCCCCATCCTGTTTACTAATATATATATTTTTTAAAAAAAACACCCATCAGATTCATATTTAAATATGCCTATTATCAAAAGCAGTATTTAATTTGACGTTTTATCAAGGTATGTGTTCCTAAGTGCACATTATCAATAAATACACATTTCCTTTTTGCAGGGTGCATTCTGAGATAATAAGTTAATCGCAAAATTTGGAGAACTACAAAACCAGAAGGATTCCAATCTACAGATTTTTCCAGAGGAGATGGATCAGGATAGCTCATGTCAGAATTCCCAGAAATCCTTAAGCATCTCTAAATTCCAACCTACCTGGTTATAATCTCCCATGGTGTCATTCTCATCGAACCCGCAGGCATCGTAGTAATGGGGGAAAGATTCTGACCAGCCGTCCTCAGTGCAGTTCCTACCAACAACCTTTAAATCTGCAGATCCACCTAATAATTAAAAGTAACGTGGTACATTTTTGGTAAACGTTCTGCCACTGGAGCACACTCTCTAATGCAAAGGAATCACTACTGCCTTCTCTTTTATTGTGAGCTAACATCTTAGTAGGGGTAGGAAAATCTCTCAATATCAGTTTCTCATTTTTCCCACTCTAACGCTTCTCCATATGGCCAGCTTGCTTCTTTTTATTTTAAATTCCTTCGGAAATTCTGCCAGCATTTTAATGTGAATTGCTCCTTTGCAATCGATTTCACAAAATGCATACATTTTTGCAAACACAATATTCCCTAATATGATGCATTTGCCTGCTTTTTTTTACTAACGCATGTTGTTCTATGCAAAATTTACAGGCTGCTAGGCTGGAGAACGGCACTGCAAAATACAGAGAAGTGCAAATTGCGAGGGATGGTTGGGGTTCGGTTCATAAATTATTTTGGAAATTACAAATTAGGTGGGTTTACCTTTAAATGAAAATTGTATTGAGTTTGGACCCTATTCCTACATCTATTATGGCAAGAGAGAAGGTATTGGTACTGTTGATACTATTGCTATGGTGAAACCTGTCCTTTAAGTTCTCTAAAGATTTAACTTCCTGTGAAAGAGGATTTATTTATTCTCAGAGTGCTTTAGAATTTATTTCAGATTTCTTTAGGATTTCGGTGACTGTGGGATTGAACTTGCTTTATTGTAGCTGGGGGTGGTGGGTATTTATGTATGCAACAACTGCTGCGCGAATGTTGATAGCTAGAAGGTGGAAGGGAGAGACTTTGCCAACAAAAGAAGAATGGAGGTGAAAATGTTTGAATATGTAGAATTGGCAAAGATGACAGGGAAAATTAGGAATCAGACAATCCAAAAGTTCAATAAAGAACAGGATAACTATAGATTATATTTAAAAGAACATTGTTCCCATATGAAACCTTTAGCACATTTTGACTAATCCGCGCAATATAATATGTTGTAAAGAGTGTAGAGTTAATTGTTATAATATAATGCAATTAATGAGGAAACAAAGGACCCATGCTGAAAGAGACGGAAGTCTTAAAGTATGGAAGAACTTTATTTTAGCAATTATAAAACTTATAGAGAAGAAAATTAAAAATGACTTCCAATTAATCTCACTGTACTTTATCTATTACTTTATACCGCAGTGTCACCTATTTCTTATATAATTTCTTTTTACCTCCCTACAAGCTTTATATTTATACAGCACAATAATTGTATATATGATGATAGTTATATTAATTTTGATTAATTTTTGATTTCCGCGCTTGGTATGTCTTTCCAGATATATGGAAATAATATACTGTAATCACAGCACGTGAGAGACCTGCAATTGTTTTGTTTTTTATTGTTGTTGTTCTTTATTGTAATGTGATTTCCAAATTCAGCAAACAAACCGTCCATCATTCTTAGTAGCCTTGGGTTTTGCCAGTAGAGAAAGGGCAATGAAATAATGGTAAAAAACAGAGGTGGGGAAGAACCGCAGCTCCAGTGGCTGAATTTGGCCCTTCAAGCCCTCTTTATGTGGCCCTTGGGACTCTCCCTAGGCAGCACACCATTCCCAGCCACACATCCTCCTCCTTGAGCATTGTAGCCTGGATGGAATGTGTCCTTGAACTATGATAATTCCTCTTGTTTCCCTGGGTGAAGGACAGAGAGGAGTTTGTGAATGTGTATAGAAACTAGCTTGCTGTACAAAGGTAGGGTCTACATTCATTGCTCTGACCACTATTGCCTCTTCCATTATTTGTAAGCAGCCCTGGAAGTTTGTTCTTGGGCTGAGAATGATCACTCCCCACTTAAAATGGGGGGCGCCCTTTGCGAGGACGCGTGCAGCCCCTAGATCTGGAGCAGCTCCAACAGCATAGGCTTGGCTTTGCCTTCCCTCAGGTGGGATACCTGGAGGTCTCCGCCTACCTCAGTCAGTTGTCCAATCCCACCTGGGGGAAGCGTTGCCAAGGACACCAGGCCAGGTAGGGGAGGGATTACCTGCCCACACAATAGAGGGAGGATCTGGGAATTCTCACTTGGCTCCAGAGCTTCTCCCACCCTACCCACCCTCAGTTAATGTCTTATTTTGCAGGTTAATTTTTCCTCACAGGTTTTGCAGGTTAATTTTTCCTTCACAGGTATGCGGGCGCTGCTACGTTAAGGTCGCTGTTAAAGGGCCGGAAAGGAATTTCCCTGCATTGGCAGGTTTCGCCTTTCCCGTAGCAAAACGTCACAACTTTGGCGGTATCAGGCCTTGGGTGGAATCCTTTAGTCCATCTTCCTCTTAGCGGTGGCGATACCAGGGTTCCCCGTTAAAGGGGTTTTCTGAAGGGAGGCTTTGACCGTACGCCGAAAGGTCGTCATTGCTCTCCCCTGCGGCGGCGGTGGCGTAACAGGGGCGGCTATCTCTGCTTGAACATATGTTCTCCAGAGCCGGCCCATCCCCCCCCCACACACTGGATAACCCTGATGCTCCCTAGGTCCCCGGCTGGGGACTGGGGAGGGAGAACGCCCAATGCCTGAGCCAAGGTCTGCCCACATTTGAAATTTAATAAAGTTGTGGCCAATTTAATCCCATAGCACGTTGTCTTGAGTCGTTATTCCACATGACGTGGGGACCGCGCGGGATCTGGGGACTCCGCCTGTCCACGCAATGTCTTTCCCTAAACTTTAATTGAAGGTCTGATGGAAGCCAGGGAGACTGTGTAAGGAGCACCTGAGACCTGTGTTTTTGCTGAATTTGCTGGTTAATTTTCATTTTTTTTAAAAAAAAAAAAAAGTTGGGGAAAAAATCATGACATGTAATTTGGCTTTGAATGCCCTTGCAAACAGGGATGCTAATTAATGTTGGGCAAGTTACCCCCTCTTCTGGCAGGATTGCGGTGTGGTCTGAATTCAATGAACTTTCAGTCCTCTGTTGCCATATGTGAGTAATGCTTCAGCATTTATTTTCATTATCTGAGAGACAGATGAGGAAACTCTGCAGGCAGGGCCGGATTTAGGATTGATGAGGCCCTAAGCTACTGAAGGTAACGGGGCCCTTTATATGTCCAGCTGTCCTTTGTCAACAACAAATTGACACTTTTTTTTTGGCGTTGAATATATGGTGTATGGTAATTTATGGACATCACCTTGCCGACAAAGGTCCGTATACTTAAAGCTATGATTTTCCCAGTAGTGATGTATGGAAGTGAGAGCTGGATCATAAAGAAGGAAGAATTGATGCTTTTGAATTATGGTGCTGGAGGAGACTCTTGAGAGTCCCATGGACTGCAAGAATATCAAACCTATCCATTCTGAAGGAAATCAGCCCTGAGTGCTCACTGGAAGGACAGATTCTGAAGCTGAGGCTCCAAGACTTTGGCCACCTCATGAGAAGAGAAGACTCTCTGGAAAAGACCCTGATGTTGGGAAAGATGGAGGGCACAAGGAGAAGGGGGCGACAGAGGACGAGATGGTTGGACAGTGTTCTCAAAGCTACCAGCTTGAGTTTGACCAAACTGTGGGAGGCAGTGGAAGACAGGAGTGCCTGGTGTGCTCTGGTCCAGGGGGTCACGAAGAGTCGAACCCGACTAAACAACAACAACAACAACAAATTTATGGACCTAATAGGTATCTAAAGCCATTTGCACATAACAAATAGGAACCTACACAACACAAAACACTGTTGCTGAATGTAGGTTTTATTTTATTTGTTTTTTATATTTTGGAAATGTACATCCAGTTTTTTCCCTTTAAGTTTTTTTGGGGGGCCCAAGAGAGTGGGGCCCTAAGCTATAGCTTGTTTAGCTTATACGTAAATCTGACACTGCTCTGCAGAACCCATTATTACATATTAGCATCAATTATTCGCTTTGTGTACACAAGGCCTGGCCACAAAACTGGCAAGAACCAGTTTAGGAGGAACCTAACTGGACGTCCGAGTGAAAAACAGCTCCAGATGAGGTTCAAAGAGGGTTCTGCAGGTACAGTGGTACCTCGGGTTACAGAAGCTTCAGATTACAGACGATTCAGGTTACAGACTCCGCTAACCCAGAAATATTACCTTGGGTTAAGAACTTTGCTTCAGGATGAGAACAGAAATCGAACAACGGCGGCAGCTGGAGGCCCCATTAGGTAAGTGGTATCTCAGGTGAAGAACAGTTTCAGGTTAAGAACAGACCTCCAGAATGAATTAAGTTCTTAACCCGAGGTACCACTGTATAGCAAAAAACTTTGGTTGAGTAAGTGCTTTCAAGGACTGGTGTTGGATGGGAGATGGTGAGGGAATGAGGTACCCCTTAAGGAGGAGCCCCTTAAAATTCTGCAGAGGCCATGCTTATGTTATGTGAGCCTGCCCCCTCAATCGTGGGGACAAGGTGGCCTGTTTGGGTGGGGGAGAAAAGGGGCAAAAGGGATTCTCTGAAATCACTTCCATGTCCTATTGCAATATGGCCTCGTGTGGAGCACATTGTGGTCTGAATGATGCAAGACGCAGAGTATTTGGACCGACACCACCCTTGCCTTTCCACAGCGATCTGGGTGCCACTGTTTCCTGAGCTCTCTGAGCGCCAGAGGAGTGTGCAGTGCTCAGGGTCCTTCCAGAAGCTTCGTTGGCGCAATGCGCAACTCCCTGCCATGCGCTGGCTTCCCACTCCAGACGTCGCTGCGAATGGCAGCGTTGCGGGCTGGAATGGGGGAGTCTGCGTCTGTTCTTTGACGTCGCTCAGTAATTGTTGTTACGGCAATAAGTATAATGTATAATTATGTCCCTGCTAGATGGTAGCACTTGAGAATACATTTTCATAATACCATGCACAGTAATAGGCTGCCACGCGTACCACTATAATTAGAATTGATTAGGAAATTAATATCCATTTAGCTTCAGCTTCAAATCCCTTTCTCTCCGTCTCCCAGTTCAGAGAGTGCCAAAGCACTGTCGCCCAGTCTCTTTTCCCTTACCTAGAATTTCGTCTGCATTGTCCAGGAGTTCGAGATCTCCTGCGAAAGAAGAGTGGCTACCATGAGAATGTCATCTTGAGAGAACAGAGAGAGCAACTTTGTTTGGGGAAAACCTTTAAGGAACGTCAAGAGGGTCTGTTCCTCCGTTGCAGCCAAAATGACAGAGTCTCATGGCATCTTCACAGACCGGCAAATTTATTACGGCATAAGCTCTTGGAAATATATTCTGCATATATTTAAGCTTTAATGCCATTGTCACAGGGCTGTTTTGCATTTCTTTGCCATGTGTATTCCCTACCAACACCCACATGTAGACCCAGTTGCCACGGTGAGGCTCGTGTATCTGATGAAGTGGGCTCCAGTTCAAGGGTGGGGGGCCTTTTTAAGCCTGGGGGCTGCATTACTCCATGGGCAACTATCCAAGGGCTGCATGCCAATATTGGACAGTGCCAGAGGGAAGAAGTGAACAAATCAACCTGTGGAACTCTTCTTATCGACGATAGACTACCGTATTTTTCGCTCTATAAGTAAGGGAAAATGTGTATGCATCTTATGGAGCAATTGCAGGCTACACAACTTTCCCTCTTGCTCTCCTGGCTTCAGGGATAGCCGCCCAAAGCCTCCTGAGAGCAGCGGGAGTGCTCCACCAACTGCGCTCCAGAGGCTTCGCGTTGCTTTTGCTTCGCTGGAGATCTGCTGCACAGCTTTTCCTCTCTGCGCAGCACCCCTTCAGTGAAGCAGGAGGAGAAATGGAGCCCCTTAGCTGGGCTAAGAGGGAGAGAACATTTTTTATCTTGTTCTCCTCTAGGTGCATCTTATGGTTGGGTGCGTCTTATGGGGCGAAAACTATGGTATATTTCAGCCACAGAAAGGTCAGAGGTGCCACTTAGGGAATGCCAATTTAGGGGGTGAAACTTAATGTTTACAAATTTCTTCAATGAAAGGTCTTCAAAATGTGGCTTTTCTGAGGTGTGAGGAATTCAAACCTGCCATTATTTTTGTACCAAGTTTAGGAGACCCTCCCTCCTCGTTGATGTCCCCATGGACCATTTATTTGCCCTCTCCCTCCGGGCCCCATTGCAGAGGGGCTGCCCAGGAGGTGACCCCAAGGCACGAGGGAGATATCTAGTCCCTCTCTCTTAGCATGCTCAGGGAGGGCATGCAAACATATCATGGCACCTAGGAGGCCCTGGAGGGGGTCGAGAGTGCCCCCCTTGCAGGGTTATAGACCCCGGAAGGTGCCTGAAGAGTCCAGCCACCAGCACCGGACCCCAAAGAGCAGATCCATGGAATTTGAAAAATCTGAGTAGGCCAATGACTCTTTCAGCCCCTGCAATACCAGAATATGGTCTTACCTGGTTGTGCGTAGGCCAAGCTATTCACATCCCAGCCTGTACGGGGGGGGGGGGGGGAGGGGGAGGGAGGGAGGGAGGGAGGGGGAGAGAGAGAGAGAGAGAGAGAGAGAGAGAGAGAGAGAGAAGAAATCCCACATGGTTAAATCGTAATGGCCAAGAATCCCCATGCCTTACTTTAAGAAATACTTCATTACTTCAATAAATAATAATACTGTGTGTGTGTGGCAGGCTCCCGGTAAACAGTTTGTGACTTTCCAATATTAGAATCAGAGAATTGCAGAGTTGGAAGGGACCCCGAGGGTCATCTAGCCCAACCCCCTGCAATGCAGGAATCTCAGCTAAAGCATCCATGACAGGTGGCCACCCAACCTCTGCTTAAAAACCTCCAAGGAAGGAGAGTCTACCACCTCTCGTGGGAGCCCGTTCCACTGCCGAACAGCTCTTACTGTAGGAAACTTCTTCCTGGTATTTAATTGAAATCTCCTTTCTTGAAGCCGTGGGTTCGAGTCCTGCCCTCCAGAGCAGTAGAAAACAAGCTTGCTCCATCCTCAGATACTTGAAGACTCCAACTGTGAGTGTTTGGAGACAGTTGTAGGATGGAAGGCAGCTAACGGATTGAGGTCGAATCCTGACAAGACAGAAGTACTGTTCTTGGGGGGCAGGGGACGGGCTGGTGTGGAGGACTCCCTGGTACTGAATGGGGTAACTGTGCCCCTGAAGGACCAGGTGCGCAGCCTAGGAGTCATTTTGGATTCACAGATGTCCATGGAGGCTCAAGTTAATTCTGTGTCCAGGGCAGCTGTCTATCTGCTCCATCTGGTACGCAGGCTGAGACCCTATCTGCCTGCAGACTGTCTCGCCAGAGTGGTGCACGCTCTAGTTATCTCCCGCTTGGACTACTGCAATGCGCTCTAAGTGGGGCTACCTTTGAAGGTGACCCAGAAACTGCAACTAATCCAGAATACGGCAGCTAGACTGGTGACTGGGAGCGGCCGCCGAGACCACATAACACCAGTCCCGAAAGACCTACATTGGCTTCCAGTACATTTCCAAGCACAATTCAAAGTGTTGGTGCTAACCTTTAAAGCCCTAAATGGCCTCAGCCCAATATACCTGAAGGAGCATTTCCACCTCCATCGTTCAGCCCGGACACTGAGGTCCAGCACCGAGGGCTTTCTGGCGGTTCCTTCCCTGCAAGAAGCGAGGTTACAGGGAACCAGGCAGAGGGCCTTCTTGGTAGTGGCACCCACCCTGTGGAACGCCCTCCTAGCAGATGTCAGGCAATAAACAACTATTTTACTTTTAAAAGATAACTGAAGGCTGTCCTGTTTAAGGAAGTTTTTAATGTCTGATGCTGGATTGTTTTTAATATTTGGTTGGAAGCCGCCCAGAGTGACTGGGGAAACCCAGCCAGATGGGCGGGGTATAAATAAAAAATTATTATATATTATTATAACTCCCACCAGCCCCAATGGTCAAGGATGATGGAGGGCGTAGTCTAATGATTTGTGCAAGGCTACAGACGATGGATGCAACCATTCCCTACCCCCCAAATTCACATCTGGATTTTGTTCTCAGGATGTGAGCATGTAATGGGAGACAGATGAGGTGGCGGTGGCATATGGAATAGGCCCAGCTTTCATCATGAGAGACTTTAAAGGGAGCGCAATCCCATTGAAACTGCATTGCACCGTACAAGATCCTAATGATGAACATATTTCTTTGTTGTGCTTAATTCGGCAGCTAGATGGCCCTGTGGACTTTTCAGATTTTCCGATGATATGTCTTGTGTTGCAGGGAGCTGGTAAATAGCCAGTGTTTGGTCTGGACTTCAAAGTGCCCTGAATTCCCAACCCCACACAGTACTCTTCCACTCGAAGTAGATTCAGATCCTCATTCATTTTCACCTCCAAATCATGATGAATTTTTAAAAAACTTTGTTGGCTCAGCCATAAGGTGGCGGTTCTTAAAATGCTGCTCCAAAAGCACTCAGTTTTATTTGCTTCACCTTAGTGAAAATATTAGCAATGGTGGGTCACCTTTCCTGCAGACAGCTCGCCCTCCATACTGCAACTTCTCCAGCAACATGCATCTAAAGCAGAGGATGTTTTTGGCCTTGTTTGCAAGTCTGCATAGGATACCGAACGACGGAGACCACCAGGCAATGAACAGCATTCCATTTCAATTCTCCACATTTTCCAGAACAGAGATAGGGAAAATTCACGCACAGAGGCCTAATGTATCCCCTTCAAGTTTCCCAATTTTCCAGAGACAGCCCCTGAATTACAGAAGTCATCATGGTTTCTGATTTGATCCTGGAATATCCGGCTTTTCCTTTTTCCTCCCCTCCACGTTTCGCTGAACAATTGAAAATGTGTGTGTGTGTGTGTAGGTGCAAAAATGGAGTCCTGTTTCTCCTTAAAAATAAATATCTGCACCAACTGGAAGAAAAAGTGAAGCTGCAATATGAAGCCCTTCCATAGCTGTCAACTTTCCCCTTTTCTTGCGAGGAATCCTATTAGGAAAAAGGGAATTTCCCTCAAAAAAAGGAAAATGTTGACAGCTATGAGCCCTTCCTATAATTTTGAAGGGAAATATTTATTCTTTTACAGTCGTACCTTGGTTGTCGAACGCCTTGGTACTCGCACGTTTTGGCTCCCGAACGCCGCAAACCCGGAAGTGAGTGTTCCGCTTTGCAAACGTACTTTGGAACCCGAACATCTGACGTGGCTTCCAATTGAGTGCAAGAAGGTCCTGCAGCCAATCAGAAGTCACACCTTGGTTTCCGAATGTTTCCGGAAGCTGAACAGACTTCCGGAACGGATTTCATTTGAGAACCAAGATACGACTGTATTGTAAATGGAGCCTTACACTGAAAGCCTTTATATATATACTCAGAATACAAAGTAAGCTGTATTCAATGGAGCTTACTCCCAGGTAACTGGGTAAAGACTCTACAGCTTTAGACTGCAATCCTAATTAATTTTACTCAGAAGTAAATCCCATTGAGTTCAATAGAATTTACTCTCTGGTATGTTCCTGATCATTGTCACAGTTTCCATTATTATTATTATTATTATTATTATTATTATTATTATTATTACCAGCCTTTTCCCCTGATGGAGACTCAAAGGGAGCTTACAGCTAAAATTCCATTTCATTCCATTTACCTGCTGAAGGTGTGATACACGATCCTTTCCCTCACACATTTTTATTTATTTATAACAGTTCTGTGAGGTAGGTTCAGCAGAGAGGTTCCAGCTGATGGGAGTTGTAGTTCAAAAACATTGGGGGGCACTAGGTTGGTGAAGGCTTGTCTAGAACATCACCCCAGAAAAACTGTAGCTTGACGGCAAGGGTTCAGTCCCCGGCACCCCCACATAGGAGATGGAATATGGCTTCCTTCCTAAAACCCTGGTGAGTGGAGAGCTAGGTGGACCAAATCTCTCGGTTTGAGGCTGCTGCCTATGTTCTCTTCAGTGTGTGGTAGGCAGGAGCAGAGCAAGGTGGGTGCAGACCACCCCGGTGTCATCTCTGAGGGGGGTGGCATTCGGCACACCGCATGCCCACAACTACCACCTACTGTGAGCCGTTGGGGGAAGGGGGGTTAGTTTCACCGCTTTTCGCCACTTCATTTTGACAGCCGCGCAATCCTGGGCTGCTGGAGGAGTCATGCAAAACAACGACAACAAACCTATGGTTACGTGAAACATACTCAATGAACACACAAGACATAACCGGCTGTACTTTTGAATAAATAAGGTATACTATTCATGGTATCGAATTGTAGATTACAACGGAAGTCTTATAAAGTTCAACGAAAAAAGCAGAAGACCCAGTGGATGAGTTCATTCTCTAGTCAGTTCATGCATAAGGTCCGTACATGTATAAGTATCTATTCCACCTGTCTGTTCGAAGAGTCCAATAATCCACATGAAGTCTTCAAGTGTAGAACAGGCTCTACTGTGCTATAAGCTCCACTATCCTGTAATATTACATATGAGCCTGTTCTACAGATGAAGCCTAGGATGGTGAAACAAGGCTAATATCCCGAAAATCCTTGCCTTAGACTCTGTGTAAGGATTCTGTGGAACTGTAACAACCCTTCATGCGGAATGAACTGATCCACTGGGTCTTCTGCATTTTTCGTTGAACTTTATGAAAATTCCGATGTAATCTACAATTTGATACAATGAATTGTTGTTGTTTAGTTGTTTGGCCATGTCCAACTCTTCGTGACCCCATGGACCAGAGCACGCCAGGCACTCCTGTCTTCCACTGCCTCCCGCAGTTTGGTCAAACACGTGCTGGTAACTTCGAGAACACTGTTCAGCCATCTCATCCTCTGTTGTCCCCTTCTCCTTGTGCCCTCCATCTTTCCCAACATCAGGGCCTTTTCCAGGGAGTCTTCTCTTCTCATGAGGTGGCCAAAGTATTGGAGCCTCAGCTTCAGGATCTGTCCTTCCAGTGAGCACTCAGGGCTGATTTCCTTCAGTATGGATAGGCTTGATCTTCTTGCAGTCCATGGGACTCTCAAGAGTCTCCTCCAGACTATAATTCAAAAGCATCCCTTCTTTGGCAATCAGCCTTCTTTACGGTCCAGCTCTCACTTCCATACATCACTACTGGGAAAACCAGAGCTTTAACTATATGGACCTTTGTCGGCAAGGTGATGTCTCTGCTTTGATACAATGAATAGTATACCTTATTTATTCAAAAGTACAGCCCGTTACGTCTTGTGTGTTTATGGAGGAGTCATGCAGGCAGGGAAGGGATGGGAAGGAGGCAGGAGAGCAAACAAGTAGAGGGTGGAGGAAAGGAGAGAAGCAGAAGCTCTCTCCACTCAGGACACAAACCCTACAACCCTAAAAAAAAAAGCCTTCCTCCTTGCAATGACAATGGGTAGATCACGGCCAATCTTTTTATGCTGTGAGTAGATCACAGTCTCTTGAGAGTCCAACTAGATTTCAATGTTTGTGGGGGGGGGGGACAAGAAATTTTCCGCACCGGGTACCACCTGACCTTGCTACACCACTGGTGGTAGGACTCCCTGGGAGACAGGTGACTGTGGAAAAAATACCCTGAAAGAAGGAAGTTCAAAAACCCCCAAGTGAATGAATCTCTATGTCTCAATCATGTTCATCCCCCTTCTACCGTATTGCCCCAAATATAAGCCGCACCCGCAAATAAGCTGCACCTTTAAAATTCAAAGGGGAGGGGAGAGACAATACCCGAATATAAGCTGCTTCCTTAAAATTCTGCAGGCACTCACACCTGTAAATGGCAAATGTAGAAGAAAATCTTATGGGTACTAGAGAGGACCCGCAAATGGGTTAAACACCTGTTCGTAGCACCGTAAATGCAAATAAAAAATCAACACTGCACTGTAAAATACAGGGAAAGTGATGAATGACATTAGAATTGATTGCACAACAGTCTCAAGCTCACAAATCGGCAATAAAACATTTTTTGGGTCCTTATGTCTGTTTCAGCAGTGTTATCGTAAAAGCCAATTTTTGTAAGTTCGCAAATTTAAGCCTCACTTTAACTTTTCACGGTTGTAATTTTTTTTTTTGGGGGGGGGGGAGTGCGGCTTATATTCGGGCCAATACGCTACTCAGGTAACAATGCATTGGTCTGTTCCTTCACGTCACTCAGATTTCAGTTCCCAGAGAAGGGAAGTGCTCCGAAAGATGCTGCTTATGTATCTGGAGCTTTTAGTATTTCTCCATCAGCCTGATTTGGGTTGATACATTAAGCCTCTGGACGTTTAATTGGATTCACCCTACTCTTCATTGACCATCAACGTCAATACCAATTGCCTGAAGTCTCTTGGTAGACGTAATTGTTGGGCAGTTGCTCACCGCATGCTGACTTCGCAGCTTCGAACAACAAACTCACGTCTCTCATGCGGCTTACAGAAGATCACACCCGGAGGCCATGTTATTCATCCACAATACCCCACACCATGCAAAGCAGTTACAGTCAAGGATCAGAACCTGCACTTTACCCAAGAAACCAGTGGATAAGAGAGAAAATCCTCAGTGGGGGTCAAGCACCATCAAGTGACAACTATCTGATACAGATGGGCAATGGAAGTGTAGGGGTTAAGAGTTTTGGGTCGGGTCCTGTGAGACAGGGTTCAAATCTCCCCATTTGGCCATGGAGCTTGGGCCAGTCACTGTCTCTTAGCTGAACCTACCTCGCAAGGTTGTTGAGAGGATAAAAAGGGAAGGAGGAGAACCATTGACACCAAGCTCCTGGGACAAAAGGTAAGTAAGTAAGTAAGTAATTTTATTTACGGCCATAGGCCCATACAGGTAAAAACGACACATAAATAACAACTTGTGCACGTGGGGAAAACAGCCGCTAAAACACCACTATAACAATAAAATACTATAAGATAGAATGGCATACTACGCCTTAGTTAGCTTGTAGTGCTCCTTGGCGTCGCTTTTGGGTAAGGACAGCGACCAGGAACCTTGCCACTTTCAGGGTCGTATGAGTATCCTTATTCTGCAAGATTTGGGCAAGGTGGGATTTTGGTGGGGTACCCTCTAGTTTCTGTATGATTGATCCCAACAAATTTGCCCATGGCACATTGAACAGGGGGCAAGTGAACATAATGTGCTGGAGCGACTCCGGTGTCTCCTTATCACATTCGCACATGGCGGGGGCTTGGCCCTTTGAGAATCTATGTCTCAGGACGTTGGAGGGAAAAACGTTGAACCTCGCTTTGGTGAAGGCTAGTCTATGGGCAACAGTCGAAAGGGAGGAGAGGTATGATGGAACGCAGTAGGTTAAAGTGATACCAATGTTCTGAGGCGAACAAACACCTCCCCCCAGCATATAATTTCGCTGTAGATCGATATCATCCAGTCTTTGGCGGATCAGTCTTTGAGCAGTAATTTGGTCTAGTTTTAGGGAATCTGAAGGAGAGATTCCATAACTCAGGAGTTTGGCATGAATTCTACTAGTCCAAAGGCTAGAGAATTCATCTCGCCATAAGCATTGGACAAGGTAGTGGTTTGGTAATCTATGCCACAATGATAGCCAATAATTGAAGACTTGCTTCCACAGGCAAGTTTCTAAGGGACAAAAGGTGGGATATAAATATAATAATCTTTCTTTAAAAACTCATAATTATCATATGACTTAGCCATGATTCCTGCATTTCAGGGGGCTGGACTAGATGACCCCTGGGTCCCTTCCAACGCTTGATTTTGTGAATCAGAGGTGCACAAAGGTGCCCACCATAATGACAATGTAATAATAATTTATATGCTGCCCATCTGACTGGGTGGTCCCAGCCACTCTGGGCACCTTTCAACAAATGAAAGCATCAAACACAGGAAGGAGGAGGAGAAGAAGAAGAGTTTGGATTTGATATTCCACTTTATTACTACCCGAAGGAGTCTCAAAGCGGCTAACATTTTCCTTTCCCTTCCTCCCCCACAACAAACACTCTGTGAGGTGAGTGGGGCTGAGAGACTTCAGAGAAGTGTGACTGGCCCAAGGTCACCCAGCAGCTACGTGTGGAGGAGCGGGGAAGCGAACCCGGTTCAATGGTTCAATGGTTACGAGTCCATTGCTCCTAACCACTACACCACACTGGCTACATCCATAGCAAGCATCCCTACCACCTCCACCAAGCGCGTTCACCCCTAGCTGTCCTCCTTAACTTGGAACTGGGCTGCATCAATAGGAGTATAGCATCTAGATCAAGGGAAGTAATAGTGCCACTGTATTCTGCTCTGGTCAGATCTCACCTGGAGTACTGTGTCCAGTTCTGGGCACCACAGTTCAAGAAGGACACTGACAAACTGGAACGTGTCCAGAGGAGGGCAACCAAAATGGTCAAAGGCCTGGAAACGATGCCTTATGAGGAACGGCTAAGGGAGCTGGGCATGTTTAGCCTGGAGAAGAGGAGGTTAAGGGGTGATATGATAGCCATGTTCAAATATATAAAAGGATGTCACATAGAGGAGGGAGAAAGGTTGTTTTCTGCTGCTCCAGAGAAGTGGACACGGAGCAATGGATCCAAACTACAAGAAAGAAGATTCCACCTAAACATTAGGAAGAACTTCCTGACAGTAAGAGCTGTTCGACAGTGGAATTTGCTGCCAAGGAGTGTGGTGGAGTCTCCTTCTTTGGAGGTCTTTAAGCAGAGGCTTGACAACCATATGCCAGGAGTGCTCTGATGGTGTTCCCTGCTTGGCAAGGGGTTGGACTCGATGGCCCTTGTGGTCTCTTCCAACTCTATGATTCTATGATTCTAGGAACTGGGGGAGAAAGCCAGGGGAACATCCTCTGGGTCGTCTTCTACTCTGGAGGTGATCTGAGTGCCTCGGAAGCCCAACGTGATAGTGGGGACAATTCTCCATCCCCTTCCCCAGCTCAGAGCTTGGGAGAGCTGTAGCCCTTTCATGTACTGCTGAACTTCAGAGGAACTCAGTGCACTCTGAATTCAGAGCAACCCGTCTTGAGAACCATCAGGGGGGAAGGCTGGGTATAAATAAAAATAAACCCAACCACTGGATTGGTTCCCAGGCTCCTCTCCAAGTTCCATCCTTGGAAGGAGGACTGGACCAGAGCAGATCCCTCTTATGCTGTGCTTCCGAGGTGACGCAAAGCACATTTGAAACCCAGCAGAGCATTCTGTGTTCTTACATGGCAAGGAACATAGCTCAGTCCTGAAGATTCAGCTTCGCCTGCCAAAGGTCTGAGGTTCGAAACCCAGCGTCGCCAACTCCTGCCTGAAACCTTGTAGAGTTTCTGCCAATCAGGCTAGACACTACTGAACCAGTTGGACCAGTGGTTCGACTCAATAGAAGATAACTTTCTGTGCCCTGTGCTATGACTACAAGAGTAATTTCCCCGCTTGCTCTGTCTTGCCCCAAATATCAGACTGAGGAGGTGTTGGTGTGAAGGAAAGCAATGGCCTGCGGTGGATTTTGGGCTCTCAAATTTCAGCAGTGTCCTGCGTGATGCTAAAATTCAGTGCCACCCACCTTTCGCGCTCCATTACAAAGCATTGTTGTGGCACCCCCTGCAGTACGATGCCCGGTGGCACCGCCCTGGTTGAGCGACCCTAAAACCGCCTCTGCAAAGGCGCTACACGTAAATGTTTGAAACCACTCAACTGTGAGGCCTTGGGGAGCAATTATGAGTGGAGAAGTGGAGAGCAAAGAAAGGGTTAAGCCTTCTCTCTCCCAAGATGTCTCATGCTCTGAAAGACCCCTCCCGAAGCAGTTTTAATGAGGATAAGGATGCCAGGGTACTGTCAGGCTTGCTCAAGACAGAGAGAGTGAGAGCCAGGGACTGCCATCTCCTGTTAAAAGGAACCAGTGACAGTGCGTTATTCTGGTGACAAGTCCTGTGTCATGAGCTACAGATGTGCCTTCATCCCTTTTTGACAAGAAGAACTTGTTTTCGCAAATCTTTCTTAACTCTCAAGGGGTGGGAGGGAGAGAAGAGCGACTTCCCTGAAAATAGATAGGCCTGAAGGTCACACGCAGCAATATTTCATTGGGTTTGGAACGTCTGAACCTCAAATGGAATGTTCTAGGAAGATGGCCAATATGGGTGGTTGCTGCTGCTGCTGTTTTCAACAGAGCTGGCCGACTTGTGGGCCCCAAGACATTCCTGGACTACAATGAGCAGCAGAAAATCACACAGAGTGAGTTTCTCTTTATTACCAAACAGGATCCACAAAGGAGCGTCAGCCCTAATGAGCACAGCAACTCATCTTTGTCAGGTCTTGCTCCCATGAAACAGTTGCAGAGACTAAAGGTCCCCACCTCCCCAGATTTACCTGTGTCTCCTCCTCTTCAGGGTTTCCCCCCAAGCAATCTGAGACTATGCCTATGTGAAGTTGACTTCTCCTCCGCCATCTTCATGCCTCTCCTGGTTCTGGGAGACCAGGGAGGAGGGGAGCTATCCTGTTTCTGTTTCTGATTTTGGACTTCTCTCTGTCACAGACTCTCCCTGCTCACTAAGCCCCATTACCTCATCAGTGTGATGGCCTGGGATTCGGACTCAGAGGCTGAACCTGAAGAATCCCAGCCTGCACAAGAGTTCCCGCCTCCAGAACCAGCTGAGCCGGGGCTGGGGCCTGAGCCTGAAGGGTCCTCACCTGTGCTGGATCCTTAGGTACAGGCATCAGCTGAGTCTGCTCTGGCTCCTGAGGTGATGGAGGACCCATTGCCTGCAGGTGCTCCACTCTCAGCCCCGTCAGGGAAGAGGAGGTTGCCTCTGGGTCCGGTAACCCTCCAGCCTCTCCTGAGCTGCAGAGGCTCAGGGCAAAGAGGCAGAGGGAACTAAGTTCCTGCAGGAGGAGTGCTTGCCTCCAGGCCAGGAGAGGCGAGTCACCTGTGGATCGGGGCCACCCTATGCCTTGGGGCAGATAAAACCCAGTCAGCCCTAGTCCCAGGTTGCGGAAGCAACATTGTTGGTAGCCTGTTCCTGCCTGCACCCTGTCCTGCTCTTCTGCCAGAGTTCCTGACCTTGCCCAACTCCCTGCCTTGGACCCCGCCTCACCTTTGACAGACAGCCCCCATACTGGACCCTTGACCTTGGACTGGACTCAGACCTCACCATACGGTTGACCGTCGGGACCAGCACAGTCAGCTTCTGCTGCCTTCTATTCCCAGTCTTCTCCCTCTGATCACTCACTGTTGTCCCACCCCCAGTCCCTGGACTCTGAGCCTTCTCCCCTTGGGGGTTCCCTGGCTAATTCTTCCCACCATTCCTCTGCGTCCAACCAGTCCATAACACACAACTCCCATCATCCCTCACCATGTGCCATGCTCTAGCTGGGACTTATGGGAATTGTAGTTCAGCCAAAGTGGGATGGCCACAGGTTAGCCACCCCTGGTTTTAAAAATAGACAAAGCCACCAAATAATGTAGTGCCTTAGTTCTGGACCAAATTCCTCTTCTGCGTCAAGTTCCTCTTGTTCCTTGGACTAGTTTCTATATATTTTGCTTCTTTTTCGTTCCAAGGCTTTGATTGATGTTAGCGGAGCCGCCGGCCTCATGGGTAACAAGCCTGCTCATCGCTTTCAAAAGATCCCAGCCGTTGCCATGGAGACTCCAGGCCTGCTGTTGGTTATCGGGGAGGAACTGATAAGAAAAAAAATGTAACACATGTTGGTGATTGTATCTGCGGATCAGTCCCACCTCACCAGCTGTCGGTCGGGATAGAAAATATTACTTTCTTTCATGATTTGCCCTCATCAAAGAAAAGGGGGAAAAAAGGCAATTGATTCTGGCCTTGTCCTTCCAAAACTGAATTTCGGCCTGATGTGAATGAACAGCCAAAGGGCAGGGACTGTCGTAATATTGATTTCTGCAAGCCACTCTGAGACCCATTTTTGGCTGAAGGGTGGGGTATAAATGCTGTACATAAGTACATCCATAAAGCAGCTGATGGGGTGGTTTCTTCTTCTTCGGCGATCCCTCGTAGCTGAGTAAGATTGTCTTCCATAAACACGGCTTTAACAATGAGTCCGTAAGTGACTGTGGAGGCCAATTCTGGATCCACATGTCCTTCCACAGTGGGAACATTGGTTCCCGGGCAGAGGTTGATCACGGTGTGGATTTGCCAAGCGTGCCTTCCTCTTAGCACGTTTCTCCCTTGCATCCTGAGTTCGAGCATCTTCAAAGCCCATGACACCTTTGGTGAAGGCTGTTCTACAATTTGAGCACTCTCAGGCCAGTGTTTCCCAGTTGTCAGTGTTTATACTACATTTTTTAAGATTTGCCTTGAGACAGTCTTTAAACCTCTTTTGTTGACCACCAGCATTACGCTTTCCATTTTTAAGTTTGGAATAGAGTAGTTGCTTTGGAAGACGACAGCCAGACATCCGCACAACATGACCAGTCCAACAAAGTGGATGTTGAAGAATCATTGCTGGTGATATTTGCTTCTTCCAGTACACTGGTATTAGTTTGCCTGTCTTCCCAAGTGATGTGTACTATTTTTTGGAGACACCGTTGATGGAATTTTTCGAGCAGTTGGAGATGGCGTTTATAAGTGGTCCACGTTTCACAAGCATACAGTCAGGTTAATAGTACCATAGCTTTGTAATCCCACCACCACCAGCAGCAAAAGTATCATAGAATTGTAGTTGGAAGGGACTTCAAGGGTCATCTAATCCAACCACCTGCAACACAGGAATCTCAACTAAAGCATCCATGACAGATGTATCACAGAAGTATCACAGTGGTCCATGTTTTGGTAAGCTCCTGATCAGGAACAAAGGAACCTGCTTTATACTGAGTCAGACCATTGCTCCATCTAGCTTAGTGTTGTCTACACAGACTGGAAGTGATTCTCCAGGGTTTCAGGAAGAGTCTTCCCCAGTTCTACCTGGAGATCCCGGCAATTGAATTCAAGACCTGTGGGCAAATCGAAAGCTCTACCCCTGAGCTATGGCCCTTTCCCAGGACACGTTCTGTGAATACTGGCCTTGGATTACTCCTAGGTCTTAGTGCAGTGTTTCTCAAACTTGGTTCCCCAGCTGTTGCTGGACTACAACTCCCATCATCCCTAGCTAGCAGGACCAGTGGTCAGGGATAATGGGAGTTGTAGTCCAACAACAACTGTTTGAGAACCATTGTCTTAGTGTTTCAGGTAATGTCAGGATGCTGTCAGCAGCTCCCGGCTGGTTGCTCAGGAAAGTATAAAGACAAGGACAAGTTTTTTTTTTATTATTTCCATCTTCGCAGAGAGAGGCTATAGAACTCAGCCTCTTGGATAATGGTGTTGTCCTAAGTGAATCTCCACCCCCGTTTCTCCCACTTCCTCAGTCGTCACTTCTACGGATGCTGCTACATGCCCTCTGTCTTTGAGCTCTTTGCTCTTCTACTTTCAAGGCTCACCGGGTTCTGGGAGATGGAGGGTCTGGAATGCTTTCTAATGACAATGTATCAGCCGGGTGATTTTCCAGCTCTCCTGTGATTTCCCAGCTTTCCCCCTCTTCTGCCTCTGAGCTGTGACCTCCCTCAAACCCCTGTTGTAAATCTATACTGTCATCCTCTTTCGCCTCCCTGGAAGAGTCAGGATAGGGAGGTGGTCTCCACCATTCCTCCTCTGCCCAGTCCCTGACAGGTGTGTTATTGCCTGTGCGCAGTTGCGTCTTGCTTGGTTTGAGCATTCCAGGCCACCATACAAGGAGCAAAGCTCTCATTTAATAATAATAATAATAATAATTTTTATTTATACACCGCCATCCCCAGCCAAGGCCGGGCTCAAGGTGGCTAACAAACAATAATAAAAACAAATTGAATGAATACAACTTAAAAACAAAATTAAAATACAACATTAAAATATTGAAACCTCATTGCAGGAGGAGAAAGGAAAAGAAAAAAGAAAGAGGGGAGGGAATCAAATTGGCTCCAAGCCAAAGGCCAGGCGGAACAACTCTGTCTTACAGGCCCTGCAGAAATAAATCAGATCCTGCAGGGCCCTGGTCTCATGAGGCAGACCGTTCCAACAGGCCGGAGCCGGAGTTGAAAAGGCCCTGGCTCTGCTTGAGGCTAATCTAACTTCCTTAGGGCCCAGGACCACTAGGGTGTTGCTATTTATGGACCTTGAGGCTCTCTGTGGGGCATACCGGGAGAGGGGGTCCTGTAGGTACGAGGGTCCTAGGCTGTGAAGGGCTTTAAAGGTAAAAAGCAGCACCTTAAATCTGACCCTGTACTCCACCGGGAGCCAGTGCAGCTTGAAAAGCACTGGGTGAATACGCTCCCATGGCAGAGACCCCGTGAGGAGCCTCGCTGCAGCATTCTGCACCCGCTGAAGTTTCTGGGACAGCTTCAAGGGCAGCCCCGTACAGAGCGAATTACAGTAGTCAAGCCTGGAGGTGACCGTCGCATGGATCACTGTGGCCAGGTCGGGGCGGGAAAGGTAAGGCAAATCTACGGCACAAGAACAACGAAGATTCAGGCAACGTTACCGTCATCGAAGTTGACCATTGTGAAGAGTGCCGGGCATTTGACGAAGACGACCTCACCCACAAAGGCAGGCTTCCAACAGGTAATGTTATCCCACATCCCTGGGCATCCTGTGAAAGGGGAAAAAAGGTCAAGTGATTAAAAGCATTGCAGGTTGAGTCAAGCCGCCCCATTTGCTCTCCATATATGTCAGAGGTGAAGAACCATTGCGTGGACAGGCGGAGTCCCCAGATCCCGCACGGTCCCCCCATCATGTGGAATAACGACTCAAGACAACGTGCTATGGGATTAAATTGGCCACAACTTTATTACATTTCAAATGTGGGTAGACCTTGGCTCAGGCATTGGGTGTTCTCCCTCCCCAGTCCCCAGCCGGGGACCTAGGGAGCATCAGGGTTATCCAGTGTGTGTGTGTGGGGGGGGGATGGGCCAGCTCTGGAGAACATATGTTCAAGCAGAGATAGCCGACCCGTAACGCCACCGCCGCAGGGGAGAGCAATGACGACCTTTCGGCGTACGGTCAAAGCCTCCCTTCAGAAAACCCCTTTAACGGGGAACCCTGGTATCGCCGCCGCAAAGAGTAAGATGGACAAAAGGATTCTGCCCAAGGCCTGATCCCGCCAAAGTTGTGACGTTTTGCTACGGGAAAGGCGAAACCTGCCAATGCAGGGAAATTCCTTTCCAGCCCTTTAACAGCGACCTTAACGTAGCAGCACCCGCATACCTGTGAAGAAAAGTTAACCTGCAAAACCTGTGAAGAAAAGTTAACCTGCAAAATAAGACATTAACTGAGGGTGGGTAGGGTGGGAGAAGCTCTGGAGCCAAGTGAGGATTCCCAGGTAAGATCCTCCCTCTATTGTGTGGGCAGGTAATCCCTCCCCTACCTGGCCTGGTCTCCTTGGCAACGCTTCCCCCAGGTGGGATTGGACAACTGACTGAGGTAGGAGGAGACCTCCACGTATCCCACCTGAGGGAAGGCAAAGCCAAGCCTATGCTGTTGGAGCCGCTCCAGATCTAGGGGCTGCACGCGTCCACGCAAAGGGCGCCCCCCGTTTTAAGTGGGGAGCGATCATTCTCAGCCCAAGAACAAACTTCCAGGGCTGCTTACAAATAATGGAAGAGGCAATAGTGGTCAGAGCAATGAATGTAGACCCCACCTTTGTACAGCAAGCTAGTTTCTATACACATTCACAAACTCCTCTCTGTCCTTCACCCAGGGAAACAAGAGGAATTATCATAGTTCAAGGACACATTCCATCCAGGCTACAATGCTCAAGGAGGAGGATGTGTGGCTGGGAATGGTGTGCTGCCTAGGGAGAGTCCCAAGGGCCACATAAAGAGGGCTTGAAGGGCCAAATTCAGCCACTGGAGCTGCGGTTCTTCCCCACCTCTGTTTTTTACCATTATTTCATTGCCCTTTCTCTACTGGCAAAACCCAAGGCTCCTAAGAATGATGGACGGTTTGTTTGCTGAATTTGGAAATCACATTACAATAAAGAACAACAACAATAAAAAAAAACAATTGCAGGTCTCTCACGTGCTGTGATTACAGTATATTATTTCCATATATCTGGAAAGACGTATCAAGCGCGGAAATCAGAGAAGCAATGAGTAAAACAGCTATATAGCTTCTCCAAAGCTCAGGATGGGTCATGGGAGGTCACAAACCCTCGGGAGAAGCATTTAGGAACGTCAGGAATGGAAACTGTACCATGTCAAATTGATTAGATGTTGTTTAGCCCCTCGCTTTCTGGGTATCGTGCATTAATCTTTCAATGAGAGTCAGCCACCCAATGCGCCCATACCAATTTGCAGTTGGAAAAAACAGGGGTTTTTCCCCAGCTTCCAGCTATTGTTGATATGGCTGCAACCAAGAGGTAGTGAATAAGGTATTTATGAAGGAGCCAGTGAAAACAGAAATAAGAGTTACACAGGCTGTGTTGGGACCATCTGGTTTGCCATCTCAGATTTACAATCGAATCCCAAATGCCACAACCGCTCCATGTGGAGGTGGGAAGTCTGTTCTGAGCATCCCCTCCAGCACTCAGATGATAGGGATGGATTAACATGATTTAATTTTACCAGAGTGAGCTACCGGCAAGTGAATTAGATGCAAGCAGGCAGCCTCGTGGGCAGCAGTACTGAGAAACCCGGGTTTCCTAGCAGCAAGACACTTGACCCTCAGGACACAGTCAGGTAGCTGTCAGTACACGTAGAAGAAAGTCCTTCACACAGCACATAATTAAAGCTTAGAACTATGGAAGAAGTGAGGGCCACCAACCTACAGGTAGGTGACTTTAAAAGAGGATTAGAGAAATTCATGGAGGAAAGGGCTATCAAAGGCGACTAGCCTTTATGGCTACGCTCTGCTTCCACAGACAGCAATGCTTCTGAATACCAGTTGATGTAAACCACAAGAGGCCACAAGTTGATGTTCCTAGCTGCAGCCAATCCTGGACCCCTGAGATCCAGTACGTTTCTGAGCACAATTCAAAGTGTGCCGCCTTGGTCCAGTATACCTGAAGGAGCTTCTTCACCCCCATCGTTCTGCCCGGACACTGAGGTCCTGCACCAAGGGCCTTCTGGTGGTTTCCTCCCTGCGAGAAGTCAAGCTACAGGGAACCAGGCAGAGGGCCTTCTCAATAGTGGCACCCGCCCTGTGGAACGCCCTCCCACCAGATGTCAAAGAGGAAAACAACTCCCAGATTTTTAGAAGACATCTGAAGGCTTCCCTGTTTAGGGAAGCTTTTAATGTTTAATAGGTTATTGTATTTTGATGTTGCATTGGAAGCCGCCTAGAGTGACTGGGGAATATTATTATTATTATTATTATTATTATTATTAGTGACAATATGCTGAAACTTTCCACTGGGGACTGTGAATGTCCATCTATCCCCTCCAGTCTGGTGCAACGGAATGGCCCTGATCTGACATGGATCCAGGCCCTGAACTGAATCATGGGCCTTGCACAGTTTTTACTTAGGTATTTGAAACCCAATTAAAAATGCAGAGAGGAGAAGCTGTCTGTCTGCAAAGGGTACTCTTGATGACTCTTCGTAAGCTCATGTATTGCCATGGGTTCTGTGAATAAGCTTCTCTATAGGTAAAGGGACTCCTGACCATTAGGTCCTGTCATGGCCGACTCTGGGGTTGCGGCGCTCATCTCGCTTTACTGTCCGAGGGAGCCGGCGTACAGCTTCCGGGTCATGTGGCCAGCATGACTAAGCCGCTTCTGGCAAACCAGAGAAGCACGGAAACACTGTTTACCTTCCCATCGGAGTGGTACCTATTTATCTACTTGCACTTTGATGTGCTTTCGAACTGCCAGGTTGGCAGGAGCAGGGACTGAGCAATGGGAGCTCACCCCGTCGCGGGGATTCAAACCGCCAACCTTCTGATCGGCAAGTCCTAGGCTCTGTGGTTTAACCCACAGCGCCACTCTTGTCCTTAAGCTTCTCTATACAGGAGTCTAATTTCATGCAGAAGAAACTGGTATGAAAGGAGGTTATCCTTATCATTACAGATGTTACACAAATGACAAATGCACAGATGGCGAAGAACCATAATGGAAAAGTGCATAATTGCAAACAAAAACTGTAAAAACAGGTTTCAAGATTGTTCTGGTCTGGGAGTTCTTTGAAGCGTGTAAGGCATTTAAAAAAACACATTGCTATAATATCCATTCCCTGGGCGCCTCTTATTCAGTGCATGAGTTTTCCATCAGGGCTATAACATAAAAGACAAGCTTTTGGTGCTACTATTAGAGGGGGGCAGGAATCCCCAGCCTTATTCCTTTAATTGGGATATGTGCACTACATGGGGCTACCTTTGAAGGTGACCAGGAAGCTACAACTAATCCAGAATGCGGCAGCTAGACATGTGACTAGGAGCGGCCACTGAGACCATATAACACCGGTCTTTAAAGACCTATATTGGCTCCCAGTACGTTTCCGAGCACAATTCAAAGTGTTGGTGCTGACCTTTAAAGCCCTAAATGGCCTCGGTCCAGTATACCTTCATCGTTCAGCCTGGACACTGAGGTCCAGCGCCGAGGGCTTTCTGGCGGTTCCCTCATTGCAAGAAGTGAGGTTACAGGGAACCAGGCAGAGGGCCTTCTCGGTGGTGGCGCCCGCCCTGTGGAATGCCCTCCCACCAGATGTCAAAGAGAAAAATAACTACCAAACTTTTAGAAGACATCTGAAGGCAGCCCTGTTTAGGGAAGCTTTTAATGTTTAATAGGTTATTGTATTTTAGTGTTTTGTTGGAAGCCGCCCAGAGTGGCTGGGGGGACCCAGCCAGATGGGCGGGGTATAAATAATAAATTATTATTATTATATTATTATTGCATTCTACCTGCCACCTTCATCAATAATGGGTCCTTGTGTATTGGTGAAACATGTCTGAATAGCAGGAGATTTTCCAGGAGATGCCGGGAATCAAACATGGGACCTTCTGCCTGGAAAGCAGACGTTCTACCACTGAGCTGTGGCCACTTTCCTTATGACCTAAATTTCCTTCTTGGCCCACTGGTAATGGGCATGCAATGGCTCGTCAATACATCCCCACTGACATCCCTGGAACTGACTTCCAGATCGTGCGCACAGAATCAGGTTGTGAGCATGCGTCCCTGTGAGTCAATGGTGCATTGAACACATGGGGAAAGCGAAGAGGTAGCCAGCGCATTGCGTTTGCACCACATTTCTCTGCCAGCTTTAGGAACAGCGCTTTCTTCTCCCAGGCTCTTATTCATAAAGCTAACCCTTCACAACAGAAGTGTGAAAAAAGGCTCCTCTTTCAAGTCCTCTCAATAGCGTCTCAAAAGGTAACGCCGGCGCCAAGTCATTTACATAGCAAAATATTTCACACATGGGAAAATGGGTTTTTGAAAGGATGGGATCTCTTATCTGCAACTGGGAAAGGAGAAACCTTTTATTCCGTCCAAGTTGCTCGCATTATTCCCGGCTGTTGGATAGTTTATTCTGAGCTCATGCTCTCGCTTTTAACAACAACCAAAATAGGTAAAGGTTTTAAAAGAACAACAACAACAAGACACAACCATGCAGAAGTTTTAATGGCTTCCAGTGCACCAGAGCTAGTTGATCAGGACAGAGCGCTTAAAAGGGAAGTCGCAGAACTGGATAAAATACTGGGGTGAGGTTCACTGAATACTAACCTGATTTCCATAATG
This sequence comes from Podarcis gaigeae, assembly GCF_964106915.1. Taxonomy (NCBI): domain Eukaryota; kingdom Metazoa; phylum Chordata; class Lepidosauria; order Squamata; family Lacertidae; genus Podarcis; species Podarcis gaigeae. Next base: position 7,946,599 of record NC_139688.1, read on the forward strand.
TAGGCTCCTTGGCAAACGTAAGGCCATAAGAAGAGCCTTTCAGATCAGGCCATGATGAAGTAAGGGTAGCGAAAATGCAGCTAAGGAGCTCAAATCATATACAATATGACTGACACCCTTCTTTGGAAATTAAAGCAATGTCCAGACTTCAGCATTCAAAAACTTTACTTGCAGAAGCTTATAATTGTAGATGAATTAAAACATAATATTTACAGTCACATACTTATTCAAACACGGGCTTACAGTCTGTTCTTTTAACTTCCAAACAACTGTATTTTTCTCTTTCCAGAGCTCAGCACTCACCCTTCTGTATCTCAGTGATGCCATGCTTTGCAGCTTCTATGAGAGATTTCCACATTTAGAAATCTTCTTCAAGTCCTAGGCTCTGTGGTTTAACCCACAGTGCCGCCCACATCCCATGGAGTATTTAGCCACTTGCCAAATGTGGCCACTTGCCTTGGTTTCTCCAAGGCCTGACATGAAAAATCCTGGTTGAGTCATGGCTGAGGGAAAAAGTCAGAGATGATCAAGCTTCATGCCAACAGGTATGGCAGCTTTCCATGTGTGGTTCTGACACGGCCTGGGTCTCTCACGCAGGAAGGGGGCAGACAGAGAGCTGAGAAGATGCATGGAGAGAAGGTAACATTGAGAAAGGAAAGGTGTTGCTTTCAGGCAAGACCACAAACAGAGCCAGAAACACTGAAAACAAACGACACAGGATATATTGGAGACGGCTTTAACTGCAAAGCTTGGCTAATTAAATCGGGGGCTTGGGAAGGGTGGTGCAGAGAGGCAGGCAGGGCTCTTTTTGGCTCACACAAACTGTTCTCATCTCATCAAGAGTCTGCTCTTGGAACAACATTTACTATTCTCTTTGTGAGTCAGAGCGACTGCTCAGCTGAGTTTCCCAGAGCTGCGGCTTGTGTGCTGCCGTTATACAACACAGGCTTTCCAGAGGTGTTCGTCTGTGTATGAATGAATAAATAAAACGCATCCATGTTCTGGACTGGGGAAAGATATGTCATGCAAATAATTTTTCAAAGGCTGTCATATTTCATATCCAGCCAGAGGGTGGGAGGAAATGCAATTTAGGATTCCACTGGCTCAGCGCTGCCACTGATCAAGACCCTTCTGAAATTCCAAGATCAAAATAAGATACCGTTTAATGAATTCCTCTACAAATACAGGCATATTCTTTCTTGCTTTTTTAAAAAAGTTGGGTAAATCATTGCAGATTTATTTATTGCACTTATAGTCCACCTTTTCTCCAAGAGCTCATGGTGGTGTACTTGGACCCCCTCTTCTCATTTAATCGCCACAACAACCTTGTGAGGTAGGCCATTGTGGTGTAGTGGTTAAGAGCGGTAGTCTCGTAATCTGGGGAACCAGGTTCGCATCTCCGCTCCTCCACCTGCAGCTGCTGGCTGACCTTGGGCCAGTGACACTTCTCTGAAGTCTCTCAGCCCCACTCACCTCACAGAGTGTTTGTTGTGGGGGAGGAAGGGAAAGGAGAATGTTAGCCACTTTGAGACTCCTTAGGGTAGTGATAAAGCGGGATATCAAATCCAAGCTCTTCTTCTTCTTTAATATTTGGTTAATCATTGTATTTTAATATTCTGTTGGAAGCCGCCCTTAAGGGGAGTGAAAGGCGGGATATCAAATCCAAACTCTTCTTCTTCTTCTTCTTCAGAGCTGCATGGGGATTTGAACCCAGGTCCAAGTCTGACACTCTAACCACTACACCACACCACACTGGCTTGTATATGTTGAGGTGGTGCCCTTAGTATAGCAGTAGAGCACATGCTTTGTAGGAAGAATGTCCCAGGTTTACTCCCAGGCATTTCCAATTAAAAAAGTCTCAGGTAGCAGGACAGGGAATGTCTCCTGCCAAGCATAGCCAAGGCATAAAGGTAAAGGGTAAAGGGACCCCTGACCGTCAGGTCCAGTCGTGGCCGACTCTGGGGTTGTGGCACTCATCTCGCTTTATTGGCTGAGGGAGCCGGCGTACAACTTCCGGGTCATGTGGCCAGCATGACTAAGCCACTTCTGGCGAACCAGAGCAGCGCACGGAAACGCCGTTTAACTTCCCACCGGAGCGGTACCTATTTATCTACTTGCACTTTGATGTGCTTTTGAACTGCTAGGTTGGCAGGAGCAGGGACCTCGTCACAGGGATTTGAACCGCTGACCTTCTGATCGGCAAGTCCTAGGCTCTGTGGTTTAACCCACAGCGCCACCCGCGCCCCTACTCGTATGCATGGTAGGCACCATAAGAACCACCCCTAATTTCCTTCCCATATGGGAAGAAAGGTTTCTCCTAAGCTGGCGGCTGCTGCGATGCATTCATCCATCACCGAAAAGCACTGTGCTTTGTATTTTTTACCAGTATGCAGATTTAATTGACTGTGGAATCGATTCCAGCTCATACAATTAATTGGTTTAAGTGGTTGAGTTTTAAGCTCTTCAGAAGCCAAAGAGGGTAAGCGGCCGGATGGTGGTGGTTGGTGAGAATAATGGCATCTCCCCTGTGTGCTACGCATTTATATTTTTCGGCAACAACCAAAAAAGGAGCCCGAGGAGAAGGATAGCACCAGAGCAGTTTGCAACTGGGCACAGTCTCCATTGGACAGAAGGGCATTTCAGAAGCACATTCACTGAGCCAGTGTGGCATAGTGGTTAGAGTGTCAGACTAGGACCTGAGAGATCAGGGTTCAAATCCCCGCTTGGCCATGAATCTGACTGTGTGACCTTGGACCAGTCACTGCCTTTCAGCCTCACCTACCTCACAGGTAGGGTTGTGGGGGTGAAATGAGGAGGGGGAGAACCTTGTGAACCACCTCAAGCTCTTGAAAGGTGGGATATAAATGCAATAGGTAAATGAGCAGAGAGCAGTCCCCATGGCAATGTGATTACCGACTCCACCCCCTGACCTCCACATGTTCACTAGGAGCTGTGGATTGAGACCCTGAAAATGCAGATGTTCACATAAAACTCCTCAGCGCAGACAGGAACCCAAATTACACAGGGTTCCAGATTGTGTGTAGAAGCTGTTGTGCACAGAGAAGCTCTCCATCTTGGCCACATGGAGGGCAAATATGGTGGGGTTGGTGGGCACAAAACCCTGTCTGTTTAATGAGCAACTGGAGGTGACTTCTGAAAGTGGTCAGAGACTGTGCCTCTGGGTCCTTGTCTGCTTCTACGACTGCTTGAAATCCATAGGAGAAGCTGGTACCACCACATCACAATTCAAAGTCAAGCAGAGAACATTCAGGACCCTGGAGAGCTCCAGTGCCTCCTGCAGAAATGGCTTAGAGAGACATTCTCTCCGCTGGGAGCAAGTCCCACCTGATGTCTACATGGGGCTACCTTTGAAGGTGACCCAGAAACTACAACTAATCCAGAATGCGGCAGCCAGATTGGTGACTAGGGGCGGCTGCCAAGACCACATAACACCGGTCTTGAAAGCCCTACATTGGCTCCCAGTACGTTTCCGAGCACAATTCAAAGTGTTGGTGTTGACCTTTAAAGCCCTAAACAGCCTCGGCCCAGTATACCTGAAGGAGTGTCTCCACCCCCATCGTTCTGCCCGGACGCTGAGGTCCAGCTCCGAGCGCCTTCTGACGGTTTCCTCATTGCGAGAAGCAAAGCTACAGGGAATCAGGCAGAGGGCCTTCTCGGTAGTGGCACCCGCCCTGTGGAATGCCCTCCCATCAGATGTCAAAGAGATAAAAAACTACCTGAAATTCAGAAGACATCTGAAGGCAGCCCTGTTCAGGGAAGTTTTTAATGTGCGACATTTGAGTGTATTTTTGGTCTTTGTTGGAAGCCGCCAAGAGTGGCTAGGGAAACCCAGCCAGATGGGCGGGTTACAAATAAATAATAATAATAATAATAATAATAATAATAATAATAATAATTGGCATCAACTGTCTCAAAGTATGAGCTTGTTGGCTCTCATTGGCTTCTGCAATGCTGGGGAGACGAGAGGATAGTGACACAAGAATGTAAGAAGAGTCGGCTGGAGCAGCCCAATGGCTCATCTAGTCCAGTGTTTCCCAACCTTTTTTGGGCAAAGGCACACTTGTTTCATGAAAAAAATCTCGAGGCACACCACCATTAGAAAATGTTTAAAAAATTAACTCTGTGCCTATATTGACTATATGCCGCTTGGGGCGGCAGCCTGTTGCCCGAAGCACAGGGAGCCCTACGGAGGGCTCCCCGTGCTTCGGGCGAGTGTCTGCAACCCTGCGCGCCCGGCAGGAGCTCCCGCTGGGCGCGCGAGGCTTGGGGCGGCAGCCTGTTGCCCGAAGCACGCGGAGCCCTCCGGAGGGTGCCCCGTGCTTCGGGCGAGTGTCTACAAGCCTTGCGCACCCGGCAGGAGCTCCCGTCGGGCGCGCGAGGCTTGGGGCGGCAGCCTGTTGCTCTAAGCACATGGAGCCCGCCTCCCTCCCACGGCACACCAGGCAAAGTCTCGCGGCACACTAGTGTGCCGCGGAACACCGGTTGGGAAACACTGATTCTAGATTCTAGTCCAGCACCTTGCTCTCATAAGAAGAGTTTGGATTTGATATCCCACCTTTCACTCCCTTTAAGGAGTCTCAAAGCGGCTAACATTCTCCTTTCCCTTCCTCCCCCACAACAAACACTCTGTGAGGTGAGTGGGGCTGAGAGACTTCAAAGAAGTGTGACTGGCCCAAGGTCACCCAGCAGCTGCATGTGGAGGAGCGGAGACTCGAACCCGGTTCCCCAGATTACAAGACTACCACTCTTAACCACTACACCACACTGGCTCTCTAGGGGATGATCAGATGCTTCAATGGCAAAACAGCAAGGAGGACCCAGACACAAGAGCGGCTTCTCTTCCTGTGGTTTCCAAAAGCACGGAAGATGTCTCAGAAACGTCAGTTGGTCCAAGATGCAGCGGACGTATTTTGTTGGCTGGGGTTCCCTTCAGATCTTCCCAAACCCCTGTTTTAACATAGCTGCCTTGGTTTCCAGTCCATTTCCAGGCCCAGTTGAAGGTACTCGTGTTGGTCTAAGTGCCCCCAAATGCCTCTGGCCTCAGATCCCTGTTGGATCACCCTCTTTCCTGCAGACCTTCTTGGCTGCTAAGATCAGTCTAGAACAGGGGTAGGCAAACTAAGTCCCGGGGGTCGAATCCAGCCCAATCGCCTTCTCAATCCGGCCCGCAGACGGTCCAGGAATCAGCATGTTTTTACATGAGTAGAATGTGTCCTTTTATTTAAAATGCATCTCTGGGTTATTTGTGGGGCCTGCCTGGTGTTTTTACATGAGTAGAATGTGTGCTTTTATTTAAAATGCATCTCTGGGTTTTTTGTGGGGCATAGGAATTCGTTCTTCTTTTTCAAAATATAATCCAGCCCACCACATGGTCTGAGGGACGGTGGACCGGTCCCCTGCTGGAAAAGGTTGCTGACCGCTGGTGTAGAATGACCTCTTGTTCACCCTGGCTTTTGACACGTGAGGTGTGTATTTTAAAGACCCACGTAATTTTTGCAATTTAAGCTGTTTTAAATTGTTTTCTTTTTGTGTGAAATCATTTTTATTTGACTTTACAGATATAAACTTGTAACATTCCAAATGCATATCCATACATAGAGATTACTCTGGCTCTCAAGACGTCCCCGCATCCCTTCCGTGGGTCCTATTGTCAACATTTTACAACTGCGTATCAATCCAAATTATCCATAGTATTTATTACATTGCAAGTTGGTTTCAAATCCTGCTAATGTTCCCACCTGCCTGCAGTGGTTTCCTAGATAAATTATACCCCCCCATTCTTTTTTTAAAGTTTTTGTCCTCTTGGTTCCTGAGTTTTCCAGTCAGCTTTGCCATTTCAGAGTAGTCCATAAGCTTAGCTTGCCATTCCTCTCTGTTTTTTAATTGTTTTCAATATTGTGAGTTATAGCGTTGTAACCCATCCTGGGACCTTAGGGTGAAGGTGGGTAACAATAACAACAACAACATTCTTAGTCCAGGTACAAAACAAAGCAAACAAGCACTCCTTTAGCTGCCCCAGTTTGGAAGAAGGTGAGTTATGAGCTCTTCAGAACTCCATCATATCCTTCTTAGTCTCTGGCTGATTAATTGTCTGCCTTAAAGGTAAAGGGAACCCTGACCATTAGGTCCAGTTGTGACCGACTCTGGGGTTGCGGCGCTCATCTCGCTTTATTGGCCGAGGGAGCAGGCGTACAGCTTCCGGGTCATGTGGCCAGCATGACTAAGCCGCTTCTGGCGAACCAGAGCAGTGCACGGAAACACCGTTTACCTTCCCGCCAGAGCGGTACCTATTTATCTACTTGCACTTTGACATGCTTTCGAACTGCTAGGTTGGCAGGAGCAGGGACTGAGCAATGGGAGCTCACCTCCTTGCGGGGATTAGAACCACAGATCTTCCATTCAGCAAGTCCTAGGCTCTGTGGTTTAGCTCACAGCGCCACCTGCGTCCCAATTGTCTGCCTTATAACTGATCAAATAAAAGCAACTGTCGGCCCAAAACAACAACTTCCACAGTTTGTGGCTGCAAATCCCTTATGTTTGTTGTGTGGATCAATCTGCTGCTTGATTTCTCCTGAACTGATGCCTGCCCCCATCAATTTCACAGTTTCCCCTTGGATTCTAGCATGTTGGAGAAAAAGTTCTCTCCATCCCCCTTCCCCACACAAAGGATCGCATCAATTATCATGTGCAGACATGCGCATGCTAAACTGCCTCTGGAAGATGAGACGTCTGGCAACCTGCAAAGCAGAGGAGGTGGGGTGATGCCTCTTCTGATGACAATCAAGGCAAACGAGCTTTGTTGTTGTTCTAACATGAAGGTGAATAATAAACTCAGCAAAGGATGGGAGTATGCGTGTTTGGGGCAGTTGGTGAGAGAGATGGCTGGCGATTGGGTTTTGCATTGCCAGGCGCTGTGGGAGAGACAATTTCACAGATGCGCGCTTTGGAAGGGAAAAAAAAATAAAACTCTTTTGTGATCAGCAGCAAGATGGTGCCTCCCGGCTGCACCACAGTGGCGAGGGAATGCTCCTCGCTTGGCCCTTTCATTGCAATGCCTCATCAATCTCCTGCCTTTCCAAAGCTTTCTTCAGCAAGCTGTATTCATTCCCCCTGGCCCTGCTTGGAGTGTGGGGTGGAATGATTCACTCTGCGTCCACAACCCTGGCCCTTGCAGCTGGGTACAGACAGCAGCGGAGCAAGCTGATCGGGCGCTGGTAGGGGGAACCGAGGCAGAACGCTCCGTGGGGCCTTGGAGGAGTCTGCCTGCCTCCTCGCACTCAGCCACCCTACAGCTGAAGGGAGGCAATGGGCGGACTGTTTGGGGCAGAGCGGAGCCTGCGGGACCTAGGAGAGACGCCTGCCATAATCAGAAATGAGAGTCCTAGCTAGGCTTCTTCTATGGGCAGTTACCAGACCATAAGACGCACCTTCTGCCTGTTACCAGACCATAAGACGCACCTAGTTTTTGGAGGAGGAAAACAAGAAAAATATATATACTGAATCTCAGAAGCCAGAACACCAAGAGGGATCGCTGCGCAGTGAAAGCAGCAATCCCTCTTGCTGCTCTGGCTTCTGGGATAGCTGTACAGCCTGCATTCGCTCCATAAGATGCACATACATTTTCCCTTACTTTTTAGGAGGGAAAAAGTGAGTCTTATAGAGTGAAAAATGCGGTACTTTCTGCTTGGGAAAGAATGAGAGGAATGGGGCTTCTCCCTTTTGGGTTTTCAAGCATGCAGATGCTAAAAAAAAAACAACCCAAGATGCTTTCCTACTAATTTTAACTTTGGATCTCATGATAGGAGTAGGGAAGGGAGGGGGAGAGAAATGCAATTCATTTCGCTTTTATAAGTGAGCCTACCCATTTCTCCCTTTCCAGACCAGTAGGTAAAGCGAAACACAGCTGTCCACACTTCTCTGAATTTTGCAATGCAATTCCTCCAGCCAAGTAATGCACACAAGAACACAGACACCGGGGTAAAAGTGTGTGTGAAAATGCAAAGACGAGTGACGGCACCTTCCAAAACAATGCATTAGGCAAGGAGAAATTGCATTGCAATATTGTATGACTTCAATGTCTAAAATCCCTGGTAGAGGACAAGGATCCTGAGATCACGTTAAGGGTAGCCAAATTCTATGTGATTGCCATAAAACTCAGGGAACAAGCTCTGCTATCATAATGATTAAGGTTTTAAATGGTAATTTTAGGTTATATGTTAGTGACTAAGTTATATATATATATATACTGTTGCTATATCTGAATTGTTCCTGTTATACCTAATTGCAAATTCAAATGTATCCCTATCGTGTTTTATGACTTCCTTGATATTGTATGTGGGCTGGAATTGGTCTGTGACCGAAATAATAAAATCCATTCATTCAATGTTGTGCGTGTTGGCACAGAGACATTCAATGTGCGTATGAGTTGAAAGCCTTGTGAACAGCTCTTAAAAATAAATATGTAACCTGATGTGACAATGTGGAGACAGAAAGAATGGAAAAATGAGAATCTGGGAGGAATGCTCATCATTGTGAAGCAAGGAAGTCACACTATATATGGAGGGGAGGGCCAGACTCACAACTGACCACCTTCCTGCCAAACACCAGATCTCATAGGTCATCGGGGGGGGGGGGGGTTTGTCATGTCAATCGGTGCCTGTAAAGACGTCTGCTTCTTGGGAGAAAAGCAATGACAAACCTAGACAGCATCTTAAAAAGCAGAGACATCACCTTGCCAAGAATTGTTAAAGCTATGGTTTTCCCAGTAGTGATGTATGGAAGTGAGACCTGGACCATAAAGAAGGCTGATCGCCGAAGAATTGATGCTTTTGAATTCTGGTGCTGGAGGAGACTCTTGAGAGTCCCATGGTCTGCAAGAAGATCAATCCTATCCATTCTTAAGGAAATCAGCCCTGAGTGCTCACTGGAAGGACAGATCCTGAAGCTGAGGCTCCAATACTTTGGCCACCTCATGAGAAGAGAAGACTCCCTGGAAAAGACCCTGATGTTGGGAAAGATGGAGGGCACAAGGAGAAGGGGACGACAGAGGACGAGATGGTTGGACAGTGTTCTCGAAGCTACCAGCATGAGTTTGACCAAACTGCGGGAGGCAGTGGAATACAGGGGTGCCTGATGTGCTCTGGTCCATGGGGTCACGAAGAGTCGGTCATGACTATACGACTAAACAACAACAGCAAACTCTTAAGAAGAGTTTTGGATTGGATTTGATATCCCGCTTTATCACTACCCTAAGGAGTCTCAAAGCGGCTAACAATCTCCTTTCCCTTCCTCCCTCACAACAAACTGTGAGGTGAGTGAGGCTGAGAGACTTCAGAGAAATGTGACTAGCCCAAGGTCACCCAGCAGCTGCATGTGGAGGAGCGGGGAATCGAACCTGGTTCACCAGATTGCAAGACTACTGCTCTTAACCACTACACCACACTGGCCCTCTTACACTGCAGGGGCAATCCAATGGGTCTTTTCCTTGCTTTTTGTCACTCTGCAGCCTTCGTCCCCATGCAGGGGGACAAGGAAAGGTGCTGCTTTTAAAAGCGGCAGGATTTTTCCTACAAAAAAGCGCTTACATGTGTTCTTTCCCGCTGCGACTGGAATTTTGCTGCACCTGATGCCATATGTGATGTCAGGTGTCAGAAAGGTGTGTGTGGCGCCTAGGAAGTAGTTTGACAGGCCAATTTCCAAGACCTGGTGGGCCAGATTAAGCCCATGGTCCAGACATTCCCCGCCTCTGGTGTATGCTGTGTGAATAATACTTCGCTGTGAGATTATTATGCAAAAATATTTGATTGGCAGAGTTTGCACTGAGCAGAGAATTCAAGTATCTTGGAAATGGCTTCTCTTCCTTTAAATAATAATAATAATAATAATAATAATAATAATAATAATAATAATAATAATAATTTATTTATACCCCGCCCATCTGGCTGGGTATCCCCAGCCACTCTGGGAAGCTTCCAACAAAATATTAAAATACAATACTCTATTAAACATTAAAAGCTTCCCTAAACAGGGCTGCCTTCAGATGTCTTCTAAAAGTCTGGTAGTTATTTTTCTCTTTGACATCTGGTGGGAGGGTGTTCCACAGGGCAGGCGCCACTACCGAGAATGCCCTCTGCCAGGTTCCCTGTAACCTCACTTCTCGCAATGAGGGAACCGCCAGAAGGCTCTCAGAGCTGGACCTCGGTGTCTGGGCTGGACGATGGGGGTGGAGACGCTCCTTCAGGTATACTGGGCCGAGGCCATTTAGGGATTTAAAGGTCAGCACCAACGCTTTGAATTGTGCTCTGAAACGTACTGGGATCCAGTGTAGGTCTTTCAAGACCGGTGTTATATGGTCTCGGTGGCCGCTCCCAGTCACCAGTCTAGTTGCCGCAATCTCTTTCACTCTTTCCCTGGAGTAGGAAAAGGTCCTATTGAGAGGTTCCCCTGCAATGACAAGGGAGGGTAGCATTTGCATTCTGACAGTGTTTCTCCCTTCTCTGCCTTTGCCATTGACTCAAATGTTTTTTTTATGCTTCGTTTTCTGCCAAAGACAAAACAAGCGAGCATTACCTTTCCCTCCTCTACCAGCTGTCTCATTTAATCTGCCTTATTTCTTTGAGCTGCCAACAAGAAACCGATTACGAGGGTCCCAATCCAATAAGGACCTTCAGTCTGTATTGGATCTGAAACTGCTTTTACACATGAGATTGTGCTTTAATTCTTTCTTATATATAAACCAAAGGTTTTTAATTGCTTTTTAAAGTGTTTGCACCCATGAAATTGCAAAATTGTTTTCACCGCTCATGTCTTTTTCTTGTGAAATTGCTTCATGATATTTTGCGGAAAGTGATTCATAAATGGAACTAAAGAAAGGAAATATTTAAAGCGCGGGGGGGAGCCTCCCCAAGGTGATCTACAATTAAAATACAATATAGCATAGGTATGACAATAAGACCACGAGAAGCCAGTCAAAATGAACCACAAATGTCCAGCACAAAGAAAACCAAAGTACAGGACATAGTTGCAACAAAAGCCTTCTGCGGAACATAGTGAAAAGTGAAAGTGTGTACATTTAGGACGTCTGCTACGTCTTTGTATTGCCAGTTTCACTCTGAACTTTGTAAGTCAAACCCCAACTCTTGAAGAATAAATAAATAAATAAATAATAAATAAACAAACAAATTTAAAACACTTAACTGATGCAACAAAAAACCAGCATAAAATACAGTATAAAATGTGAATAACAAAAAAATCAGAATTAAAAAATCAATTAAGGGGGAAATATATCCAATAAACATTAGATGATCACCAGGGCTAGCTGGCTAAATGAGTCCTATTTGGGCCAGCGAGGAGACCAGGGGATCCCAGAAAGGGTAATCTTCATAAAAAGGGGAGGGAGGGGGAAGGAAGGGGAATAAAAGATCAGGCTAAGTTCAAATTGAAAGCCAGGTGGAATAGCTCTGTCTTACAGGCCCTGCGGAAGGAAGTTAAATCCTGCAGGGCCCTGGTCTCATGAGACAGAGCATTCCACCAGGTCGGAGCCATCACTGAGAAGGCCCTGGCCGTGGTGGAGGTTAATCTGACTTCCTTAGGGCCCGGGACCTCTAAACTATGATTATTCATGGACCTTAAGGTCCTCTCTGGGGCATACCAGGAGAGGCGGCCCTGTAAATACAAAGGCCCTAAGCCACAAAGGGCTTTAAAGGTCAAAACCAGCACCTTGAACTTGACCCGATACTCCACCAGGGGCCAGTGCAAGAAGAGATTTATAAAGGACAGGGGCATTAACCAACAAGTCCCCACCTACCTTCTGATGTTTCCCAGTGATTCCTTCCTTTCCCAGCTCTGGAAAAACTGCAAGGGTGCATGCTGAGTTGGGGTATGCCCTAAAAACGTACCTGGAGCCGATTCGTTTAGTGGCATTAAGGCATTCAGCTTCCGGATAGTCTCCAAGCAGGCCTCTTGCTCCTTCCTGATGAAACAGTCTGAATGCATCGGAGTAGCCTGAAAACAAAGAGGAAAAAGGCTCGTCTTAACAAATAGACGGATGGTCTATTTTCACTCTCCTGGAGGAAGCCTAAACTACAGTATTGGGGTGGGGGGGTGGGGAGGGGAGAGAGGCAAAGACACCTGTATTTAGAGAACAACATTATGCCAAGGGGAGTGGGTTGTAGCTCAGCTGGTGTCAGGGATTGTGCTGAGGAGGGCTGCACTGAGTAGGAATGGTGGGAGTCTTCCCCTCTCCCTCCCCTCCTCCTGCTCCAGATCCTGAATATTCCCAGGAGCCGGAGGGCAGTATAGATTTGGAATAGTGGTTTAAAGAGGGACGTAGTTCAGAAGGCAGAAGCTGGGAAATACTGGATGAGGAACAGCTAGGAGAAAAAGCACTGGGAGGGAGAGAGTTAACAGATTCACTGTCACTGGAAATCATTCATCGGCTTAGCCCTGAGAGCTGATAAGGTGGCAGCACAGAAAGCACAGTGGTTGTGAGATCAGGTTACAAGATGCAGTAGTGACATGGGTGACTAGGGAGGAAGTGGGTGGAACCCTTAATTGGGAGCACCTCCCAGAAATGGAAACAGGAGGAGCTACCTACGATAGAAGAATGGAGAACAAAAATGATGGACTATGCAGAACTGGATAGAATGACAGGAAGGATCCGAAATCGACGAGATCAAAGATTTACAGAAGATTGGGAAAAATTTATTGAATATTTGCAAAAACTAAGTGATAATCAGATAACGTTTGTAAGTTTTAATGAAGCTCTGTGATGGGAAAATGTCAAAATAAGTATTAAAAAACAGGATGGAATTTACAGTAATAATATAAACAATAAGGCAGAAATGTGCAAAAAGTAAAAATATGAAGGCTTTGCAGACAAATTGAGGGAAGTCAAAAAAGAGAAATAAGATGTAATTAAGATGTATGGAGTGTATAATTTTGTTTTGTATTTGAAAACTAATAAAAATATATATTTTTTAAAAATAATAATAATAATTGGGAGCACCTCCATTCCTTGGAATGGATTATTTGTTCTATCGCTGTGATCATTAAAGTTTCTAACTGGGAAGAAGACTCCTTTTCCTTTGTTCTGCTTATCTACTGCCAAAAGGAGTGAGGAAGCCGATTCGTTGAAGCCTGACAGTTGGTAGTGTTGGCTCAGGGAAAAATTGTACAGAAAGGAGAACTCAGGGCTGCCAAGATCCAAGTTTGGGGCTCTCTTTGGTGATAGAACCCCAGCGGAGATTTAAAATCACAAAAAATTGCAGCCAAGCAAAGCATGGCTCAGACCTGTAAAATATGCCCTTCCAAGTTCCTTCCAAAGTTTCCCTCTTCCCTTAGCATAGGAAAAGACCACACATTTGTTAAGTTTAAAATGGCTTACTTACAAACTCTCCAAAGGTCAGGTTCATGTGCTATTCGATACAGCATTCAGAAAAAGTTGCACCGGCAATGAAATTGGGCTTACTTACAAAGTAGTTGTGAAAGTTCCTAAATTATTGGTACAGGAACTAGAGTGGCTTGTGAGAGCCATGTGCTCTGAGCTGGAGCAACATCTCCACCTTTTGAGTTTCTCATGCAGACTGGGAATGAACAGTAGGCTTGATTACTTGTTTCCTCCCAAGTTAAGGGAAGTGACCTAGGCTAAGTCTGGCAGGACTTTATGGGATTAATGCCTTCTTGCATTAATTAAACCTAAGCACATTGGTTATATGAGGATGGCTATCCCAGGGGTGAAACATCTGTCTTGCATGCTGCTGCCTCCACTGCCTCTTTCTTCCTGCTCTTTCACGGTCAAGAGCTTTTGTTCATCCTGGTTGTGTTTTACAAGTTTCCCTTTCCTATACTGTATGCAGCTTTGAATGCTGTTCCATGGGGAAAGCGATTCTCTAAATTTATATACCGTATTTTTCGCTCCATAAGACGCACTTTTCCCCTCCTAAAAAGTAAGGGGAAATGTGTGTGTGTCTTATGGAGTGAATGCAGGTGGGAAGCAGGCAGGAAAAGCCCCCAAGAGCTGCACACATGTTCCGCGCGGCTCTTGCGGGAGGTGAGGGAAGGGGCAGAGGGCAGCACCTCAGTCCCTTACCCCACCTCCCAGAAAAGCCTGCAAGTGCCGCATACAGGCTCTGCTCAGCGCTCCCTTTTAAAAAAAAAAATTCCCTTGCATTCCCCCTCTAAAAACTAGGTGCGTCTTATGGTCAGGTGTGTCTTATGGAGCGAAAAATACGGTGATTACAATCATTGGAAAGCTGGCTCCAAGGTTCGTTCTTTGTTTCCCCAGCGCAATATGCCGGCTTGGGGTTCCTGAGTACAACCACTTAGCGCCGTGTGATATAAAATGATGCTACGAGCGTGAATTTCTTCAGGCCTGAGCCTCCCGGTCCGGCTCCTTTCGCCTTGAAGATGCTGTTTACAGCTTTCTGCATCCAATTGAGATGAATCGGTTTCAATTTCCCCGGGAGAAAACACCAGCGATCTGTGCAGAACATGGCGCGATGTGATGGATGAGGCAGGATGGTGCAATGAAGACAGAAGCTGAGCAAATGCCCACTCTCAAACTCCCCCCCTCCCAAATCTCCCAAGGAGGCTGAGAAAGGTTTGACTGGCAGCACGCTTGGCTACTGGTGGTGGGAGACACGAGGATCTGATAGGAGGAAGCGCAACGACCGAGCATGAATTAATCGAAGGGAGAAGAGGCCTGAGCATGCCAGCACATTCAGAGTTCTGTTGCACACAGAGCAATGGCTTGCTTGAAAAACAGCCCGGCAAATTCTATCAAGAAGGCAATAAAACCTGGGGAGGAAGGACAGATTCAAGCAGAGGCTGTGAAGATATATATGCAACATAACAGACCTTATGACAGGCCTGAGTTCGAGTGATGCGTGATCACGCATTTATGGGTGACGTTCAACCAAGTTTTAATCAGGATAGACCCTTGGAGATTAATGAGTAATTAAGTTGAATCCAGTAAGTTCAATGGTACTACTCTGAGGTTTTTAAACAGAGGTTGGGTGCCAGGGATTAATGAGCTGTGATTGCTGCAGTGCTGAGGGTTCGACTAGATGATCCTTAGAGGTTCTTCCAACTCAACTATTCTATGATGAATTACCGCTAATAATATTCTTTTTCCAACTAGCTGTTCTTCCAGCCCAATCTTTTGCACACTTCTTTGGAAATACAGTGGTACCTTGGTTAAAAATGCTTCAGGTTACAGACGCTTCGGGTTACAGACGCTTCAGATTACAGACTCCACTAACCCAGAAATAGAACTTTGCTTCAGGATGAGAACAGAAATCGCGCAGCGGCGGTAGCGGGAGGCCCCATTAGCTAAAGTGGTGCTTCAGGTTAAGAACAGTTTCAGGTTAAGAACAGACCTCCAGAGTATAACTGTGACTTTAAAGATGAATGGGAACCCTTTACAAAGTATTTGAAGATGCAACAAAGCGAACTGGACTCCTTGGCTGGCTTTGAATAAACATTCACAAACTTTTGTATTGATGATAATCAGCTAAATAGTTTGAGGATGTATACAACTGTGTAACATGCAGAAAACAGAATTCTTAGATAAATCAAAGACTGGAACAGAGGGAAGCCAGGAGGTGGGTTTTGTGGGGGAGGGTGGGGGGGAGAGAAAATGGGGAAAAAATAAGGATGATATGTTTTTGGATAATATGTTTTGTTTAAATTTTGAATAAACAAGCAAAACAAAAAAAAGAACAGACCTCTGGAATGAATTAAGTTCTTAACCTGAGGTACCACTGAGTCCCAATGACTAAATAAATAAATAAATAAATAAATAAGCAAGCCTAGGCCTTACCGCATAACCCTAAGCATTGCCTAGGATTGTAGTCCTAGTTTATCAACCGCCTGCGATTTTTCCATGCCGTTGCTTAGAGATTTTCATTTGTTTGTTTGTTTGTTTGTAGCCAGCCAGCTTCCTTTTATAGCATTTTTGGGAAACCATTCAATCAAACATCTCAAAAGAAATGCACAAGTGTAACATCTCTCGGCATCCGACAGGGTACTTGTTTTGAAATACCTTTGCTCTGTGACTGTAACCATCTCAGATGCCTTTTGAGAAAGGCAGAGCAGCGATAACACTTCAAAGGCCTTGGAGGAAACGAATAGCACAGCCCTCAAGGATTCTACAAGGGTGGCACCAAATCAAAACGCACCTGTGGTGGTCTTTGTCAATCAATCAGGGCTCCTTCTTCCTTCCTTTCCTTTTAAAGGGTTTTTCTTTGCTCGGTTGATTCTTCCAAAGAAAGGAGAAATCATGGAGTCCCATAACTGTGAGATTACCTTACACCATATATATGCCCCCTCAACCTCTTCAATCTGTGGAACTCCAAACAGAAATCTCTGTCGAAACATTTCCTGATCACCGTCTGGCTCGGAGCTGAACAAGGAACACTGCTGAAACCCACCCAAGGAGAAAGCTTTAATTGGATCGGTAATTAAATTAAAACTATCCTGCCCTCGGCTTTTAAAAGCGCTCCATCCTGGCACCGACAGTCCGTCCTATGAAGAGCTCTTCCTAATTGTGTCCCCAGAGGCCTTTTTGAAAGTGAGAAGATTTTGATCAAAATTAGCAGAATGACTGGGCAGTCTGAAAGCGGGTTTGGAGAGAGCGGGTGATCAAGATCTCCAAAAAAACAAAAAACAACGAACTTCTTATTCTTGCCATTAAAAGAAAGAAAAGCAAAATTAAAATGGAAGCCAAGATACTGCAGTCCTGGTGTTTTCTGTCAAAGAGGGAAATGGCAAAGCTGAAAAAAATCTCTTCATCCAGAGTAATTATTCTAAGGATAGAGCCCAGAATCCAATTGTAGACTGAACACTAGGGTCCTTCTCAATGAACTCTCTCAATACATGTGTTCCTAAGGCGGCTTGAGATCAGTTGAAAGCTAACCTTTGCAGAAAGGACTGGAATTTGAACCTATGAAAACAGAATGGGCTGAAAATTCCAACCCACGTGAATTAAACTCAGTACCAAAAAACACCCCCCAAAAAATGTGTCTCACACACTAATCTATGGGAGCAAACACGCTGGGTTCTAGAGTGATCCAATACCGTTGAGAAAGACAAAATTCAAATAGCTGTACAGAACTATTGTATGACTCTACATGTGTTTGCATGTTATAAATTGCCACTGCATTCAAATTTGGGAAACAATGGTTTGCAGAACAAACCAGAGCTGAGATACAAAACCAGAGCTGGAAGCCATAGCTTGTGCAAAACATAGCTTGCTCACCTATGGTAAACTATGGTTTGCTATGATCTTGGAAGTCAGCGCAGATATCAGAATGTTCAGTGGGAGGAAGAAGGAGCATCTGTGCAAAACCAGGCTATCATGAAAGATTCCCAAACCATAGTTCTTGCCATTGCTAGTGCATGGTTTAGGAGTTCCATGTGGATGTTGGATGTTCACCGGCCATTGAGTTTTGTTTGAAAATGTTGAGCTTGTTTCTTTCCAAACTACTACTGGGCTAACGGCTAGGGACGTGGGTGGCACTGTGGGTTAAACCACAAAGCCTAGGACTTACCGATCAGAAGGTCGGCGGTTCAAATCCCTGCTACAGGGTGAGCTCCCGTTGCTCAGTCCCTGCTCCTGCCAACCTAGCAGTTTGAAAGCACATCAAATTGCAAGAAGATAAATAGGTACCACTCCAGCGGGAAGGTAAAAGGCGTTTCCTGCTCTGGTTCGCCAGAAGCAGCTTAGCCATGCTGGCCACATGACCTGGAAGCTGTATGCCAGCTCCCTCGGCCAATAAAGCGAGATGAGCACCGCAACCCCAGAGTCGGCTACGACTGGACCTAATGGTCAGGGATCCCTTTACCTTTACTGGGCTAACAGAGTCAACCATTCTGGGTTGCTGACTGTGTTTCCTTGCAGGCGCTGATGTGCTCAAAGCTTCAGCGACTCCTAGCCAAAGTCCTGTGTCTCTATATTTAACCTTGGCAGTTGCTGCCACAGTGCTGGACAATGTATGGCACACAGCATCAGGAACGAGGGCGTCCTTTGCATGCCAACTAGGAATGAATGTGCAGTAATGCTTTTAGCCTCTGAAGCCAATTCCCATAATTCTCTGGATCAGATCCACTAAAGTGAGATGAGACTATTCCCACGCTCCTGGAAGGCCTCTTGAATAGCACCCTTGCTGCTCAACCCTTGGAGCAAAACAGGGTGGTAAAATCCTGAGGGAGTAAAGGAGACCGTACCACATTGAGCTGTGGGTGGGAGGTAGAGACCAGTTCTGAATGCTTCCTCTCCTCTGTACCACAAAAAATAATACTGTATTTACTCGCATCTAATGCTCACCCCTTTTTCGGCCAAATCACGTTGCGAAAATTAAGGTGCGCATTAGATTCAATGGCACATTTACATTCGCCAGCAAATACTTTTCTTGGTTTCAAGGTTCTGAAAAATTGAGGTGCGCTTTAATTGAAAACGGTAATTGAAAACGGAAAACCAATACACATGGGAGAGAGATTCGGCCTCGGTCCAGTATACCTGAAGGAGCGTCTCCACCCCCATCGTTCGGCCCAGACACTAAGGTCCAGAGCCGAGGGCCTTCTGGCGGTTCCTTCCCTGCAAGAAGTGAGGTTACAGGGAACCAGGCAGAGGGCCTTCTTGGTAGTGGCGCCTGCCCTGTGGAACGCCCTCCCTTCAGAAGTCAAGGAAATAAACAACTATCTGACTTTTAGAAGACATCCCTGTTTAGGGAAGTTTTTAACATTTGTTGTTTTATCATATTTTGTTGGAAGCTGCCCAGAGTTGCTGAGGAAAGCCAGCCAGATTGGTGGAGTATGAATAAATTATCATCATCATCATCATCATCATCATCCTAAATGCAGTGAATGTTTTATGCTGAGGAGCACCACCATTTTGAAGTGAAACAATCAGTTTGATCACTACCAATTCATTTTATCGGATGGATAAGTCTTAAGGTATTTCAATGATCATCAACTACAGTCATACCTCATGTTATGTCCGCTTCATGTTACGTTCTTTCAGGTTACATCCCACGGTGACCTGGAAGTACCAGAAAGGGTTACTTCCAGGTTTCGCCGCTCACGCATGCGCAGTAGCGCAAAATGACATCACACGCATGCGGAGTAGCGGCGAATTGCAACCCGCACGTGGACATGTTGCAAACAGGCCCCCGGAACAGATCCCGTTTGCAACCAGAGGTACCACTGTATTTTTAAGGCCTGTGGGCACATCTGTAATTCTGTTATCTCATCAGGGCACTTCTCTCCCCCTGAATCAGCCCATCCTATTCACAGAGAGCTGGGAAGAGAAAAAGCGCACACATACCTCCTCTTCAACATTTCTCTGATGCAAACAGGGATGTCCTATTCCTAATAATAATAATAATAAATTATAACCAGCCCATCTGACTGGGCTGCCCCAGCCAAGGAAAAAGACTTGCCAAATCAAGTGAGATTAAGACACAATCTGGGAATTCAAGATAAGAGGAGCCAAGAGTAGGTCAACAATACCAATGAAATCTCTTAGGATCTCACATGTCCCTGTGACATAACAGACATTGCATACACTGATGCAAGCGAGCATGGGGGCCCAGGAGATGAAGAAAGCTCGGAGAAAGCTCGGAGCCACACACACGCACATGATGAATGCGATCTCACAAAGCCGTTTCAACAAAATCAGCTCGTCGCGTAGCGGAGGCTGTATGCAAAAAATTGAAGTTGATTCTTAAATGGAAGAATGAGGCAGCCTCTATCAAAGCTGCCATTTACAACCTAATGAGCTCCGCACTTAAATTTTGATTTTATTCTTTAGAAGGGGTCCAGCCTTTTTTTTGGGCAGCCGGGCACTTCCCAGCTCAGTTTCTGATTTCGCTGCTCTGTTTTTGTAAGAGAAATGGAACACAGGAAGATGCGTTATGCTGAGATAGAGCATTGTCTGCCCTGGTTGGCAATGCCTCTTTAGTGTTTTGGATATGTCTAACTCTACCTGAAGATGCCAAGGGAGGCAGGTGGTGCTGTGGGTTAAACCACGGAACCTAGGACTTGCTGATCAGAAGGTCGGCGGTTCAAATCCCTGTGACGGGGTGAGCTCCCATTGCTCGGTCCCTGCTCCTGCCAACCTAGCTGTTCAAAAGCACATCAAAGTGCAAGTAGATAAATAGTTACCGCTCCGGCGGGAAGGTAAAGGCGTTTTCGTGCGCTGCTTTGGTTTGCCAGAAGCGGCTTAGTCATGCTGGCCACATCACAAGGAAGCTGTACGTCTGCTCCCTCGGCCAATAAAGCAAGATGAGCGCCACAACCCCAGAGTCGGCCACGACTGGACCTAATGGTCAGGGGTCCCTTTACCTTTTTTACCTGAAGATGCCAGGGACTGAACCTGTATAAAAGGGATGCAGGTGGCGCTGTGGTCTAAACCACCAAGCCTTTTGGACTTGCCATCAGAAGGTCAACGGTTCAAATCCCCGCAACGGAGTGAGCTCCCGTTGCTCTGTCCCAGCTCCTGCCAACCTAGCAGTTCGAAAGCAAACCAGTGCAAGTAGATAAATAGGTACCACTGTGGTGGGAAGGTAAGCGGCATTTCCGTGCACTCTGGCACTCATCACGGTGTCCTGTTGTGCCAGAAGTGGTTAAGTCATGCTGGCCACATGACCCGGAAAGCTGTCTGCAGACAAACGCCAGCTCCCTCGGCCTGAAAGCGAGATGAGCGCCGCAACCCCATAGTCACCTTTGACTGGACTTAACTGTCCAGGGGTCCTTTACCTTATTACCTTATTTGTACCCTACTCATCTGCCTAGGTTCCCCCAGTCACTCTGATCTGCTGCCAATCTCCATATGATGCATACCAACATTTCACTCTTGTGCCTTAAAGGAATGTTAGATGCAGGAAGTGGGCCTGATCAAAGCTGATCCATCTAGCTTGTTATTGCTAATTGATCTCCAGAGTCTCTGCAAAGCCTTTAGATGGGAATGCGAAGAACTGAAGAAGCACAGGCAATAAATGTGGTCTATTCACCACATTCCCCTCCCCAGAGCAACTGAAGGCACTTATTTATCCAAAACAATCACTTTATGGCTACGTCAAGACTAACGTGTTTAAAGGCATTATGCACTCATAGAAGGCAAGCAATCTGGGGCCAAATGCAGTTATTTCAGAGAAGGGGAATCACGACTCGCAGCAAATCCTCCCACACTTGTGAATCACACATCTGTGAATGCTGGCATCATGACGTCTGCAGGTGACATCACCAGCCCAAGCGAGATGCCCTCTTGCCTGTCGCATCCATATTGCTATGGAATCTGTGCCCTGCTAGGCAGTGTGCCCCATGGGGATATGACATCACTGCCCAAAGTTGTCCAAAGAGCCTTTCCTCAGATTCTGTTGTGTGGAAAATAATCCTATGTCTCCAGTGGCATGTCTCTTGCTGAAGTGTGCAACTTTGGTTGCAGGTGGACAATCGAATCCAGGGAATGCTCTCTCTCTCATCGAGATGCTCTCAGTGAGACAGGTACAGTGGTACCTCAGGTTAAGAACTTAATTCATTCTGGAGGTCCATTCTTAACCTGAAACTGTTCTTAACCTGAGGTATCACTTTAGCTAATGGGGCCTTCCACTGCTGCCACACCGCTAGAGCACGATTTCTGTTCTCATCCTGAAGCAAAGTTCTTAACCCAAGGTACTATTTCTGGGTTAGCGGAGTCTGGAACCTGAAGCGTCTGTAACCTGAAGCGTCTGTAACTCGAGGTACCACTGTATAGTCATGCTACGTGGTTATAATATTGGACCAAATTGCCACTTGGGGGGGGGGGGCAGAAGCATGGGAAGGAGAGTTCCATTCCTGATGGATTCTTAATCTATGTCTCTGTCTGCTCCCTCCGGGGTCTCTGACAGGGCACCCACAGGTACTAAGGTTCCCAACTCCTATGGCCCCTGAAAAGGATCTCAGTACTCAGTAAACATCCATGATCCATAACAGAATGTATCTATTTCCTGCTCAGTTTCTGTCTACAATAATTCAGCATCACCTACTTTGAAGAAGCATCTCCATCTCCATTGTTCAGCCCAGACACTGAGGTCCAGCTCCGAGGGCCTTCTGGCGGTTCCCTCATTGTGAGAAGTGAGGTTTCAGGGAACCAGGCAGAGGGCCTTCTCGGTGGTGGCGCCTGACCTGTGGAACGCCCTCCCATCAGATGTCAAAGAAATAAACAACTATCAGACTTTTAGAAGACCTCTGAAGGCAGCCCTGTTTAGGGAAGCCAGTGTGGTATTGTGGTTAAGAGTGGTGGACTCGTAATCTGCTGAACTGGGTTCGCTTCCCTGCTCCTCCACATGCAGCTGCTGGGTGACCTTGAGCTAGTCACACTTCTCTGAAGTCTCTCAGCCCCACTCACCTCACAGAGTGTTTGTTGTGGGGGAGGAAGGGAAAGGAGATTGCTAGCTGCTTTGAGACTCTTTAGGGTAGTTATAAAGCAGGATATCAAATCCAAGCTCTTCTTCTTCTTTAATATTTGATTAATCATTGTATTTTAATATTCTGCTGGAAGCCACCCAGAGTGGCTAGGGAAACCCAGCCAGATGGGCAGGATATAAATATTATTACAGTGGTACCTCGGGTTAAGAACTTAATTTGTTCTGGAAGTCCGTTCTTAACGTGAAACTGGTCTTAACATGAGGTACCACTTTAGCTAATGGGGCCTCCCACTGCCGCTATGCCACTGCCAAGCGATTTCTGTTCTCATCCTGAAGCAAAGTTCTTAACCTGATGTACTATTCCTGGGCTAGCAGAGTCTGTAACGTGAAGCGTCTGTAACCTGAAGTGTTGGTAACCCGAGGTACCACTGTATTATTACTACTACTACTACTACTACTACTACTACTACTACTACTACACTGAACAAACCCCCTTAGACAGACCTCAGTTTCAATGGATGCCAGGATCAGAAACCTACTCGCCCATCCATTCTAAACAGAGAAGACTCTTTTTCTACTCTTCTACTCTTTTCCCTACAGCTCTTCTGTGTTATGCCAGAGCTCAAAGCAGCCCCTTTGTGTGACACCATCCCCCATGGCAGCCATTTTCTGACTAGTACCCACAATGGTTTCTCGATGCCCCAAAGCGCCCACTGCCCCAAAACATTTGGTGACCCCCAGGCTTACACACTGACAACTTCTGTTGCATGCAAAAGTCTTGGGTTCAAGCCCCAGAATCTCCAGGGTGCCCTCTGACTGAAACCACTGCCAGTTAGTGTAGACGATATTAGTAAAGGTAAAGGGACCCCTGACCAGTTGTGGCCGACTCTGGGGTTGTGGCGCTCATCTCCCTTTATTGGCCGAGGGAACTGGCATACAGCTTCCAGGTCATGTGGCCAGCATGACGAAGCTGCTTCTGGCGAACCAGAGCAGTGCATGGAAATGCTGTTTACCTTCCCACCAGAGCAGTACCTATTTATCTACTTGCACTCTGTGCTTTCAAACTGCTAGGTTGGCAGGAGCAGGGACCAAGCAACGGGAGCTCACCCCATTGCGGGGATTCGAAGCGCCGACCTTCTGATTGGCAAGCCCTAGGTTCTGTGGTTTAACCCACAGCGCCACCTGTGTCCCCAAATCACACACCAGACAAAATCAACGGACCCTGGAAACAGAAGGGAGAGGCAGGTAATACAATAGTTTCTGCGTCCCGTTGACTTGGTCAGTGTTCTTCACACGAGAAGCAAATAGCATTTGGGGAGAGTTGTTGATATCGGCTTCCCCATCTTTGGCAGGTTTTTGTAAAAGCTCAGCTCATTGAGGGGCGGGGGGTGCGGGGAAGTAGAAAAAGGAAATGCTGGAAAGAAATTGCAAGGAAATAGACTTGCCTCGAGCCACTTCAGATTCGGCTATTAATAACCAGGATGAGGAAGGAGACTATTCAAGGCTTTAATAAGCGTGTTGCTGAATTTCTGCTGCTGAATCAGCAGCTGGCTTAACTGTGTTGTCAGCTTACTTAGGCCCTGGCAGGGAAGTCTACAGGGTGCATTAAAAGCTGGAGGGGAGCTGATGATATACAAATAGGAATATTGATAAAAATTGGACAGGCATCCCTTTTCTGCTGCACTCCTTGAACATACCTTCCCTCATGGACAGATCACACTGCTCTGCCATTTCTCTGCCAGCTGTTTTGGACAGTCTCGTGAGTCTACGACAGGGGTCAGCAAACTTTTTCAGCAGGGGGGCTGGTCCACTGTCCCTCAGACATTGTGGGGGGCCTGACTATATTTTTTGGGGGGGGGAATACAAATGAACGAATTCCTATGCCCCACAAATAACCCAGAGATGAAGTTTAAATAAAAGCACACATTCTACTCATGAAAATATACAATAATTCCCTCACCGTCCGCGGGCCAGATTTAGAAGGCGATAGGGCCGGATCTGGCCCCCGGGCCTTAGTTTGCCTACCCATGGTCTATGAGATTTTGGAGAGGGCACTCCATGTATTCCTGTGTCTGTGTCACTGTCTGAGCTGACAAGCTGCGTTCTTTCACTCTGGCTCTCTCTTTAGTTTCCCCTGTGTCCAGAGATCAGGTTATGGCTGCTCCCTGCTGTTTCTCCCTCCTCTCTGCATTCCCCTCTTATCTGCTCTCTCTGTGTGCCTGTGTTCTCATTCCCTGTCAGTGAAGGAACAGAACTGACAGCTTGTAAGCTTTTGCAGATGTAGATATCTACCAATACACACAAAGTACTGCCGTTGCTCCAAATAAAGGTAAAGGTAAAGGTACCCCTGCCCGTACGGGCCAGTCTTGCCAGACTCTGGGGTTGTGCGGCCATCTCACTCAAGAGGCCAGGGGCCAGCGCTCTCCGAAGACACTTCCGGGTCACGTGGCCAGCGTGACATCGCTGCTCTGGCGAGCCAGAGCTGCACACGGAAACACTGTTTACCTTCCCGCTAGAAAGCAGTCCCTATTTATCTACTTGCACCCGAGGGTGCTTTCGAACTGCTAGGTTGGCAGGCGCTGGGACCGAGCAGCTGGAGCGCACCCCGCCGCGGGGATTCGAACCGCCGACCTTTCGATCGGCAAGCCCTAGGCGCTGAGGCTTTTACCCACAGCGCCACCCGCGTCCCGATTTCTCCAAATAAACTCCAGCAATTCAAGACGTAACACTGGACAAGTAACACTGACTAACAGACAGGCTGACTTCAGACTCACAGAATGAGACTACCGAGTTGACTGCATTAACCACAGATATAGTTGGGGCACTGGGCCCTTACCAGAGCAACGGACCTGGCTGAACAATAAGAAAATAAGGAGAGCCTTGTGGATCAGGACAAAGGGGCTCCAGAATCCTGTTCCCACAGTGGCCAACCAGATGCCAATGGGAAACCAGCAAGAAGCATTTGAGCACAGGAACAACTTTCCTCTCTTGTGGTTTCCAGAAACTGATATTCAGAAGCAGCTGTTTCCAGCTGGGGAGGCAGACCATAGCCATCCTGGCTAGTAGCCATTGATAGCCTCATTCTACGGTGACTGTTAGAATTTCTGCTCCATGATTGCAGTCATGGGATTGTCTATCACATAACGGTGTATGTTTTGACAACACAGAGTGGGAAGTGACGGAGACAGGATATTTGTGTTACTGTGTTCTGTGAAGTGGGACTATTGTCCTTTGTTCTTTTTCCCTTTGCTGTCTGATGCTAGAGAGAGAGGGAGCCATGTTGCAGTGCTCCGTGTGTGTTTATATGTAAATAAAGTAGATTAGCCAAAATGCTGAGTTGCTGAGGTCTGTTACGCAAGTTGCGCAAACTCTGTGGATCCCTAAGTGTGCCAGTGTCTGTTGGCATTGGTCTCTGTGATGTTCGGGCTGAAGAAAGCTTTTGAAGCTCCCAAACTGTCAATCAGGAGGGAAGGAACATGCCAGTCGGGCATGTGTCTCTGCCAGGGTCTTACTCAAGTGTAGGACGAGCTCCTGACAGTGACTGGTATAGGTGCCATTTTTCCAGTTTGTTGTCCTATCTCTTCCACTTCCGCTTCCTCTTCCTTTTCTCCTTTATCTCTCTTATTTTTCTCTGTTAGATATGGCAGACATTTTGTGCTATTCCATGCCCAATGCAGCCACAGCCAGCCACCCTGGCAGTCATTTTGCGACTGGTGCCCACAGCACTTTTCTTAAAACTCAAAACTCTGGCCCCCCCAAAGTTGGCACTCCCATTACCTATCAAGTGTTGTGCCGGGGCTGAGCTCCTGACATCTTAGTGTACCTTCACGAGATATGCACTTGATTTAAAGGCCATTGGTTTAAACTCAAGAAAATTAAACCACTGGCAACTATCCCAAATGTCTGGCTTTTGCGTGCAGAAATTGGCTTGGAGACTTTAAAAAATGGACATTTTTTCTCTCTATTATTCTTTGCCATTCAACTGGCAAATTTACTCGAGTCTGAGGGACAATGTTTAGCCAAGGTCACCCTTGTCTCAGTGGTAAATTTAAACCTCTCCAGCCTTCTATCAGTCATGGCTCTCTGTCCCCTTCTGCCCTTTTTAATCAACTCACCTGACTTCTTATTTGGAAGAGCAGATGTCTCTCAGTCCTTCGGGCATCTCAGCGCCTGGGCTCTTTTGCCATCTGCTGAAAACTATAACCACCTCTTTTGCTTGCAGGGCATAACTTTCTCCTGCCCTTGGAAAGGCAAGGAACGTAGGCAGTTGCTGTATGCCAACTCAGTAGAGGCCCAAGCTGGTGTAGCTATAACTTAATGTCGTCTATGGGACACGGGTGGCACTGTGGGTTAAACCACAGAGCCTAGGACTGTTGTGGTCTAAACTACTGAGCCTCTTGGGCTTGACGATCAGAAAGTTGGTGTCTCGAATCCCCGTGACAGGGTGAGCTCCCGTTGCTCAGTCCCTGCTCCTGCCAACCTAGCATTTCGAAAGCACATGAAAGTGCAAGTAGATAAATAGATACTGCTCCGGTGGGAAGGTAAACAGCATTTCCGTGCACTGCTCTGGTTCACTAGAAGCGGCTTCGTCATGCTGGCCACATGACCCGGAAGCTGTACACCAGCTCCCTCGGCCAATAAAGGGAGATGAGCGCTGCAACTAATATTATCTACACTAACTGGCAGTGGTTTCAGTCAGAGGGCACCCTGGAGATTCTGAGACTTGAACCTGGGACTTTTGCATGCAACAGAAGTTGTCAGTGTGTAAGCCTGGGGGTCACCAACTCTTTTCGGACAGTGGGCGCTTTGGGAGTAAAGCGAGATGAGCGCTGCAACCCCAGAGTCAGCCACGACTGGACCTAATGGTCAGGGGTCCCTTTACCTTTACCTCCTTTGCATTTGGGAAGGGAGCGGCGATGGTATGATCTATGAAAACTTGGGCAGGTAGAAATACAGGACAAAACACCCTCAATTTCTGGGTCAACTGGGAAGCAATTGACATGGAAATGAGCACCAAACTCCTGCTAGATTCCGCTAGATTTTCAGAGGTGTCTTTTATATTGTGTGAAAGGTCACATCAAATGTGAAAGGGAAGGAAATGTCAGGAAGATGGAAGACAGTGCTGCCTAAATCTGCAAGGTCTCCGACGGACAGTCCTGCTATTCTTGAGATATTTCGTAACTGGAG
Organism: Podarcis gaigeae; assembly: GCF_964106915.1. Taxonomy (NCBI): domain Eukaryota; kingdom Metazoa; phylum Chordata; class Lepidosauria; order Squamata; family Lacertidae; genus Podarcis; species Podarcis gaigeae. Next base: position 7,974,213 of record NC_139688.1, read on the forward strand.
ATGTCTAGGATTGAACTCAGGACCTTGCAGATGCAATGACTGAGCTCCACTACTGAGCATTCCTCCCTCCTCTTCCCGATATTCTCCCGGGCTTGTATTTACCTCCCTGCCATTCACAGTGTTCCTTCACACCCTGTCATTAGCTCAGCAGAGTGCCGCTCGCGCCTTCCCTTAAAAACCAGCCTTATCATACTAATCGCAGCCTAAGGCAGGAACCATTTATTATCTGCGCACTCCAACCTTGAAGCGCTACAAAGGCATCTGGAGGAAGTGCCAGTCCTTAGCGCCAAAAATCCACCTGATTGAATCATTACTGGCAATTCAAACACCTGCATTGCAGTTGCCTTTAAAATTCAGCTCCAAACCCTCAAGGCAACGTTTGTGACTCACAAATCAAATTGTTTCCCGCGCATCTTTTGTAGCCAGCTTAAAGGGGACATGTGCGCTGTAGGTTTCACCCCTGCGTTTCCTCAGTGGCGGCTTCACTTGGTCTCCCTGGCAAAAACACTTTGACAACAGCCATAATCTAAGTGCTCGGCTGCTGGATCAGACCAAAGGCCCACGCAGTCCAGGATCCTGTTCTCATGTTGGCCAGCCAGATTTCCATGGGAAGCCCACAAACCAGGATCGGGTGCAACACACTAATAATAATAATAATAATTAATTTTATTTATACCCGCTCTCCCCGGCCAGAGCTGGGCTCAGGGTGGCTAACACCAATAAAATCATAGTAAAAACATAATAGGTGAAAAAGAGAGCGGGGAAAAGGGGGGAAAACCAATTTAAAATGCAGGTTAAAATGCAATTTAAAATGCAGCCTCATTTTAAAGTACAGTGGTACCTCGGGTTAAGTACATAATTCGTTCTGGAGGTCCGTTCTTAACCCAAAACTGTTCTTAACCTGAAGCACCACTTTAGCTAATGGGGCCTCCTGCTGCTGTGCCACTGGAGCATGATTTTGGTTCTCATCCTGAAGCAAAGTTCTTAACCTGAAGCACTATTTCTGGGTTAGTGGAGTCTGTAACCTGAAGCGTATGTAACCTGAGGTACCACTGTAACTGATAAATCAAGACCATAAGGGGAGGGAAACATAAGGGTCAGACTGAGTCAAAGGCCAGGTGAAACAGCTCTGTCTTGCAGGCCCTGTGGAAAGATGTCAAGTCCCGCAGGGCCCTAGTCTCTTGTGACAGAGCGTTCCACCATGTCGGGGCCAGTGCTGAAAAGGCCCTGGCCCTAGTTGAAACCAATCTAACCTCCTTGAGGCCCGGGACCTCCAAAGTGTTGTTATTTGTGGGCCTTAAGGTCCTCTGCGGGGCATACCAGGAGAGGCAGTCCCATAGGTACGTGGGTCCTAGGCCGCACTTTATGGTGGTTGGTTAGAGCATGGTGCTGAAAATACCAAATCTCCATATGGAACAGCTGCATATTCCTGCATTGCAAGGGGTTGTGCTAGATGATCCCCAAGGTCCCTTCCAACTCTATGATTCCATTAGATGAAGCTTCCATGAGAAGCCATTGAGATTCCATGAGATCCCCAGCAAATGATATTCAGGGGCAAACTGACTCTGACAGTGGAGGGAGAATGTAGCCATCATGACAAGAACCTGCAGGTGGACCTATCCTCCTTGAATCCATCCAATCATCTTTTAAAGAAAGGTATGTTAAACAGAGGGACGTGGGTGGCGCTGTGGGTTAAACCACAGAGCCTAGGACTTGCCTATCAGAAGGTCGGTGGTTCGAATCCCCACGACGGGGTGAGTCCTGTTTCTTGGTCCCAGCTCCTGCCCACCTAGCAGTTCGAAAGCACGTCAAAGTGCAAGTAGATAAATAGGTACTGCACCAGCGGGAAGGTAAACGGTATCTCCATGTGCTGCTCTGGTTTGCCAGAAGTGGCTTAGTCATGCTGGCCACATGACATGGAAGCTGTACGCCGGCTCCCTCGGCCAATAAAGCGAGATGACACCACAACCCCAGTGTCTTCCGCAACTGGACCTAATGGTCAGGGGTCCCTTTACCTTTACCTTTTTATGTTAAACAGGGATGCGGGTGGTGCTGTGGTCTAAACCAATGAGCCTAGGGCTTGCCGATCGGAAGGTCAGCAGTTCAAATCCCCACAACGGGGTGAGCTCCCATTGCTCGGTCCCAGCTCCTGCCAACCTAGCAGTTCAAAAGCACATCAAAGTGCAAGTAGATAAATAGGTACCGCTCCGGCGGGAAGGTAAATGGCATTTCTGTGCACTGCTTTGGTTTGCCAGAAGTGGCTTAGTCATGCTGGCCACATGACCCGGAAGCTGTACGCCTGCTCCCTCAGCCAATAAAGCGAGATGAGTGCCGCAACCCCAGAGTCGTTCGAGACTGAACTTAACTGTCAGGGGTCCATTACCTTTTTATCTTAAACTGAAGACTGAACAGCGCTACAGCTGTCAAGCGGCTTCCAGCGATCAGCTGTTAAGCGGCTTATCAGCGGAACAGCTGATAAGCGGCTTAGCGGCTTAAGAAAAGGGCAAAAAAAGCAAAAAAAAAAACCCGCGGGGGGGGGGGGATGCAAGATATTTTTCGTCTTGCGAAGCAACCCCATAGGGTAATTCGTTTTGCGAAGCGCCTCCAAAACGGAAAACCCTTTCGTCTAGCGGGTTTTTCGTCTTGTGAGGCGTTCGTCTTGCGGGGCACCACTGTAACCTACTACCACTAAGACTTTGCAGCAACAGTGCCCCAAGAATCAAAAGTTTAACTCCCTGTTTATCTGATTTTTATTTGTTTGTTTGTTGGCCAAGCCAAGGGAGTCCTCTGGTCCCCACCCCGCCCCCAAGGACAATATCTCACTTGAATATCTTTATACCAATTTGGTCAACGAGTTCAGGACACAATTCTACATGTCAAGAGACTTTCCACTCAAATCTCTTCACCATGGGGTCAAACAATGGAGGGATCTGGGCATAAAGATCTGCAGCGAGGAAGAAATACAGTAGGGACATGGGTGGCACTGTGGTCTAAACCACTGAACCTCTTGGGATTGCTTATCAGAAGGTTGGCGGTTCGAATCCCCAAGATGAAGTGAGCTCCTGTTGCTCTGTCCCAGCTCCTGCCAACCTAGCAGTTTGAAAGCACACCAGTGCAAGTAGATAAATAGGTACCACTGCAGTGAGAAGGTAAACAGCGTTTCCGTGCACTTCGGTTTCCATCACGGTGCCCTGTTGCACCAGAAGTGGTTTAGTCATGCTGGCAACCCAGAAAGCTATCTGTGGACAAATGCCGGCTCCCTGGGCCTGAAAGCGAGATGAGTGCCGCAACCCCATAATAATAATAATAATAATAATAATAATAATAATAATAATAATAATAATTTATTATTTATACCCCGCCCATCTGGCTGAGTTTTCCCCAGCCACTCTGGGCGGCTCCCAATCAGTGTTAAAAACCGTACAGCATTACATATTAAAAACTTCCCTGAACAGGGCTGCCTTAAGATGTCTTCTGAACGTCAGGTAATTCTTTATCTCTTTGACATCTGATGGGAGGGCGTTCCACAGGGCGGGCGCCGCTACCGAGAAGGCCCATAGTCCCCTTTGACTGGACTTGACCATCCAGAGGTCCTTTACCTTTTACCTTTTTTACAGTTGCACTCCTCAGCCCTGCCATGAAAAACAATCTCCACATTCCTTTTAAAAAAAGGCTTTTAGAATTTGTAAAACCTTATATATGAAAGAAAATGTGCAGGCATTATTCCATATTTTGGTGACACACTGGTCTGAACCCCTGCCTTTCAGTGTTTAAAGTTGCCCCCCATCCTGGAAAAATTTTTGTGGACACCCATGAGTCTGGCTAGATTCACATGAGGCTCCCTTCACCTAAGCACAGCTTCCTCACTCCTGAAAACTGAAAGGTTAAATGTCTCCCTCACAGCTGAAAATACCATGAATGTGTGCTCAGGAACTGGTCTTTTCTTTTCTCCTTTCCACACTTGAACAACCTCTGGGTTGTGGGAATGGAGAGTTGCATATGCAACCAGGGTATCTACCCTAAAAGAATGCAGGTTGTAGGAAGGTAACTTGATGTGATGGCAACACTCCTAGGGTTACTTACCACAGGTAGAAGTATGGCTGCCAAGACACAGGTTTTCCAGCAGGCGATCATCTTGACAATCAACCAAACTGCAGTCTTCATGAAACAGATTTAGATCTTTTCCTGTGACTGAAGTGTGAGGAGCTCAGAAGATTTTGCCTCAAGCTCTTCAAATCTCTGCAAAAGAAAAGAAAGAGAAAATGTTGTATAAAGGAGGCAAGAGAGAGGAAAGGTTCTGGTACAATGGAATCAAAGATGCGAGCGACGGAACATTGATAAACTGTCGAGTTTCCGTGAGAGAAACGAAAGGTCATTTTGGCCATATAAACAAATTGCATTCAGAGTCTAGAAACATATTGTTGGAAGGGCGGAGGTGTGGAAGCAAGGATGCCGGTGTCAAGATTTTGTCTCATAAGTGCAGTGATCAAAAGAAGAAGAGGAGATGTGGGGCTCATGGCTTCTTCCAGATCTTGCACCCACAACTTCCTTCCTTCAAGAAGCTCAAGATGTCATACATCAGGCATGTCCAACACGTCAATCACAATCAACTCGTAGATCATGGACTGATTTTTGTCGGTCGCAGGCTGCACGAAGTCAACTGTGACTTAAAGCAACAGTAGGGGAAAGACTGGGACACGGGTGGTGCTGGGGGTTAAACCAGAGCCTAGGACTTGCCGATCAGAAGGTCGGCGGTTCGAATCCCCGCGACGGGGCGAGCTACCGTGGCTCCGTCCCTGCTCCTGCCAACCTAGCAGTTTGAAAGCACATCAAAGTGCAAGTAGATAAATAGGTACCACTCCGGTGGGAAGGTAAACGGCGTTTCCGTGCGCTGCTCTGGTTCGCCAGAAGCGGTTTAGTCATGCTGGCCACATGATCCGGAAGCTGTACGCCAGCTCCCTCGGCCAATAAAGCGAGATGAGCGCTGCAACCCCAGAGTCGGCCACGACTGGACCTAATGGTCAGGGGTCCCTTTACCTTTTTAGGGGAAAGACTGAGGTGGAGAGAGGGAATGGAAATGCCGAGAGAGAGAGAGAGAGAGAGAGAGAGAGAGAGAGAGAGAGAGAGAGATATCCTGGTGTGCTCTGACTGGCTCCTCACAACTGTGTAAACTAATACAAATATACATAGTTTGACTTTTTTCCCTTGTTTAGTTACTTGTCCATCTAATATCTATTTGGATTTGTCATGAAGATATCCAAACATAACTACTGTATCTGTGAAATAAAGACTGATTGATTGAACTTCAATTACTTCGGAGGGTGGTAGATCACTGCCATTTTTTTTTATACTGGATAGTAGATCACAGCCCACTTGACGTTTGGCATGCCTGTCATACATGATTTCCTCCCCTCACCTCCACAAGAGACTGGTAAGCAGAAAGACAGCAGCAAAGCAAAAAGGCCATTAATGGTCCAAGATCATTCAATGACCTCCAATCACATTTCTTGGAAGACCAGCTTGAGGAGGGGTTAGAAGGTGGGGTGCTGGGGCAATGAAGCCTTGGAAGAACCCATCTGCCGGCTCTGAGCTTGAGTAAGAGGAGAAGGGGCACACAATCTTTCTCAACTCCTGTTTTATTGATCGAAGGAAACAATGAAGAAGCTCAAGTCCGTGGGCCTAATAAGGCACAAGAGGCCTCCTCATTTCACCTGTGACGCCATTTTGCTCAAGCTACACCCACCTGCCCTTACAACTGACAGCGGTTTATGTAGAAACCTCTGCCCTTTGTGTGGCTGGGCTGCGGCCTACTTTTCAGTGGAAAAACTCACAGCCAACGCTCTTCCCAATTTACCTCTGGTCCTGCCCACCACTGGTGTGTGGCCCTCTAGAAGGGCATGTGGCCCTTGGTTTCCCCACTTCTGTCCTGTTTTATGGATTTGGCCAAGGTTAAGTTCAAAGCAGGCTGGTTTTCACTGGATAAGTGTGAGCACATTTGACGTTACAGTGTGCCTCGGTCTCTGGAGACGAAGCAGGAACAGGAGCCGAGAGAGATAAAGAAATGAACGACTAAAAGAGAATGTTGAAGTAAAAAAAATGAGAGAGAAAATAAATAAATAAGTGGAAATAATAGTGGAAGCTGCTCTCAATTCAAGTGTTGTTCAGTATTCCCTCCTACTTCAACCTTGGCTGCAGCTTTCTGGCAAAACAGCAATGCTTGGGAACCAGAATGATTTGTATTAATGAAAAATAAAATCACTGCATTACTCATCTCCTCAATGAATGGAGGAAGGGAAGTGATTCAGAAAACCTCTGAGTGCACTCTCTTCTCCAGTCCTCTCTTGGAGAGGCTGTATTTAGGCATCACAATAAGCCACAGTTTATCGTGACCTGAATGAGACATCGGAAGGTTCGAGGAAGCATTTGGAAACTCTCTGCTTCCGATTAACCATTGCTGGTCCATTTGTCCAAATCCAACAAGCCATGCTTAATCTTAACAACCCAAACTGCGGGTTACGCAAGTTGGCCACTCTCCACAAACTGTAGCTAAGATCAACCACGGTTTAGGGCTTGAAGGGCACAGTAAACTGTGGTTTTAAAAAATGGAAACAATGCTTTGAAGTCACCTCCTCACAGCCATGCCAGAGGAAAAGGAGCGTGACAGCTCAAAGCCACCGACAGCACATTTCTATCACAATAAGCCACTGTGTATTGTGACATCCAAATGTAGCCAATATCCCACACTTTTCCCTGTCCCTTCCACCTCTGCCTTCTATGACACTGGACCCTCGTCTCTTGGCCCCACCATTTCTCTAAGCCTGGTTGACTGCAGGAAAGGACCCAAATAATGCATAGCAGCTCAAGCTCAAATTAACTCCTGGCCAACAGCAGAGGGTGCTAATACAATGCCCCTTTGACCTTTGCACTTTTATGGAATGCATGCAGGCACAACTCAGTTATATGAAGAGAGCCATCTTTGGGATTAATATAATTGTTTTAAAGCAGGCATAGGCAAACTCCAGCCCTCCAGATGTTTGGGACTACAATTCCCATCATCCCCGACCACTGGGCCTGTTAGCTAGGGATGATGGGAATTGTAGTCCCAAACATCTGGAGGGCCAGAGTTTGCCTATGCCTGTTTTCAAGGGATGCTGTTGAGATGCCCGCAATTTTACACAAGGGGACCCTGAATTCCAGCCCTAATGCAGATTCAACTCTCCCCCAAGCTTAATTTTTGCAAGATTCAAGTAGGTAGCCGTGTTGGTCTGCCGTAGTCAAAAGAAATTGAAACAATTCCTTAAAAAGATAGTTAAATAGACTCTTCTTAAAACCTAAAAATTCCCATAAAAGAGTCAAGTCTTCAAAAAAAGTTATATGATCTAAGAAAGTCTTTGAAAGAAACCTTCCAAAAGAATTTAAAAATTATAATGCAGCACCTTAGAGACCAGCTGAGTAGTTTTAGGTTTAAGCTTTCGTGTGCTTATACAAGTGTATCTGAAGAAGTGTGCATGCACATGAAAGCTTACACCTAAAACTGTTTTAATTAATTTTTGCAATATTTGTTACCATTAACTAGCAGGCAAAGAAGAGAAGCATTTTTTCATTCCTGGCATGTCTGATCTATTCTGACGTAAAGATAAACTGTCAGAGATGCTTGAGAAGAAAGCAAAAGCAAATTTGTATGTGGGTGGTGCCTTTGCTTATTCTGCTCAGGGGGTGTTTAGTTTTTAATGAGAGATTTTGATTTAAAAACCTGATTGCGTCACACCTGAAAATGCCTGCAGACAAAGTTTTCATTTTATATATTTACGAGCCCTGCCAACCTGAAACCAATGATCTCCATCAGACAGTTCTTAAGTTAAAATTCAGTGTCAGCTAGTGGTTTCTTCTTAGATTTGAACAGTCAGTCCGAGACAGGATGCATATATCCTGGCGCTTCCTAATTCTAGACAGCGCAAACATAAAAACACCCTCCCTCTGACCATTCTAATAGAAACCAGATTTCTGCATGCTTAAGGATTGGCATCATCAATCCCGCACAAAGATTAATTTACAGCTGGCTTCGGTTCTAAGCCGCACCAAATTTCTTGCGAAATATTTGTATTTACGCAATATCCTATTCAAGTTGCTGAATTGTGAAACATGTTTGATGGGAAGTTCCTGTTGCATGGTCAGTTGAAACTATTGCCCCAGCATCCCTGAAGGAGGAAGTCAGATAAAACAACACATAAACTATTGTTATAAATTGGGGGAGAGATCCCCCTAAACCCTAGGAATGAATAAATATTAGGATTGTGATTAATTGGGATATGTGCACTACATGGGGCTACCTTTGAAGGTGACCTGGAAACTACAACTAATCCAGAATGTGGCAGGCAGCTAGACTGGTGACTGGGAGCGGCCGCTGAGACCACATAACACCGGTTCTGAAAGACCTACATTGGCTCCCAGTACGTTTCCGAGCACAATTCAAAGTGTTGGTGCTCACTTTTAAAGCCCTAAACGACCTTGGTCCAGTATACCTGAAGGAGTGTGTCCACCACCATCATTCAGCCCAGACACTGAGGTCCAGCTCTGAGGGCCTTTTGGCGGTTCCCTCACTGCGAGAAGTGAAGCTACAGGGAACCAGGCAGAGGGCCTTCTTGGTGGTGGCGCCTGCCCCGTGGAACGCCCTCCCACCAGATGTTAAGGAAATAAAGAACTACACAACTTTTAGAAGACATCTGAAGGCTGCCCTGTATTGGGAAGTTTTTTATGTTTGACTTTTGTGTGTGTTTTTATATGCGCTGGAAGCCACCCCGTGTGGCTGAGGAAACCCAGCCCGATGGGTGGGGTATAAATAATAAAGTTGTTGTTGTTGTTGTTGTTGTTGTTGTTGTTGTCACTCTGTGATCAAATCCTCCTTGTGGGTTCCCCAAGGACATGTGGTTAACCACTCTGAGAACAGATGCTGGTCTGTAATTCATTGGCTTGATCCAGAAAGTTCTTCTTATGTTCTTAAAAGCAGGCACTCAAGATTACATCTGGAAATCATAAACACTTAGGAAAAAGGGATTTTCTTAAAAGCCGTTAAACAGGGCAGCTTTAAGCAAACAACCAGTTGACCGATTGCCAGAACGCAATTCTACAAATTCCCATCCCAACTGTATAACAAGGAGCAGCAAACCTGACCCGCTTTCTTGTACAATTTTCCAGACAAACTGCTCAGTCTTTTGGACACTAATTGCTGTACTTCAGTGGGATCTCTGACAGAGCGAGCCGACATGATCGGCGTCTCCAGAGGATGCCTGTCAATCTTTCCTGCAAAAGCACACAGCAAAACACGCCAGTTCCATCGAGCCAAAGGTCATGAGATGTGTGCTTTCCCCCAGTTTCTTTCAAAACCGGATGCTTCGAATTCTGGGGGAAGCCAGCCAGCGCTGGAATCAGATTAAGCGGTTGATGACTCCTAAAGATGGGATGCAGATGACCCAACCTTGATGGAAGAAGGTGAGGAGGAATTAAAGAACCTTTTAATGAGGGTGAAAGAGGAGAGTGCAAAATATGGTCTGAAGCTCAACATCAAAAAAATGAAAATCATGGCAACTGGTCCCATCACCTCCTGGCAAATAGAAGGGGAAGAAATGGAGGCAGTGAGAGATATTACTTTCTGGGGCTCCATGATCACTGCAGATGGTGACAGCAGCCACGAAATTAAAAGACGCCTGCCTCTTGGGAGAAAAGCAAAGACAAACCTAGACAGCATCTTAAAAAGTAGAGACATCACCTTGCCAACAAAGGTCCGTATAGTTAAAGCTATGGTTTTCCCAGTAGTGATGTATGGAAGTGAGAGCTGGACCATAAAGAAGGCTGATCACCGAAGAATGGATGCTTTTGAATTCTGGTGCTGGAGGAGACTCTTGAGGGTCCCATGGACTGAAAAAAGATCAAACCTCTCCATTCTGAAGGAAATCAGCCCTGAGTGCTCACTGGAAGGACAGATCCTGAAGCTGAGGCTCCAATACTTTGGCCACCTCATGAGAAGAGAAGACTCCCTGTAAAAGACCCTGATGTTGGGAAAGATGGAGGGCACAAGGAGAAGGGGACGACAGCGGATGAGATGGTTGGACAGTGTTATTGAAGCTACGAACATGAGTTTGACCAAACTGCGGGAGGCAGTGGAAGACAGAAGTGCCTGGCATGTTCTGGTCCATGGGGTCACGAAGAGTCGGACACGACTAAACAACAAAACAACAACAACAAAGATGGGAAGAACCGCACAGTAAAATTTTTTTTAAAAAAATCAAATCAAATTATCTAACTAATTGGCAGGGACCAGAAGACGGCGGATGAAGTCGAGGGCTCAGGATAAAAAGGGAAATGGAAATGTGTAGGGTCAAATTCAAGAAGGAATATTCCTCTGTGTGTTCAGTGTCCTGCTCTGGCCAGAAGCAGAATGCTGGAAGATTCATCACAGATCAAAGAGAGCACTTATTCTCATAGTTAAACTATGGAACTCACTGCCACTGGAGATATTGATGGCCGACTTGGGTGGCTTCCAAAGAAGATCAGGCAAATTCATGGTGGAGAAGGCTATCGATTGCCACTAACCATGACGGCTATGCTCTGGCCTCCACTATCTGGAGGCAGCGATGCTACTGAATGCCAGTTTTTGGAAGCCACAGGAGGTGAAAGGGCTCTTGTGCTCAGGTTATACTTTCCAGTTTCCCACAGGCATTGGGGTAACCAGACCTGAGGGTGATTTGCAGGTAATAAATATGTAAATAACTAAATAAATACCAGAAAGCCTGTGCGGTGTAGTGTGTTGGACTAGGACCTGGGACACCAGCGTTCAAATCTTCACTCGGTCATGAAACTCAATGGGTGCCCTTGGAGTCAGTTGCTGCCTCTCAGCCTGGCCTACCTCACAGGGTTGTTGTGGGGGATAAATAGAAGAACCACGTATGCCACATTGAGTTCTGTGGAATATAAATGCAAGACCTACATAGATACATAATTTGTTGTGTCTGTGACCATTCACTACTTCCGCTTTGGGTGGGGTGATGTGGATTTGTCCATAATAATGATCTGTAATTATCAGATGAGCATTTCAGGTTCTGGTTTTATTGTATCTTTATCTTAATACAGTGGTACCTCGGGTTACATATGCTTCAGGTTACAGACGCTTCAGGTTACGGACTCCGCTAACCCAGAAATAGTACCTCAGGTTAAGAATTTTGCTTCAGGATGAGAACAGAAATCGTGTTGCAGCAGCACGGCGGCAGCTGGAGGCCCCATTAGCTAAAGTGGTGCTTCAGGTTAAGAACAGTTTCAGGTTAAGAACGGGCCTCCGGAACGGATTAAGTTGTTAACCCAAGAATTGGAACCTTGGAAGCCAAATGCCTTTGAACTTGAACATTTTAGCTCCCAAACAATCGGAAATCCGGAAGGGAGGTGTTCCGGTTTCCAAACGTTCTTCGGAACCCAAACGTCTGACGTCACCTCCGTGGCTTCCGATTGGCTGCAGGAGCTTCCTGCAGCCAGTCGGAAGCCAAGGTTTGGTTTCCGAATGTTTTGGAAGTCGAACGGACCTCTGGAATGGATTCCTTTCAACTCCCGAGGTATGGCTGTATTTGGTATCAACGTTTCTTACCCTTTCTGCGCTCGCTTTGCAAGTCACTTTGAGGCGCTTCTGCATAAAAAACAACAAGTAAGCATAGTAAATAAATAAATAAATAACTCTTCAGGATTTATTTCAAATTCCCACAGACGTTCCGCTTCTCTGGAAGCCTGAAAAAGCCCCGCTCGGGTGCTTCTCCTCTGGAAAGCCTGATGTTCAGCGAGACAATTGGGGACGCATCCACTTAACACAGCAGAAATGAACAAGGAGCTGAGAGACGGAGTCAGAATGTGGGTGCATTTCGAAATGGGGATAAATGAAAAAGGGGGGCCCTTTCTCTTCTCTCCCTCTCTCCATGAGGGTGCTGTGGTTGACATAACAACGAGAATCTAGCGAGCCACCCCCTCCTCGGGGGAAGACAAGCATCGACAACGCTTCCCGCCCCATAACGCCCTCGCTCTCGACTGGAATGCTAAAAAATAGAAAAGGTTCTTTAATTACACCCCAAGGACACTGCGGCATGCAAGTGTGTTGCTCTATCAGCTCAGCACCAGCCGTCCAAAATCGTTACCAATTATTATCTCACTCACTCTTTCTCTCCCCCTCTCTCTCTCCAGAGCACCATCCAAGCTCATAATGCGTGAGGCAGATGTACACACTCCATCGCTTCGCGTCAACAGACATGCAAGACACCCCCGTACAAAATTCCACGAATCCCATCCACGGCCTCGTTCCGTTTCCTCAAAATTCCTCATCCTGACGCGAGCTTAATGGCGCACGCTGCTGGCCGTTTCAAAACATGGAGCACGTCTCAAAGTGGCGCAGGGGTTAGAGGCCTCTGCCCGGTAAAACAAAACAAACTAGATTCCGTCCATACGCAGATCAAATACCAGTCAATTAATGATCAAGTCATTTTAAAAGCATTAGCCTAATGAGAGCACCGTAGATGATAATAATCAGCACATTTATGCTACTTGCAAACAAAAAACAAAAAAAAACAAATTAGGTCGCTTTTGTGAAACAATGGCGTTAGCATTGAAAAAACGGTAAGGAATCCTTTACTTTAATATATTTTATTCAATGGTGGTGTTTTATCTGCCTTTCAACCTAAGGGAAGCAGTTTAAAACAACTTACAAACACAGAAATCAGGTCCTAAAAATATACATGAGAGTACAGAGATGTGTGGGACGCGGGTGGCGCTATGGGTTAAACCACAGAGTCTAGGGCTTGCCGATCAGAAGGTTGGTGGTTCGAATCCCCGCGACGGGGTGAGCTCCCATTGCTCAGTCCCTGCTTCTGCTAACCTAGCAGTTTGAAAGCACATCAAAGTGCAAGTAGATAAATAGGTACCACTCCAGCGGGAAGGTAAACAGCGTTTCCATCCACTGCTCTGGTTCGCCAGAAGCAGCTTAGTCATGCTGGCCACATGACCCGGAAGCTGTACGCTGGCTCCCTTGGCCAATAAAGTGGGATGAGCGCCGCAACCCCAGAGTCGGTCACGACTGGATCAAATGGTCAGGGGTCCTTTTACCTTTACCTTTACAGACATGTGTTAAGGAGATCCCACTAAATTTAATGTGAAGGTAGGATAGCCAGAAAGCATATGGCCAACTTAGATGGGTTTAAAATACAAATTTACAGAGGAGGGGACTATCTTTGGTTACCAGCCATCATGGCCATACTACGTGGTGGCATGTGGTCAGTGGACTATGGCAGGGGTCAGCAACCTTTTTCAGCCATGGGCCAGTCCACTGTCCCTCAGACCATGTGGTGGGCCGGTCTATATTTTGGGGAAAATAAATAAATGAATGAATTTCTATGCCTCAGAGATGCATTTTAAATAAAAGCACACATTCTACTCATGTAAAAACCCGCTGATTCCCAGACCGTCCGTGGGCCGGATTGAGAAGGCGATTGGGCTGGATCCGGCCCATGGGCCTTAGGTTGCCTACCCCTGGACTATGGGGACTAGGCTAGATGTTCCCAGAAATTGCTGGGTGACCTGAGTCCACTAACATCTGAAAAGTGCCCCAGTCGTAAGACGTAGAATTGCACCACAGCATACGACAAGACACAGTCTTAACCTTGGTCTACCCTCCTCATGGTCTTCCCTCCTCTCCAAGGGTGCCATCTTGAATAAAATATTGGGGGGCAGGTAAGCCACACCCTGCATAATCGATCACATGACATGGCGTACGCATACCATTTGAATGGCAACGTCCATCAACTTTGGTGGTGTCCCGGCCCCCTCAAATATTTTATTGGTGGGGGGCTAAAGACCAATTGGCCCCTAGGAGTTGGCTCCTATACTCCACGTGAGCCGAAGACACCCAGGGAGGGAGACCCACCAGGGGGGGTGGCAAAGCTGCCCTCCACCAAGTCAAATCATTGGTCCATTAGGCTCAGTATCATCTCCACCAAAGATGTAGTGGCTCTTAAGCATTTGGGACAGAAGCCTTTCCTGGTCCTACCTGCAGAAGGTAAAAGGTAAAGGACCCCTGGACAAGTCCAGTCAAAGGCAACTATAGGGTTGTGGCACTCAAGGGAGGGAGCCGGCGTTTGTCCACAGACGGCTTTCTGGGTCATGTGGCCAGTGGGACTAAACCTCTTCTGGCACAATGAAACACCATGACAGAAACCAGAGTGCATGGAAACGCCGTTTACCTTCCTGCCGCAGCGGTACCTATTTATCTACTTGCACTGGTGTGCTTTTGAACTGCTAGGTTGGCAGGAGCTGGGACTGAGCAACGGGAACTCACCACGTCACTGGGATTCGAACCGCCGACCTTGTGATCGGCAAGCCCAAGAGGCTCAGCAGTTTAGATCACAGCGCCACCTACCACGCACCTACCTGAAGAAGCCAGGAAACTTCTGCCTACGAAACAGACAATCTGTCACTGAGCTATGGCCCCTTCTTTATCTGGTCAAATGACAGGCGGTCACAGGCATTGAGTTGTGTGCCACGTGGGGGAGGGGGCTAATGTCATGCACATCATGTTGCGTGTGTGATGATTGTCACATCAGGAAGGGCTGAACAGGCCCCCATCCCAATGTGACATTTGCACACCAGGCCCTGCTGCTCCGCACAGCATCTCCCAACACTGTAGAGCCCGGGGCCACATCCCACTAGGCCTCCTCTGCCCCCCTCAGGATTGGAGGGGGGCTTAGCCCTGTGCCAGCAGAAATTGGTCCATCTGGATCAATAGTGCCCACACTGACTGGCAGCAGCTCTATAAGAGGCGAAAAAGCAGGGGAATGAGGCCTTTGCCAGCCTGCCCACAACCGCTGCTCACAAACCACACTCAAATTCGCAGCACACTTACTCGTTCATTTAGGAAAGGCAGAAGATTTGCATTCGGGTCTTTAAGCTGACAAAATGTATCCTGAAGACTGACAGAGAATCTGCTTACGCACCCGATCCCCCCCCCAAAAAAACCCCTGAGCGCTATCATTACGATGCTCAATAGCATGTATAGCGACGACGCTTCCTCGCACTCGGCTCTCTGACTCAGCTGGTGAACCGATGGGCGGCTCGCACAAGAGGCGCACTTGGCCGTATCCATTGCGGCAGGTCAAGCCCACCGAGATGACAGTGACAGCTCCCCCCCAACGCCTTCGTCTCAGCAGGAAGCCTTTTCACACAGCCTGGGGGTCTGGCTCCGTCTGGAGTGGCCAGATGGAACAAATGAGGCGTAAGGTTTGTTTTTACAAAATGTCACTCAAGGGAGGAAAGGCTTTTCCGAGGTTCCTAGCCCACTCCGAAGGAACCGTTAAGGCAAGGCTCTTCGCGAGGAAGATAGTGAAGAGGATGGGTTGTATTCGACATGGCATCCTGTCAGCGCAAGCAATTAAACTTGTCCATCATGACTTTCCTCTCCTCTGTGCTCCTTAAATATGTTCTAGGGTAGGGGCTACCAAACTTCAATATGATTATTAAAGTTTTTTGCTCCATGATCACTGCAGATGGTGACAGCAGCCACGAAATTAAAAGGTGCCTGCTTCTTGGTAGAAAAGCAATGGCAAACCTACACAGCATTTTAAACAGTAGAGACATCACCTTGCCAACAAAGGTCCATATAGTTCAAGCTATGGTTTTCCCAGTAGTGATGTATGGAAGTGAAAGCTGTACCATTAAGAAGGCTGATCACCGAAGAATGGATGCTTTTGAATTATGGTGCTGGAGGAGACTCTTGAGAGTCCCATGGACTGCAAGAAGATCAAACCTCTCCATTTTGAAGGAAATCAGCCCTGAGTGCTCACTGGAAGGACAGATCCTGAAGCTGAGGCTCCAGTACTTTGGCCACCTCAGGAGAAGAGAAGACTCAAGTCTACCACTCTTAACCACTACACCACACTGGCTCTCATCTATTCTGAAGGAAATCAGCCCTGAGTGCTCACTGGAAGGACAGATCCTGCAGCTGAGGCTCCAATATTTTGGCCACTTCATGAGAAGAGAAGACTCCCTGGAAAAGACCCTGATGCTGGGAAAGATGGAGGGCACAAGGAGAAGGGAACGACAGAGGACGAGATGGTTGAACAGTGTTCTCGAAGCTACCAGCATGAGTTTGACCAAACTGCGGGAGGCAGTGGAAGACAGGAGTGTCTGGCATGCTCTGATCCATGGGGTCACGAAGAGTCGGACACGACTAAACAACAACAACAAAATTATACGCATGGCTGCCTCTGAGGATGATTCAGAAACTTCAGCTGGTGCAGAATTTGGTAGTCAGGTTTCTCACTGGGGCAAGATGGTTTGAACATACACTGGTACCTCAGTTCTAGAACGTAATCCGTTCTGGAAGACTATTCAACTTCCAAGGCGCGTTCAAAAATGGAAGCATTTACTTCTGGGTTTTTGGCGTTCAAAAACCGAAACACTCGGCTTCCAAGATGCTCAAAAACCAAGGTACCGCTGTATAACACCAATCCTGGCCTGAGTGCACTGGCTGCCAATGAGTTTCTGGGTCCAATTCAAATTGCTGGGAGAACCCCAGTAGAGCCAAGGACATGGGGAAACCCTCAATAATCCCAAGGGAGCCCACCTCTCCAATAATAATAATAATAATAATAATAATAATTTATTTGTACCCCACCCATCTGGCTGAGTTTCCCCAGCCACTCTGGGCGGCTTCCAACAAAGATTAAAAATACATCAAAATGTCACACGTTAAAAACTTCCCTGAACAGGGCTGCCTTCAGAAGTTTTCTAAATGTCAGGTTGTTGTTTATCTCTTTGACATCTGATGGGAGGGCGTTCCACAGGACGGGCGCCACTACCGAGAAGGCACTGGCCCAGCCTCAAAATGCAATGCCTTATATGTAGGGCTGCCTCTGAAGATGGTTCGGAAACTTCAGCTGGTGAAGAATTCAGAGGCCAGGTTGTTTGTTTGTTTTTTTATTAATTTTTAAAAGAGATTTTTCTTTTACAAATTGTTTAAACACAATCATATTCAACAAATTACAATTTTTTGACTTCCACCAGCTCCCCCCACAATCCTCATGCTTTTATATTTGTTCCGCATTTCCTTTATAATATATTGCCAGTTTATAAATCCTTACAACTCCTTTTCCCTTTACAATACCCTTTCTCATCACAAAGCCTCTTTAAATCCAACTAGCGTTGTCTGTTCATCACAAATATTTTCCAGATAGGTCGTAAACTTTCTCCAGTCCTGAGTGAACTTGTGATCTTTCTGGTATCTAATTTTTCCAGTCATTTTATCTAGTTCTGCAAAGTCCATAAGTTTCTGCCTCCACTCTTCCAATGTCGGTAATTCCTCTTGTTTCCATTTTTGGGCCATTAAAATTCTTGCCGCAGTCACTGCATATTGAAAAAGTTTATAATCACTTCTCAGAGGCCAGGTTGTTCACTGGAGCAAGAAGGTTTGAGCATATTACACTGATTCTGTTCTGACTGCACTGGCTACCAATTAGTTTCCAGGCACAATTCAAAGTGCTGGTTTTGACCTATGAAGCCTTAAGCGGTTTAGGACTGCAATACCTCAAGGATCACCTCTTCCCATATGAACTGACCCGGACCCTGAAATCATCATCTGAGGCTCTTCTTTGCATGAATCCTCCACCAGAGTTCTGGAGGGTGGCAACACGAGAATGGGCCTTTTCTGTGGTGCAGACTGCTCTCTGCAGCAAGCCTCAGCTGGTGCCTTTCTTACGTATCTTCAAAGGTAAAGGGACCCCTGACCATTAGGTCCAGTCACGGACAACTCTGGGGTTGCGGCGCTCATCTCACTTTACTGGCCGAGGGAGCCGGCCTACAGCTTCCGGGTCATGTGGCCAGCATGACTAAGCCGCTTCTGGCGAACCAGAGCAGCGCACAGAAACACCTTCCCGCTGGAATGGTACCTATTTATCTACTTGCACTTTTGACATGCTTTTGAACTGCTAGGGTGGCAGGAGCAGGGACCGTGCAACGGGAATCCCCGTTGCGGGGATTCGAACCGCCAACCTTCTGATCGGCAAGCCCTAGGCTCTGTGGTTTAACCCACAGCGCCACCCGCGTCCCTACGTTTTTGGTGCCACCAAAAAGTAAGGGTTGCCATATGTCCTCTTTTTCCAAGACGCGTCCTCTTTTTCATAGGTACGTACTGTAAAATGAGCATCATCATAGTTAAAAGCAGAAGTTGGCAAATGTGTCCTCTTTTTTGCTCTTCAAAATATGGCCTTTTTTCTTTTTTTTTGTGCATAATTTTTATTGGTTTACAAAATCAAAATATAAACAAACATAACAATTCTCTACATATTCTATAAGAAGATGACTTCCTTCAGTCTTACCACGAATCGTCCATACTACTAATAAACATTATTTCTGCGTTTCTTTGTTTGTAATGCCATAAGTCATTTCCATTTGTACATTTCCTTTTGGACATTACCCTTTACCACTTACAGAGCATCTTTGAAACCCACCAGAGTTATCTGATCATCAATTAGATTTTCCAGATATTTTGTGAAACTTTCCCAGTCTTTGACAAACCTCTGATCCTTTATGTATCTGATTTTTCCTGTCAACCTGTCCATCTCCGCATATTCTAATAATTTCGATCTCCAATCCTCCAATGACGGTATACCCTCTAATTTCCAATTTTTGGCTATTAAGACCCTTGCTGCTGTTGTTGCATATTGGAATAGCTTATGATCTTTCTTCTTGATCTCCCTTCCCACCAGACCCAGCAGGAACGCCTCCGGTCTTTTAACAAAGGTATATTTTAACATTTTCTTCATTTCATTATATATACTCTCCCAAAACCCTTTAACCTTTTGGCATTCCCACCACATATGGTAGAAAGTTCCCTCCTTTTCCCTGCACTTCCAACATTTATTGCTAGATCTGTACATTCTTGCTAGTTTTGCAGGGGTCAGATACCAGCGATAGAACATTTTCATTAGGTTCTCTTTTAATAACACACAGGCCGTGAATTTAAGGTGTTGGTTCCAGAGTTTTTCCCACTCTTCGAAATAGATATTGCGACCCAGATCTCTAGCCCAATGTATCATTACATGATGATATGATGATGCCTTTTTTCTTTATTTATCTGTGACCTTTGAGAAGTAGGCAAGATATTTTTAAATTTTCTTTTTTCTTTTTCCTCTTAGTTTTAATGTATCCGTGTGGGTTTTTGCTTGGTTGGCTGGCTGAAAATGCTTTTGTTTGCTTTGAGCTAGATAACAAGCAATTAACAAATTTAATAAATAACAAACATATAAAATACTTCCTTATTAATTTAGGGTTGCCATATTTCAGGAAGCATGTATGGCGGCCCTCATTAATTTTTTTTTTAAAAAAGGTTATACAAAACTCTGAAAAATACAGCATTATCGAACAGCATTATCAAATATGTATGAAAGGTTTTTCAAAAATTTTATTCTCTTCTTTCTTTATGCTTCCATTGCCTCCCTTTTTAAATTCAATGGCCCTAATTGCACCCAAGACTACTACTGCCCCCCCCGAATCATTCCAGCAGCCCCCAGGGGGCAGTAGATGATGCATATTCTCTACCCTATATAGCAGGGACATCCAACTCCCAAGAGACTGCGATCTACTCCCGGGGGGGGGAGGCGGACTTCAATGATCTACCCATTTTGGGGGGAGGGATGAACCCAAAGTTTTTGAGCTTTTTAAAGGGGGGCAAGCCCAAAATGTTGAGCTTTTTTGGGGGGTGCCATAGTTTTGTTGATTTGGGGGAGGACACAGTAAACCACTAACAAGGTAGTGAGCCAGCCAGTGATTTCTCCATCTCCCATGGTTCCAATCGTGCACAGAGGAAAAAGAGCCCATGATCTGTTGCTAGCAGCTGGGGATCTACCTGTCGATCGCGGTCGACCGATTGGACATCCCTGCTATATAGCATGTATCTTAATGGGAAACTCTTTGGACTCTGTCCTGTAATTCATGTACTGAATAAAAGATCTGCCCAATTGGGCAGATACAGAGTTGTTGTGACCCTCTGTATTGAAACCCCTAAAGCAGCGGTTCTCAACTTGTGGGTCCCCAGATGTTGTTGGACTACAACACCCATCATTCCTAGCTAGCAAGGTCAGAGCTCAGGGATGGTGGGAGTTGTAGTCCAACAACATCTGGGGACCCACAGGTTGAGAACCACTGCCCTAAAGGGAATTTTCTCTGACACTCCACGTCGGACAGCAAGGCAAATAACCTAGTTTTGGGTGGAACACAAAGTGCAGCAAAATGGAAGCAGCGCTGCATGCAACAAACCCAGGGTGGGACTGAAAATGATGCTCTCTTACGTCCCTGGCTGTACTCTAGTTTCTCTGCTGAACTCTCTGAGATGGGTTTTTTTGCCAAGCTGGTGCCATTCAGCTGCTTTCGGTGACAACTCCTTTCAGCCCCAGATATCTGAAGAGGAGCAGGTTGGCAAATTGTGCCCTGGAAGAAGAGCCCCAGCCATTCATGCTCAAACGTTCAGCATTCCATGACTCTGATTTAGCACCACTAAGCTTTTAATTCCCAATTCGTTATTCAACCCTGGCATGTTTGTGGAGAGAGAAAAATGACTTTCATTTTCTCCCTGACACTGACAAGTGGCTTCACATGGAAATGTTGGCTGCCGAAAACCTGCGAGCTGGTTCCAGAGGTGAGTAAATTCAGAGGAGGCGGGGAATCGTCAAACAAACTGTCTTAATTAAAATTTGCATTGCAAAGAGGCAGTGGCGCATTGTCTCAGTTCAAACTTTCTTCGGCATTCTCGGCTATCGATACTGTTGATCAGGGGTCATCTGTTGTTGTGGGGGTTTTTTGTTTATAAGTACAGTGGTACCGCTGGTTATGAACTTAATTCATTCTGGAGGTCCGTTCTTAACCTAAAATCGTTCCTAACCTGAGGCACCACTTTAGCTAATGGGGCCTCCTGCTGCCACTGTGCCGCCACTGTGCGATTTCTGTTCTCACCCTGAAGCAAAGTTCTTAACCCAAGGTACTACTTCCAGGTTAGCAGAGTCTGTAACCCGAAGTGTTCGTAACCCGAGGTGTTTGTAAGCCGAGGTATCACTGTACAGGATTTGGGCCGGGTAGCATCCTTGAATTTTAGCTGATTTACAATATCTCCAAATTAAATCTGAAACTGCCAATGGAAAATCCAAAGAGAGAGAAGAGAGAGAGAGAGAGAGAGAGAGAGAGAGAGAGAGAGAGAGAGAGAGAAGTCATAGAATTGTAGAGCAGGATGGGACCTAAAGGGTCATTCATTTCCAGCAATATGGGAATAACAGCAAAAAAGTCCCTGGCAATGGCCATCCAACCTCTGCTTAAAAACTTCCAATGAAGGAGAGTCCACACCTTATACTGGAAGAAGCAAAGATCACCAGTGTTGAAGCAATGATTCTTCAACATCAACTTCGTTGGACTGGTCATGTTGTGCAGATGCCTGGTGATCATCTTCCAAAGCAACTACTCTATTCTGAACTTAAATATGGAAAGCGCAATGCTGGTGGTCAGCAAAAGAGGTTTAAGGACTCTTTCAAGGCAAATCTTTAAAAATGTAGTATAAACACCGCCAACTGGGAAACACTGGCCTGCGAGCGCTCCAGTTGGAGAACAGCCTTTACCAAAAGTGTCATGGGCTTTGAAGACACTCGAACTCAGGATGCAAGGGAGAAACGTGCTAAGAGGAAGGCATGCTTGGCAAATCCACACCATTATCAACTCCCACCCGGAAACCAATGTCACCACTGTGGAAGGACGTGTGGATCCAGAATTGGCCTCCGCAGTCACTTACGGACTCATTGTTAAAACCGTGCTTATGGAAGACAATCTTACTCGGCTGCGAGGGATCGCCAAAGAAGAAGGTAGTCTTTTCCACTTTTGGACAGCTTTTACATTCACCTCTGCTTTTGAAATCTTTTGATAAATTCCTGCAATTAAAATTCTTGTAATGCTGAATTTCAGTTGGCTCATCAGTGGGGAGATTATGTTGTCTTCTTGCTTTTTATGAAGATTATGGTTCAATCTTTAGGTGTTTTTCTTAGGAGTTCTTCCCTGGAGTCTGTGCATGCACCCATCCACTGTGGTGCGTAGAGTGCCAGACGAGGACATGGGAGACCAAGGTTAAAGTCTCCACTTCTCCACAGAGCTCACCGGGTGACCTTGGGCTAGTCTGCCTCTCAGGCTAGCCAACCTCACCAGGCTGTTGTGGGGATTAAATGTGGCGGGGAGGGGGGAACTATGTATGCCAACTCGAGATCCATAAAGGAAAAAAATGTGGGATATAAACATGATATTTAAGATGAAACATTGTGCCATCCTATGCTGGCTAAGGCCAATGGGACATCTGGAGGGCACCATGTTGGGGAAGGGTGCCTTAAAAAACAGTAGACCCTCCCCTCCACATGTCCCTATTTTTCAGGTACAGTCCTGGATTTTCAGAAGCCATCCCGGTCCCTATTTTCATTGGCAAAACGTTGGAGGATATGGAGTTATGTGACCCTCAAGCCAAGGAAAAGTACCTATCCCACCTTTAGACATCTGAAAGCAGGGCTGTATAGGGAAGTTTTTAAATGTTTAATTATTATTTTTTATATATGTCGGAAGCTGTCCAGATTGGCTGGGGCTGGGTATAAATATTATTATTATTATTATTATTATTATTATTATTATTATTATTATTGAATATGACGTCCCTGTTTTCATCGGGGAAATGTTAGAGGGTATGAAATAGGCTTTCTTCAGCTCTTCAGATATGGCCTCATTGCAGCGGGATACATTTTCACAGGAGAAAATCAAATGCCAAACTGAAACATATTCAGTCAATATGGAAAACTAGAAGCTAGATCAAGAGATACTAAAAAAAGGAAATTCCCTTTTTATTCATATTTGTGCATAAAATGTCATCTTAATTCTCCTTCTCTGTGGGCTACTCAAAAGTGCATTTAAGCAGGTAAAAGTCCAATCCTGAGGAGGAACAAAATGGAGAAAAGATGGCTCAGAGTAGCAGACGCCATCGAATTTTAAGCCATTATATGATAATTATATAATGAAAGAGTCACCAGAGAAGAGGCATAGATAATTACCCAACTCATTACAGAACGGAAACCGACAAGTCGTCAGAGGATAAACTTTTAAAACACTTAATACTTAGGCGGTTCCTCGACGTCGCAGAGTGTGGAACTAATAAATTATCTCACTGAAGAGATTTTTAAAAATAAAATGCTGTGATTTATGGGCTAAAAATGGCCTAGCTCCTTCGAGGTGGCATGAAGGTTTGTGAAGGCTGGTGCAAGGATAACAGCAGGTTTACAGGAGACCAGGGCAGCAATAGCTCAAGGCTAGCTCAACATGGCGCCCTCCAGACACTGTTGGACTACAACTCCCAGCATCCCTTGCCATTGGCCATGGTGGCAGGGGCTATTGGGAGTTGAAGTCTAGCAACATCGGAAAGGCACCATGTTGGCTGATTCTGCCACAGAATGCTTTTTCCCATGAAGTATGGTGACCTGCAAGGACCATGCCTTCTCGAGGGCCATTCCTGAATTATTATTTTTTAATAAATAAAAAAATTCTTGGTCTTTGAAGGGATTTACATTAGGAATCACTCAATCTGGCTGCATATGGAAGAGTTTCACACTACCTCAGCGAAACGGTGTTTGTCTTTAATACAGGGGGATTAGGCAAAGCTTGAACCAGGAGGGAAGCATTTGACCATCTTCCGACCCCTTTGTTTTTTCTCTACAAAATTTACTAGTGTTCATTGTTAGCCTGTATATTGTTATATCTTGAGTGGGATCAGCGTTATTTTTCTGGGAAAAGAGGTGCCAGAACACCACAGCAATTGCGCTCACCTGAGAAGTGCCAGAACTGAGTTCTGGTGAGTTGCAGCTGGACAAAAGTTCTGGAGGGACCCCCTCTAAAACACTATAAATTAATAAATGGTAGGATTTTGATTATTTGGAGTACTGAAGGGGAGGTTGGAGGCCAGTGGAAAAATAAAGGCTAAGCTTCTTTCCTATCCATTCTGAAGGAAATCCGTGCTCACAGATCGTTAAGCTGAGGCTCCAATACTCTGGCCACCTCATGAGAAGAGAAGACTCCCTGGGAAAGACCCTGATGTTGGGAAAGATGGAGGGCAGAAGGAGAAGGGGACGACAGAGGACAAGATGGTTGGACAGTGTTCTCGAAGCTACCAGCAAGACCAAATTCAGTGGGTGGGTGGGGGAAAAGTAACTGGATCCCTTGACTCTTTGAGGATTTGGTGTCGTGAAAATGTCTGTTGTCCATTCCCCAATTCTTAACCCGGCCTGTCCTTTATGTTGCCTGACGTGTCGCACATTTTGCCCGACCAAAGGTGGCAACCCTAGTCTGACAAGATGACTTTTCCAACCCTACAAGCCTATGATCCAGTTCCCCACCAACAATTCATACCAACAGCATAATCTGCATTTACAAAAACACATTCGAAGGAGCAGATTTTATTATACTTTTCAGCCTCTTTCCTTTTCAACAGGTAAGGTGCCACCCTAATGATCACCTGCAGCAGAAAGCTCCCAATTTCACCTGTGCTAAGACTCAGTGGAGGAGCTTGCATTCCTCCGATTTCCTTGTGGCCAAACTGGGCCGATTCCAACCACTCTTCACCCACCGTTGAGCTTTAGAGCAACTCGGGAGAATGAATACAAATTTACAGAGGACCGGAGCACTTCTGACAGCTGTGATGGAGCTCAAGGCCTTAGTCATTACCAGCCTGTCTCCCTAGCTCTCTGCAGTTTAGGCATCTACATTATTTTTGTACTTTCTCTCTCTCTTGCTCTGTCTCTTTCTGCCGATTGCCAGTTTGGGGGGAAATGAGAGGGTTTTTAAAAAACCGGGTTCTCCTCCCACCTGCAGCCTCCCTCCCCTCCTCCCACTGCAAGAGCAAATGAGTAACTTCCACCGATTTGAAAGCGAGCTACTCAAATCCAGCGATGGGGAAATTAAGCTTTGCAGAGAGTACAGTAAACCCGCAGCTTCTGTTCCCCAGGAGTGCGTCTAAAGCCAAAATCATGTATAGACAGTGCTTTTCTTCTGGGGGAATGCAGGGGTACGCATACACCCTAAACATTTTGTGAATCTAACAGGAGAAGAAACTAAAAAAAATAAAAAAAGTTTATTTTCTAGCACGGTGAATCGTCCGTTCTGTTGCTACCCCCGATGGCGGCTTCCTTTCCTTTCCTGGTGTTTCCTGAGTATCAGATGGAAGAGGGTTTTAATGTGTGAAGCAGTGTGGAATGTGGATGAAAGTTTGGCCACATTGAGGGGCAATATTTCAATATGAGTAGGAAAATTACTATTTTTCATCAGAGGAATCTGGAAGATGTTAGTGCATACAACCTCATGCCAATGTGCTGTGTAATATGAGGCAATGCATGCTCTTTGTACTTTTGCCCATTTACTGTATTTATTCCCCCCCCCCCCAATTTGAACTATAAAATGGTGGTTTTCTTGAGACAAAATACGAGTACCCCTAATCATTTTTTAAGACAAAAAAAAAAGTACTGCGTATAGACAAAACACATTGGGTGCAATGGCAGATGAGAGGATTGCCAAAGTCTTTCCCCCCAGATGTCCACATCCTATTTATTTATTTAGCCAAGTATGTAAAGCTGAATGCGCACAAGTTAAATGTGTGTAAGTTGTGGGCTTACTGTACTTCAAGGTGCATTTGGGTATTTGCTCATACCTGTGTGGGTCTCGGCTGCCACTCCCCACTCCAGGGTGGTAGAGAGAAACCAGTCTTCTCAGATAGCATACAAAAAAGGAGGGAACTCTGAAAAGAGGGTGTCATGGACTGGCTGGGTACAGAGGAATGGTGGGAGGCACCAGCTGGTGGGCCCCCAAGGGAACCCCCAGGGGAAGAAGGCCCAGGGCCAGGGAACTGATGGTGGGACAATGACAAGTGGTCAGAGGGAGAGGACTGGGAGGAGGAGGTGACAGAAGTTTAAGAGAAAACAGGGTTTAGTGCGCAGGAAGGGGCTGTGGCAGAGACCAGTCCAGGATCAGAGGAAGAAGCGGAGGTTGGTGAAGAAGAAGAAGAAGAAGAGGAAGAGGAAGAAGAGTTTAGATTTGATATCCCACTTTATCACTACCCTAAGGAGTCTCAAAGTGGCTTTCCCTTCCTCCCTCATAACAAACTGTGGGGTGAGTGAGGCTGAGAGACTTCAGAGAAGAGTGACTAGCTCAAGGTCACCCAGCAGCTGCATGCAGAGGAGCGGGGACGCGAACCTGGTTCACCAGATTACGAGTCCACCACTCTTAACCACTACACCACACTGGTGAGGGAAAGGGCCAAGAGGCAGAGTCGAGGCAGGCTGCTGAAGAAGCCAGGGAGGTCTTTCCCTCCTGTTGTGACCAGCTCCCCTCCTCCCTGGTCTCACAGAACATACAGAGGAATGAAGAGGGTGGAGCAAAGAGAGACTAGATGAAGGAGTATTAGGCTGCTGGGGAAGGAACTGGGAAGTGGGAAGGTGAGGACCTTTAGTCCTCACAACTGCATCCTTGGGGCAAGACCAAAATGGGAAGAGTTGTTTTGATCACTAGGCCTGTGTTCTTTGGTTTCTTTGAATAAGAAGTTAACTTCACTGACATCAGGCTATTTATTCCCGAACGATGCATGACTCTGACTTCTGACAGAGGGGGTTTCTTTCAACTTTCTCCCCAGGTGTCAGCACTCCTGGTCTTCCTTTTGAAGTGGAACTGACTCTCTTGGACTCTTCAAAGCTGTATTATACTATTTGAGAACAGGCAATACTTTCCCCCAGAGGATTCTGGGAAGCATCGTTTGTTAAGGGTGCAGAGAGCAGCTGTGATCCACACCACATGATTCTCTGGGGAGACTGGTGACCCACAAACACACACACACAGTGGTACCTCGGGTTAAGTACTTAATTCGTTCCGGAGGTCCGTTCTTAACCTGAAACTGTTCTTAACCTGAAGCACCACTTTAGCTAATGGGGCCGCACCGCCGGAGCACGATTTCTGTTCTCATCCTGAAGCAAAGTTCTTAACCTGAAGCACTATTTCTGGGTTAGTGGAGTCTGTAACCTGAAGCATATGTAACCCGAGGTACCACTGTATGTATTTATCACACACACACACATACACACACACACACACACACACACACACACACAGAGTATATATATATTTATACCCCACCCATCTGGCTGGGTTTCCCCAGCCACTCTGCGCAGCTCCTAACAGAATATTAAAAACTCGATAAAATATCAAACATTAAAAAACTTCCCTGAACAGGGCTGCCTTCAGGTGTCTTCTAAAAGTCAGATAGTTGTTTATTTCCTTGACATCTGATGGGAGGGCGTTCCACAGGGCGGGGGCCACTACCGAGAAGGCTCCCTTTGCATTATACTGGGGTAAAGTGCAGACAAAATACATTTCTTACTACAAATGACACACATTCTTTGCAAGGATGTGTATGTTAGGCAAAATGACATAAACCATGTGTGTCTTGGGAGAAATTTGCGCAAAAATGCTGATGAATTTTCATTAGCTTTCTCCCTCCCCCCCCCCACAAAAAAACCCACAACTGATGTGGAAATAGGAAGAATGAGAAAATAGGAACTAAGAGAGATCAGCCTTGACAGATCAGCCCATCCCTAACTCTGAGCAACTTCCTTTTTTTCCGCTTTAATGAAAAAGGAGCAATTGGGAGTTGTACACACTCCAAGCTCCACCATTCAAGCCCGATTCAGGGTGCTCTATTTTTAAATACGCTGATCATGTCAGCTGCTGCAAACAGATGTTCCTGGCTTCTGTAGAAACACGGGGTTGAAGAGGACGCACACCCAGTTATCAGCACACTTGTCTTATCTCATTTTGGATTCACAAGGTGCACCCTGAAAAAGAGACATTTGCAGGACAACAGCGGGTGGCAGGGAAGTGACTTCCTGACATCTACTGTAGAGAGCACCGAGGAATGACTGCTCCCCACATTAAATGGGGGATGCCCTTTCCGTGCTCGCACGCAGCCCCTTGAACCCTATACAGCACCATTAGCACAGGCTTGGCTTCACCTTCCCCAGGTGGGATACCTGGAGGTCTCTGCCTACCTCAGCCGGAAAGGAATTCTCCTGCATTGGCAGGTTTTGCCTTTCCTGTAGCAAAATGTCACAACTTTGGTGGAATCAGGCCTTGGGCGGAATCCTTTAGTCTATCTTCCCTAAATGGGGGAGGGTGTGCAGCAGTGACCCATGCCCCTCCTCTTTGCGGTGGCGATGCCAGGGTTCCCATTAAAAGGGTTGTTTAAGGGGAGGCTCTGGCCATCGTCATTGCTCTCCCCTGCGACGGCGGCATAATGGGGGAGGGCTCTCTCTGCTTGAACATATGTTCTCCAGAGCCAGCCAATCCCCCCCCCCCACTGGATAACCCTGATGTTTCCCCAGATTCCCGGTGGGGGACTGGGAGGGAGAACGCCCAATGCCTGAGCCAAGGTCTACCCACATCTGAAACATAATAAAGTTGTGGCCAATTTAATCCCATAGCACATTGTCTTGAGTCGTTATTCCACATGGGGGCTGACCAGGGTTTGGGGGACTCTGTCTGTCCATGCAAATGACCAGGACTGCTAAGTTGGTGTGCAAAGCATGAGAGCATCTGCTTGGCATACAGAAGGTCTCGGGTTCAAAACCCCAGCATTTCAAGGTAGGGCTGGGAAAGACTCCTGTCTGAAACCTCGAAGAGCCGCTGCCAAACTGTGTTGACAGCTCTGGGCTGGATGGATCAAAGATTGGGCTTGGTATAAGGCCGTTTCTTACAGTCCTATGAGCTAAAAAGAGATGGAAGATTTGCTCTAAAGGAGGGAACGGGAACCCGGTTTTCCTCCCATATCTTTTTGTTCTAATAGCCAACGTCAGCTGCAAGCGAATTTGACCTTGTCCACCTTGATAGGGATTTGGAGAACTGAAACATACACTCCAACATTTCTCCAGTGAAAATAGGGATGTCCTATTCAGCAACAACAATCCAAAGGCATAGAAGACATTTGAAGGCAGCCCTGTTTAGGGAAGTTTTAATGTTTGATGTTTTATCGTGTTTTAAATATTCTGTTGGGAGCCACCCAGAGTGAAAAGAGGGGGAAAGAGATGGGTGGGGTATAAATAATAAATTATTATTATACTATTATAATAACAATAATATCATCCCACCCAGCCACTCTGGGCAGCTTCCAACATATATAAAAACATATTAAATATTTTTTAAAAAAATTCCCTATACAGGCCTGCCTTCAGATGTCTTCTGAAGGTTGTATACTTACTTATCTCCTTGACGTAGGGGTCACAAAACTCCTTCCCCTCCAACATTTATCCGATGAAAACGTTGTTTAGCCTTTTAGTCATGTCCATTTAGTCTTCGTGACCCCAGGCACTCCTGTCTTCCACTGCCTCCCACAGTTTGGTTAAACACATTTTAGTAGCTTCGAGAACACTGTCCAACCATCTTGTCCTCTGTCGTCTCCTTCTCCTTGTGCCCTCCATCTTTCCCAACATCAGGGTCTTTTCCAGGGAGTCTTCGCTTCTCATGAGGTGGTCAAAGTATTGGAGCCTCAGCTTCAGGATCTGTCCTTCCAGTGAGCACTCAGGGCTGATTTCCTTAAGAATGGATAGGTGTGATCTTCTTGCAGTCCATGGGACTCTCAAGAGTCTCCTCCAGCACCATAATCCAAAAGCATCCATTCTTTGGCGATCAGCCTTCTTTATGGTCCAGCTCTCTTCCATACATCACTACTGGGAAAACCATAGCTGAGTAGAGTCCTCTTAGGTGTTGTGGAGGTGAGTGGGGAGAGGGAACATGCAGGATGCGTGTTTCAAGCATTGGAATACACATCCTGTATGTTCTGCTTATACCTCTTTTCATTATTGTTAGCATGTGGTGGGCAATGGGGGTTTGGAGAGAAGGCTTGTATACTGAGTGCCAGTCACAGGGAATTGCAAGTAGGGAGAGCGCTGTTGAGCTCAGGACCTGCTTACAGACTTCTTTATGGTCCAGCTCTCATTACCATACATCACTACTGGGGAAACCATAGCTTTAACTATATAGACCTTTGTTGGCAAGGTGATGTCTCTGCTTTTTAAGATGCTGTCTAGGTTTGTCATTGCTTTTCTCCCAAGAAGCAGGCCAATGAAAATAGGGACGTCCTAAGGAAAAGCTGGGCATTAGGGAATCAAATCAGAAAACAGGATGTCTTCTGTTAATCCAGGACTGTCCCTGGAACACAGAGACACTTGGAGGGTTTTTCTGTAATATTGGAGAGGATATCTGAAAATCAGTCATTTCATTTTACAGTGGAAGAGCCATAGCCCCTTAGAATAGAATCCACCAAACCAGTGGAAGGTTCAATCCCTGGCATTTCCATGTCTGAAACCCCAGAAAAGCGCTGCCAGTCAGTGTAGGCATCATTGAGCCAGATGGACCAATGAACTGACCTAGTAGTAGGCAGTGGTACCTTGGTTCTCAAACTTAAACCGTTCCGGAAGTCCGTTCCAAAACCAAAGCGTTCCAAAACCAAGGCACGCTTTCCCATTGAAAGTAATGCAAAATGGATTAATCCGTTCCAGACTTTTAAAAACAACCCCTTAAACAGCAATTTAACACGAATTTTACTATCTAATGAGACCATTGATCCATAAAATGAAAGCAATAATCAAAGGACTGTACTATGAAATAAATAAAATTCTTACCTGCACTGGTGATAGTCATTGTTTTGGGGGGGCTTTTATTCATTTTCGCAGTCACACAATCAATCAGTAGCTGAACTGGGTTCCACACAGTCACAAAAACAAATTAACTGAAAAAGCCTCAAAAACAAAAATGCAAAATAAATAGCAAAAACAAAAGCGCCAAACTTAATCCGTTCCAGAAGTCTGACTTCCAAAATGTTCGAAAACCAAAGTATGGCTTCTGATTGGTGCAGGTGCTCCGGAAACAATAGCCGACAGCCGCATCGAATGTTCAGCTTCCGAAAAACATTCGAAAACTGAAACACTTCATTCTGAGTTTTTGGCAATTGAGAACCAAGGCGTTTGAGAACCAAGGTACCACTGTATTCAACTCTGTTCTTCTCACTCCGTACATATCATTCACTATTATTTATTGCAATTGCATCCCACATTTTTCTCCAAGGGGCTGATGGTCCCCCCCCTCCTTAGCTAATCGCCACAACAACCCCCTGAGATGGGTCAGGCTGAGAGGCAGCGACTGGCCCAAGGTCACCCAATGACCTTGGATTTCAAACCAATGTGCCATGAATTGCTACTGAGGTTTTCTGTATTATTATTATCTTCCTCAGTGGGTCGTAGAAACTGTTCTGAATAATGCTTTTAATAGGGTAGGGGGCACTGGGTAGCAGCCCCCAATGTTTGGGAACCACAGCACTAATCCCCACTGACACTCAGAGAAGAAATAGGCTTATTCTACTAAAAGCTTTGGAGAGTCGCCGTATCTTTCATTTCCCCTGCCTTTGTGTTTCTGTTAGAAATGAGATCTTTGCATCTCATGGCTCCTGTTCTCAGACCCTCTACACTGGGAACTGTCTCATCGAGATCGAGAGGAGCTCTCCAAGACAGGCAGCAAACAAATCAGGCTCTGCGATTCCCCTTTACTCTGAAGCAACCCCACTTAAACCTGCGCAGAAAGGGTTCACGGACTCAGAGATGTCTGGCAGATGCTCTCTGTACGGTGACAGAGGAGGCAGGCAGACAAGCTGTGAAGGGTGTATCAAAATTCAAAAGAGGCCTCCAATAAATTGAAAGAATTTTGGAAGGGCTAGGGGTTTTTTAATCCAAGGATAACTAGCTGAGAGACAGACAGAGATAGACATTAAGCAGTTACTCTGAGGGTCATCAAAGGCTGCCTGATTGGACTCTGTCATCTGTCTTGAAAACACTTCACTGGGTGGCAGTGAGCTATCTAGTCCTATTCAGAATCTTACTATTAGCATATAATGCCTAAAATTGGTGGAGGTTTCCAGTCCTTAAAAGAACACCTTCATCAATATCAACTATCTGAGACTTTACGATTAGCAGGTCAGGCTTCCTGATGGTGCTATTACTAGGGGCTGACTTGATTGATTGATTGATTGATTGATTGATTGCCTTTTCCCTGGACTGGGACTGAAGGTGGCCTACACAAATTAAGACAAGACCAAAAAAATGCAAAAAGCTTAAAGCAAACAGAAGATTTTTTTTAAAAAAAAATACAGTGGTACCTCAGGTTACAAACACCTCAGATTACAAACACTTCGGGTTTCAGGTTCTGCTAACCCGGAAGTAGTACCTCAGGTTAAGAACTTTACCTCAGGGTGAGAACAGAAATTGCGCG
Source organism: Podarcis gaigeae (assembly GCF_964106915.1). NCBI lineage: Eukaryota > Metazoa > Chordata > Lepidosauria > Squamata > Lacertidae > Podarcis > Podarcis gaigeae. The sequence continues at coordinate 8,006,646 of NC_139688.1, forward strand.
CCAGCAGCAGCGGGAGGCCCCATTAGGTAAAATGGTACCTCAGGTTAAGAATGGTCTCAGATTAAGAACGGAGAAGAAAAAAGAAAGAATAAGAACGGACCTCTGGAACGAATTAAGTTTTTAACCAGAGGTCCCACTGTAATAATTAAAATGTAATAGAGTTTAAGAAAAATTTAAAAATACAGATAATAAAAACAATAAAATAGCACAGCACTATAAAAAGCCCTTTCCTTAAACAAACAAACAAACAAAATCAGTCCCAAAAGTCCTGTCAGAATAAAACAGTCTTCACCTGCCGCTGGAAGAACACAAGAAGGAAGCCAGTCTAGCTTCTCTGGGGAGAGAGTTCTATGGTGTGGGAACAGCCACAAATCAGGGTCCTTTCTCTGATCCCCACCAAGCATGTCTGTGAGGGTGGCAGGATTGAAAGAAGGCCCCCCTCACTGAAGATCCCAGATCCCAGGCAAATTCATATAGGAGGGTCTTCTTGACAGGGTCTTCTTGGTGGTGTTTCCCCTTTTGTGGAATGCCCTCCCCAGAGAGGTGCATTTGTCCCCTTCGTTCAGGAGGAAGGTAAAAGCATCCCTGTATACCCAGGCATTTGGCTCTAGCGCCACCTACTGCTGGTCTCCCCGCCTTCTACCCTACCAGTCCCAAGGGACACCACTCAGTTCAGCGCTGAATATTCTAAGTGAGAGATCCTTTAGGAAGGGGCCATCAGTCACGCTAACACCCTGCTCTCTAGTAACAATGGGGTTGGAGTCACATGAAAGACTTGTGATACAATCCCCATCGACGGAACAACCAAAATAAGGCAGGCTGAGGTCTCCAGCTGACCCACAAAGGTGGTCAAGTTGGTTTTGTGGCAGGAGTGAACCGTTGCTTATTATCTCTCTTTATATAAAAAAGTAAAGGAGCCCTGGGTGGTTAAGTCCAGTCAAAGGTGACTATGGGGTTGCAGCACTCATCTCACTTTCAGGCAAAGGGAGCTGGCGTTTGTCCAGAGACAACTTTCCGGGTCATGTGGCCAGAATCTTGTGAGGCTTTTCAGGGCTGCAGCAGAGAGGATGGAATGGGGAACTTTCCTTCTGTGAACTTTGGGGAGATCCACAGCACACAACTGAAGCTCATTCAGCACCACACGTGTAAATTGTGAAAAGTCTTGGGAACTGTAGTTCGCTATGGTTGCTAGGAGTTGTAGCTCTGTGAGGGCGAAGCCACAGTCCCCAGAATTCTTTGGGGGAACAAATGTGATAATATGGTATGGATCTGCCCTTACTTGAGTTAAGCCATGCTGGGGTCCATAATGCTTAGGATATAATACCCAGATAATTTAAATCAGGCTGGGGAACCTTAGACTGGGGGCTGGCTGTGGCCCTCTAGGTCTTTCTATGTGGCCCCTGAGACTGCCCAGTTCACACACCTCACCCTACTGGAACATGACCTTGATCAGTGATGATGCTTCTTGTTTTGAGGAGTATTGAAATTAAAGGGCACGGCCGACTTAGGTTCCTCCATTTCAATAGGTCTACTCTGAGTACAATTTAATCGGTGCTTGCTTATCCTCGATAACCCCCTTTTTATATTATAAATAAATAAATTTATTGCATTTCAATTTGCTACTTTGCACAATATGTTTTTGCCGACCTTGAATTTACAGAATGGCATAAATGTTTACGGCGATTATCTGAACCTGGTGCATAGACCTCGCATTTGCTTTGTGGGTGAGCATTCAGCAGGTTTAATAATATTATTGTTAGTTCCATTTTATAAAAAAAAAATGTTCTGGCTGGATGTTGCCCACTTAAACCAGTGTGTGGTTAAGACAAATGCAAATCTGTTCTGCAAAAAAACCACAATTGGGGTATTTGCTTTTTTAGAGCGCTTGCTCTTCAGTCAAAAAAGCAGTTTTGCATCCCAGCAATTAAAACAAGACAGCCTTTCAATCGAAAAGTCATGGCACAAAAGGAAAAAAGATTCAGGGAGGGAAGAGGTTGGGGAAAGCAAAACCCAGCATCAATCTTGAAAGTTATAGTAGTAGCTCTTATATTGGCAAAATGCGTTACGGCTAAAGGAGCGATGTCTGGACTTGGCAAATGAAGGCATTTTCAGATAATAGGATGACTTGGGTTTGCTGAAAACTGGGAGAAACACTCTCTCTCTCTCTCTCTCTCTCTCTCTCACACACACACACACACACACACACACACACACCATTCAGGTGGATGGGTGGAAGTTTTGTACTTAATGATACGAAATATCTGATCCGATAAGGACTGGAATGGGACCATCACATTTCATTTCTTGGTTTTGCCTCTCTGATATGTTTTATGCTTTATTTCATTAAAATAGCAACCCTGCGCCTTGTGGCTTTTCTCATTTTATCCTATCCTTGCTGTGTGAAAACCAGATATCTGTGTTTGAACACAAAAGCACCCTGGAACAGGGCGTCCTGTTCCCCAATTGGTCACCTTGGCTTCTAAAAGCCCCTTTTGCAAATGTCCATAGGTTTGGCATGTGCGTTTGTGTCTGTGGGGAACGGTGCCAGAACGATGGATGAAAACCGTGTGTTGTGTTCCAGACACACAGACAACACAGCTCCAATCAAACACACCACAAGGGAGCCTGCCCTCCAGGGGAACCACTGAAACCTATGATCCAGCCATGCCCTATAGCGGTCGCATTGTGGACAGAAGCCGTTGCCCGTGTTAACTTAGTCCTGGGAATAGCCCTTAAATTATTGGATGTTCGGTTATATTCCCACGCCATGGGCCTTGGCACAGGGGCAATGTCTGCATGGTAGCCAAAAGGCTGTTGTTGCTACTCTGGAAGGAACGAAAGCACATGCACGTGCAGGATCACTTAGCGATCAGGAGACTTATCTATTTTTGCAGCATTTGGAAAAAGCTACTTTTAGCAGGTATCACAAAGAGAATAAACACTTGGGTATTTCAGAATTGTTTGCATGAACTACATGCCCAGCAAGCTCTACCGGAGCCTATCTCCCCTCCATCCTTTAACCCCTTGCTCTGTTTTTACCTGACGGCCAAAGTGAGCAGGGATGTTTACATGGCAAAAGGTACCCTGATTTTGCCAATAAGCCCAAATGAAATTAGCAAATGCAAGCAACTCACACGCGATGCTTGTTCTACGAAAGGACAAACTGGTGATACAAATTCTAACATTCCATCCGTGGGTCTCACCTTCTGACCCAGAATCCCATTTCTCCCTTAACCCTTGCTGCGGTTAATTGATGAGGAGGGAAATGCACTCTTAGCATGCTCAGAAGCTATTCCACATGCTGCAGGGTTTAACAATGACCATGGGGGGGGGGGGGATAGCTTCAGAAGAACAGTCATAGTTGGGACTGAATCCTGGATTTACCGGTACATATTTAGAAAGTGGAAAGTAGAATGATGCAGAGAATCAAAACCTGAGAAATCTGGTGGAGGAAAACAAGTCGCATATTCCACAGAATAATCCCCTTTACTATAAGACAGTTACAGGGAACCCTTATTTCAGATATTTATTCTGAACGTATACTACTCCTCTAAATTTACAATGTTGATGATTTTCATACCCGAGACCCACCTATGACCCCCAAACTACAAAACGGGCAGGAGCACTTTTAATATTTTGTTTATTTAATTTGAAGTATGCACATGCCATATTTCCATATAAATATTCCCAGGGTGTCTTACATAGGAAGAATAAAACACAACCACAAAAGTGTTATGTTTGAGTTCCTCTGTCTGACAGTGAATACCCCCTTCTTCACCTTTCATAAATTCTTTTTATCCTAATAAACATAAACAGAGGGAAACAGCCATCACAACCCATGAGTGGTCCTCAGTAGAGTGGGGCATGATCCAGTTACTGGGTGCAGCCGGCTGGTTGAAAGTCAATGCTCTGAAGCTGCCCTGGTTTTCCCCTCAAAAAAAAAATATATATATACAACCTAAGACACAACACACCTCACAAACTGCTTAGCTAACATATTCCACAAATACCTAAAGCAATTGGGGAATATCTATATCCGAGTGGGGATGCTGACCATCTCAGGTAAATTCTGGGAATGTCAAAAACTCATAAATATGCATCTGGATCTCGCTCAGTTATATGTGACTGCAAATAACCAGAAGACATGCAATTCCCACTACGAGTGACAGGCTAGCATATAAATGCTAGGAAGATGTTGATTATCCCCTAGATAGTGCAAGTGGGTCGTATATTGTATACATATGGATTCCAGATAGAGGTATCACAGAGCCACTTTTAAAGAACAATTCCCCTGCAAAGGATTGTGGGGCTGTTATTTACCACCCTACGCACAGTTCAGCACCCTTAAAAATCACATATCCCAAGATGGAGCAAATGTATTTTAAATGTATGTATGCAGGGATGGAACAAATGTATTTTAAATGTATGCTGTACACACTGCCCAGCGACACCAGTTGTATTCCATGAGTTTTGGGTCCTTCTTCCTGCATATCCTATCCATACATGTGCACACAATGGACATATATACCTGATCGTAAACTCTAGTCCACAACCACGTTGGCCACCGCTGACCTGTTTGCCTTTCTGTCTCATTCAGATGTTTGGACATGAATATGAACACCGATCAAACTTGAGGCATTCGCCTTGACAAATGCATGTAAAACTTAAAACCCGCAAATTGTGCTTACTTCTACAACACACCCGCCAACGAGAAAGTCCAGTTGTAGCAATGGTTCCTCAGGACTAAGTCCCATCGGTCCCAATAGGACTTACTTCCAAGTAAGGATGCTTAGCCTTGTGGCCAAGAAGGATGACACAAATATGCTTCGCTTCAGTTTAACAGCCTTGTGCCCATTTTCATAGCCACCGTCAGATCAATCAAAGGACCAGAACATGGAAATCTGCCTTGTATTGAAAGCAGGGAAACATTTTTTTGCCCTATCTGGAGATGCCAGAAATTTAACCTGGGACCTTCTGAGCTCATATACTGATATCAGAACCGAGGAACAACTTTGATGGAGTGACTCCAGATTGCTTCACAGGAATGATAACATATTTTCAAAGCACACCTAATATTCTTCTCTCCCACTGTTTCTCATCACAAATATTCAGCAAGTATTGTTTAAATGAGCAGCGATATTTGTGTAACGTCGGGGACCAAATGGTAATCTTAGAAGCACATGTAGACTCTCTCCAAAGAGTAATATACGACTGGCACATCCACGATTGTCTAGCCAGTTGAGATGGCTTGTAAGGAGAATCTAGACCCACCAGGCATTTTTTTTTTCATACGCGATGAGCGCAGCCCCACTGAGGTCAACGAGTGGGGTTTACTCCAAGTAAGTGTGCATAAAACAGCAGTCTAAAATCAGCTGGTGCTTCAGTGAGATTGAAAGCAAGTGCAAAACACCGATTGCCCGACAATCTCAGCACCGGAGAAAGGGTCTAACGCGCGTGCAGCTATCTCACGTTAAGAATGTTTATTGAGTCCATCGGGATTCAAATGCCCAACCTGAACGTGGAAGCAAGCTGTTTTTGAGCTCAGCGGTTGCTAACCTGTGCTGCATTTTAGACTGGGGTTGCACAGATTATGTGGATCAGGGTTTCCATTGGCTTCACATCCCCAAAACCCTGGAGAGCAGCTGCCAAGGCAGTGCAGGTGATACTGAAACGCATGGACCATTAGTCTGACTCAGTAGAACACAGCTTGCTCCAGCACCCATATATGTGTGTGTGTGAATATGAATATAAATACTCACCCACACACACACAAACAAACAAACAAACAAACAAGTTATGTATATTTGACTATGTCCCTTCTTGGAAGATGGAAAGGTGCTCACAATATTATTACACAAACAATGACTACTGATCTGAAGAGCTAAATATTCCATTCAGTATCAGAGGCAGCGTGACATGGTGAATGCCCTTTGCTTTGGAGGAAAAGCAAAAAAGAGGGCTTCTTGCACTTATTTAAAAAATCATTAATTTTATTTGTATGCCACTTTTGCACACACACACACACACACACACACACACATGAGCAAACAAATCACACTCCAAGTGGCTTACAGAAAAGAAACAGGGATGCACTTCAAACGAGCACTACTATAACCATTTCATTATAACATAGGGAAACAATAGCAAATAGAATAGCATACCCCCCCCAAAAAAAAACACATTCCAATACTATAAATATAACAACAAGCAGCAACTAATAGCAAAATTAACAAGGGAGCTTCATAGTTTCACCTTAGTCCTAGAAACACTCACAGTTCTTCAGACCTGGTTTGTTTTCCGGATAAGTCTGGCTGGCCAGTGTGAGAATTGGGATTGTAAACTAGCTGGGCCTGAACCAGCAAGCCACTCCTTATACGGTGTACCTGGGGAAACCAGGGTTCAAATCCTGGCTCAGCCATGTAATGCACTGGGTGACCTTGGGCCAGTCACAGTCTTTTGGCCTAACCTACCTCACAGGGTTGGTGTGACTGGGGGGGGGGGGAAATGGGAAGAGACCTGCATGCACCTCCTTGAGCTCCTTAAAGGAAAGGAAATGTAATAAGGAAATAACCACACTTTTCAACGAGCTCACATTAAATCCCAGCATAAAAATAAAGCAAAACTTGTGTTTCCTACTGTTGGACTTAGGTGAGAGTTTTTGTGAGCTCCCATACCTAATTATATAGAGAGAGGCTTCCCAAAGCCATAGTCTGAGCATTTACTGGGGGATAATAATTTTGTTCTGTGTTCCTTACCATGCATGCTGTGGTCCTGCACACAGAGTTCCAGTTCAAGATGACAAAGAAAGAGATAAATATTAGAATCGTTCTACTAAGGAGAGCATTAGTCGCAAGTGGAGTTTCAGACCTAAGCACCACACATCCACCTTCTTAAGCAAAGAACTAGGACATCTTTGCAAAAGGGTTCCCTTACTCCCTTACTTATTTAAACTGCAGCTGCACAATATGGTTAGTTGCATTTATTCATTGCTTTTCCCCCAAGGAAAAATGCCTGGAAGCGCCTTACAAATCCACAAAAGGCCAAACCAGCCTTGACCATCATTTTCACACCAAAAGCGCTGGAAACATCGGAACCAGCTGCCCAAACAGCGATGTGGGGAAGCGCATGAAACACGCACACACGGATCCATTTCGGAGGAAGTTTTAACCCTTTCCTCCTCAGAGGGATTCCTTCTCCTCCTCCTCCAAATTATTTTTAGAAAATAAACCTACTCGCCTCAAGGAGAATCGCTGCGTTTAATTCCCAGCCCCCAGTAAATCTCGCTGGATCCACAACAAGCCCTTTCAGCAACGTCCATTTGTTTTCAAAAGCAATGGAATTACTTAATCGGAAGAGGTTTGAATGCAATCTTCATCTCATGCCGAAGTCAATGTCATAACTCCCATTTCCTTTGACTGGCTGTGCCTTCCCCGCAGCCCCTTCTAAACACCCAACCCTGGGGCGGTCTAAAATCCCTAGAAACCAACGGCTTAACCGGTTTGTGAATCGGGTTATTTGTTACCTATCAGTCTGGGGTGTTTGTTTTGTTTTATTTGCAAATTACCAGCCATGTTGCATCGAAAGGAGACGTGAGCTACATACCAACACGCTGTCCTGGGAGCCTGGCTCGGCTTGATCTCCTCCCCTCCCCCCCCCCACTAAAATCCATATATTTAGACACACTCCACTTTCATCACCCCAGTTATTATTTTTTTAAAAAGCCAAGCACATATCACCTCTCCATCCCGGCATGGTTCTTGCGGAGGTCGCCAAAGAGCGCGCCCGCGCGTTTGCGCATCTCCGTCTGCCCGTTGCATTCGTCCTCCAGCTGTGTGTTTGTGTCTCGTTGTGTGTGATCCCTATGCAAGAATTTAATTCCCAGGCTGAAGTGGAAGCCCGAGCACGCCGCCGTCCTGCAGTATCGCCGCCCGCGCCGGCTCGTCGCTCGCTCGTCTCCCTCCCCCGTTTTAATTCTTGCAAACCTTTCCAGATTTTTTTCCCCCTTCAAAGCATCGACTTTGCAAGAAAAGCGATTTGTGCAAGCAACTCTCTCTCATCTTCCCTGATTCCTTAGCCTCCAAAACACACACACATACACACGCTCCAATCTCCTGTAGCCCAACGGGAATGGGGTGAATTATCTATGGATGGGGTGACCCGTAGCTTCGAGGGCGCAGGGTTGTCTTACCATTGCAGTCCCGAGGTGGAGATCCCACGATCGGCAGCTGGACGCCCTTGGATCTCCAGCCGAAGAAGGCGAACTGCAGTCTTGTCTGGAGCAGTCCTCGGCGGCTGGGGCTCCTTTAGCGAAACGAGAGAGATTTCAAAGGGGTCTTTCTTCCCCACGGCTTGGCGAACAGCTGCTGCAATGGCATCAGTGCATTGCAGTGCAAAAAACAAAACAAAACAAAACAAAAAACCGTCCAGACAAGCAGAGAAAGAGATGTGTGTGTGTGCTCGCTATTATTATTTTTTAAATAAATAAATCAGAAATCAACTTGGCTACCAAGGAATTAACATTCACTCCCAGTCCTCAGCGCTGCCTAGCGCCTTGAAACGAGGGACCAGGAGTTGCCACGCCGTTGGGACGTGCCCGCGAAGGCATTTGCCTCGAGAAAAAAAAAAATATTTATACTGAGGGTGGTGCGCTTTGTGGGTTTTTAAAACTTATTTCCTTTGAAAAGGAGTGGTTTTTTGAAAATTATATCATTTGCTTGCTTCGCGCTATTTATTTATTATTATTTTTAAAGAGAGGGTTTGATCCCGATCAAGCAAGATGCGAAGCCGAATCCGGATCTAACAAGACATCGCTTGGAAGGTCTCTGTGCGCAAACCTGCCCAAGCAGGACTGCCCGGCTCTCGCGCGTCCTGCAGAAAAATTGCCAAGCTTTTCCTCGCCCTGCAAAGAGAGGGGAGGGGGAGAGAAGGGGGGCAGGCGATGGGAAGAGGCCTGAGCCAATGGCTTGAGAGGGGTAGAGAGGGGAAAGCCAATGGGCTGGAGGGAGAGGCGTGGCCTATTCAAACCAGCTGTTTAAGTCAAACTCTTGATATCCAAAACTGCGTCCAGATTCTTTCTCTCTGAGTTAAAGGCTGCGCGGAGCTGGAAAGTGGATGATAGCTTCATGAGGACTGCTGGCATGAAAGTCTTCTTAGACTTTGAGAAAGAGAGAGAGAATATCAATCCATCAGTTTACTGTACTAGCCAAGGTAAAGGTAAAGGGACCCCTAACCATTAGGTCCAGTCGTGACCAACTCTGGGGTTGCAGCGCTCATCTTGTTTTATTGGCTGACGGAGCCGGCGTACAGCTTCCGGGTCATGTGGCCAGCATGACTAAGCCGCTTCTGGCGAACCAGAGCAGTGCACGGAAACGCCGTTTACCTTCCCGCCGGAGCGGTACCTATTTATCTACTTGCACTTTGACGTGCTTTTGAACTGCTAGGTTTGCAGGAGCAGGGACTGAGCAACGGGAGCTCAGCCCATTGCGGGGATTTGAACCGCCGACCTTCTGATTGGCAAGCCCTAGGCTCTGTGGTTTAACCCACAGCGCCACCCGTGTCTCATGTACTAGCCAAAGGCCATGACAAATCAGTACCATGCCATCAGTTTAAAATTTAACTCAAACAGCTGCAAATAAAAACAGCAGCCAAGACAACTGATAACAGCAATACCAACACAGTTACACTAATTAAATTTCAGTTTAGACCTTGGAAAACCCCTTACAATTCACAGCAATTTTATTCGGTTCCTAATTTTTCTATTGTTGTTGTTGTTGTTGTTGTTGTTGTTGTTGTTGTTGTTGTTGTTGTTATTTTGCCACTGGAGAAAAAGAGCTACTTTAGGTGTCACTAGGGCATTGTTGTCACACAACAACCCCTGATCCCTTTCTATCAGGGAGAGCCTGTTTTAGAAAGTGCCTCTTTGGATCATTGCGTAAAGGACAAGTGGACATATAATGAGGAATATCTTCCACCTGAGGCTGAAAAAGAGATTGTATATAACTATATATAGATACAATGGGAAGAGGAGGAGTCACCCAGTGTGGTTTATTCTCAGTGAAAATCATCAGTGCCCTTTACTCTGACGGGTCATTAGGTTTTGACTTCAGATTTCCACTCAGTCTGTGGAATTCAAGTACTGCTCTTGAACATTCAAGAGATTACTGATCTCTATAGTTCCTTTTCTGTGCCCTAAGAGTATGACTCCAACCCAATCATCCTTTTATAGGACTATACTTGAAATTTATAGCATTCTAGAGGTTTGCTGTGTTTTCCAAATGATAATTAAGATCAGAAGAACCCCAGAGAGCTAGTGTGGTGCAGCGATTATAAGACCCAGGTTCAAATCTCCACTAGGCCCCGAATCTCACTGGGAAATCATAAGATACCTACTCTTCCTCTGTTTAACCTTCCCCAGGGACGCGGGTGGCGCTGTGGGTTAAACCACAGAGCTTAGGACTTGCTGATCAGAAGGTTGGCTGTTCTAATCCCTGCGACGGGGTGAGCTCCCGTTGCTCAGTCCCTGCTCCTGCCAACCTAGCAGTTTGAAAGCACGTCAAAGTGCAAGTAGATAAATAGGTACCGCTCCGGTGGGGAGGTAAATGGCGTTTGCTCTGGTTCGCCAGAAGCGGCTTAGTCATGCTGGCCACATGACCCGGAAGCTGAACACTGGTTCCCTCGGCCAATAAAGCGAGATGAGCGCCGCAACCCCAGAGTCGGCCATGACTGGACCTAATGGTCAGGGATCCCTTTACCTTTACGTTTTTACAGGGTTGTTGTGAGGATAAATTAAGGGGCAGGGAGAGAACCGTCCATGTACAGTGGTACCTCGGGTTACAGATGCTTCAGGTTACAGACTCTGCTAACCCAGAAATAGTACCTCAGGTTAAGAACTTTGCTTCAGGATAAGAACAGAAATCATGTGGCGGCAGCAGGAGGCCCCTTTAGCTAAAGTGGTGCTTCAGGTTAAGAACAGTTTCAGGTTAAGAACGGACCTCTGGAATGAATTAAGTACTTAACCCGAGGTACCACTATACTGTATGCCACTTTGAGCTCCTTGGAGGATACATATGAGTAAATATTTGACGTATAATTGTTTTTCTTTTCGGATGGCAGTAGTTCCGACCTTCACAGACTTGATATCGATAAGCAGCACAGAAAGCAGGAAATATATGTGAGCACCATCGTTTGTGTGGGGATCTCAAGGAAGACTTCTTATCTGCAGAGAAGCAGGGAGGTGATTTGTACAGGAGAAGGAAGGTTGTAGCTTAGAGCGTAAGAACATAAAAGAAGTCTGCAGAATCAGGCCAATGGCCCACCAGAGCAGCCACTTTGAAAAAAGGATGCTGGACTTAGATGGGCCATTGGTCGGATCCTGTGGGGCTCTCCTCATGTTCTTTTCTCCAAGAGTGTTAGCAGTGGTGGTGTCTCCCTTGCCTATATTTATGTTCTTAACCTGCTTCAGAGGTTAAGTTGTGGGTGAACATATCAGTTGCCACAGCTCTTGTTTATTCACAGGCCAGAACAGAACTGAACTGAAGGGTTCAGCCAGCCTGCTTATATAGAGCTCAGCTACAAAGCAACAGTAACAACTTTCTGTAAATATCCAATCACTGAACATCACTTTCAATTCCTTATTTGCATACGCGGATCTGAGTGAAAACTATCTACAGTATCCCCCTGCTGGCCCAGGGTGAGAACTTCAGTACATAACAACTTAAAAAAGACAACAAAATGATTTGGACTCCTTGGCAGGTTTTGAATAAACACCCACAAATATATTAGTAGAATATATGATAGATAAGGCAATGATATGTACAATTTTATAACATGTAGAGAATAATATGTTGAAATAAATCAGAGAGGGAGCTGAGGGAAGTCCTTAGTGGGTGGGAGCGGGTGGGATGGGGGAAGTAAAAAGGGGGGGATGTAATTAGATATATGGATTGATAATTTGTTCTGCTAAAATTGTTTAATAAAAATATTATTATTTTTTAAAAAGAAACTAAAACTATCTGGCTCTGCTTGCCATAGGCTCTGGGTCAATCTGCCTTTGGGTTCCCTGTCTCCCACCCCATTCGTTGCAATGGGCAACCAATGATTCTTCGCTATATTTGCAAGGAACAATGTTATTCAAAGGCACTATCTGGACCAGTACTGTAATTGCTGGGTAGCAATCTTAAATCTTGTCTTTGTCCATGGAATTTTCTTGGCAGGGATACTGGAGTGGCTTGCTGGTTCCTGCTCCAGGTGGATCACGTTTGGTCAAAACTCTCCACTATGACCTGTCCATCTTGGGTGGCCCTGCACGGCATAGCTCATAGCTTCTCTAAGTTATTCAAGCCCCTTTGCCACGGCAAGGCAGTGATCCATGAAGAGTCCAGGAGACTCTTGAGAGTCCCATGGACTGCAAGAAGATCAAACATCTCCATTCTGAAGGAAATCAGCCCTGAGTGCTCACTGGAAGGACAGATCGTGAAGCTGAGGCTGCAGTACTTTGGCCACCTCATGAGAAGAGAAGACTCCCTGGAAAAGACCCTGATGTTGGGAAAGATGGAGGGCCCAAGGAGAAGGGGACGACAGAGGATGAGATGGTTGGACAGTGTTCTCGAAGCAACCAGCATGAGTTTGACCAAACTGTGGGAGGCAGTGGAAGACAGGAGTGCCTGGCATTCTCTGGTCCATGGGGTCACGAAGAGTCGGACACGACTAAACGACAACAACAATCTTAAATCTGTCTAATCAAAATTGATATTGCTTCAGTGCATTACGGTAATGTGTAGCACTAGAAGCCTGTCTCCCCAGCCCTCCCCCCCCCCCAGGTTAAGCTGCCTTCAAATGAATAAAAGACAATGAGCAGCTCAACCTTCGGGTTTTCTGTCCATCTAGCCAGAAATCAATATTAGGAACATGATAAAAAAGGTGACAGCCAGAGGGGTTCATGGGGAATGATGTGAAAGGGGGGGGGGAGATGACCTTTCGGCAAAGACACAGGGGGATGCAGGGGAAATAGATCGTGCCGGGGGGGGGGAATGGTTTCTTTTTAGAAGATAGGTGGGTTGCAGCTTTTGCCAACCTGGTGCCCTCCAGATGTTAAAGGATGCCATCTCTGGTCAGCCCCAGCCAGTGAGGTTGTTGGTCAAGGATGAGAGGTAGCCAAGCAACTTCTGGAGGGTCGCTGGTTCCCATCTCTACTGCGTATCTTCCTATATGCATAAAAATGTATCCAGCAGCCTCCATTGGGGGATTTGTAGTGTAGCATCACAATTCTGGATCTGCACGAAGTCTATTGACTTCAATTGTTTAGGCCAGCAACATAGGTGTTAATGTGTTTTAATTTATTTTCCTGTTAACTATAATCATCTTCAAATGCCTTTAGCTGTTTGTAACCTTCTAAAAGAGATTATTTTCACGCCGAGGGCCTTCTGGAAGTTTTCTCCCTGTGAGAAGCTAAGCTACAGGGAACCAGGCAGAGGACCTTCTCGGTAGTGGCACCCACCCTGTGGAATGCCCTCCCACCAGATGTCAAGGAAATAAACAACTATCCGACTTTTAGAAGACATCTGAAGGTAACCCTGTTTAGGGCAGTTTTTAATGTTTGAAGTTTTATTCTGTTTTTAAGGTTCTGTTGAAAGCTGCCCAGAGTGGCTTTGGAAATCCAGCTAAGTGGGCAGGATAGAAATATATTATTATTATTATTATTATTATTATTATTATTATTATTATTATTATTAACATTCCTAGTAAACTGCTTAGCGGTTTACTGCAGTCAAGTGGCACCGTATTTTTCGCTCTATAAGACGCACCAGACCACAAGACGCACCTAGTTTTTGGAGGAGGAAAACAAAAAAAAAAAAATTCTGAATCTCAGAAGCCAAAATAGCAGTGAAAGCAGTGAAAGTGAAAGCAGCAATCCCTCTTGCTGTTCTGGCTTCTGGGATAGCTGTGCAGCCTGCATTCGCTCCATAAGACGCACACACATTTCCCCTTACTTTTTAGGAGGGAAAAAGTGAGTCTTATAGAGCAAAAATACGGTATATACATTTTGTTAGATAAAAAAATAAACTTGGGAGGAAATTATAGAAGAGCCTTCTGGGATTCCTAGCATGTCCATGCATAACAGGGGGGCTCAATGGTCTCTAGAAAGCAACCCATTTCCCCCCCCCCCATTTAACTATCTTTAAATTGATTTTGCCCATCCCAATATCTACCAACCTCTTATGATTTCAGATGGTATTCTTATGTAGACATTTGTCTGACAAGTACACGATTCTTTTACGGGCCCACACACTTTTCGTGTGTGTAGCTTTCATTTGCAGTTAGACTGCACTATGGGCTTTATAGTCTTAGGCAGGGCTCAGCAAAAGATTTCAGCAGGGGGCAGGTCCACTGTCCCTCAGACCTTGTGGGGAGAGGGCGGATTATATTTTTTTTGGGGAAATGAATTATTTTCGCCCACCTCTTTTGCAAAGAGGCCTGAAGATGCTTCACTTTAGCTGTCCCAGTTTTCATCCCAATAGCTGCAGCTGGGCTTCTCCAGCCAGCCAGGCACCATGGCGGAGTAGGAGACTGCATTGACCAGCAAAGACAGAAGCAGCAGCCCCGGCGGAGGAGAAGAACAGAGGCAGGGGAACTGGGGCGTCATCGAAGCTTTTACCCACTGCTTGCTGCTACTGCTTCCTGAGAGGCACCGCGGAGAAGAAGAAGAAGAAGAAGAAGAAGAAGAGGAGGAGGAGGAGGAGGAGGAGGAGGAGGAGGAGTTTGGATTTGATATCCTGCTTTATCACTACCCAAAGGAGTCTCAAAGCGGCTAACATTCTCCTTCCCTTCCTCCCCCACAACAAACACTCTGTGAGGTGAGTGGGGCTGAGAGACTTCAGAGAAGTGTGACTAGCCCAAGGTCACCCAGCAGCTGCATGTGGAGGAGCGGAGACCTGAACCCGGTTCACCAGATTACGAGTCTACCGCTCTGAACCACTACACCACACTGGCTCTCCAGTGACAACCCACAAGTGGTGGCTATGGCCACTGCACCATGGGAGGAATGAAGGAGGCAGGCAGGCAGGCAGTGATGAAGAAAGCGTGTCAGGAAGTGGCGCGGAAAAGGAGTGCGGAGAAGGAAGGAAGGCCGGACTTAGGGAGAGAGAAGAGGAGCAGAAGGAAAACACAGCAGCAGCCGACAGCTGGCGTTACATGCCCCCTTCACAGTGCCGCCCTGCTGAGGTGAGCAGATAGGCGAGCAGACTCCCGCCATCGACGGGGCCTGGCATGGGACAAGATTGCTCCATCCCTGAGGAGAAAAGCGCCACTGCGTGAGGGAGAGGAAGGGAGAGAGAAAGAAAGAACACCATCCACGGGCCAGATCTAGAAGGCAATTGGGCCTGATCCGGCCTGCGGGCCTTAGTTTGGCCAACCCATGGTCTTAGGGCTGCATAAATGGCTGCTCTCGCTGAAACATGGGTTCTGTGATCTCGAGGCTGCATCTGCAATGATGCATAAGCATACAGAGAACTTGTTGGCTTGGTGCTTAATTGATTCTATGAAAGCAAGACAGGCTCTGCAAAATGCCAGAACATCATTCCACAATAGCCGGACGTCAGATCGTGACCACCAATAATATTTGAAGCAGAATTGGCCCTTTTAGAACCAAAAAAACTCCCACCATTGATCAATTCATCCTTTGCTTCCAGCCATCTCTGACACCGAGGTTTCTTCGTCGCATCTTTGCCAGCGTGTTGTTTAATCTGCTGCCTGCATTATGCTCTGCCCAGACAGACCTTTCCAGATTTATTAATGACTGGCTTGTGGCTAAAAGCAGAGGTCTCTCTTCCACTCTGATCCTGGCTTCATGCCTCAGCAGGCATTTTCTACCACGGACCGCTCACCTTTCCTCATCGTTTTGACGGTGACAGATGTCTTTCTGATTAGGCTTTCCACCCAACAACGTCCATCCCTTTTCTCCGACACATCTGTCAATGGCGCCGGGTCAAAATCACTCTTAATCTCTTGACCTCTTCGTGTGATGACCTCTCTGCCTCAGGAAGCCAAGCCATTTTCAAATGGCTTTTCAGCATCTAGTAAAGACTTTTCGCTGTCACACCAAGCCTTGGTGTTACTTTAAGATTTATTATTAGTATTCAAACCCTTCATTCATTCCATCACTTCAGTCATGCTACATGTATCATTAGAATAATAGAGTTGCAGAGTTGTGAGGGACTCCAAGAGTCATCTAGACCAACCTCCTGCAATGCAGGTATCAACAGCTGAAGAATCCTTGACGGATGGCCATTCAACCTGTGTTGGAAAACGTCCAATGAAAGAGAGACAACCACTTTCCAAGGTGGCCTGTTCCACTTTCAAACAGCTCTAAAGTTAAATCTGTGGGATGTGAAACACAAGAGAAGTCAAGTACAACATTCCTAGAGTGAACATGTTTACACATGGGGAGGAATGTTTGTCCAGCCAGCAGGTAAACTTCCTGTTTCTTTCTGGGCTGGGACAGACTTCCTCTGCATGTGACTAGAGGTGGGCATGGCCTCACCTGTGCAGGTAACGACAAAAGCACAGGGCAGGGCAGCCATCTCTCTCTCTCTCTCTGACTACATGCATCAAAGAAGCAACATCTGCTTAGCCAAAGATGCTCTCTTGGCCTCCAACCAAGAGAGGACAAAGGGACTGTCTCCTTATGAGATAGTCTCCAGGTGTATGTTAATTTTCTAATCTAAGTCTGCCTTCTGGGATCCGATTGTGAACAGAATGTGAGTGAGTAAACTCTTTTTATATTTTAATAGAAGACGGTATCGTGTCTTATCTTTTATGAGGGAATAAGGGGAAAATACCAGAACAGTTATTATAGAGGCTTTAGCGAGCCTGAGCAAACGCATCCGCTGCAAGTTTTAAAAAAGGGCAATGTTACTCTGCTAAACTGTGAACTTGTTTACACAAGTTGGAAAGGCTATAATCAAACAATATATCCTCTCCTGCATCCCTGAACATTCCCACAAAATCATAACCTCCATAAAAACTCCTCTAAGCACCCCATTTGCACGTTTGTTTGTTTTTGTATACTTCCCTCCAATGCATATTTTTTCCATTGCTTTTTTTCTTGTTGAAAATGTGCACCTTACATGCATTTTAATTGTAAAGCACAAACCCGAATGCGCCTTTTTCGTTCTGGGGAAACTGCTTCGCTAAATCTGCCAATGAGTAGAATCCATGCAGCAGTTGTACTCTGACCGACAAGTGAGTTTGAGGCCATCAGACTGAGATTCAGATTGGACCTAATGTAAGGTTTCCGGAATTTTTCCAATGAATCCGGGGACACTTTTCAACTTCAGTAGGAATGATAGGATTTTGTGTGGGGACTGATTTGTAAATCCGGGGACTGTCCCCGGGAAACGGGGACATCTGGCTACCTTAACCTAATCCATCCACCCCTCATCTCAACAGGTTGATTACCCTCCCCTCCCCATGGATGAGATACTGCTGTGGAGCGATACCTGATGTGATGATGCAACTCTATGGAGACGGCCACGCAGGAAATATCAGGAGTTACAGGTGCCCCAAAGAATGACTGAAAATACAGGTAATTTTGCTACAAGGGAAAACAGTATCACAACATAATTTCACTCAGCCCAGCTTTAAAGAGGGATGGTGGAAAATAGCCTGCCAAAGAGCTGCATTTTAACCTCATTTTGTCTGTGGTAACCGTTATTTCCCTCTCTGACAGAAAATGGGGTAGAAGGTTTCTTCTAGCCTTTAACTCTGTCACGAAAGACAATCTTGTTGCTCAATTTTCCAGCAAGGAGCTCAAACCGTCAACAGTCGCTGCGGCGTTAACAGCGGGTTTCTGTGATCAACAATCTGTTTTCTGAGCCAGCAGGCTCCTATGGCTACGTCTGTGTTTTATTTTATTTTGCCCTGTAAAACAAGCCGTTCCATTAATAGCTCTGCCATTAAGAGCTATATGTGTGCGTGTGTGCAGTTGTGTGTCTAAATGGGCATAATGGTCTGGAAATCCCAAAAGAGAGATTCAAAAATGAGCTGGTGCAATAGGATGTCACTGATTGTCAAAGATATTCCCAGTTTGTGTGTGCCTGTGTGTGAATTTGCACAAGCCCCTGGTTAGATTCACAGAACTGGATGGGACCTCAGGGCTGCTCAGCCTCTCCAGTTAGCCTTCATAGCTAAATTCAATTTGCTTATCAAAAAGCTTGAGAGCAACATTTGTGTTGCTCCCAGGCATGTTCCTCTCCAAGCGTCAACCAGACTGAGACCTGCTCAGCTTTACCAATAAAAGAGTGCTCTGATGGGATCAATATCAGGCTACCTCAGGAAGTTGTCAGTGTACCAACAACTGCCCTGGAAAAAGCCAGCTTCAGACACCTGCTCTGCCCCCTTCCCCCAATTCCAGGCAGCAGGATCTGTAAGAGACTGCCATCTTGATTTCGCATTTGAGACCTGCAGCATAGGGCGTGTCATGAATGAGCCAGCCCCCAGAGACGGTTTGCAGCCAGCTCCCAGGGAAGGGTTGCTGCCAATTGAAGGAAGCAGTCAGGAACAGAGAGGGTTAACTGCCAGGCAGGATGAGTGTCAGCTAGTGCCAACTCCCCCGCCCCTGGGAATTCCAGCTGATAAGGGAACGGAGGAGAGGAGAGCGAGCTGGAACGCAGTCAAAGCTCGCTGGAAGCACAAATAGGCAGGGAAGAGTTAAGAGACAACCTCTCAGAGAATGGGGAAGAAGAGGTAGCTGATTCCTCCCAGTCCAAGGTATCGACGAATGGGAGGGCTGCAAGATAGGAAGCAAAACAAAAGACGTATGAAGCAAAAGTTCAGTTGCTTCTGGTCACGCCGGAAGCAGTCTTCAGAAGGGTCACCATGACTGATGATGGCGGAGGCTGTGTTAGAGCCGCCTCTTCTGATGTTCTTGCTCAGTGCTGGATTTATGTATAAGCTAAACAAGCTAGAGCTTAGGGCCCTACTCTCTTGGGGCCCCCAAAAAAATTTAGAGGAAAAAAAATCTGGATGTACATTTCCAAAATATAAGTTAAAAAACAAATAAAATAAAACCTACATACAGCAACAGTTGTTGTGTAGGCTTCTATGATGCAAGTAATGGGCCCCGCCTGCTAGCCTGCTCCCTAAAATATCACTGGTTTGTTCATTTCTATATATAGAGTGCCTACGTTCTGCTAATTATAATTATTAGTAGTTTGCATTATATATTTACACCTATTGTTGTTTTATGCTATAGCAAGTTTCTAGAGACTAGATTATGAGTCTTTGTAAACTGTGTTTCTAAAGGAACTTTTATTATTGCCAAATGCCAATGTGTTTGCATTATTAAGTTTGTTATGAATAAAAAAATCATTTTAAGTTAGAGCTTAATAATTATTTCACTATTATTGAGACTCCTGAAGGGGAGTGAAAGGCGGGATATCAAATCCAAACTCTTCTTCTTCTTATTAATATACTCCTTCTTAATTGTATTTCACTATTAATATACTTCTTCCTCATTGTATTTCAGTTCAACAATTACTTTGATAAAATACATATCTTCTTATGTGCAAATGGCTTTAGATACCTATTAGGTCCATAAATCAACATATAACATATATTCAACACAGAAAACAGTGACAATTTGTTGTTGACAAAGGACAGCTGGACATATAAAGGGCCCCATTACCTTCAGTCGCTTAGGGCCTCATCAAACCTAAATGCGGCCGTGTTCTTGCTCCTAATCTACAAGGTATTTTGGAAAGGCATCTTCTCATAACTTTTCCCCTCTAGCATAGGCTGTTCTCGGCCTGGTAATCTGAAAAAGGAAGCTTCATACAGTGACAGCCTATTCTTCAGATATATTCCAGAAGTTTATTCCTTTTGACTGTGAATTGCTGCCTCATCATTTATTGATAGCCACTGGAGCTCTGCTGCCGTCCAAACGCAGGTTTTTAATTATGGCATGAATTTTTCACAAGGGGGATGAAGCGGGGGGGGGGGGGTGAAGTTTGCAGAGCTCTGCGCAATGCTTAACTTAAGTTGTCAGAGAGATCGGCTTGTCAATGCTGATCCAGCTCACAGTTACATTTCATTTTCTATTATTATTATTATTATTATTATTATTATTATTATTATTATTATTATTACTACAAAGCAACCAGCCAACAGTGACCCCACAAAGAATTTGATACCTCTGGTATCCTTTGATGATGATGATGATAATTTATCTGTACCCTGCCCATCTGGTTTCCCCAGCCACTCTGGGCGGCTTCCAACAAAGATTAAAAATACATTAAAATATCACACATCAAAAACTTCCCTGAACAGGGCTGCCTTCAGATGTCTTCTAAATGTCAGGTAGTTGTTTATTTCTTTGACATCAGATGGGAGGGCGTTCCACAAGGCGGGTGCCGCTACCGAGAAGGCCCTCTGCCTGGTTCCCTGTAGCTTGGCTTCTCGCAATAAGGGAACTGCCAGAAGGCCCTCAGAGCTGGACCTCGGTGTCCGGGCTGGATGATGGGGGTGGAGATGTTCCTTCAGGTATACTGGGCCGAGGCCATTTAGGGCTTTAAATGTCAGCACCAACACTTTGAATTGTGCTCGGAAATGTACTGGGAACCAGTGTAGGTCTTTCAAGACCGGTGTTATGTCGCCTGTAGCTGCAACGGAGGGATCCCGACACTGGCGGCAAACAGCTATACAGCGCATGTGCAGCATCGCTATGTACAGTGCATGCGCCATACGTAGCGACGCCGCACATGTGCCCTACGTCATGACGCCAGCCCCGGGTGTCACAATGCCTTCCTTCGCCCCTGCATAGAGGAGGGTCAAAACTGGGCCCAGACCGAAGGACAGGCAGAACAGCTCCATCTTGCAGGCCCTGCAGAAGGATGTCAAGTCCCGCAGGGCCCTGGTCTCCTGTGATAGAGCATTCCACCAGGCTGGGGCCAACGCCAAAAAGGATCAGCTCCACATATACCTTGAATTATGGGACAAATTGAGGAGACAGATGAAAGGTTCTCATATTTCCAAGATGGATCACAGCATTAGCAAGTGTCTCAAGTCATTTCCAAGCCAGACCGCCTCTCCCAATATGCCCCATGGAGGACCTTAAGGTCCATAATTGCAACACTCTAGAGGTCCCGGGCCCTAAGGAAGTCAGATTAGCTTCAACCAGAGCCAAGGCCTTTTCAACACTGGCTCCGGCCTGGTGGAACGCTCTGGCTCATGAGACCAGCGCCCTGCAGGATCTGATTTCTTTCTGCAGGGCCTGTAAGACAGAGTTGTTCTGCCTGGCCTTTGGCTTGGAATCAGTTTGATTCCCTCCCCCTCTTTCTTTTTTCCTTTCTCCTTGTGTTGGAACTCCTATTTGGGGACTTCCCTGGCTTTTTTCTGGCCCATGTAGAACCAGTCTGGATAGTCAGCCTTGGTGAAGACTTGACGTTTTTATCCTCAAAAAAGTATTGATTGAGTTTCCACTGAAATGAGACTGCATTTTAATGTTTCAATGTTGTATTTTAATCTTGTTTTTAAAGCTGTATTTCAATCAATTGTTTTTATATTTGGTGTTAGCCGCCCTGAGCCCTATTTGGCTGGGCAAGGTGGGGTATAAATAAGATTTATTATTATTATTACTAGTTGTCCAAAAACTGTTGGGGATCAGCAACCTTGCATGCCTCCGGTCACCAGAGGGCAGGGTTGAGGCTATCGGTTAGTCAGGGAAAATACGCTTTGTGGTTTTCCACTGAGCTCTGCCCTTTTCTTCTGCGCTCTCTCTCTCTCTTCTCCCTCTTTCTTCTGTGAGAATGCCACAAAGGTGGCTCCAGTTGTGCAGTAAAAATCCGAAGCCATCCTTAAGACCATGAAGCAACTGTAAATAAAGACTCCAGTGTGTTCCCTCCCCCTTTAAGTAATGCTAGTGATGTCTGAATGAGACAGAATGGGTGGTAGGACTGAACAAATCCTGGCAGCTCCAGCTCCCAAGCTTCTCAAACTCTCATGTGCCAACCATTTTTATTTTTAGAACCTAACAAACACATCACTGTCGATATTTCCCCTCAGCAAATCCAGGTTGCCTGGAGAAACACGAGGAGCCCAACAAGCAACAAAAGGGAATATTTTAGTTTGATAGAGTTTAGCTTTTCACCCCAGCGAGTTTTCTCAGGAGGCTCCAATCACATTGATTGGGGGGAGGGATGAAAAAACGATTCTTTTTCATTGGATCTATGCCTTTGCCTGTGCAAATCCATGGTGAGGTCTCAAGTGGGTTGCAGAAAGATCAAGTGGGTTGCAGAAAGAAACCCACCACCTCAAAAACTCTTGGGGAAACAGAGTCCTTGCCGGAGGGATGACACTATCTTCTTTAATTTCTTTTATTTTCAATGCAAAATTACAACAAAAATTACAAACATTGAATCCAAAATAAAGCTGTACAAACAAGCAAAAAGAAAAAAAATACAAGAAAAAACAAACGCAACAAACACACAACAAACAAAAACACACATCTACAAACAAAACCATAGCATCATTCCAATCGTTGCATATGTATACACATAACTGACTTCCTTCCTTTGTTCTAAGACCTTGAAATTTTTAAAAAGGTAAAGGGACCCCTGACCATTAGGTCCAGTCATGGCCAACTCTGGGGTTGTGGCGCTCATCTCGCTTTATTGGCTGAGGGAGCCGGAGTACAGCTTTCGGGTCATGTGGCCAGCATGACTAAGCCGCTTCTGGTGAACCAGAGCAGCGCATGGAAATGCCGTTTACAATTTAATCTGCCATTCTTTCATTGATAGAATTTTTCTCCCCTTCCAGTTTTGTGCTATGAGCATCCTGGCAGCTGTTGTTGCATAGAGGAATACTTTCCTTTGATTGTCATAAATATCATTTGTGATTATACCTTCAAGGAATGCCTCTGGTTTTTTTACTAAAATATATTTTAAACATCTTTTTGATTTCTTCATACATTTCATTCCAAAATTGTTTAATAGGTCGGCATTCGCTGGGGGGATGACAGTATCATAACCTCTGACTTTCCATGGGATCGGTGCTGTTTTCCCATTGCTCCTTCCTCCATGCAAGTCAAAGGAGGTAACTCTCTCCCACAGGGAGAAGAGGTTGCATCCCCAAAAATTAGGGCCAGGGTGAGAAGTCTGCTAGGCATAAAGCAATTTCCTTCATTTCTCATCCTTCCTCTAATGAACTCAGGCTGACTTTCTCAAGATGATGTCATTTTATCCTCATGACAACTCTTAGAGGTCAATGAGGCTCATAGAGAGGTCCAACGTGCTATCTTACTCCCTCCTGTTCTCCCAGAGAGGAGACTCACTTTTTTATCTGTGTTTCTGGTAATTGACTGTCCCCATTTTGACATTGGGATCCGGGTGGCGCTGTGGGTTAAACCACAGAGCCTAGGACCTGCCGATCAGAAGGTTGGCGGTTCAAATCCCCGCAACGGGGTGAGCTCCCGTTGCTCAGTCCCTGCTCCTGCCAACCTAGCAGTTCAAAAGCACGTCCAAGTGCAGTAGATAAATAGGTACCACTCCGGCGGGAAGGTAAACGGCGTTTCTGTGCGCTGTTCTGGTTCGCCAGAACCGGCTTAGTCATGCTGGCCACATGACCTGGAAGCTGTACACCGGCTCCCTCAGCCAATAAAGTGAGATGAGCACCGCAACCCAAGAGTCGTTCATGACTGGACCTAATGGTCAGGGGTCCCTTTACCTTTATTTTGACATTGGGGGACATTGACCTTACTGCTTGGAGCGTTGGTTTGTTCCCACAGCTCCCTGATCACAGCAGAGATTTGCCCACATGTGAACGTGTGGCTGTGTGAGGAAGCCTATCACCCTAATGACTTAGGGCAACAGGATCCTTTGAAGGAAACCAAGCCTTATGTGGAACAGTTTGGAGGTCCTGAGCCTCAAAGAGGTTAGATTGGTCTCAACTAGGGCCAGGGCCTTTTCAGTACTGGCCCCAACTTGGTGGAACGCTCTGTCACAAGAGACTAGGGCCCTGTGGGACTTGACATCTTTCTGCAGGGCCTGCAGGATGGAGCTGTTCCGCCTGGCCGTTGGCATGGACTCATTCACATCCCTTACATGGGATTTAGTATATAAATTTTCCTCTGTTTTTTTTTTTTTTTGCTGGCCCATGTAGGACCAGCATGGATAGCTGGCTCGGGTGACTATCTGATGTTTTCTCCCTTTATGGTCTTGATTTATGGGCTACAACTAAAATGAGGCTGCATTTTAAGCTGTATTTTAATTAACTGTTTTTTTCCTATAACGTTTTATTGTAATTTATAGCTCAGGGCGGCTAACAATAATCAAATAATCAAACAATCAAATAGTCACACATTCAAAATATTTCATTATAAAAATTAGTTAAAATCAAATTAATGGCAACCGATTAAGCAAGATTCTGTACAGGTTGCCAGAGGAGGGAGTCAGGCTGCGCCCTGACCAAAGGCCTGGTGGAACAACTCTGTCTTGCAGGCCCTGCGGAAAGATGTCAGGTCCCGCAGGGCCCTAGTCTCTTGTGGCAGAGCGTTCCACCAGATTGGAGCCGCAGCCGAGAAGGCCCTGGCTCTAGTTGAGGCCAGCCTAACCTCTCTGAGGCCTGAGACCTTGAGGGTGTTATTATTTGCAGACCGTAGGTTTCTCTGTGGGGCATACCAGGAGAGGCGGTCCCGTAGGTACGAGGGTCCTAGGCCGTATAGGGCTTTAAAGGTTAAAACCAGCACCTTAAACCTGATCCTGTACTCCACCGGGAGCCAGTGCAGCTGGTATAGTACTGGATGAATGTGATCTCGCAGCGAAGACCCCATAAGGAGTCTCGCCGCGGCATTCTGCACCCGCTGGAGTTTCTGGGTCAGTCTCATGGGTAGCCCCACGTAGAGCGAGTTACAATAGTCCAGTCTGGAGGTGACCGTCGCATGGATCACAGTGGCTAGGTCAGGGTGAGAGAGATAAGGGGCCAACTGCTTAGCTTGGTGGAGATGAAAAAATGCCGCCTTTGTTATAGCTGTAATCTGCGCCTCCATGGAGAGGGAGGTATCGAAGATTACACCCAAACTCTTAACGGACGGTGCTGGCACTAATTGCACCCCCGCAAGAGATGGGAGTTGCCCCCTCAGTCCCATATCGTCCCGATATATTTGGTGTTTGCTGCCCTGAGCCTGGCACTGGCCAGGGAGGGCAGGATATAAATAAAAAAATATTATTAAATTATTATTATTATTATTATTATTATTATTATTATTAGTTGAGGGATCACTACAGCATAACAATTTGGAAGGGAGAATTGGTTGGAGGGCTTCCAGGAGAGAGAGTGGTACAGCTTATTCCAGATGGACTCCTCCCAAAACAACCTCACAGGGCTATCTACCACATTTTAAGGGAGATATTGACAAGTTGGAACATGTGCAGAGGAGGGGGACCAAGATGATCAAAGGTCTGGAAACCAAGCCTGATGAGGAACGGTTGAAGGAGCTGGGTATGTTTAGCCTGGAGAAGAGAAGATTGAGAGACACTAGGATAGCAGCCTTCAGATATCTGAAGGGCAGTCACATGAAAGATGGAGCAAGCTTGTTTTCTGCTGCTCCAGAGAGGAGGACTCAAACCAAGGCATTCAGATAATAAGGAATGAGATTCCTATAAAACAGTAGGAAGAACCTTCTGACACTAAGAGCTGTTTGGCAATGTAATGGGCTCCCTAGGAAAGTGGTGAACTCTCCACCATTGGGTTTTGTCTGGGAGCTGTGGAGTCTGAATGGGGGTGGAGGGTCGATTAAATGATCCTTGTGTCCCCTTGCAACTCCATGATGCCGTGTCTGAATTGCTGTTGTTTTCTAAAACAATGGCCAGCCGAAAGAACCGTGAAATCAGACAAAGATAACCCGAAGTTTTATTAGGGATCTTTGAACAATCTCTGTGCCAGAAACATTGAACATCAGTGTCTTGTAAACAATCTGTGAATTGCAGTCTCTGTTCTTGCTGCAAAATATTGGAATGAAACATATTTGCCTCGCTGTGAATGATTGGCCTCATGGTACTTGGCAGATCTTGGTGGCTATAAAAATTAGCTATTACAAAAGACCCTGGGAAGATGCACAATAAACACTCGTGGATAGTTGAAGACCCTTCTTGATGTACTGGAACAGAATTAAATCACTTGAAGGAGTTTGCCAAGAAATACTACATATTGTACAAGTGCGGCAGAGTTCCCAGCTGCAGTTTCAAGGATGACAACCTTCGTTCTGCAACCATGTTATCTGCATCTTCCCCCCATTTTATTCCGATGAATATAGACTTGTTTTTCTGAACCAGAAATTCAGTGTGAGATTATATTAAATACACTGGAGGAGTAAGCTGCTACAGTCAAATTGATGGTTATTATTATTGAAAGTTATTAGTTGCTTGATGCCTTACAGCTCTCCAAGCGACATGTGACATGACATGTTTGGGGAAGTTTTCAATGCTTAATGCTATATCATGATTTTAATATTCGGTTAGGAGCCGCCCAGAGCGGCTGGGGAACCCCAGCCAGAGGGGCGGAGGATAAATAATAAATTGTTGTTCTTGTTGTTGTTCATTTAAAAAGATAAACATAAATACATTACAGTGGTACCTCGGGTTAAGAACTTAATTCGATCTGGAGGTCCGTTCTTAACCGGAAACTGTTCTTAACCTGAGGTACTACTTTAGCTAATGGGGCCTCCTGCTGCTGCCGCACCGCCAGAGCACAATTTCTGTTCTCATCCTGAAGCAAAGTTCTTAACCCGAGGTACTATTTCTGGGTTAGTGGAGTCTGTAACCTGAAGTGTATGTAACCCAAGGTACCACTGTACATGATAGGATATATATATATATATATATATGCTTTCGTAGATTTTCACGGGTACAGGAATGCAGGTTTTGGTGTCCTCGGGTGTCTTCCCGTGTAAAAGTTGGGGTGTCTAGGCGACGTTTCGACGAGGTCTCACTCGTCATCTTCAGGCTGGTGCTTTCGGCTTCTTGTTACTGGAACAGAGCGGGATCTCAATGTTTGAGTTCCTATAAATACTGTAGAGGGGGTGTGGTGTCTAGCCTCCAATGTTCTGGGCAGAGAGGAAGTTCCCAGGCTAGTGTGCCTTTTCTTCTTTTGTTCCTTAATTACTTGAGAGATACCTTGAGTGATTTCTTGAGTGATATCCTGAGTACCACTTAGGTGGGTCATTAGGTGTGGATTAGTTGCTAAAGTCTTTGTGTCTTGACCTCTTGAACTTTGTGAAGAGTTTTCCTGAGAAGATGGCTGTATTGCACTTAGTTGTGCTTTGGCTTGGCTTCGTGTATAGGGGCGAGCTGTGGTTTTGTGGCTTGTGTCAGCCAGATCTGTGTAGGGATTGCAGGGGGGTGCAGCATCC
Organism: Podarcis gaigeae; assembly: GCF_964106915.1. Classification (NCBI taxonomy): domain Eukaryota; kingdom Metazoa; phylum Chordata; class Lepidosauria; order Squamata; family Lacertidae; genus Podarcis; species Podarcis gaigeae. Next base: position 8,034,043 of record NC_139688.1, read on the forward strand.
GGAGGTGCCACCATGGATTGGCTACTGGATGGTGTCAGTAATTCATCTGTGGAGAGGGTCTGGGTTTGGGTCTGGTGTGGTTGATTGGTGTTGGCGTTCTGTGTGCCTCTGGATCTGGTGTCAAATCCTCCATAAACACAATATCAAAACAGCCTTTTGCACCAACCAAAAAATAGCCAATATCCTCAGAAACCCCAAGGATAAAATCCAGTTGGAAAACCAAGGGATCTATGAAATACCCTGCAAAGTCTGCCCAGCCACGTACATTGGACAAACAAACAGACGAATAAATGCACGTATCGCAGAACACAAGAATGCCGTCAAAACAGAAGAAAAAACTTCCTCTCTTTTCCAACACATGAAAGAAACAGGACACGAAATTAATTTTGCAGATTCCAAATTGCTCTTTAACACGGAACATCACCACAAGAGAATAATCATGGAAGCCATCGAGATAGAGAAACACCCTCACAACATGAACAAGCGTGACGACACATCCCGCTTGCCAGACATCTGGAAATTAGCCCTCCCCACAAAAACTGACACCAGATCCAGAGGCACACAGAACGCCAACACCAATCAACCACACCAGACCCAAACCCAGACCCTCTCCACAGATGAATTACTGACACCATCCAGTAGCCAATCCATGGTGGCACCTCCGGATGCTGCACCCCCCTGCAATCCCTACACAGATCTGGCTGACACAAGCCACAAAACCACAGCTCGCCCCTATACACGAAGCCAAGCCAAAGCACAACTAAGTGCAATACAGCCATCTTCTCAGGAAAACTCTTCACAAAGTTCAAGAGGTCAAGACACAAAGACTTTAGCAACTAATCCACACCTAATGACCCACCTAAGTGGTACTCAGGATATCACTCAAGAAATCACTCAAGGTATCTCTCAAGTAATTAAGGAACAAAAGAAGAAAAGGCACACTAGCCTGGGAACTTCCTCTCTGCCCAGAACATTGGAGGCTAGACACCACACCCCCTCTACAGTATTTATAGGAACTCAAACATTGAGATCCCGCTCTGTTCCAGTAACAAGAAGCCGAAAGCACCAGCCTGAAGATGACGAGTGAGACCTCGTCGAAACGTCGCCTAGACACCCCAACTTTTACACGGGAAGACACCCGAGGACACCAAAACCTGCATATATATATATATATATATATAATTTTCCTACAACTTACAAAAAACAGCCCCTGTCCCCCAACTACAGCTAAAGGAAGCTTGGGCAGCACTCTAAGTATAAAAGAGAATCAGCTCAGTTAATCGAAGGCCTGTGGGGGAAAGGTAGGCTTTTGCTTGCAACTAAAATAATATCAATGAAGGCACCAGGAGGACCTCACTGGGGAGAGCATTCCACAGATAGGGAGCCACCGCTGAAAAGACCCTCTCTCTGAGCACACATTTAGAATCAGAACTCAGAGTATGAAAGTAACAATAGCCATAAACTAGGGGTGGGCTTTGGCTCTGTTTGGGCATCTAAAAGCAAGACGAACTGAGGTGATTTGGATGCTTTTGCCCAGTTGAACCACGCCTTCACAACATCCAATGTCACTCCTGAGAATAGTTCAGCCATTCTGCACATTGTAGCTCTGTGAGCAGAACTGGGGTCTCGCGACAACTCCCAGCACCCTTCACAAACTACACGTTCCAGGATTTCTTATTTTTTATTGGCGGGGAAGCCATGACTGTTTAGAATGGCATGATATTGCTTTGAACAAGCAGAACAGATTGACCCCCCTTTGAGCTCTCCATGGTCCTGATCTTTGCTTAGTACCTGCTGAACTCTCCCGGCCCTGCCTGAGAATTCTGCTTGGAACCAGTGTTTAGGTTCTAGGGGTGGTGGGAGACCTCAGTCCTGGTGGCTGAATGTGGCCCTTCATGCTTGCCTTGCCCTTGGGCCTCATCTCAGGATGCGTCCCTTCCCCAGGCCGCAAACCACCCCAGCGCTGCTCCACACCTGATGTAAGTGTTTTTGCCTGGCTGGAATGTTTCCTTGAACCGTGACAATGCCTCTTGTTTCCTTGGATAAAGAGAGGCATGTGTAGAAACCTAAGACTTTTGCATAGCTGGAACATCCACTTCTTGTCATTTTAATGTTTTAATGCTTTAATGTTGTATTTTAATCTTGTTTTTAAGCTGTATTCATTCAACTTATTTTTATTATTACTTGTTAGCTGCCCTGAGCCCAGCCCTGGCTGGGGAGGGTGGGGTAAAAATAAAATTTATTATTATTTTTTATTATTATTATTGTCTCAGCTGGTAGAACATGAGGCCCTTAATCCCAGGGTCATGGGTTCAAGGCTCACAGCTGGGCAAAACATTCCTGCATTGCAGGGAGTTGGACTAGATCAGGGGGCAGTAAACTTCTTCAGCAGGGGACCGGTCCACTGTCCCTCAAACCTTGCGGGGGGCCAGACTATATTTTTTGGGGGGGGGGAATGAACGAATTCCTATGCCCCACAAATAACCCAGAGATGCATTTTAAATAAAAGGACACATTCTACTCATGTAAAAACACCAGGCAGGCCCCACAAATAACCCAGAGATGCATTTTAAATAAAAGGACACATTCTACTCATGTAAACACGCTGATTCCTGGACCGTCCGCAGGCTGGATTGAGAAGGTGATTGGGCCGGATCCAGCCCCTGGGCCTTAGTTTGCCTACCCATGGGTTAGTGCAGGCATGGGCAAACTCGACCCTCCAGATGTTTTGGGACTACAACTTCCACCATCCCTAGCTAACATGACCAGTGGTCAGGGAAGATGGGAATTGTATTCTCAAAACATCTGGAAGGCCAAGTTTGCCTATGCCTGGGATAGTGTCAGACTAGGATCTAGGAGACCAGGGTTCGAATCCCCAGCTGGCCATGAATCTCACTGGGTGACCTTGGGCTAGTCACTGACTCTCAGCCTAACTGGACTAGATGATCCCCGTGGTCCCCTTCAACTCTATGATTCTGCGATTCTGCGATCATATCCATTGCCCTGCCCCTTTTTGCTTCTGGCCCCACCCCCTGGTAGCATGCAGCCCCCAGAAGGACGTCCTTGTAAGGGGAAAGGGCTCCCCACCCCCAGTTTAGACAAAGTGGAAGGAGCTCAAGCGAGCAGCATAAAATGGCCCTGAGATTTTAATGGAGGCAGGGAGGGTCGAGGCGAGGCTGCTTGCTTGCAGGCAGAATGCTGCGCCACTTATTAAATCACACAAGATTCGACCAATTAGAAGTATATGAGCATATAATCATTTTAAAGCATCAGCTGCTTGCCAGCCTTTCCCAGCGCACATCGTCCGGCAGGAACGAAAACACAAAGCAGTCACAACATCATTAAAAAGCTCCATTACAGAAGCCAAAAGGAAACTTTGAAAACAGACGATGAATCGTACAACAACCCGCTGCCTGCCCCCCCAGTCAACCTCCCACTAGCCCATGTGCTGGCCATTTGTTTCAACATATGTTTTGAAGGCTCGGATGCCTCCCTGTGAGATTTCTCCCCCGAAAACACAACATGGCCCTAGCTTTGATTGCACAAAGCCCTCTCCGGCTGCCAAGACTCGCTTTGTTCTGTGCAGAATAAAGAGCAACAGTGGTCAGGCTGGGAATCAGAGTCAGGTGCGTTTGGAAGGGAGCTCTGCCCACAGACTCCCGTATGAGCCAAGGATAATCTCCATTTCCCCCATTCACAGAGGAAAGGGGGAAAGTGCTGTGTGCTTTCCAAGCTGGACCCTTGCAATCAGTGGTCAATAATACTGAGTTTTGCTGCAGCTTACTCCCAGGTAGGGATGTGGGTGGCGCTGTGGGTTAAGCCACCTAGGGCTTGCCGATCAGAAGGTTGGCGGTTCGAATCCTCGTGACGGGGTGAGCTCCCGTTGCTCGGTCCCTGCTCCTGCCAACCTAGCAGTTCCAAAGCACGTCAAAGTGCAAGTAGATAAATAGGTACCGCTCTGGCGGGAAGGTAAACGGCGTTTCCATGCGCTGCTCTGGTTCGCCAGAAGTGGCTTAGTCATGCTGGCCACATGACCCGGAAGCTGTATGCCGGCTCCCTTGGCCAATAAAGCGAGATGAGCGCCCTAGAGTCGGTCACGACTGAACCTAATGGTCAGGGGTCCCTTTACCTTTACCTTACTCCCAGGTAACTATGCAGAAGATGACAGTCAGACCACATGTCTGATCAGGGTTGATGACCCAGGTCAATGCAACCAAATTCCAACCACCTTTCACCAGCTCACGATTCTGGTTCTAATAAATGAGGCACGGTGCTATATACCATTGCTGCTTTGGTGCATATATTTAAAGCTCCATGTGTTCACAAGGTTATGAGCTTGCGAGAGATCTATGCCAAAACAGGGCCTGACATCATAATTCCCATCCGATTAAATTCTTGGAGCTCAGTTGTAGAGACTCTGCCATGCACCCAGAAGGTACTCAGCAAACACTGTAATCTTCACTGTTCCCCGTTCCCTCAAAGGGGTGTAAACGGGAGGGGAATCCTTTGCATAAACCTGGAGAGCAGCTGCCAGTCAGTGCAGACAATACTGAACTAAATGGGCCTATGGTCTGACTCAGTATAAGGCAACTTCCTATGTTCCTATTTAAACAACTCTTAATATTTAGGACGGTGAAGGCGAGAATTTTTCTTCCAGGGAATAGACCACAGCTCAGTGGTAGAACATCTGCATTTTATGAAGAAGTTCCCAGGTCCAATCCTGACATCTCCAGGTAGGGCTGCGAGAGAACTCTGCCTGCGATCCTGGAGATGCAACTGCCAGTCATCATAGACCATTCTAAGCTAGAGAGACTAAATGTAGAAGACCTCTTTGTATGTCCCCCAAACTGTGCCTTGCCCCAAGGCTTTTGACTGCCTCCTCCCCTCCAACCATGGCAGTACATGATAGGCAGCTTAAATGGTAAAAAAAAAGGTACTGTGGTACCTTGGGTTAAGTACTTAATTTGTTTCGGTGGTCCGTTCTTAACCTGAAACTGTTCTTAACTTGAAGCACCACTTTAACTAATGGGACCTCCTCCTGCCACCACGCTGCCGGAGCACGATTTCTGTTCTCATCCTGAAGCAAAGTTCTTAACCTGAAGCACTATTTCTGGGTTAGGGGAGTCTGTAACCTGAAGCGTATGTAACCCAAGGTACCACTGTATGGGTCATAAATAACTCTTCTCACACCCATACGAACAGAGTTACTTTTTTATTATGAAAGGTAGGAGAAATTATTTTGCCAGCATTCGTGATGGTTTTAAATAGCGTATTCATCTATATTTTAATACCTCCGCTTGGGTGTCAACAGAAATAAAAATGAAGAAGATAGACTAGCATAGCTTTGCTTCCAGTTGTATTTGTCCTTTTCTAATTCAGGGTTTGCCAGGGTCCTGACCAACTGTGCTCTGCCATAACTTTTGTGATCTAATATTGCCGATCTTGACTCTGCACCATTGGTTGTGACTCTGCCCTTCCAGTAAGGTAAAAGGTAAAGGACCCCTGGATGGTTAAGTCCAGTCAAAGGTGACTATGGGGTTGTGGCACTCATTTCATTTTCAGGCCAAGGGAGCCGGCGTTTGTCCATAGACAGCTCTCCAGGTCATGTGGCCAGCAGAACTAAACCGCTACTGGCACAATGGGACACCGTGACGGAAACCAGAGTGCACAGAAATGTTGTTTACCTTCCCGCTGCAGCGGTACCTATTTATCTACTTGCACTGGCGTGCTTTCAAACTGCTTGGTTGGCAGGAGCTGGGACAGAGCAATGGGAGCTCACCCCCATTGTGGGGATTTGAACCGCCAACCTTCTGATCAGCAAGCCCAAGAGGCTCAGTGGTTTAGACTACAGTGCCATCCGTGTCCTTTAAATGACAACTGGTGGGTGTGAAACCATTTGAATAGCCTGAGAACCTTTCATCCAAAAACACTACAAATGATGCTTGCCCCATAAGGGACGGCATTTATGTCCAAGGACATGGAGCACTGCTTTTCTCCCTCCCCCACGGAGTGGGCGTATTCCCCAGTCATGTCCTTTGTTGCTGTTTGCAAAACTTGCCTGATTTTTGGAGCAGGGTGGTCCTGCAAATTGCATACAAATGGAGCGAATTAAAATGCACGCCAAGTCATCCTTTTTAATCCCCTTGTTGGCAACGGGTCAGATGCGCAGAAGTGGGGGAAAGGAGCATTATGTTCCAGAATGGATGAAGATCCTTTTTTTCCTTTTCTTTTCTGGTTGGTTTGTTGTTTTTATCTCGCGACCGTGAGAAAGCACTTTGCTAGGACACTTGCCGCAGAAGGCGAGGGAGGGACGCACGTTTCTGATCAAAGGGAGGATAGCAGAATACAAGGAAATGGGAGGTTCAACGCAGACTTCCAAGTGTCAGCGGTGCTGAACCGGAATTGGCAGTCTCAACCCATCAGTGGTCAGCGACCATTGAACCAAGTGCAAAATACAGTGGAACCTTGACTTACGTACGGTTCTACTTATGTACAATTCCAGTTATAACCTTCAGTAGGTGCTTCGACTTATGAACTTTCCTCAAGGTATGAACAGAGGCCTTGCCAGCAGCCCAGCGCTCGCCTGGCTGTCTGTGGGGCAGCGCTGGGGCCTCCGCTGCTAGGAAGAGGCCTCCACTTTGCCAGAGCTCACCCCACCGGCTGCAGAGCAGCACTGAGGCCTCTGCTGCCAGGGAGAGGGCCCCCATCCCAGCCCCGAAGCTGTATCATAGAATCATAGAGTTGGAAGAGACCACAAGGGCCATCGAGTCCAACCCCCTGCCAAGCAGGAAACACCATCAGAGCACTCCTGACATATGGTTGTCAAGCCTCTGCTTAAAGACCTCCAAAGAAGGAGACTCCACCACACTCCTTGGCAGCAAATTCCAAGTACAACATTCAAGTACAACATTCCTAGAGTGAACATGTTTACACATGGGGAGGAATGTTTGTTCAGCCAGCAGGTAAACTTCCTGTTTCTTTCTGGGCTGGGACAGACTTCCTCTGCATGTGACTAGAGGTGGACGTGGCCTCACCTGTGCAGGTAACGACAAAAGCACAGGGCAGGGCAGCCATCTCTCTCTCTCTCTGACTACATTCATCAAAGAAGCAACATCTGCTTAGCCAAAGATGCTCTCTTGGCCTCCAGCCAAGAGAGGACAAAGGGACTGTCTCCTTATGATCTACTTTCCAGGTGTATGTTACTTTTCTAAGCTAAGTCAGCCTTCTGGGATCCGATTGTGAACAGAATGTGAGTGAGTAAACTCTTTATACTTTTATAGAAGACTGTGTCATGTCTTATCTTTTATGAGGGAATAAGGGGAAAATACCAGAACAGTTATTATAGAGGCTTTAGCGAGCCTGAGCAAACGTTTCCGCTGAGCTTAAAAAGGGGAATGTTACTCTGCTAAAATTGTGAACTTGTTGACACAAGTTGGAAAGGCTGTAATCAGACAATCAATCCTCTCCAGCATCCCTGAACATTCCCACATAGGGAATCCTCTTCCTCCCACGGTAGCAGCAAAGAAGCAGATTTTTTTAAAAAGACTTCTTACCAATTAGTTTATTCAATAATCAGAGCAAGAGACAAAGAAATGCGACCTCTCTCTAGATAATGGCGGTTGCTCCGAGTAAAGCCAAACCCCTTCCGTCTTCCTTATCCTGTGTCATCCCTCACTGGCTGATCTGAGCTTTCTGCTTCTGAACTTTTTGTTCTACACTGTGGGTTAAACCACAGAGCCTAGGACTTGCCAATCAGAAGGTTGGCGGTTCGAATCCCCGCAACGGGGTGAGCTCCTGTTGCTCGGTTCCTGCTCCTGTCAACCTAGCAGTTCGAAAGCGTGTCAAAGTGCAAGTAGATAAAAAGGTACCGCTCTGGCGGGAAGGTAAACGGCGTTTCTGTGCACTGCTCTGGTTCGCCAGAAGAGGCTTAGTCATGCTGGCCACATGACCTGGAAGCTGTACGCCGGCTCCCTTGGCCAATAAAGCAAGATGAGCACCGCAACCCCAGAGTCAGCCACAACTGGACCTAATGGTCAGGGGTCCCTTTACCTTTACCTCTCCTGGTATGTCCCGCAGAGGATCCTAAGGTCCATGAATAATAATAGTTTGAAGGTCCCGGGGCCTAAGGAAGCCAGACTATCCTCCACCAGGGCCAGGGCCTTCTCAGTGATGGCTCCGACCTGGTGGAATGCTCTGTCCCATGAGACCAGGGCCCTGCAGGACTTGATCTCCTTCCGCAGGGCCTGTAAGATAGAGCTATTCCGCCTGACCTTCAATTTGAATTAGCCTGATCCTGTATTGCCTTTTCCCTTTCCTCTTCTATGAAGAAACCCTTTCTGGGACTCCACATTTAAATTATTATTGACACACCTCCTTGCTGGCCCTAGTAGGACCAACTTGGCCAGTTAGCCAAGCTAAAAGTATATAAGCTAAAAGTATATAAGCTAAAAGTTGATATATAAATTGAATTAAAGATAACAACAAATTAAGGTTAAAAATTTAGGGATAAGAACTTGTTGAACAAACTTTTGGACATGGAATACAAGAAGGGGAGGCGAGGGGAAGTTGTGGAAAAAAGGTATTGAAAATATGGATTGCAAATGTTGAATTTTTCTTTTTTTCTTTTTTTTCTTGTTTTATGTACTATTTGAAATTCTAATAAATATCATTAAAAAAAAAAATAGAAGCAGACCAAGTCAGGCCTGGAGATCATGGTTTACATGGTCCATTAGCTACCATATGTAGTTCTTAGACATCTGTATCTTTTACTGTTCAACAATTGATTTGACTTGCACTCAGTCCAAAGGCGTTTTTGAAATTGGAACAGCACCATCTGCATATAATGAGATTTAAATTATAGTGGAGTTTCATTGGGGGTGGTGATATAATGAGGAGGATACCCCAAATTTGTGGGAAGATCGCCAAAGTATAAATTAAATAAGGTGGGAGTAAGGACATATCCTTGCCTTACTCCATAGGTGGGGGAAACTACTTAAGAGAGATTTAAATCCAATTTACGCTTTCCAAACCAATATATGTGAATAGATACACAGCCATCTTCAGAAATTTGCACTTTCTCTGAATTTTGCAATGCAGTTCTCTAGGCAGGTAATGTGTGCAAAGATGTATATACTCAAGTAAAGTCTGTGTAAAAATGCATATACAGTGGTAGCTTGGGTTAAGTACTTAATTCATTCCGGAGGTCCGTCCTTAACCTGAAACTGTTCTTAACCTGAAGCACCACTTTAGCTAATGGGGCCTCCTGCTGCTGCCGTGCCGCCAGAGCACGATTTCCGTTCTCATCCTGAAGCAAAGTTCTTAGCCTGAGGCACTATTTCTGGGTTAGTGGAGTCTGTAACCTGAAGCGTCTGTAACCTGAAGTGCATGCAACCCAAGGTACCATTGTATTAGTAAACATAATATAAATAATATTATAATATAAATAATATTTATAACTATATAAATAAAAGGACACATTCTACTCATGTAAAAATACGCTGATTCCTGGACTGTCTGCGGGCCACATTTGGAAGGCAATTGGGTTGGATCCGGCCCCTAGGTCTTAGTTTGCCTACCCATGATATAGATGATAGATAGATAGATGATAGATAGATAGATAGATGATAGATAGATGATAGATAGATGATAGATAGATAGATAGATAAGATAGATATAGATAGATGATAGATGATAGATAGATAGATAGATAGATAGACAGATAGATAGATAGATAGATAGATAGATAGATAGATAGATAGATGATAGATAGATGATAGATAGATGATACATAGATAGATAGATAGATATAGAAAAGGGCAACATTGCATTCAGAAATGTGTCGATTAGGAGAAATTCACTTGAAAAGACTGGTAAATTTTCACCAGGATTCAATATCACCAAATTAACTCCATGTGGACGGAAGATAAAAAGATTGGGATAAATGAGAAGAAATCTAGATTTCAGATTGAAATAATAGAAGGAAGAACAAAATTACTATCAAAAATGTATAACCAGTTACTTGAGTGGGACACCAAAGATGAGGAAGTGAAGGAGGTGATGGTGAAGTGGGCAGTGGACTTGGGTTATAATGGAAGGCTTTATGGTGTAAAGGTATGAACTTCACGGCATGTACAACACTCAAGGAGAACATGTATAAGATGATGTACAGATGGTACATGACGCCAGGAAAATTGGATAAAATTTATAAAACAGGTGATAAAATGTGTTGGAAATGCAAGAGTAAGGAGGGCGACTTTATACATATGTGGTGGTCATGTGAGACACTTAAAAATTTTTGGGAATCTATCTATAATGAATTAAAAAAAGTCCTCAAATACACCTTTAGCAAAAAACCTGAAGCTTTCCTCCTGGGGATAATTGGTGAAGAAATCAAAAAGGAAGATAAAACATTTTTTCAATACGCAACAGTGGCTGCCAGAACCCTCTTAGCACAGTATTGGAAAACGTCTAAAATCCCAACGATAATAGAGTGGCAATCTAAACTATTTGACTATTTAGAACTGGCAAAATTGACACAGAAAATAAGAAATCAAAAAAGTACAAAATTTAATAATGAATGGGATAAATTTAAGTTATATATGGAAACAGAAATAAAAGGAAAACAAAAATGTTGATAAAAAACAAATATATATTTGAAAAATCACAGTAGGTATGAGATAACGCTTACTACGTAAAAATTGCTTGAAAAATGAGACACTGCGGATAAAAAATATGATAACTTTATTCCGAAATCGAGATAAAGGGAAGTCGATGAGTGTTTGTCAATGTAAGTTGAGTTGTCTATGTTTTTATGTATTACATGTTTCGTTTTTCTTTTCTTTTTTCTTTTTTCCTTTTTTCTTGGCTGTGTAAGTATGTTTGTGAAATGTATGATATGTATGTATGTCAAAAAGCAATAAAAAATATTTTTAAAAAAAATTTCACCAGGAGCTTTTTTAAAAATGCAGATTGATGTGCAAATGTCGAGAACTGAATTTAAGATTAGAAAAACAGAGTAACCAACACTGACAGATTCACCCCTCCCTAACTGGTGATGAGCTTTGATATAAAACATTGGTTCAGGAGTAGCAGGCTCTTGCCCATAGCAGTCTGAGTCAGCCTGCTCTCACGAGAAATAAGATCAAAGGACGATTTTAAATCAATAAAGGCTGTGAACTTCTTGCCTTCCTTTTTGTTTTGTGCATTTCTCTGCCAAGTGTGGCTGTACTGAACTGTGATCTCATGTGGAGTGTCGAGATTTAAACTCATTTTGCTCTTCCCCATGCATATGAGGACCACTAATCCGGACTTTAGGTTTCTTGCATTGAAAGCTGGCACAGACTTTTCCTGTTGTTGCAGGAATTTATGTATAGGTTGTGGGGTGGGTAGCCCCTCCAGCAGATATCATTCACATGCAGCCCCCACAAAACACTTCATCACAGTTTTTTCCTGTCTATTCAAACGGCCTTTGCTGCACGATACCAAATGTAAGAATACACTGATAAATGTATCTATGTGCTGGCTCACTGGGAAAACCTCAGAAATTCATATAGACATGTGAGCTCAGCTAATCAGCAGCCCCTCTGCCTGAGTGATAATTCATGGCCTCCTGGTACCTGAGTGCAAGACAGGTAGCCATTCAAGAAATAACAAACCCAGATGAAGACAAAAGGGTGTGATTGACTTGGCTGGGAAACGGGAAATGTAAATATTTCTTTTGTTACGCTTGATGGGTGTTTGGTGGAGGGCAAGGAGAACCATGGGACAGGGTCCAGGGTGCTTAGATTACTGCCACCAGACCTCCCCTTTCATGATATAACCATGATGTATTAGTGATGTAGTTTAGGGGGGAATGTAACATGGGGATTAGCAGCTAATAAAAGTTTGGAGGCTCTTTTGTTTGGGGCTTCCATATTGTTCCACTTTGTGGCAGGTGGGAGTCCTGTCGTGATGGTCTTCAATAAAGACCAAGCCTACTGGCTGCTGTTTTGCTCTGGTATTCCAGGCTGGTGTCCTTGTTTTTTGTCTAAGGGAGCCCTCAGATTTCTCCGTTAACACTGTAAAAGAAAATAAGCCTGCAGAGGAGTTGTTGTTGTTGTTTAGTCATTTAGTCGTGTCTAACTCTTCGTGACCCCATGGACCAGAGCATGCCAGGCACACCTGTCTTCCACTGCCTCCCACAGTTTGGTCAAACTCATGCTGGTAGCTTTGAGAACACTGTCCACCCATCTTGTATTGGAGTATTGGTTTGTGATGTTGGAGCCTCAGCTTCAGGATCTGTCCTTCCAGTGAGCACTCAGGGCTGATTTCCTTCAGAATGGAGAGGTTTGATCTGCTTGCAGTCCATGGGACTCTCAAGAGTCTCCTCCAGCACCATAATTCAAAAGCATCCATTCTTTGGCGATCAGCCTTCTTTATGGTCCAGCTCTCACTTCCATACATCACTACAGGAAAAACCATAGCTGAGTAGAGTCCTCTTAGGTGTTGTGGAGGTGAGTGGGGAGAGGGAACATACAGGATGCAGGTTACAAGCATTGTAACATGCATCCTGTATGCTCTGCTTCTGCCTCTTTTCATTATTGTTAGCATGTGGTGGGCAATGGGGGTTTGGAGAGAAGGCTTGTATATTGAGTGCCAGTCACAGGGAATTGCAAGTACGGAGAGCGCTGTTGCGCTCAGGACCTGCTTATAGGCTTCTCAGAGGCATACGCATATGTGTTTTCATTTGATGGGATATAATCTTACCAAGTCAGCATAATCAGCCCTGCCCATTGCTCCCCAGCCTGAGGGTCCCAGAAACCCCATATCTTCTTATGATAAGCTGCATAAAAACATGCTCCTGCTGTACAACAGGGTTGTCAGACCCACAGGCCTGATCGGAAGTCTCCAGCTTCCCCTGGCAGTGGCGTAGCGTGGGTTGTCAGCACCCGGGGCAAGGCAAGTAATTTGCACCCCCTAACCCGTGGATTTGCGCCCCCTAACCCTAACCCCCAGATGTTGCGCCCGGTGCGGCCGGGCCCCCCCCTGCACCCCTACGCTACGCCACTGTCCCCTGGCCCTCTCCAGGTGGCACATGGAGGGCTTGAATCTCCAGGTGGGCGACAGTGTCTTTAATAAATAAAAAGGACAACTAGAAGAAGACGCCTTCACCCTGGTGTGGCTCCCCTTTATCACACACACAGCCCAACAAGACAACAACAGAAATCCACCAACAGCATACAAATCAATATGGCTAACCTGATCCAAAACACCAACCCACCCCACTCACACATGAAAGCAAAGACCACCACAGCCAACCACAAATGAACAACCACATCCTAGGCCAACCCCAACCTCTGTCACCACCAAAGGAACACAAGTGAACAGCAGAGAACCTGTACAAGCAGCGCTGACACCAACCCCTACATATAGTAAGTAAAATAGAAACATCGCCACCCGACCCCACCCTCGCCCCCACCCATCTCCCCCACCCCTCCATCTCTTTCCCCCATTTCTTCCTAATGTCTCAACAAATGAAACTGATATGTAAAAATGTTACATGGGGGGGGGGGGGAATAATACAAGTGAGAGACATTGCATAAAAAGGTAAAGGTAAAGGGATCCCTGACCATTAGGTCCAGTCACAGACGACTCTGGGGTTGCGGCTCTCATCTCGCTTTATTGGCCAAGGGAGCCAGCGTACAGCTTCCGGGTCATGTGGCCAGCAGGACTAAGCCACTTCTGGCGAACCAGAGCAGCGCACGGAAATGCCATTTACCTTCCCACCTATTTATCTACTTACACTTTGAGGTGTTTTTGAACTGCTAGGTTGGCAGGAGCAGGGAGTGAACAATGGGAGCTCACCCTGTCGTGGGGATTTGAACCGCCAACCTTATGATCGGTGTTACGGAAGGGGGGGGGCATGTCTTCTTCACCTTCTTCTTCACTACAATATATCAATTTATTTCCAATTGTCAATGTCAAAAGGGACTAAAATCTATAAAATTCATAGAAAATCAGCGTGCCAGTTTGCTCAATTACTCTAGGACTCCATCACACCTCCCCTGTCCAGCATAATCCCTCAAGCAAGGTGTCAAGACCCTAATCCTTTCAAATTGCTCTGATCAGCCTTTCCTCCAGACAATGTCAGGTGGCAGACTATGCATATTTGGGACCATTGTTTTCTCATCCCCAGGAAGTGTTTATCTGTGCATATCTCCAGCTCTGCATATTCCCCCTCCCTCCTCCATATGTTAATCTGTGTAACCCCACCTTCCTGAAGTGCTGATCTGTGTAACCCCCCCACCTTCCTGAAGTGCTGATCTGTGTAACCCCACCTTTCTGTGATGTATTCATGACGTGTTTTGCACTGTATTCTGGGACATGGAGGGAGTTTCAAAAACTCATGTCACCCCTTTCTCACTGTTCAATCTCGCCTTGAACCTGTTGCACAATAAACTTGGATCTTCTGCAGTTTGCTCCTGTCTCCGGCTGAGCTCATTTTCCTCCGCAGGGACCCACGGACTTAGTCCGATGAGCTGGGTGGCAGAGCAGCCTCGCACCCAGATTTTTGCCGTAACAATCGGCAAGTCCTAGGCTCTGTGGTTTAACCCACAGCGCCACATTGCACACACTTTTGTAAATCAAGAAAATCTGTAATAAAAAAGAAAAAAAGAAAAAGGAAAGAAAAATAATTGTTATGAAGACCGTGCATGCAGTTTGCAAGCTCCAGCACAGCAGAAGCTCCGATACTCTGGGGCCATCTGCCCTTCTCCCCCCTCTTCTCCCAATTAACCTCTGTCTCCAGGAGCTGCTCCTAGGTCTCAGGTTTGGACCCTGAAATTCTCAGGGTTCGGGATGCTCCTGACCTGGCAACTCTAGATACACAGCTGAGCCAATGACACAGGGTCACTGCATCCTGCACTCCTCGAGAGGGCAGTTCTCCACCGGAGGCCAGCCACCTCTCCACGAGATTTTATTTAATTACTAGATCTCACTGCCAAGCTAGGGATGTACCAGACAGCCAGCATCCAGGAATAGCTGTTCCTGGCAAATTAAGGCAATCCATATCTCTTTCACCGTCACCCCCCTCCTTGCCTCTTTCTTCTTTGTCCTCTGCTCTCATTTCTTCAGCATCTCCAAGGGAATCAGAGCAAACTCCTTGCTGCTTGCTCAGCTTTGTTGCATCAGCCTAAATTCTGTGGCCAGTGCAAGGATCACAGCTCTCCACAGGCAGGGCTGGTCTTCTAACTTGACAGGGGTGCAGCATTGATCAATGAGATGCATGGTTCACGCACCTATTATCAGCATGCTAAATATCAGAAGCGATACATGAAACATCTGCTCATTTCAGCAATCCATGCTGTTATTCCAGTCATAGGTGTTAGAGTTGCTGCAAGCAGAATCCCTGATTTGCACCTTGTGCAGGCTAGGAATGAATGCTGTCTACCGGAAGAAAGAGCTTCAAAACTTTGCCGGAAACAGTCTTAAAATAGTTATAATTAAATGTTGCAAAATACAAAAGGACACATTGCTCTTAAGCAAGCAAGCAAGCAGTGCGGCCCCATCTTCTTCAAGTCCTTAATACAGTTCAGCAACTTTCCTCTCGCTGCTCCCAAAGAGAGATCCTGTGCATGCATCTTCGCTGTGCAGGATCGCTGAGCTGAGCTTCTACAGTTGCTGATTCCAACAGCTAATTCAGAGGCTGTGTTCTCAGGTTTCATCTCCTGCTGTGAGAGATCTCTGCTCGGGTTTCCGGAATGAGTCACCCATTAGTCTCAAACAGTCTCCTTGTCATATTTGCTGTAGTGAAACCTCCTGCCTAATGCGAACTTCTCTTTGCAAAATGTTTTCAAACACAGCGCATACAGACATTACATTTTATGCATATTAAACTTACATCTTAAACCACAGGCAGGTAAGAAATTTCTCTCTTACTCACTCACTCTTTGCCCCTACCCAGTGGCGTAGCATGGGTTGTCAGCACCCGGGGCAACGCAAGTAATTTGCGCCCCTTAACCCGTGGATTTGCGTCCCCTAACCCTAACCCCCAGATGTTGCGCCCGGTGCGGCCGGCCCCCCCTGCACCCCCCATGCTACGCCACTGCCCCTACCCCTGGATTATGCTCTACCTGGTTTCTGGGGCGTGTCCTGTTCACCACCACCACGAATCTGGGTCCATACTATCGTGATCTTCCTCCTCTTGGGGGTGCCTCTTGGGGTCTCCACGGCTCCTCCCCATCTGCCAGTCCTAGAAAGATGGGAACAGGTTGAGATTGGTTGGGCAGCACCCCATTCACCACAATGGACTGCAAAGTGCTTAGCGCTGATGGAGTGACATTGCTGAGTTAGCAAAAGCATCTCTGTTTTGAAGAATGTGACTTTCTCTCATCTGGTTGAGGAGGATTAATGGGCCGGAAGCTGCTCAGATCCTTTGACAAGCTGATACAAGCACAGGGGAACAGGTGCAATTGCTTATTGAGATGTGTCTGGAATCGTCTGTGAGTCCCTCGGGTGCTCGTGCCTCGATGCGTGAATGCTGACATCTGTTACATATTAAACCTACCACAAATATGCCAGGCTAAATATTGTCACCACAAAGCGTGACTTTTCCCAGTGCAGGAATGCATCGAGGGAGCTGAGCGGTGGAGATTTAGGCCTCCGCTGGACTGATATTGATGGGCGCTCTTGAAATCCTTCTTGGGAGAAATACATGCATATTTTAAAGATTTTATTGAAGTAAGTCAAACCGATACAATAAAAAACAGTGGAAGTACAAGAAAGGCAGTGCAGTATATTCAAAAGTGACTTAATATTAGGTTGGTAGAGAACTTATGAGAATTATGAGAATTAGGACAGTTAGGACAATTTCCATGTTTTGTGGCAGATTGGAAGTCCTGTGTGTCTATTTGTTGTATCTAAGTAAAAAGCCCATCATGAAGGGTGGCATGGAAATAATTTGCTATATACATGTTGACACAAATACTAATAATATTGCTACTACTAATAGGAGAAGGAGGAGGAGTCTGGATTTGATATCCCGCTTTATCACTACCCAAAGGAGTCTCAAAGCGGGTCACATTCTCCTTTCCCTTCCTCCCCACAACAAACACTCTGTGAGGTGAGTGTGGCTGAGAGACTTCAAAGAAGTGTGACTAGCCCAAGGTCACCCAGCAGCTGCATGTGGAGGAGCAGAGACGCGAACCCGGTTCACCAGATTACGAGTCTACCGCTCTTAACCACTACACCACACTGGCTCTCTAATAATTGTACCCTAGCCATCTGACTGGGTTGCCCAAGCAACTCTGGGCAGCTCCCAACAAATATAAAACCATAATAAAACATCAAAAACTTCCCTATACAGGGCTGCCTTCAGATGTCTTCTAAAAGTCAGATAGTTGTTTATTTCTTTGACATCTGATGGGAGGGTGTTCCACAGGGTGGGTGCCACTACCAAGAAGTCCCTCTGCCTGGTTCCCTGTAACCTCACTTCTCGCAATAAGGGAACCGCCAGAAGACCCTCGGAGCTAGACCTCATAGAATCATAGAATTGTAGAGTTGGAAAATGATCCTTAGGCTCAACTAGTCCAACCCCCGGCAATACAGGGATAGAACCTGCAAGCTTGGCGTTATTGGCACTACGTTCTCACCAAGTATTCAGAAGCATTCATCTGAGTGTTTATTGTTGCTTTATTTTAATTTTCGATTTTATTTCACTGGGGCATGCCACACACTCTAATATGAACAAAGATCTCTCTCTGTGCAACCATGCCAAACAATTTAAAGATGAAGATGAATAAAAGCTACATTGTTGTTGTTTAGTCATGTCTGACTCTTCATGACCCCATGGACAAGAGCACACCAGGCACTCCTGTCTTCCACTGCCTCCCGCAGTTTGGTCAAACTCATGCTGGTAGCTTCAAGAACACTGTCCAACCATCTCATCCTCTGTCGTCCACTTCTCCTTGTGCCCTCTATCTTTCCCAACATCAGGGTCTTTTCCAGGGAGTCTTCTCTTCTCATGAGGTGGCCAAAGTATTGGAGCCTCAGCTTCAGGATCTGTCCTTCCAGTGAGCACTCAGGGCTGATTTCCTTAAGAATGGAGAGGTTTGATCTTCTTGCAGTCCATGGGACTCTCAAGAGTCTCCTCCAGCACCATAATTCAAAAGCATCCATTCTTCGGCGATCAGCCTTCTTTATGGTCCAGCTCTCACTTCCATACATCACTACTGGGAAAACCATAGCTTTAACTATACGGACCTTTGTTGGCAAGGTGATGTCTCTGCTTTTTTAAAGCTACATTACAGAAAGCAGAAAATAAGGTAAGATTGACAGGGGAAAAGACTCTCTCCAGAGGCAATGGACTTTTCTTAGTGCATGCTTCAGAGCAGAGACTGGGATGTCCATCTCTCAGGGATGGAGTGTTTGCAGACTCCTCCACTGGGCAGGGGAGCTGGACTAGGAGATCTCCCAGAGAGCTTTGCTGTCCCTCTTCCCTGCTGTGACTCTTCATCCATCCCACAGCTCCTGCCCATTGAAGTTTCCACATGGCAGTTCTGCTTCTGCTTTTGAGCAACTGAAATCTGTGCAATCTGGCAGCTCAGTTGGACTTTTGATCCGCAGCCAGCTTTAAATCAGTAAGAGCTGCCCCTCCTTTTTTCAATCAATGGGCACTGGAGGGTCTCAGCTCCTCGGAAAACCCAACCTAACCGATCTTCTTGTTGCTTCCAGCAAACAATCCTCTCCCGCTGGTTAGTCTCCATCCAAAACAATCATCGTCTCTATTTTGTGAGTCTCTGTTAGTTGCTGGGGTGATAATTATGAGGCTGGAACAAATAGCAAACTGTGTTTACAGGTGAGGAGTGAGCAAAAGTGGGAAAATCCATCAAGGCACATTATGGCTCATTTATTTGTGAGATTATTGGGGGGGGGGGGTTGAAAAGAAAAACAACAACATCAGGCCAAAATGTTCTGTCCTTTCAGGGGCAAAACATGGCTTCATAAGACTATAAATTTCAGGATTTGCCATTCTTGTGCGTGTATCAGATTCCTGAGAAGCCAAGCTCTCCTGTTTTGTCATTGGGAAAGAATCCCCATAGCGCTCAGAACCATTTAAGAAAACAAGTTTCTAGTCCTTATGTTGGTGGAATGGTTGAAGGCAGTTGTCTCGGTCTGGTTTATGGGCGGTTAAAGTCCCGGCTGAGGACAACAGGACTGGAGGCAAGACGGCGGGGTGGGAGCAGGAGCGAGAGTCCAGAAGCCAGGAGTCCAGAAGCCAAGAGTCTGAGGGTCAGGGAACCAGGAGTCAAGGAGCCAAGGGTCCGAGGATCAGGAAGCAAGAAGCCAAACGCAGCAAGGCAGGGAACATGTTGCTGTGGCAAAGAGCCAAAGGGAAATGCTGCCCTTATATCCCTTCCCGGCTCTTGCCACCAGGTGCTGTGAGTTACCAGTCGGCCTCTCTAGAACAAACTAAGGAAAGCCCCAGTCCTGCAAGGCCCTACTGGTCACAGAGCCTGGCTCCTGCATGCACTCCTGACAGCAATGCCCGCCTTCTACTGACATTTGGGAGGTAGGGAGTTTGCCACACTGGCCTTTGGTAAGATTTTACAAAATATGTTTTATTATTTTGAAGCCAGTGTAGACAGATGGATCAGTGTTCTGGCTTTTCCAATAGATCTTCCAGGAGACCAGCTTTCTTTTCTGCTGCTGGTATGTTTCCTTCTTCTTCTTCATCAAACACATCATATATGGAATTCCCTACTGCAAGGTGTGGTGATGGCAAATGGTTATTTCTGAGTTTGGGCGCTTGCGCAGAATCACTAAATCACGCTTTGTGCATGCGCAGAAGTGCTGAATTGTGACCTGTGCGTGTGCCGCGGGTTGCAAACACTGTGGGTTGCGAACGTGCCTCCCACACGGATCACGTTTGCAACCCGGGCATCCCCTGTACTTGACTGCTACTTAGGTATCATATCCCACAGGACCGACCGATGGCTAAATGGAAAGTATTTTTTAAACTCAGATGCGTTTGCTCAGGATTGCTAAAGCCTCTATAATAACTGTTCTGGTATTTCCCCCTTATTCCCTCATAAAAGAAAAGACATGACACAGCCTTCTATAAAAGTATAAAAAGAGTTTACTCACATTCTGTTCACAATCAGATCCCAGAAGGCAGACTTAGCTTAGAAAAGTAACATACACCTGGAAACTATCTCATAAGGAGACAGTCCCTTTGTCCTCTCTTGGCTGGAGGCCAAGAGAGCATCTTTGGCTAAGCAGATGTTGCTTCTTCGATGAATGTAGTCAGAGAGAGAGAGATGGCTGCCCTGCCCTGTGCTTTTGTCGTTACCTGTACAGAGGTGAGGCCACGCCCACCTCTAGTCACATGAAGAGGAAGTCTGTCCCAGCCCAGAAGGAAACAGGAAATTTACCTGCTGGCTGGACAAACATTCCTCCCCATGTGTAAACATGTTCACTCTAGGAATGTTGTACCCGACTGCTCTTGTGTTTCACATCCCACATATGAGAGGCAGTTGTCAGGTAGCAGCTATCCAAGGTCCTGGAACTACAGCTGGTCACTACTCTCAGGTATCTGGCCATTTCACGATGAGCTCCCCCTAGAGGCCAGGGCAAATCAATATGCTGCAGGCACACAGGACTACTAAACTGTCTTCTCTCAGCTCAAGCCTCATATCTGGGTGGGAAGAAAGCCAGTAAATAGCTTGATTGCTTCTTGCTTATACCCAAGGCATCTCCCTTAAGCATTTTTGCTCATTAGAGTTTCTAGTAACTTCACAGCTGAAGCACGCGTATGCAATTACTGCTGGAGGCTGACATTTTCCTTTCACCTGAATAAATTCCCCAAAGAGCAGGCCATCAAACCTTCAGATCCTTACCATTATTTACATGCAGGGAACAAACATTTGCACAATCTGGAGCTGTGATGCCGGTTGGCATGCAGAATTCTTATTTATTTATTTCGTCCTCTCCAGCATCAAAAAACGGTGATCAGGGTCACCGTGTCCTCTTGTCAATCTGCCATGGAGATGAAGGGTCCTTTGATTGACATGAAGGAGCAACAAAACCTTTCATGCAGTCCTGGCTAAGCATGAGAGGACAGCTCTCTCTCTCTTGAGAAATCTAGCTTTGGTTTTCCAGCAGAGCAGAATGTTAGAAGATTCAGGACAGATACAAAGACGGACCTCCTTCATTCACCACATTCCAGCAATTAAACGATGGAACTCTCTTCTGCAGGAAGCACAGATGGTCACCAATCTAGGTGGCTTCAAAAGAGGATTAGATAAATTCATGGAGGAGAGGGCTATTGATGGCTACTAGCCATTATGATGGCTGAGCTCTGCATCCATGTTCAGCAACAGTAATGCCTCTGAGTAATAAGTTGGTGGAAACCACAGGATGAGGAAAGTCCTCAAGTCCTACTCAAATGTCCCCCACAGACATCTGCTTTCCCACTGTGAGAAAAGGAAGCTAGGTTAGATGGCCACTGGTGTGGTCCAGGAAGCTCTTATGTTCCTATGTTTCTGAGCTGGAGTGGCAAAATGAATAGCAAAGCCCTGTGGGACTTTGAGAGTGAAAATGAAGGGATTTAACAAGCTTGGTGGATCTCCTCCCATTGGCTGCAATTTATTTTCTCCTCAAAGTCTCCCCCACCAGGGATTCCATATAGAATCATAGAACTGTGGAGTTGAAGGGACCCCAAGAGTCACCCTCTGCAATGCAAGAATCTTGCCCATTGATGAGATCATGAAATTGTCCTGAGTCCAGGGGCACCAAACCTGCTTCAGAAGTCCCATCAGAGTGATTTCTTATAGCCAGTTCATAGAAGATAAGGCTTTCAATGGCTACTAACCTCTGTTGCCCCTGGTCATGAAATTCTACTCAGTATGGATCCAGAGCAGATTCCAACGTATAGTTAAAGGTAAAGGTAAAGGTACCCCTGACCGTTAGGTCCAGTCATGGATGACTCTGGGGTTGCACACTCATCTCGCCCTATAGGCCGAGGGAGCCGGTGTACAGCTTCCGGGTCAAGTGGCCAGCATGATTAAGCTGCTTCTGGCGAACCTGAGCAGTGCATGGAAACGCCGTTTACCTTCCTGCTGGAGTGGTACCTATTTATCTACTTGCACTTTGATGTGCTTTTGAACTGCTAGGTTGGCAGGAGCAGGGACCGAGCAACGGGAGCTCACCCCGTCACGGGGATTTGAACCGCTGACCTTCTGATCAGCAAGCCCTAGGCTCTGTGGTTTAGACCACAGTGCCACCCGCGTCCCTTAACGCATAGTTAGCAGAGTAAAAACTTAAACACGTCGCAGGATTCCTCCAAAATAGCACAGAGGAAATTATATTTCATCCAGCAGAGCTTTACTGCTACTGAAGGCAAATGAGAGTAATGGTCACAAATCCAATACATTCAGGATTGGCCCTGTCCATAAGAAATCCAGTTGCAGCAGACTTAACTTAAACTTACAATAACTTATAATAAACCTATAACTTAGCACTATATACAGAACACCACACCAGAAGGAAGAGAGATGGAAAGAGAAAGTGAAACCCAGGCTCCTTCTGGCCTTACTTTTATAGCCAGCATGACCTTGACCGAAAGAGATAAGAGAACCAGTTTACGCCAGCTATACTCAGCTTCTCTGAAGGAATAACCCAAACATCATGAACCTTCTGCTTGTTTCTTTCATGCGGAGAAGCTTCCAGAACCCTCTTGAATTGAGTAGAATAGGAAAGATCTCTACACATCAGATCAATACTTTCTGTACCAAGAAATGCAAACTGACCCTAATGTTAGTAGCCACCACAACATGTTACAGAAGCAAATCCCATAGTTTAGCTCTGCACTGGGTACTTTTCTCACTCTATCCTGAATCCTTAGAATTGTTCTAAGCTTGCCTACACTGATCCTAGAGGAACTTGCTGGTGACTACAGTGGTACCTCAGGTTACATTCGCTTCAGGTTACATACACTTCAGGTTACAGACTCCACTAACCCAGAAATAGTGCTTCAGGTTAAGAACGTTGCTTTAGGATGAGAACAGAAATCGTGCTGCGGTGGCAGCAGGAGGCCCCATTAGCTAAAGTGGTGCTTCAGGTTAAGAACAGTTTCAGATTAAGTACGGACCTCCGGAACGAATTAAGTACTTAACCTGAGGCACCACTGCATTCCAAAGCAGAGCTGGGGGAGAAATTCAGCTGAGTTTTCATTGGAATGCAAAGCAGCCTCATTCAAACTTCGCAAAGCAGCGCCAAAGCAAAACATAGTTGTCATTTGAAATCCAAACTTATCCAGATTTAGCTATGCAGTTCACCAATCAAATAATGTGCACAAAAATCTGTTTAGCAGGGGAATGGAAATCAAGGATGCATTCTGTTAGGGCAAATTGCTTGCAAAAATCTGTGCATTAGGCAAGAGTGTATTTAAAAAAATGTCAATGTGCTAAAACGGTGTTGAATGTTCATGAGGATTTGCAAAACGATGTAGAAATGTAGCTAACAAATTTCAGATGGGGGAAAATGTGCAAATAGGAGAACCTGAAATTGACAAATTTAGCCATCCCTAGTTCAAAGGGAACCTCTTACAAATAAACAATTGTGCTGATCACTCAGCAATGTAGGCGGCTGGGTTTAATCTGCAAAGTCTGCAATAGTTTGAAAAGGGCTCTCTCTCATGCCATATATTCATACCATAATTCCTTATAGCTTTGTGCTTTTATCAGACAAACACCTAAACAACTCATTTTCCCTTTCATGTATGTCTGAATAGGATTTGAATACTTAAAGTGAGTTGCTTCCAGCTAGAATTTGTTGCTGCATCAAGCTGTTTTGAAGGAGCAAATCACACCGAGAAGGTTGCTTAGAAACTGGAAGTGTCTTAGTAAGACCTGAGATCATCTCGTTACTCCCTCCCTCCGCATGCAAACTTAGATGTTTCCATGGGTTGGCAGAACTTTTCCAGGGATATACCGTATTTTTCGCCCCATAGGGCGCACCGGCCCATAGGACGCACCTAGTTTTCGGGGGGGGGGAGCCCTCCCACGGTTTGCAGAGCTGCGCTAAGCCCAAAGCCTGGGCGCGCTGAGCTCAGCGCGCCCCCAGGCTTCGGGGTGCAGGCAGCTCTCCCCAAGCCGTGGGAGAGCTTCCTGAAGCCTGGAGAGCGAGAGGGCTTCAGCTCTCCAGGCTTCACCGAAAGCCTGCATTCGCCCCATAGGATGCACACACATTTCCCCTTCATTTTTGGAGGGGGAAAAGTGTGCCCTATAGGGCAAAAAATACGGTACTTTGCTGAGTATATCTCAGTAGGTCATGAGCTTTAACAGTATTCAGTAAGTCAGAGGCAGAGAACTGTAGACCTCTACCAGGCTCACAGGGATGTCCATCCCCTATTCCTGACACACCACTTACGAAGGGGCGTACGAAGGGGGGGTGCGGTGGGGGTGGTCCACACCATCAGTTTTTCCCATGGACTTCTGCCCACTGCTGGAATGTGGAATCCACAAGTTTGCTTAGAAGGGAATGCGGCTCTTAGGCCATAATAGTTTCCCCTGCCCTGTAGCCCTATAGCCACTAAGTACGACCACCTTTCTACTAAAATAATAATAATAATAATAATAATAATAATAATAATAATAATGAAATAGACACTCCAGTTTTGCCCTCTGGTTATGCGGTGCAAAGCAAGGGCATGGGATTTAAGCAATAGATATTTCACCACCAGATTTCCAAATTCACTCCAGATTTTGCAGAGGCATTTTACTGGATCATTGTGGTTTAGTCGTTTAGTCGTGTCCAATTCTTTGTGACCCCATCGACCAGAGCATGCCAGGCACTCCTGTCTTCCACTGCCTCCCGCAGTTTGGTCAAACTCATGCTGGTAGCTTTGAGAACACTGTCCAACCATCTCATCCTCTGTCGTCCCCTTCTCCTTGTGCCCTCCATCTTTTCCAACATCAGGGTCTTTTCCAGGGAGTCTTCTCTTCTCATGAGGTGGCCAAAGTATTGGACCCTCAGCGTCAGGATCTGTCCTTCCAGTGAGCACTCAGGGCTAATTTCCTTCAGAATGGATAGGTTTGATCTTGTGGTCCATGGGACTCTCAAGAGTCTCCTCCAGCACCATAATTCAAAATTTGCTGGATCAGGTGGCTGCAAAATCTCTCATTTTACAGAGATGCTCATTGCATTCTTAGCCATGCTTCTTTTTGTGTATACATTAAAACAACAACAATAGCCAGGTGATGTTTAATTTTCTCCTCTAAGGTGGCTTTCTGGTCTTACAAAACAAAATACTGCCGACTAATTTCGATCTCCACCTGAGAAGGAGCGTCAGGATGTTAATGGCAAACCCTCACCTGGAATCAAGTTCAAAGGCAAAAGCCAGGCATAAGAGAGAGAAAAAGGAATTGCATAACAAAACACATTGGCAAGCGCTTTTCATGAGACCCTGCCAGCATTCCAAACGGGAATCAATTTGAGCTCTCAAAACACTGCCGAGGTCTGTAAAAATAATATGGCTCCTATTTTGGAGCGCGGTTAATTTTTTTAAAAAATAGCAAGCTGTTCTCTGCATCCTCCTCCAAAGCGAAACACCAAGACCCGAACAGGCAAACGTTGTGCTAAGAATAATTATGGAAATTAAGATATTTGCATAATATGAGGCATTTGCATAATCCTGCTTGAATTGACATGAGTTGGGGAAGTGGGAGAAAGGGCAGAGGGTTAAGACTTCAGGAATCAGTCCTGATGAAATACAGAGGACCAGATATAGCCAGGAAGAGAAGGAAAATCTTACTATCTAACGAGACCATTGATCCATAAAATGAAAGCAATAATCAATGTACTGTGCTATAAAATAAATAAGACAGTATTGTAGATGATTAAAATCTAAATTATATTTTGTTTCTTACATGCAGTGTGTTTGAATGGGGGGCTTTTATCCATTTCCGAAGTCACACGATCAATCAGTAGCTGAATTGGGTTCCACATAGTCACAAAAACAAATTAACTGAAAAAGCCTCAAAAACAAAAACGCAAAATAAATAGCAAAAACAAAAGTGCCAGACCTAATCTGTTCCAGAAGTCCGTTTGACTTCCGAAATGTTTGAAAACCAAGGTGCAGCTTCTGATAGGTGCAGATGCCTCAGAAACAATAGCCAACAGCCGCATCGGACGTTTGCCTTCCGAAAAACATTTGAAAACTGAAACACTTGATTCTGAGTTTTCGGTGTTTGGGAACCAAGGCATTTGAGTACCAAGGCGTTTGAGAACCAAGGTACTACTGTATTCCGAATTGCCCTTTCTGGGACAATGCCTCCATGTAAGAGGTGGACTGATAATAATGACATTTGCTTGACCCATCACTCTTTGTGACTAAAGTGACTTTCACTGATGATAATTTGCCATTAGGGGAAGGGGTGGGAATCAGACAAAGCCCCAGCCCCCAAAATATGTTAGTCATTTATATTCTTGCATTTACATCAGGGAAGGAGGGATGAAATGATATAAGCAAATAAATAGCCATAAATAAGTTAACTGTTGTCTCTGTTTTTCCTTCTACCGGCTCATCCCTCAACAGAGCCATTGATTTTTCTCTCTTTTTCAGAGAAGGATTGTGGGAAATTATTGCCTTGAGGGTGACTGTTAGATGTAGAATCCTGGTCCTCCAAGCCATTTGGAGTTCGACATCCCTGAGTCAGATGTAAGTGGCTTGCAAACACGGAAGATCCCACATCAAAGCAGAAAAAGTCTGGAAGTTCACCTCAGAGGGACTCAAATGGCCATTATAGCTAAAAGGCAATTAATCTCTATCCATCAGGCCTTTACTGCATGATCCTAAGGGGATCACAAAAAGGAGGCTGTGGTAATATAAATTTGCTGCCAGTTGTGTGTGTGTGTGTGTTTATGTTTTAAACCCAACCACCACCAAAGGAATAAAATACCAGATATTTCTCAGTGTCAATACTATGGTAGAAAAGAACAATTTCAGTGGGGAGAAATGTCCCCCTTCACAATATATAGATTGTGTCAACAATACTCAGCTTTTCCTGAACATGTTGCTGATCATTCAGAAGCAAGGTTTCTTTATTTTATTACTTTTTACTTTACTTTACTTTCTTCCTCCTTTGTGGCATATCCACATCAGTAAAAAGGTAAAGGTAAAGGACCTCTGGACAGTTAAGTCCAGTCACAGGCTACTCTGGGGTTGCGGCATTCATCTCACTTTCAGGCCGAGGGAGCCGGCGTTTGTCCACAGACAGCTTTCTAGGTCATGTGGCCAGCAGGACTAAACTTCTACTGGCGCATGGAGGACCGCGATGAGTGCCAGAGCGCACGGAAATGCTGTTTACCTTCCCGCCGCAGTGGTACCTATTTATCTACTTGCACTAGTGTGCTTTCTTCCTCCTTTCTAGGATATCCACATCAGTAAGCCAAGCCAATCAGGGATCATGCAATGAATGGGATGATGTCATTATGCTTCATAGCCAATCAGATCTGGCTAGAGGAGGAAATAAACTCAGGCTGACTTCAGTGGGATATACTTCTGTGTAAACTCCTCTTGGTTCACACCGCACAAGGTCTAATCCTGAACTGAAGACAGGAGTAAGGGGTTTTCTCTGAACTTTTTTATATGTAAAGGGAAGGCAGAAGGAATTAAAGTTGAATATTTTAAGTCTGTTGTTGTTGTTGTTGTTGTTGTTGTTGTTGTTGTTGTTGTTAAATACTCTGAGATCTCCTCTCTGATGATTTGGCACCCCAAGTTACTAGTCCCTGTGACATTCCCAGGGAAGGAGGGGAAGCTCCCTGCACATCCCAACAGTCTGGATGACAGCTAACGGAGATAAAAAAAATTGTCCAGTAACACCTCAGAGACCAATTAAGTTTGTTCTTGGTATGAGCTTTTGTGTGCATGCACACTTCTTCAGATACACTGAAACAGAAGTCACCAGACCTTTATATATAGTGAGAGGGTGGGGAGGGGTATTACTCAGAAGGGTGGTGGGAATGGGTGATTGGCTGATAGGTGTGGTAAACCTGTGGCCGACTGTTAACAACTGCAATTGGTCTTACAGGAAACAGCAAGGGATGAGATGGCCAAAAATAGCTTAATCATGTATAATGCGATAAGAATCCATCGTCTCTATTCAGACCAGGTCTCTCCATGGTGGCTACCCGCCACGGTAGGTTGCCAGGAATGGATAAGAGAAGGAATGTTCTTACTTTCTAAGAGGCTTAGAAATGCAGCTTCTTGAAACCCCACCCCTTCCATCTCTCCCATTATGCATCACCACTATGGGTGCTGAGCTGTGCCTTCTGCTTTTGAGCTCACTGCTCTCCTATTTTCAATGCCCCCCAGGTTCTGGGAGACGTGTGTGTGTCTGGAATGCTTTCTAAAGACACTGAGCCTGTCAGTGTCTATCCCCTTCTTCATCTTCTTCTTCTTTTTCTTCTTCTTCTTCCTCCTCCTCCTCCTCCCCCTCCTCCTCCTCCTCCTCCTCTCCCATTATTTTCCAACTTTCCCCTTCATCTGCCTCTGAGCTGTGACTTCCCTCAAACCCCTGCTGTAATTCTGAACTGTCTCCTTCTTCCCTGGAAGGGTCAGGCTGAAGAAGCGGTCTCCATCATTTAGGGGTACGCATACCCCTAAACATTTTGTGAATCTAAGTTTGGCCCCATTGAGGGGCAGTATTTCAATATGAGTAGGAAAATGAGAGTACCCCTAAACATTTTTTTTTAACAGGGTAACAGGGTTTAGTGAGCAGGGAGAGTCTGTGTCAGAGAGAAGTCTAGAGCAAGAGGCAGAAACTGAAGAATGAGAGGAGGCCAAGAGGCAGAGATGAGTCAGGCTGGTGAAGAGTCACTGGTGTCTCCCCCTCCTGCTGCAGCAAACTCCCCCCCCCCCAGTCTCCCAGAACCAGAAGAGGCATGAAAAGGGCAGAGGAGTGGTTGGCTGCACCTAGGTGCAGCATCTGGTTGCTTGGGGGAAAGCTCTGGAGAGGAGGGGACTTAGGTGGCTGTGGGGCGGTGATAATTTTTAGTCTCAGCAACTGATTTTCATGGAGTAAGACCAATAGGAATAAACTGCTCTGCCCGTTAGTCCTGACACTCAACCAAGTCTGTGGAGATTGTGTTTTTGCTAATGAAGAGTTAACTCTGACTTTTAACTGTGTGGATGACTGACCCGCACATTCCTGTGACAGGCACATACTCAACATGGGGCAGTGGCTGGTCTTGGTAGGCTTCATCACTGCATGAATCCTAACGTACCGCCCCAAACACAGGCAGTGTGATGGAGAAGGGACAGTTCTGAAGTATCTGCTTTGAACGCAGAAGGGATTTGGTTCAATCCTGGGAATGTCCATTGCCTGAAACTCTGGTGAGAGGCTGCCAGTCAGTGCGGACAGTATTGTACTAGACAGACCTACATTTATAGGCTGCCTACATTTCCGCGATGAGTGTTTGCACCCCTCAGGGGAACATCAGTTGTGGTGCGCAAGCTGTGTTTTGTTGTAAGACCCTCAACAGGGATCCAAGGAATCCCAGGGTTCTTTGAGAAACGCTGGTTTGTAATTCTATCACCGGGGTTGCCTAGTTAGCAGAGACATGAGATCCCTGCTGGTTCTGTGCAGCATCTTGGCTTGTGCTGATCTCCCTCCTGCGGCTTGTGAAATGTGCAATCTCAGTCTCTCTGTTTAAATGGATGTGCTGGTCTGCAGGAAGCATTTTGTCTAATTATGCAAAATCCCCCAAGGCCACTGGAAAAAGCCACAGAAGATGGGTGGGCAAATTTTCCACCTCCCTCTGCTCAAGGGGCCCACTGATCAGTCAACATGTCCATGGAGTGCTTAAAGACCATTGTGGAATGGTCCCTAATCAAATTAGCCATGCTGGCCATTGCTTCTCTACTCTACTGGCTCCCCAAAGTCCACCACTTTAAATGTAACTGCACAACTAATAGGACTTCAGAATTTTGCTCAGTTGGCTTGTTAAACTCCTACAGTTTTCAAGGTTGCTTTTTCAAAGTTCGGCAGAGAAGCAGGAGGAACATTCTCAGGCAGGTTTAAAAGTGTGACGCTCAAGATTTAGGTAGGCGTCCAGGGTTAGTCAAACTCTGAGCAAGCCCATTGAAATCAATGATCTTGAGCCTCTATAGTGGCTTGCGAGAAACTTGTGAGCAGGATTCGAGAAACTTGAGCCCTCTCCCCACCTATGGTTTCCAGCTGCCTCCATCTGCATCATCATAATCATCACCACCATTTTTAATTTGTATACCGTCTTTCTATCTTACAATACTCAAGGCAGTTTACAAGCTGAAGTAACAAAAAAAGTGCATCTTATAACAATCTAATGCAATACAAAAATGTGATAATAAAACATAACTTTAAAATAGGCAACCTACATCAAAAAGTAACATTCAACAATCATTAAAAGGTAAAGGGACCCCTGACCATTAGGTCCAGTCGTGACCGACTCTGGGGTTGCGGCGCTCATCTCGCTCTATAGGCCAAGGGAGCTGATGTACAGCTTCCAGGTCATGTGGCCAGCATGACTAAGCCGCTTCTGGCGAACCAGAGCAGCGCATGGAAACACTGTTTACCTTCCCGCCGGAGCGGTACCTATTTATCTACTTGCACTTTGACGTGCTTTTGAACTGCTAAGTTGGCAGGAGCAGGGACTGAGCAACTGGAGCTCACCCCATCGCGGGGATTCGATCCGCTGACCTTCTGATCAGCAAGTCCTAGGCTCTGTGGTTTAACACACAGCACCACCCGCATCCCTACTCAACAATCATTATAATAGTATTAAATAATAATAACATATAAAAGTTCAACAGAAATCCACTCAACAGTTACAATAAATAATTTCTAAAGTATAATCAATAAAACAACGGCAAGCCACAGTACATAAAATAATACAATACAAAATGAGAAGCAGAGACTAGAGGGTGGGGCAAGGCAGGTGGAAAGAGGTCTTGCCTGATGGCTTGTTAAACTCCTACAGTTTAACTCTGCAGAGGCAGAGCATAGCCAACATGACTAGTAGCCAAGCTTATACAGCTGGGTATAAACTTGCTTAGGCTGGTTCTGCATATTAGATGGATGTAAACCTATTTGGAATGGGCCAAATAGATGTTGCAGGACTCCTGCTCCCATCATCTCTGGTATTTGACCATGCTGGTTGGGGCTGATGAAAGTTGTCATCCAGGAATATCCAGAGGGCACCAGCTCAGTGAAGGCTGGTCTAGGGCAATTGCTTTCTCCCAAAACATAATAAGTGTACGGCATTGTGAAAACATGTGTTTTAAAGAAGCATTATTTTTACTACATCTCCAACAACATGCTGTCTTAGACAGCCCTTTTCTATTCAAACCAAGTGGAGTCCAATAAATTATAAATATTTTCCATGGTATGTCATAATTTAAGATCCATTTTCTTTATATTTTAATGTATTGTGAAATATGACTTACCTGATCTGTCCACCTTGATGTGCTATAAGGTCAGATGTATGCTCTGTCTGGTGTTCCTGGATTCTCTTACCTTTCTGTATGATCTGCAAAACTCAATAAAGACCGTTTTGTTTTTTTTAATATAAAAAAGTTGGTGGGTGGGTATGCCAACTCATTGGGACAACTCCATTGCTTCCATGCTGTTCTCAACTCCTTTCTTCAATCTTCAGCCACTTAGATTTAGACCATAGAATCTACCCAGTGAGTCCTGCCATTTCCATCCTCTAGTCCGAGCTTTGAGGCCACTGTTGCCTGTTGGTAAGCCACCTTTACTCTGCCTCAGTAAAGATCTGGATAGCTCCATTGGTTAGAGTGTGGTGCTGATAATAACAAGGTCACAGGTTCGATCCCCATATGGGACAGTGGCATTGCAGGAGGTTGGATTAGATGATCCCCCAGGATCCCTTACAACTCTACGATTCTATCTCTCCCTTATGCTTAAGCATGAACCTCTGTTGTTGCAGCTGAGTGGGAGCCAGAACACATAGTAACTCCATTCTTTGAGTCCAGTTGTTATATTATCAAAAAATGTATCAATCACATACATAAGGGAGGTACCAGCAGATTTGTGAGAACCCAAAGTTCTGCAGAAGTACCTCCTCCCCAAAATATGGGGGAAGGAACATTAAAGGAAGGTCCCAAAAATAGCCCAGTGAAGACTGAACATGGTTAGTGGCCGTACAACACAACCCCCATCACTCAGCCCGGACACTGAGGTCCTCCTCTGAGGGTCTTCTGATGGTTCCCTTACTTTGAGAAGTGAAGTTACAGGGAACCAGGCAGAGGGCCTTCTCGGTAGTGGTGCCCTCCCTGTGGAACGCCCTCCCTTCAGATGTCAAGGAGATAAAGAACTACACAACTTTTAAAAGACATCTGTAGGCAGTCCTGTATAAGGAAGTTTTTAATGATTGATGTTTGACTATGTTTTTTTATATGCTGTAAGCCTCCCAGAGTGGCTGGGGAAACCCAGCCAGATGGGTGGGGTATAAATAATAAAATTATTATTGCTATTGATGATTGGAGCAGGAGAAAGTGGTAGGTGGAATGGGGATGGAATGGTGTAGCCTTTAAGTGGACATGACTGGCATGCTGGAACGCTGAGCAGGTGTGCTCCACACAACAGTGTTTTCTTGCAGGTCCTGGTGGCAGGTGCTTAACATGGCAGAAAGCTCCTGGCCATTAGCTTCCATTAGCAAAGCATTCTGGGCTTTCAACCAACAATTGGCCTAACAAAGGAATAGCGGGCAGTCAGCTAGCAGCATAACAATGCACACTGGAATCAGGTGGGGGAACCGAGTGGAAGAAAGCAATCAAAATGATGGTCCTTGCTTAAGGGGACTAGAAAATATCACCAGGAAAAAGAGTGGCCAGCTGTCACAATTTGGTTCCTTTCCACATGCACAGCAAGGCATGTTGGAACATCCTTTTCCAGTGAGAAATTGGAAAGGGGAGAGCATTTCAGAGCATCTCTAAGCCAAGCTCTTACAATATGATCAGTTTGTAAAAAAAAAATAGTGGACGGACATCTAATCATGCTAATATTCTGGTCTTTTTGCATCGATGACAGTCCTGGCCAACTTCAAAGCATCCTCAAGCATCTGCCGCAGCATGGGCAGAAGATGACTGTGAGCATTTTTCATGTTGGCCGCATGATTTGCACATTGGGGAAATGGTTGGCAGATGGCACAAGTGTTTGTTTATTGGTTTCTGCCTCCGAGGTTGGCCTGTTAATGAATCTTGGTAAGACGGTTGTTATGCATCAAAGGATGCTAGGATGGCGAAGCCCTACAGAACAGTGGCACTAATTTTCCCATTAATGGTATCCGGGTGACAGCAGTGATCTCTTCAGCATCTGGTCAGAGGGTTGCATCAGGAAAAGCGCTTTCAGGGAGAAGGAGATAAACTACTTCTTTACGTGGGGAAATGAGAGGAGTTTTGCCCATAGATATCATAGCAGCAGGAGGGAAAGCGGGCAATGGACACCAAGGATTAATCATGTCTCCTTGTGTCATTGGAGTGGTTAGGCTTAGATTAGCATTGCCACTGAATTTTGCTGAAAACTAAGAACTGAGATGAATTCAGCGGTTACTAAAGGGCAAGAGCCAGAGAATGTCAAGAGAAATTTCAGAAAAAATATTGGTAAAGCTAAGGGAAATTATTAGAGGCTTAGAAAGGCGTGGTCTCCCTCTCTCTCCTTCCCCTACTCCCAGGAAATATGTTCTTGCCTGGGCTTGGTAGGATTGTGCAGCATTTTTAGTTTAGAAAAAAGGCAAAAGGCAACATGATAGAAGTTTATAAAATTATGCATAGCATCGCTAGAGGAAGGTTTTTCTCCTTTTGTAATGCAAGGATGCAGAAATTTGCCTTGGGCACAGATTCCAGCTATAACTTCCTGCTTTTTTCTAACTGTGAAGAGATCCTTCAAAACATGAATTCGCCAAAGCGGGGGTTATTACAATACCACAGGGGTAGCCAAAACAGTGGTTTCCAGATGATGGACTCCAGTTCCCATGAGCCTCAGCCAGCTTGGCCAGTGGCGAGGGAGGATGGGGGTTGGAGTCAAAAACAGTTGGCTGGTCCTACTGTATTAGCATCTTAAAAAGCAGAGACATCACCTTGCCAACAAAGGTCCATATAGTTAAAGCTATGGTTTTCCCAGTAGTGATGTATGGAAGTGAGAGCTGGACCATAAAGAAAGCTGATCGCCAAAGAATTGATGCTTTTGAATTCTGGTGCTGGAGGAGTCTCTTGAGAGTCCCATGGACTGCAAGAAGATCAAACCGATCCATTCTGAAGGAAATCAGCCCTGAGTGCTCACTGGAAGGACAGATCCTGAAGCTGAGGCTCCAAGACTTTGGCCACCTCATGAGAAGAGAAGACTCCCTGGAAAAGACCCTGATGTTGGGAAAGATGGAGGGCACAAGGAGAAGGGGACGGCAGAGGACGAGATGGTTGGACAGTGTTCTCAAAGCTACGAGCATGAGTCTGACCAAACTGCGGGAGGCAGTGGAGGACAGGAGTGCCTGGCGTGCTCTGGTCCATGGGGTCACAAAGAGTCGGACATGACTAAATGACTAAACAACAACAACATGGGAAGTTACGGGCATCCAAAGTCAGGCGTCAGGGAATCCAATCCCCCCCATGGCAGGCTGCCAGGAATAGATAGAGAAGGAAAGCTCTTACCAAAGTCTTTTATTCAATATTCACAGAGAGAGACTTAGAAATGTAGCCAGTAATGGTGTTGCTCTGTGTAATCTCCACCCCGGTCCTTCTCTCCTCAGTCGTCAACAGCACAACCCTGCTTAGGGTGGCTGCTTAGGGACATTTGCCTCTGAGCTCTTTGCTCTCCTGCTTTCAATGCTCACCGGGTTCTGGGAGATGGAGGGTCTGGAATGCTTTCTAGTGATAATATGTCATCCAGCTGCTCAGGCTCTGCTTCCCTCACCTCTTCTTCTCCCATTATTTCCCAACTTTGCCATTCATCTGCCTCTAAGCCATGACCTTCTGCAAACCGCTGCTGTAAATCTATGCTGTCTTCCTCTTCTCTGGAAGGTTCAGGATGAGGGGGAGGTAGACTCCACGATTCCTGCTCAGTCCAGCCCCTCTTCTTCTTCTTCTTTGGCGATCCCTTGTAGCCGAGTAAGATTGTCTTCCATAAACACGGTTTTAACAATGAGTCCGCAACTGTGGAGGCCAATTCTGGATCCCCACTTCCTTCCACAGTGGGGACATTGCTTTCCGGCAGGAGTTGATGACGGTGTGGATTTGCCAAGCGGGCTTTCCTCCTAGCATGTTTCCCCCTTGCGTCCTGAGTTTGAGTGTCTTCAAAGCCCATGACACCTTTGGTAAAGGCTGTTCTCCAACTGGAGCGCTCGCAGGCCAGTGTTTCCCAGTTGTCAGTGTTTATACTACATTTTTAAAGTTTTTCCTTAAGACAGTCTTTAAACCTCTTTTGTTGACCACCAGCATTACGCTTTCCATTTTTAAGTTCGGAATAGAGTAGTTGTTTGGAAGACGATCATCAGGCATCCACACAACATGACCAGTCCAACGAAGTTGATGTTGAAGAATCATTGCTTCAACACTGGTTATCTTTGCCTCTTCCAGTACACTGGCATTAGTTTGCCTGTCTTCCCAAGTGATATGTAACAATTTTTTGGAGACACCTTTGATGGAATCTTTCAAGTAGCTGGAGGTGGTGTTTAAAAGTGGTCCATGTTTCACAAGCACACAGTAAGGTTGGTAGTACAATAGCTTTGTAAACAAGCATTTTGGTTTCCCTGCGAATGACCTCAAGCACTCTGCACTTCAATCGGGAGAAAGCCGCACTCGCAGAGCTCAGGCGAAGCTGGATTTCGGCATTAATGTCAGCCCTTGTGGAAAGATAACTGCCTAGGTAGGAGAAGTGATTGACATTTTCCAAGGTTACACCACTGAGTTGTATTTGTGGGGCTGTGGAGGAATTATTTTGTACTTGTTGGTGCAGCACTTTGGTTTTTTGGATGTTGAGCGATAGGCCAAGCCAATGAAACTGAATGTGTGTTTTAAAAATATATATATATTATTATTATTATTTTACATAAAGTTTCCAAAAAACATACAACATATTTTCTTATCTTATACAATGTTTTGGACTTCCATCAATCACATCTGAAGATTTTTCAGTCTTTATCACTTAATCTGCATTTCATTAGTTCCACTATTACTTTAATAGCCCTTCACTAATAATTCTTTTCATGCTTTTCTCTGCAATATTTCACATAGTCCTCCTTACAAAACTTCTTGCAGTCCTACTAGCGTAATCTGTTGATTACAATTGCTTTTCAAATAATTCACACATTTACTCCAGTCCTCTGAGAATCTCTGATCCCGCAGGTTTCGAATCCTTCCTGCCATTTTATCTAATTCTGCATAGTTCATTAATTTTGTCTGCCATTCTTCTTTCATCAGTAGTTCTTGTTTCCATTTCTGTGCCAAATGAAGCTGAATGTTGAAAGGTTCAGGACATCTATAGTTGAACTATAGAACTCACTGCCATGGAAGGCAGTGGCAACTACCAACTCGGGTGGTTTCAAAAGAGGACCAATTTATGAAGTCTATGAATAGCTACTAGTCATGATGTTTATGCTTTGCCTCTACAATTGAAGGCAATAATGCTTCTAAATACCATTTGCTGGAAGCTACAGGAGAGAGGAGAGCCAGTGTGGTGTAGTGGTTAAGAGCGGTAGTCTTGCAATCTGGGGAACCGGGTTCGCGTCTCCACTCCTCTACATGCAGCTCCTGGGTGACCTTGGGCCAGTCACACTTCTCTGAAGTCTCTCAGCCCCTCCCACCTCACAGAGTGTTTGTTGTGGTAGAGGAAGGGAAAGGAGAATGTTAGCCGCTTTGAGACTCCTTCGGGTAGTGATAAAGCGGGATATCAAATCCAAACTCTTCTTCTTCTTCCATGCCTTGTGGGCTTTCCAGAGGGATCTGGTTGGTCAATGTGAGAACTGGATGCTGTACTCAGTGGGGTAGCGTGGAGGGGGGCCGGGGGGCCATTGCCCCAGGTGCCTAATCAAGGGGGATGAAACAGGTGTCCCCTGCTGGGGAGCAGAGGGTGAAAAGCAGCTGCCCGGCAGCAGTGGCGGCAAAGGTGCTCCATCTTTGCCAGGGATACAGGTGTGTGCATCTGCCCCAGACACACCGGCAAATGGTACTATGCCCGTGACAACAACAACAACAATTTATTTATATGCTACCCATCTGGCTGGGTTACCCCAGCCACTCCGGGTGACTTCCAACAAACTGAAACACAATACGACATCAAACATTAAGAAACTTTCGTTCAGCATTTTAAGTAAGGCTGTCATGAAGAAGGTGTTTCAACAAAAGGTCATTTCCTTTTGTTAAAGGACATTTGTAAATGCTTCTGGGGGGAAAAACAGCCAGAGAGTGATGACCCTCTTTCTACTGGAGATGCCTCATTTCATGTGACCTATAATTGGGGCTCATTAAATCTTTCGTACCGCAAGCGAACGGAACAACAGACCCATTGCTTTTTGTGCCTTGATAAATGTCAAATTGGATTTTGATAGCAGATGCTAGACACCTTGGAACAGCTGCAAAATGGTGAAGAGGGGGTGGAGGTTTTATATTTATTTATTTGAATACGACATAACAATACGATACTATGGAAATAACAGTAATACTTCAATAACATGTTGATAAAAACAGATTTTCTTTTTTTAAAACAAATGTTCCAAAAGCCTTTCTGAAGCTTTTTTTCCATCACAGAACCCCCCAAAATGTACATGTATGTGACTTTCTGGCAGAAAATGAGTGCCTCTATCCAATACAGTATCAGACCAGTAACATCCTGTTCTTACTATGGGAAACTCGCAAGCAGAATTTGAACACAAGTGTCTTCTCCCCTACTGTAGTTTCCAGCAACAGGTATTCAAGAGCATTGCTGCCTCTAAGTCTGCTCCAATTCACCGTGGGGAGGAGTTACGGTGGACTACCTGGCCACCCACTCTCCTCTGGGGGTGGGGGACAAAGTCCCGCGTTGCCAGGGGGATCCCAGCCACGTCATCGCCCAGCCGACCAATCCAGTGGCTGGGGGGCATGGCCAGGGCAATTTAAGCTCTGGCGCGAGCCGGAGAGACCCCTCTTTGGCTCACTTTTTAAAACTCCCACCCTCCCTCCCTATTTTACAGGTTGCTGTTTCTTTGACCTTGCTATGGACCTCGGTTGGTAACCGTTGAGGGGCCTAGTAGGAATATTTCCACTTGGCAAAATTGGTATGGAGCCATTTGGTTTTTGCTTACCTCGTAGCTATCGTCACAACTTTGTAAGGTTTTGCTGTTAGGCATTGTTTGACATTTTGAGGGGGGGGGGAGGAGGTGCGGCCATCATCTGCTGCTCCAAGCTTAAGAGTATTCCGTTGATGGAATCTGGGGGTGTGGACCTTGTCCGAAACCCGGGGTGGGGCTAGGGCCATGACACGACCCCGACGGGAACATCTGGAGGAGCTGGAGTTGGTCTGCATCAACGGGGCTCCCCTTTCTAGTGGTTTACCCTTACTGGACTTCCTGCACATCGGGCAGGAGTCAGATATAGTCGGGTCCATTTAATGCCTAAGCTAATACCCCTCACGGTCTGTAATCAAAGCATAGTCATCATGGCTAGGCACCATCAATAGCCATCTCCTCCATGGAGCTGCCTAATCCTCTTTTAAAGCCATCTAGGTTGATGAGCAAGGTCTGTATAGTTAAAGCTATGGTTTTCCCAGTAATGATGTATGAAAGTGAGAGCTGGACCATAAAGAAGGCTGATCGCCGAAGAATGGATGCTTTTGAATTCTGGTGCTGGAGGAGACTCTTGAGAGTCCCATGGACTGCAAGAAGATCAAACCTCTCCATTCTGAAGGAAATCAGCCCTGAGTGCTCACTGGAAGGACAGATCCTGAAGCTGAGGCTCCAATACTTTGGCCACCTTATGAGAAGAGAAGACTCCCTGGAAAAGACCCTGATGTTGGGAAAGATGGAGGGCACAAGGAGAAGGGGACGACAGAGGGTGAGATGGTTGGACAGTGTTCTCGAAGCTACCACCATGAGTTTGACCAAACTGCGGGAGGCAGTGGAAGACAGGAGTGCCTAGTGTGCTCTGGTCCAGGGGGTCACGAAGAGTTGGACACAACTAAATGACTAAACAACAACAGGTTGATGAGCATCACCGCAAGAAGCAGACATGCTCAGCTATAGGAACCTGGTGCCCTCACGTGCCTTCAGAGCGTACCCTGAGATATTCCTCTGAGAAAAGGCAGGCAGGATGTTAACAAGCAGCACCCAAGGAGATGCTGTTGTTCTCCCTTGCTGCGATACAATTGGCGGTGCTTTGTTCCAGTCCCTATCTGCTCCGCCACAGCACAGGATTAAATGCTCCCTGCGTGTCAGCTCAAAGCCTTAAGATCCTACACGTGCCATATCCCTCTCAGGCATTATGTGCAAGACACTCGGCCCCTCTCACATCAGGTGTGCTTCTGGAATAAGGGACACAAAGGAGATGAGAGAGAGGAGGGCATGGATTACAAATGTGACACGAAAACGAAGGCCAAGCTCTGCAGGTTTTTAATCGGCCTCAACTCTTTGACTGGAAAACCTTCGACAAATGCCTGAGTTGTCAGCAACCCATTAACACGTCTCAGAAGCCCAAGCATAGCAGGCAGGAGGCTGGACAACCAGACCTACCTTTCTTCAGCCCCCAGATATCTTTCTGCAATTGTAAATATTTGCAGCAAAGCCAATTAGCTGTGGCAATCTTTGCAAAGGGTCGCCTAGGAGACATCAATATGTGCTTCAAAGAATCCATCTGCCCCCTCCTTTTCTCTTTGTTTTTCTTCAGCCAGCGGAGAGTGGATCTCATCTCCTGAGCGCATCAGGCACCCTTATGCATGTTAAAGCACAGTGGTAGAGGAGAATATAAAACTGCTCAGAGGGGCCAGGTCTCACTGTCACATCATTGCACCCAAGAGACAAAATTTGTGCGCATGGATGGGGGAGAAATTTGGTGAAGTTCTGAGAGCCAGATGCACAAATATAGGATGAGCAACACCTGACGTGTCAGCAGTACATGGGGAAAGGATTTATGGGCGGAGGGTGCAGTGGGTGCGGTCCGCCCCGGGTGTCACCCCTGAGGGGGGTGACAAAATGCCAGGCAGCACTCACTGTGGGGCCTGCAGCGTGCCTGAGCCATGCGTCTTTCCTGTGAGACACGTGGTTGTTTGGGTGCATGCAGGCTCTGTGCTGTCCAAATGGTCTGCTCACTGCCTCCCACCCAGCTGTAGGGTGGCTGAATGGGAGGAGGCGGGCAAACTCTGGAGGCCCCACAGTGCACCCCACCCCATGGGCAGCTCACCCCTCTTCTATGGGTGGCTTGCCCCACCCATGGGCACACCGCCCTGGTGCCCAAGGAGCTTCCCCCGCCGCTGGGGGCATTGGTAGACCACAAGCTTAACACACCTTAACAGTGTGATGCAGCAGCAAAAAAATCACTATTGTTATTCTAGGCTGCATAAACAGAAGTACAGTGTTACCTCGGGTTAAGAACTTAATTCGTTCTGGAGGTCCATTCTTAATCTGAAACTGTTCTTAACCTGAGGTACCACATTAGCTAATGGGGTCTCCTTCTGCAGCCGTGCTGCCGCCACACAATTTCTGTTCTCATCCTGAAGCAAATTTCTTAACCCGAGGTGCTACTTCCGGGTTAGCGGAGTCTGTAACCTGAAGCATCTGTAACCTGAGGTACCACTGTATAGTGTCCAGATCTGGGTAAATAACAGCACCTGGGTCAGACCACACCTGGAATATGAAATTCCAGAATACTGGAATTCTGGGCGCCACAATTTAAGGAGGATATTGACAAGTTGGAACATGTGCAAATGAAGGCAACCAAGATGATGAAAGGTCTGGAAACCAAGCCTTAAAAATGAGGGAGTTGGGTATGTTTAGCCTGGATAAGAGGAGACTTGAGAGGAGATATGAAAGCCATCTCCAGATATCTGAAGGGCTGCCATCTGGAAGAGGGAGCAAGCTTGGTTTCTTCTGCTCTGGAGGGTAGGACCTGAACCAATGGTCTCAAGTTGCAAGGAAGGAGATTCCGACTAAACATCAGGAAATGCTTTCTGACAGTAAGAGCTGTTTGGCAGTGGAACAAACTCCCTCAAAGGTGGTGGACTTTCTTTCATTTGAGTTTTTAAAACTAGGGTTGGATGGCCATCTGTCAGGGATTATTTTGCTGTGATTCCTGCATTGCAGGGGCTTGGACTAGATGACCTCTGGGTTCCCTTCCTACTCTACCAATTCTACATTTCTCTGATTCTGTGAACCTACCTAACTGGCATTGTGACAGGTCCCACAAAATACACATTCAACACTTGTTATATTAAGGTTATATTTTCTAAGGTTATATTTTCAGTCAGGAGGAAAACAATGCTGTCCAGGGTTGTAAAGACTACAGAGAGAATAATTGGGTGCACTCTTCCCACCTTGGATCAAATCTATGCTTCCAGGTACTATAAGAAAGCTGCAGAGATAGCGCAGGATAGTGTGCACCCTAGAAATGATCTCTTTCAGCTTCTGCCTTCTGGAAGAAGGTACAGGGTTATAAAAACTAGGACCAGCCGCCTGAGAAATAGTTTCTATCCAAATGTGATTTTGGTTTTAAACGCAGTGTAAGGAGTCTCTATGGGAGTATATTGTATTTTAAAAATGGGGTATCAGAGTTTTTAGTGGGCTAACCAGGTTGGGATAGCTGGGATGGCAGGTTTGTTGGTTTTGAATGTCTTATGTAGATTTTTTTTTTCAATTTTGTTGTTCTGTATGGGACAATGACAATAAAGATTATTGTATTGTATTGTATCATATCGCATCATAAGGGGGGGGGGAGATTTAGTGTGGGAGTACCCAGATTTTCCCAATGTGGTATCGTCCAGTGGGGCTATGCAACTCCCATTAGTTTGATAGGAATTGTAGGACCAAGCATAAACGTTAACATTCCCAAGATGCTGAGAGAGGATGTTGAGGGAGGATAACAATCTGATTCCAGCTCTTACAAGGTGTTCTTTAATCTGCTCTTTAAGCAAAAGAACATCATGCAGACCAATCATCTTCCAGTGCTTCAGCATTCATCCTTTTAAGTTTGGGAACAAATAGTAAATTCCCTTGAAGCCATTACATCCTGTCTTTATTGAAGCTGTAATGTGTCCTCTTCACATTTTCCGTTCCTCCATTAGCCCCGGAGAAGCCAAGAGAAAATGGGGAGACATTTAAGCAAATGGGGACCTGACAACGCGCTCTTGGATGTGTTCGGCCCATTTGGAGAGCCCCATTTTCTTAAAATAGGCCATGGAGCCATCAAGGTGGCTCTTAACTGCAATTTGGTCACCTCCTGCAATTTTGATGTCCAAGTGCCTTTGAGACAAAACCTTTCATCAGTCTGAAAAAGTCACGCTTTACCCAGCATTTGAAGTCAACATGGTAAGATGCTCTGGTCGATGGCCATTCACTCAGACCTAATCAGCACACCTTGGAAAATGAGGTGACTGTGTGTTAGGTGCACAATTTTAGGTTGTGGTGGTGGTGGAAATGCCCTGATTTGAAATGTATCCCCTTGAATTGAAAGGGTACACATAATACTGTCTCTGGTGTGCTTATTTACTATTCATCGCTTTTGAGGAAACTCTGGCTCACCAGATCACCCCATTTGGCCCCCAGAGCCATTTTGGCCATGGGGTCCAGGGCAGGTATATGTCCTGGCTCCCAGCTGCTGAAGAACAAGGACTTGGACGATGATTCCTTCCAAAGGCATTGATTGTTTAGGTTGCTGTGATGCATACGCAAAACACTGGTTTAAGGCACTGCAAGCAACACACATAATTCATCCTAGAGGCTGTAGGCATCACACACCTCTTGCTAGCCTATGTATCTTTGTGCAGGAAGCGTTTCTGAAATCTCTCACTATGCCTAGTAGGCATTCATCTGTTTCCTCATCCTTTGGTGCCTCCTGGATCTATGTGATGGGGAAGACGTCTCTGCCCCTTGAAAGGTGGGTTGGGCCAGCAGAACATCCTCCTCTGCAAAGGCAGAGTTATTCTCAGTAAGGGCGCTGGGGTGGGCAGTGTGGAAGTGTCAGAGACAGGCTCCGACATCTGTAGAGGTGGATATGGAGAGTGAGGGCACCAGGTGAGGGAAAGGTGACCTAGCTGAACTCCACTCTCTTGATCCAGGCAGGATCACTGTGATGAAGGAATACTGGGAGGTAAAGAGGGAGAGGAACAGTGGTGGCTGGTGCCCATAGGGATTGGTGGGGCAGGAGACAGGGGGCCAAGAAGAAGGTTGAGCCAGATCCCATGCCAATCAATTCTAGCTTGTCCCCATCCTCCACCCTGCTGAGTTCTGCAAGGACTACACTGAGATGAAGGAGCAGAAGGAAGATGACAGTCAAGGCCACCGACCCTGGACTGGTTACAAGCCAGAAGGCAGGCAGGTGTGGGGTGGATGGAGGCAGGCCTTCACTGGAGACGAGGGATGTTTTAGTTTGGTCCTACTCATGAACATCTTTTCTTGTGGAAATTAGACCCATTACTTTCTATATAGGGACGCAGGTGGCGCTGTGGGTTAAACCACAGAGCCAATCAGAAGGTCGGCGGTTCAAATCCCTGTGACGGGGTGAGCTCCTGTTGCTCAGTCCCAGCTCCTGCAACCTAGCAGTTTGAAGTGCAAGTAGATAAATAGGTAGCACTCCGGCGGGAAGGTAAACGGCGTTTCCATGCGCTGCTCTGGTTCACCAGAAGCAGCTTAGTCATGCTGGCCACATGACCCAGAAGCTGTACGCTGGCTCCCTCGGCCAATAAAACGAGATGAGCACCACCACCCCAGAGTTGGCCATGACTGGACGTAATGGTCAGGGGTCCCTTTACCTTCTATATGCATATGACGGACACATGCATTATAAGGCAGCTAATTCCATCCCATACAGTTTGGCCCGGAGCAAGGATGAGAATGCCTGGCTGGCCTCTTCCACCTAAAATTTGCAGCTGTCATGCAGAAATCTGACTCCAGAGTAGGTTGATCAGCTCCC
The DNA here is from genome assembly GCF_964106915.1 of Podarcis gaigeae. Classification (NCBI taxonomy): domain Eukaryota; kingdom Metazoa; phylum Chordata; class Lepidosauria; order Squamata; family Lacertidae; genus Podarcis; species Podarcis gaigeae. The sequence continues at coordinate 8,078,165 of NC_139688.1, forward strand.
AGTGCCCTGCTTTGCAGCCTGCTTGTATTTTCTCATCCAGGTCTAGTGGAATCTCCTGCTCTCTCTTTCTCAAATGCCAGCCTCGAAAACAAGCCCACACAATCCCCATTTGTCACACGTTAGAACAGAGTGCTTGCAGAAACTCAGCGGTGTCCTCAGAAATTATTAGGCTTAGCTGTGTGGAGTCACTCACTGTTAAAAAATGTCAGACTATTAAAAAGAGTCAGACTATTAAAAAAAAAAAAACACCAGTGAAATTTAATGCCTCTCCAAATGCCAATCACAGGAGCTGCTTAAAAATCTTGAATTTCCAGATATGGCCAGGTTTCTATCCCAAATGCATAAAACAGCTGAGGCGTGTGTGGTTTTTTTAAAAAGTGTGATATGACTGCTTTTTAAAAACTCTGCTTCAGGTCAGCTCCAGCAGAAACACACACCCTGACTCCATTCTGAAAGGCACATGTCCCCTGCTGTAAAATGGGACAGCGAGATCGAATCTCCCTCTGACCACATCTGAAGCACCTTCACAACTGATGCCTAGGATGGGTGAGTCAGATTGAAAGGGAAGAGGGTTTGGGGTGCTGGGTGATGAAGAGAAGTTTGGGGCTGCTGGGGGCATCAGCTGGGAATTCTTCTCTGGCTTGGATTTAACTCTGAGCTGGAGAAGAATTTTGGGATTTGTTGAAGTTTACCACTAAACCACTGAGCCTCTTGGGCTTGCCAATCAGAAGGTTGGTGGTTCAAATCCACACAACGATGGTGAGCTCCCGTTGCTTGGTCCCAGCTTCTGCCAACCTAGCAGTTCAAAAGCATACCAGTGTGAGCAGATAAACAGATACACTCTGGTGTCCAGTGTGGTGTAGTGGTTAAGAGCGGTAGACTCGTAATCTGGTGAACCGGGTTCACTTCCCCGCTCCTCCACATGCAGCTGCTGGGTGACCTTGGGCTAGTCGCACTTCTCTGAAGTCTCTCAGCCCCACTCACCTCACAGAGTGTTTGTTGTGGGGGAGGAAGGGAAAGGAGAATGTTAGCCGCTTTGAGACTCCTTAAAGGGAGTGATAAAGTGGGATATCAAATCCAACCCCCCCTTCTTCTTCTTCTTCTTCTTCTTCTTCTTCTTCTTCTTCTTCCTCTTCCTCTTCCTCTTCCTCTTCCTCTTCCTCTTCCTCTTCCTCTTCCTCCTCCTCCATCACAGTGTCCTGTTGCGCTAGAGGCAGTTTAGTCATGCTGGCCACATAACCAGGAAAGCTGTCTATGGACAAATGCTGGCTCCCTCAGCCTGAGAAGTGAGATACCGCACCCCATAGTGGTCTTTGACTGGACTTAACCGTCCAGGGGTCCTTTACCTTTTACCTTTGAAAGTCATGCCTGAGCTGAAGATCAGTGAATGTTGCTAGCATCCCTGGTCTTTTAGTCCTTTTCTCTTGGCTTCATTTGAACCAGGGATTGTGTGGGCAGAGTATGAATGAACTTTCCTCCCTCCCCATGTGACCTGATTTTATTTCTAATACAAATATTGAGGCACATGGCCACTCAGTGCCATCAGTATATGCAAATGTCTGGCTCATTTAAGACTATAGTGAACCTTTATTCTCAATGATGGAATTCACAGGTGGAGAATGATTTCATTTTTATAAATCTTTATTGTTTGTGGAGGGAATCTTTGTATGAGTTGATACTTTATTATACCTTTGGAGCTGTATTGTATCTTTGTGTTTTTGTCCTTCCAGGATGTGATCCTTTGTCGTTTACATTTTTAATATATATATATTTTTTAAAAAGTTTGCATTTGTTGTTGTTGTTAATAAATCAATAAAAGTAAATGTAAATAAAAAGGGTTTTATGTAATTAAAAAATGTTGGGGATTACCCAGATAAAAACCTCATTTTGTTCAACAGATTGGAAAACAATCCTGTCTTAAGGGTTTGTAAATAGATGGCTAGTGAGATTTTATCTAGGAAAAAAGACGCAGCACAGGAGATTTTATGCTATTACATTTCTCAAATGTTTCCTTCTAAAACATATGACTAGAAAAGTTCAAGTGTAGACTCAAGTGTTTGACAGTAGTTAATGCATGGCCATGAAGTGGTATTTCATATTGGGCAGGGAACTCTAAACCTTTGGTGGCGTTTGATCATTGACAGGCTTATGACATTTGGTATTTGTCATGAGTTGAAAACACAGTGACCAAGAAACTGCCAACAAGGCAAAGCACTCAAATGTGTGTGTGTGTGAATATGCTACCTTTGGAAACAATTGATCATATTATCATCACAGCCTGTTCTGTTCCAGGCATGGTCACAACTGCAAGGTTGTTCACGCCTGGATGTCAGTTCCTTTAGGCATTCAGGACCTTGGACAGCTCCAAGTTCAGGCAGGACCATGGACAGTTTCAGGTGGAGACACATACACACAGGCACAGGAGGCACAAATGTTGCTTCACCAACAGAAAATGCTAGAGTGGAGGTTAAATAAGGCTGCAGCTCAGTCTAGGTGAGCTCTTCTGCCACTGGAGAAAGTCTCCAATACTCAAATGGGGTCTTATCTGATTTAACATCTGTTGGCTCCAATAGCATGGGGGGTAGGACGGTTGCTTTTCTGGTCTTGGACTGGGATCTTTGGTGGCAGCATGATCTAGTCAGAAGATGTCGGCAATATGGGCTCCTGGCTTTCCTGACATGCTGAGAGAGATTCCCTCCTATCTCTCCCTCCGTTGGTTCCTGCTGGCATCCACGGTAGGGTCATCTGCTAATAAGGAGAATCCATCTCCAGATACAACCAGGTTCTGGCAGTGCTTCTGGGCTCAGGGATGTGTGTTTGTGACCTGTAACATGTCATAGATGCAATAACAATACCTTGGTGGTGGATTTATACTGGGCTGTCCACACATCATTCACCTGTATTAGAAGAAACAAAAAAAAAAAAATCCTTCCAGTAGCACCTTAAAGACCAACTAAGTTAGTTCTTGGTATGAGCTTTCGTGTGCATGCACACTTCTTCAGATACACATGTATCTGAAGTGTATCTGAAGAAGTGTGCATGCACACGAAAGCTCATACAAAGAACTAACTTAGTTGGTCTTTAAGGTGCTACTGGAAGGAATTTTTTTTGTTTTGACTATGGCAGACCAACACGGCTACCTATCTGTAACTGTATTAGAAGAGACATCTTTGCACTAGAATGCAACAAAAACGGGGACAATCCCACAGACCATTCATGGCAGAAAAACTTACAGGATTTCAGCTGGAAGCAACTGAGCACCCACTGTTTGGAAATAAAGTACAATATCGCCCCAAAACGTTTGCAAACATAAACAGTGTTGAAAGTGAGATCATACATAACTGCCCCAATACTTTCATGAGCACAAATGATGATGGATGCACAATAAAAGGGGTGTCTGGAAGACCCCCAGAGGAATGTTAGCTCATAACTTCATTTATCATGATATCCTAGCAGTAAGATAGGGTTTTTTTTTGTGTGGCAAATGTATAGGTGCCCTGTTCTCCTATGCATCCGAGCCCTCTCCTCCCAGCCCTGCCAAATTCTGAGGTTTGCCGTAGTAAGCCATATTCCCTCTAAGAAGAAATGGGAAGTAAAACAATATTTGATTGATTGATTGATTGATTGATATCTCAATACATAAACAAAATGTTTACATATTACATATACATTATACTTGTAAAAGTCACATTTTTCATTTCATTATGTACCATCATTTAGTCATTCCTTATTTGCTTCTTATCTTACCCCATGTCTTCCCTTCACCCGTGCGTGACTTCCTAATTTTTATTTTATAACTTTATTATTGTGATTGTATTCATGTATCTTAATAATTAAGCATACATCCTTGTATATCTATTTAAATTCAATTTGTGAGATCAGTCTATACATATCAATAAAATTTTGTTGGAGCATCTTTTAATCATATATTACACATTTCCATTCCTGTTTGAGATTTTGGTTAATTTGCATTCTAATTGTTGCTGTCATTTTTGCTAATTCAATCATTTCAAAAAAAATATGTTGCCAATCTGCCACTGATGGTACTTCTTATGATTTCTATTTTTTAGCAGCCAATAACCTAGCGGCGGCTGTTGCATATAGAAAAATTCTCTTCATGTTTTTGGAGGTGTCATTTGTTACAATTCCTAAAAGGAATGCTTCTGGCTTTTTACCAGTTGTTAATCTGAACATTCTTTTCAATTCCTCGTGTATATTTCCCCATTTTTTTTATTTAATCATAAAAAAATTAAAAGGATAAAAAGATAAAAGTAAAACAATGTTTTCATCAATGGCTGCTATTACAGCATGTGAAAGGTGCCCATCAGAAAGCACTTAGCAAGCGAGAAGTCAAAACAAAAAAAATTCCTTCCAGTAGCACCTTAAAGACCAACTAAGTCAGTTCTTGGTATGAGCTTTCGTGTGCATGCACACTTCTTCAGATAAGTAGAAGATAGGTATCTGAAGAAGTGTGCATGCACACGAAAGCTCATACCAAGAACTGACTTAGTTGGTCTTTAAGGTGCTACTGGAAGGAATTTTTTTTGTTTTGACTATGGCAGACCAACACGGCTACCTATCTGTAATTGGTTCCAAGGCTGTGCATTCAGAAAGGGTAAGCAAGGATGGCAATCTGTGATGGTCCCGTGGGTTAACTGTGAGGCGAGGTCCGAGTCCAGTCCGAGGTCAAAGGTACAGTATGGAGGCAGTCCGTAAAAGCTGAGTGCAGGGAAGGGAGTCGGGTGAGGTCAGGAGCGCCGGCAGGAAAGCAGTACAGGGTTCAGGCCGGAAGTGGCTTCCAACAATGTTGCTCCCGCAACTTGGGACTGGGGCTGGCTGGCTTTTATCTCCCCCGAGGCATAGGACGGCCCTGGCCCACAAGGTGACTGGCCTCTCCTGCCCTGGAGGCGAGCACTCCTCCTGCGAGAACTTAGTTCCCTCTGCCTCTCTGCCCTGAGCCTCTGTAGCTCAGGAGAGGCTGGAGGGTTACCGGACCCAGAGGCAACCTCAGCTTCCTCTTACGGGGCTGAGAGTGGAGCACCTGCAGGCAATGGGTCCTCCATCACCTCAGGAGCCAGAGAAGAAGAAGAAGAAGAGTTTGGATTTGATATCCTGCTTTTCACTCCCTTTAAGGAGTCTCAAAGCGGCTAACATTCTCCTTTCCCTTCCTCCCCCACAACAAACACTCTGTGAGGTGAGTGAGGCTGAGAGACTTCAGAGAAGTGTGACTGGCCCAAGGTCACCCAGCAGCTGCATGTGGAGGAGTGGAGACGCGAACCCGGTTCCCCAGATTACGAGACTACCACTCAACCACTATACCACACTGGCTCTCAAGAGCAGACTCAGCTGGTGCCTGCACCTGAGGACCCAGCACAGGTGAGTACCCTTCAGGCTCATGCCCCAGCCCCGGCTCAGCTGGTTCTGGAGGCGGGGGATCCTGTGCAGGCTGGGATTCCTCAGGCTCAGCATCCGAGTCTGAATCCAGGCCATCGGACTATCATTTTTATTTTTGACAACAGCATTCAAATGGATTCTTTCATTAAGGTGTGGGCTCTTCAGACAGCACCAAAATCTCTCGGCGGATCTTTAATTCACTGCTGTGCCATTTGTGACATGTTTTCCATTATCTTCCAGGCTACGATCCCAGTCAAATGCCACTAAATGATTCTCTCATGTTGAGGCAAGTAAATGCTACTGCAGATTGAGCTCTCCCAATTTTGTCTTTTTTCCCAATTTGGTTTTGTGTCTGAGGGGGTCAGGTGGTCCACAACTGATGCCAGAGGTATTGAAGATGTATCTATTCTTGGTTTGTCACCCTGGCTGGTGTTTTCCTGTTCAAATTGTTTTCTTTTCACCATCACCCTTGAGCCCTCGCACATCTCTATCAAGAATTGAAGTCCCATTATTTTATTTTAAATGGAACCATGCTTGTCAAATGTCACATAACAGCTTACTTGGGACTGTAATTCACAACCTACAGGAATAAGCTTAGTTTTAAGGAGAGGGTCAGCATGTGTTTTTGAAAGCCTGTTTTTCTTCTGCATTATTTTATTTTATTTAAAAAAATACAAGGATCTTACTTTTTTCTTAATTTTTTCACAGAATAATGAAATAAAGAGGTGTGAGGTATGAAAAATTAGAGGTAAAGGGACCCCTGACCATTAGGTCCAGTCACGGATGACACTGGAGTTGCAGCGCTCATCTCGCTCTGTAGGCTGAGGGAGCCAACGTTTGTCCACAGACAGCTTCTGGGTCATGTGGCCAGCATGACTAAGCCGCTTCTGGCGAACCAGAGCAGCGCACGGAAATGGCGTTTACCTTCCCGCTGAAGGGGTACCTATTTATCTACTTGCACTTTGATGTGCTTTGAAACTGCTAGGTTGGCAGGAGCTGGGACAGAGCAACGGGAGCTCACCCTGTCGCGGGGATTCAAACCACCAACCTTCTGATCAGCAAGTCCTAGGCTCTGTGGTTTAATCCACAGCACCACATTGCATACACTTTTGTAAATCAAGAAAATCTTCAACTCTTTCAGACTCAGGACCCACTTTTAAGCCAAACACGCATTGGGCAACCTCTTAAACCTTTCCCATATATTTGGATGATGGTGCTGCAACCCACCTTGGATCAGGCCATGACCCACTAGTGGGCATCAACTCACCACTTGAAGATTCAGGTCCACCCTGAATAACAGCGGTTCTCCAACATTTCAGACAGAGGACACTCCCATTCCTATTTGGAGATGCTGGGCATTGGTAGAGCTGATGCACATCCAAACCACAGAGAGCACCTATAGCCTTCCCATTTCCTAAGGACTGCCCCTCACCACCATTGTCAATCCTTTGCCATCGAGAATCTGGTTAATATTTCATTTTTGTTATGTAACAAATTATGTAATCCAACTTCTCCTTCCTGGAGGAGAGAAAAACCATGGACATTGGCAGCAGTTTTGCTGAGTCAAATTCACATCTGTTGCCTTGGGTTTCATGTTAATGTGTGCCAATGTTGTATTTTCCCCTCCCAATTTCTTTTTTTCAGGGTGGCATTGTTCAGAGTTTCCCCTCCTTCTGGGAATCTGGCCCACAGCCAGACTCAAAAACACGGTGCCGGCTGCAATCTTGTTTTCCAAAGCTGTCATTCCGAACGAGTGAGAACGAAAGCCACTGGGCGCTCGTGAATGATATATGCTCTCTATTATATACAAGGGGCATGTGTTGCATCGGAACGGTGCCAGATCATCCCACACAAAACAAAGACGATGTAATTACACCATTACACCCCTCCCCATTTCCTCTGCTGTGCAAAAAAAAACAAAAAACAAAAAAACGGTCTCATTAAGGTCATGGCACATATTGGGAAAATATTTATTGTCTGCAGTTGAATGAACAGATTTGTGAATGCTGCTTCAAGTGACCGACTAAGAATTGTGAATAATTATTGCTTTTGTTTGTTTGCTGGAAGTGAGCTGTCAGCAAAAGAACCTAGTGAGAAACAACAATGGGATAAAAATGACAACATTCTGCAAATGCAAGAAAGCAGGTGGGAGGGATTCAGTCTTGTTCAGAAGAAGAAGAAGAGTTTGGATTTGATATCCCGCCTTTCACTCCCCTTAAGGAGTCTCAAAGTGGCTAACATTCTCCTTTCCCTTCCTCCCCCACAACAAACACTCTGTGAGGTGAGTGGGGCTGAGAGACTTCAGAGAAGTGTGACTGGCCCAAGGTCACCCAGCAGCTGCATGTGGAGGAGCGGAGACGCGAACCCGGTTCCCCAGATTACGAGACTACCGCTCTTAACCACTACACCACACTGGCTCTGGTTCTGTCTTGTAGACCAGTGGAGGTAAGACAGATTCTGCATTTTTAAGGGGTTGATGACCCTTGAGTTATCTTCCAGCCCTACAATTTTGTGATTCTACTTTGCCCTTGACTCGAACCACTGGATCTACCAGTGAGAGAAACCAGGTAGAAGGGAGGAAAACCAGATAGAATGAAAGAACATTGTACCCCTGAGCACATTTTGAGTAGGGGTTTAACTTGAAGGACGTTGAGTGGTACTTCTCCAAGACATGGCCAAACAGCAAAGGAGGAAGCCAGTGTGGTGTAGTGGTTAAGAGCCGTAGTCTCATAATCTGGTGAACCAGGTTCGATTCCCCGCTCCTCCACATGCAGCTGCTGGGTGACCTTGGGCTAGTCACACTTCTCTGAAGTCTCTCAGCCCCACTCACCTCACAGAGTGTTTGTTGTGGGGGAGGAAGGGAAAGGAGAACGTTAGCCGCTTTGAGACTCCTTAGGGTAGTGATAAAGCCGGATATCAAATCCAAACTCTTCTTCTTCTTCTCTCTCACCCCCTATAATTAGTTTCATCAGGTTAAGTTAGGTACATGGGTTTTCCTAGTTCTTTCTCCACCTAGTTCAAAGGGCTGGTTCTCATGTTGCCTGATTGTCATTCATTTGGAATCTTCATCTCTGCCCCTGCGTGGTTTGGGACTAGAGTATTTAAAGGATCACCTGCTTCCACATCATCCCACATGAACGTCTCCTCCCCACAAAGTCTTTGGTATAGGTTGTGTCCCACCTTGGAATGGGAAACTCTCAACTTCAGTTTCTTTCAGCTTCCCATCTTTCCAATCTTCGGGACTCCACATTTCTGCATCGTTTTGCAATTCATTTTAAGTCTTCATGAAAATTTGCCATCATTCTCACTCGAATTTCTCCTGTGCTGCAGATTTTTATATGCAATTCTGCATATTTTTGCAACACATTTTCCCCCAAAATAATGCATTTTAAAATGTTGTTTTCACTAATATGTTCATTTACAAGTACACTTTGCCCTCGTACACAGTATCAGATGGATAGTTCCACTGGTAAAGCATGAGACTCTTAATTTCAAGGTTGTGGGTTTGAGCCCCATGTTGAGCAAAAAGAGGTTCCTGCATTGCAGGTGGTTGGACTAGATGATTTTTGTGGTCACTTCCAACTTTACAATTCTATGATTCACCTAGAAGTAGAACTGCAATAAAATAATTGGAGAACTGAGAATTCTGAAGTATGATTGTATCGTGGTTCACATATTAGAATAATGAAATTGTAGAGTTGGTGTCGGGGCTGGACTGAGCAGGAATGGTGCAGTTGACCCCACCCCCGCCCTTCTCCTGAACCTTCCCAAGGGCAGTATTGATTTAGAACAGTGGTTTGCAGAGGGGCATAGTCCAGAGGGGAAAAGCTGGGAAATACTGGGTGAGGAACAACTAGAAGAGGGAACACCAGGAGAGAGACAGAGCTGGCAGTTTCAGTGTCCTTGGACAGCATTCCTGACCCCCCTTTGTCTAGGAATAGATGGGCTCTGAGAGTGATAGAACAGAAAGCGCAGAGGCAACAAGCTCAGATTACCCGATATAGGAGTGAAGTAGATTAATGGGGGTGGATGTGGTAAACTTTAACTGGGAGCAACATCATTTTTAGAGAGAGATGCAGATTCAGTGTACTTGGAAAGCACTCCTGACCTACCCTCTCCTTCACCTAGGACTTGATGGGTTCTGAGAGTGATAGAACAGAAAGTGCAGAGGTAACAAACTCAGATTACCCAACACAGGAGTGATGAAGATTAATGGGGATGGAGCTCCTGCAGCCAATCAGAAGCCACGGAAGCCGTGTCGGATGTTTGGGTTCCAAAAGAATCACTTCTGGGTTTGCAGTGTTCAGGAGCCAAAACATCTGAGTTCCAGGGTGTCCGGGATCCAAGGTATGACTGTAAACATATTTTTGTCTGTTTGCAGTTTTATCAGTGGTATCTTTCCCCTGGGTTGAGTCCTCCCTGCCACCATCCTTGGATTACTCATGTGGGTGACTCCTGTCAGTCATAGTTATGAGCAAGGCTGCCTTACCCTACTTGCATTACTCCTGTTCTTGTTGAACTACAACTCCCATGATTCCTGAACACTGTCTGTGTTGGCGGAGGTCATCAGATTGGGGAAGGCGGACATCATTACTGAGGGCAAATGAAGTCAGCTGAGAGAAGGCAATGCCGAACAATTAGAAGCAATAGTAAAAAAGTTTGCCAGAAATAATGAACCCAGCAATACATAAAGATATAATCAGCCCAACCCCAAATAGTGAGCAGTTTTTATTTACTCTTTCTCTCCTAACTTAAATTTACAGTCACGGTAAGACCAAACTAACAGGTGGTATAAAAAGGTCAGACTAAGGCAAGATAAAAAAAGATATATGTGGCTGCTCTTTTAAAAGGTTCCTTGAATATGGAGAAATGATACTTTTGCAATAGCTGCGTCATGCATAAATGAAAAGTTTAAATCAATACTGTTCATTTTTTTAAAAAACAACAACAACCAACTATAAATTGCTTGCTGCTTTCTTCCAGAGCAAGGAGTTTTAACACTATTTTTATTGTTCCCTGTTTCATAAGAAACATTGTGCACATTGCCTCCTATTTAACTATAATCTGCTTTCAGCAAAGAGAAAATGCCAGTCCCCATATCCACCTGCCACTATCAATTGCAATTTTGGTTGAATGCCCAGCAAAAGAGGGTGTTTTTTTTTAAAAAAAACCACACCAAACAAACACACAAACAGAGAGGCAAGAGCTACCTGAACATAATAACCCGAAATGAGTGCCTGGAACTATTCCAGGTTGGAATTCACTAGGATTCTGGGCTTTCATTCTAACTAGCAAGGAGGCAAAACATAGAGTAGTGTAGAGTAGTGTAGAGTAGAGTAGTGTAGAGTAGTGTAGAGCGGTGTGGTGTAGAGTAGAGTAGAGTAGAGTAGAGTAGAGTAGAGTAGAGTGGTGTAGAGTAAAATAAAATAAAATAATAAATTAAATTAAATTAAATACAGTGCCTAGGAAACCTTTCTTTCTCTTTTTATTAAGTAGCACTCCTGAATGGTGGTGTGGAAACTTGAGAGAGGCTTTCACGTGACAAATGCTAGCCAGTGGTTTGTTTACTTATAATATTTAGTATTCCATCTTTTCTCCCATGATGAGACTCAGTGTGGTGCTGGCATCTGGGTCCTAGATGGGTCTTTTATCTGGACAATGGCCAGACCCAGCACAGCTTGCTCCTTTCTACTAGGTGTCAGGTATCAAAGGCCTTCGTTCTCCATCACCTTCAGCAGTCAGCTCCAAAGAGGATTCAGATACTGACAGGTGAGAGCTAGAAAAAGCAGGGTGCTCCTCCTATCCCAGGTTCCAGACAGCCATTCCCTCCAAGCAGGGCGTTCCATGCGCTGCATGTTCCATTTTTCTTTCCAAACATTCTATGACTAATGAGCAAGCTCAGCATAATAGAATAATAGAATTGTAGAGCTGGAAGGGAAGCTGAGAGTCATGTATAAGGTAAGCAATAAATGTTGGAAATGTAAAGAAAAAGAAGGAACATTTTATCATATGTGGTGGGAATGTAAAAAGGTGAAAAACTTCTGGGAACTGATATACAATGAGATGAAAAAAAATGTTGAAATATACGTTTATTTAAAAACCAGAAGCATTTTTACTGGACATTGTAGGGGATGATATAAATAGAAATGATTGTAAGCTGTTTTTATATGCAGTGACCGCAACAAGAATATTACTGGCACAAAAATGGAAGCAAGAAGAATTACCGACAAAAGAAGATTGGAGGATGAAACTGATGGACTATGCAGAATTAGATAAACTAACGGGAAGAATTCGAAACCGGCAGGACCAGAGATTCACAGAAGATTGGCGTAAATTTATAGATTATCTGAAAAGTAATTGTGATGATCAGATTACATTTGTAGGTTTGCAGGAAGTTTTGTGAGGTGAATAATTTGAATTATTGCATAATTGGATGAAAAGGAAGACGTTATTTAAGATAATTAAAGGCAATATGAATTTAAGAAATCATAAAAATGGGGGATCATCAGAGGTGCTGATGGAAGTCCAAAAGATTGTATAAGATGTGAAATTTTGTGGTATGTATGACAATTAATATGTTTTAAAATGAATAAAAAATATTTTTTAAAAATAAAGAGAGTCATGTAGTCTAACCCACTGCAGTGCAGGAATCTCCATGAAAAGATGCTCATCTAAGGAAGGAATTCCCACCACCTTCCAATGGAGTTCATTCTACTATCAAACAGCTCTTAAAATAAAAAAATTCTTCCTGATGTTTCATTGGAATCTCTTTTCTTGTAACTTGAATCCTTAGTTCAGTTCCTGCTCTCCAGATCAGGAGAAAATAAGCTTTCTCCACCTTCCACACAACAGGTCTTCTGATACTGTTATATCTCCTCTCAGTTTCCTCTTTTCCAGGCTAAACATCCCCAGCTTCCTCAATCATTCCTCATAAGGTTTGGTTTCTAGACCCTTTATCATCTTTATCATTATTATCATTATTTATTAAATTTGTAGACCACCCTTCATCCTAACCGCCCCCCAAACCCGCCACAAAATACGTAATAAAAATGAACAAGAACAACCAAATTAAGAACAACCCTCCCTCTCCTCAAAAAACATGTAAAAGGCCATAGAATTTTAATCAGCCCAAGGCCTGTTTGAAGAGGAACGCATTCTGATCTTGTATCACTGCTTTCCACAACCTCAATTAATGTCAGTTACATTTTAGTAATAAGGATAATCTCTTAATCAACAGCTACATAATTAATGATTTCCATTTGTGATGTTACAATATAAAAATTTATAAAGCTTTGTGTGAGGAACTCAAACTATGTTCTTTATTCTGCCCTGCATGTGAAAACCGTTATATCCAAGGAGATTCCTTCTGTCTATATATATGGTGTTGTCTCTTTCGTTTCCCAGCTGTTGTTTTCTCCCATCGTGGCTTGGGGCGGAACTGAATCTTGAAGTTTCTCAAAGGCCTTATCTCTCCGTCCCTTGCTTCGGAACAGGCAACAGTCTGCTAGAAACCATTCTGTCTCACCAGTAAAACATGTTGCAGATCTTCGCCATTTCCCCCTCAGCCTAGGAAAAGGTGGGCAGTTTTTGAACATGCTGAAGGTTTAATACTCCTTTCCAACTCCCAAAATCTCTGCAGCGTTCTTATCACAGTCCCCAAATTCTTTTCCTTCCAGCCAGAGAGGTACGGCCCAATTAAACTTTATCTTAGATTACATTCCATCAGTAGAACACACAAATCTCAGTCTCTTTCCCCTTGTTTGTTGTTTTTAAACAAAGGTCAGGGGAATTACCCTGTCTTTCCAACAGAGTCATACTTGAGCTTCCCCTCCCCATCTCTTTTTGATTTCAGATCACACGCAGTTTCCATTTTTGCTTGTTAGTATCAGTATTACTCCAACGTCCCTTCCTCACTTGTAAATATATTTTTATCTTATATTCTGGAGACTGTTGCCGAATCCTAAATATATAAAAGAAATTTAGGATAAACAAACCGTGGGCTTCCCTCTCCCCAGCTGACTCTCACGCCGAAGAAAATCTTATCTCAATTCAAACATTTGATCCTTGTAGCTGGTATATTCGGCAGTATGTTGTTGCAAACCTTTTCCATCATGTGCTGGTACTTTAAAGCCACTTAAAGATCCAATTAAACAGATAACCTCTGCTTCTTAATGGTGGTGTGTGAGGGTTTTCGCCAGGTGAAGTGTTTTTGCACTCATCACCTCCCTGCCTCCTACATTCCATGCCAGAGCAAGAACCAGGAACAGAGACGAATTGTGAGTGAAGCCCATTTCCTCCATCCCTGGGGGAAATTTGCAAGGTTGATTTACCCTCTGTCATCCCTGTTTTCATTCGCCGACGAACCCCTGCTGTCGTGGGGGCTGCCTCCATTAAGGCAGATGGGACCGGAAGCCCAAATTTGTGTCACTTTATTACAGAAGATGTTATGAAGAGCAGAGGGGGGGTGTCCCCAGTAACACCAACCACAAAAGTGGTGCTAAGATGAATTTGTTAATCTTAAACTTAATAAAAGTGTGGGAAACCCCACCCCCCACCCCCTCTGCTACCAAATCTTCATCTCCAGGGATCATCTTCGGCTTTTAATTGAAGGATAAGAGACGTGAAAGATAAGTCCTTCCCGTTGTCATGACAACTGGGCGCTGTGTGTTGATTTCCCATTTTTAAGGGGTTATTTTTTATTATTGTTGTTGCCCGTCTCCTCTTGGCACCGTGAACTTTGATTGCTATGGTAACACCTGAGATGTGCTTTATTCCATCCCCACTGGCAGTTTCCTCTCAAGGAGGCTGTTTTGCTTGTGATTTTGCAAGGAAACTGAGGAAAGTGCTATAGGAACTTCCTGCAAGCTGTTAGGTGCCATGGGTGGCGGTGGCAGCGAGGAGGGGGGAACCATCTCCACCCCTGTAAAGAGAGATATAAGGTCTAAGGGAGGGGACATTGTCTCTGGACACCGATTTGATTTTCTTACACAGCTCCTTAGTTGGAATAAACTCTTGACGGAATACTGCCAAATCACACCAGCTGAGTGCAATGGACTATCCCAGCATCCCACCTGGAACAAAACAGGTCATTTCATATCTCAAACGAGATTAGCCTTTTTTTGCCCATAGGTTCCTAGTGCATGAGGGCCGAGTGCACACCAAGCACACGCCTTTCTTTATTTTAAATATGTTTTATTAGGTTTTATGGAGAAAAATACAAAGCTTAATATCAAATATCCCCCCCCCCCATTTTAATCCGAACTAAGGATTTGATCTAAATACAATAAAAGAATGAGGAAGAAAAAGGGCCAAGAAAGGAGTAGGAAAAGAAAAAGAGAGAAATATAGAAAAAAGAGTAGAAAAGAGGTTAGAAGTGAAAGATAGAAAAAGCAAATTCAGAAAGCAAAGAACTTTCGATTCTTCATTTGTCCGCTATATATACTGTAAACAAGAGTTACTTTGTCCCCAACGTGCTCCTTTCAAAACCACTGTCAATATATGACAATGTCAATGCTATACAGTGTTTGCTTATTTTGACATGTCTATCCTGCCTCAGGGCTATACTCAACTAAGTTCTGCTCAGAGTAGAAATTAAGGGACCTAAGTTAAGTCACCTGCACTAATTTCAATGGTTCTGCTTCCAAGGAAACTTCATCCTAGGTAAAGGAGGTGCAGTTGGAGTCAGTCCATTGCTGTACACACAAAGAGACCCTTGCTTTAAATGTGCAAACAGAAAAGTGAGGCAGAATCCTAACCGGTTCACAGAGTGCCCTGGTTTTCTTTCCCCCTTCTAAGAGATTGCCTTGTTATTTCAGAGGCAGCTTCACTCTGGTCTTCTTGCTCCACTCGAACGAGTTGATCAGTCGCCACGAATGCAGCTCATGTGCTCATAAAGCCTAAATGAAAAAAGCACCTTTTGAAGAGATGGACATGTCACTTCAAAGCCAAATCCACTTTCTCTTAGCACTGATGACTGCCAAATAGCCATGGGTGTGTGAGAGAGAACAGCGGGACTTGCTGGCAAGGAAGAGAGCAGAGTGCATGGCTTGCGATGAATGATGTGCATTCACCTCCACCTGAAAGCAACCATGCAAGTGATAGATTCCCTGTCTGATACTCCTGCAGGAAGGGGGGAAGAGTTGCAGCCAGTATGGAGGACTTAGATTCCATCTAAGACCCCCCCCCCTTTTAGCTGAAAATGAACCACAGAGCGTCGTTTCCTGACGGAGATAATGAGGCCTGTAGTCTTCAAATTATTATATGTGTCTCCATGTATTACTGTGATGAGATGTTGGTGTAATTCTTCCATTTGGGTCTTAATATATTTCATGAGGGCTACTTGCCTGACGAAAAATCTAAATAGTTAGGAATGAGACAGTTCTGGGCAAACCTGGCAACAGTTGCCAAGGGAACCAGAACATTGCAAAAGTGGCAGTAAGGACAGTTGGGCAGGAGAAGAGGAGGAATGGTTGTGGCAGGGAGGAAGAAGGAGGTGGTGTTGTGAGTTTGTGAAGTACATCCTGGGTGGGGTGGGAGGTGAGAAGACTGGGATCAGGTTCTGGGAGTGGTTGTGGTGGAAGCCAGTGGAATGGGGTGGTTGTTAGGTGCAGGGAAAGATCCAGCAGACTGTGAAACCAAGGAGAAGAATTTATTTTATTTTTATTGTATTTTATTGCATTTTATATCTCACCTTTTCCCATCCTGCCCTCCGAGTGGTGCAGCAATAAATAAATAAATAAACTAAGCAGGGTTCTGCATGCTTTGTTTGTCATGGTCCAGTTCACAGGCAATTGAAGTCCCAGCTGGGGACATCGGGACCAGAGGCAAGATGGTGGGATGGGAGCAGGAATGGGAGTACAGAAGCCAGGAGTCAGAAAGCCAAGAGTCCGAGGGTCAGAGAGCCTGGAGTCAAGAAGCCAAGGGTCCAAAGGTCAGGAAGCAAGGAGTCACGAAGTCAAGGGTCTGAGGATCAAGAAGCAAGGAGTCATGAAGTCAAGGGTCCAAGGATCAGAAAGCAAGGAGACATGAAGTCAGGGGTCCGAGGAGCAAGAAGCAAGGAGTCAAACGCAGCAAGGCAGGGAACGTGTTGAGCCGAAGGGAGAATGCTGACCTTATATCCCTTCCCAGCTCTTGCCACCAGGTGCTGTGAGTTACCAATCAGCCTCACATGTGTGGCCGCACCTTGCCTCTTCAGAACAAGCTTAGGAAGGCCCCAGTCCTGCAGAGTTCTATTGCTCACAGGACTTGGCTCCTGCACGCACACCTGACATTGTATCTCCAAGGAGATCAAGATGCTATACATTGTTCTTCTCCTCCTCACTGAATCCCCACAACAGTCCTGTGAGGCAGATCAGGCTGAGAGTCAGTGACTGGCCTAAGGTCACCCACTGAGCTTCGTAGCTGAGTGGGGATTTGAAATCTGGACTCTCGGGTCCTAGTCCAACACTAGAGAAAGATTTAGGAGTTTGGGTGCACTGGACATGAAGCCTTGGAGAAGCCACCACAACTGTGATGTAGAATGGAAGGCGGGGGTTGCTGAATTTTGGCACTGCAGAGGGTGCTGGCGAAATTTGATACCCAAAAGTCCACCACTGCCAACCCTCAAACCACTGTCCCACACTGGCTCCATGTTGCCACAGAGGAGCACCCAGGGACCATTGCAGAACCATACAGGACCAGGCTGTAGAAAAAGAATGCAACACTGGTTCATTTTTCCCAGAAGGGATGCAACCTTGTAAAACCTTATCACTGGTAATAAGGGTTGTGTCAGGAGGGAGTGGCATAGCTGCCTGGTTGGCAGCCCCAGCAACTGCCCAGAAGGTGATCCTGTGGACCAGAAATGAGAGGGCACAGACATAGGGCAGGGGATGCTGGTGAATGCACCTGGGAGAAAGATAAAGGGGTGGCTAAGCTGCGATGCCCATGCCAGTCAAAGATGGAGACCTTCCCCCAGTTGCACTGTGCTGGGCCCGGGGGTTAAACTGAGCAACGCGGACCAGGTCCGGTCCCAAATCCAAGGGTTCCATGAGGAGTCAGTCCAACAGGGCCAAGGCAGGAAACTAGGCAAGGAGAGGCATAGGATCTCAGGCAGTTTCTGGCAAACAGCAATGTTGCTCCCGCAACCTGGGGCGGGGTCCGGCAGCCTTTTATCTTTGTCGGGTAATGGCCGGTCCTGATCCCCTGGTGACTCACCTCCCTGTCTCGCCAGAAGGCAAGCACTCCTCCTGCAAGTACTCAGGTCTCTCCTTCTCTCAGACCTCAGTCTCTGCAGCTCGGGAGACGTCCGTGGGTTACTAGGCCCAGAGGCTGCCGCAGCCTCCCCTGACCCAACAGGAAGTGGAGCAGCTGTAAGTGATGGCCCAGCTGAAGGCAACGAGGTAATCCCTGCATCTGGAGCCAGGGCAGGCTCAGGGCCCTGACTCGGCCCAGCTGGTGTTTGTTGCAGGGGAACCTGTGCAGACTGGGGCTCTTCAGAATCAGGCCTCATACTAGGTTCAGATGATGCCTGAGGCAAAGGATCCGGTGCGGACTGAGACTCCTCTGGTTCCGAATCGGAGCCCAAGTCCCAGGCAGAATACAGAAACCATGTGATGGGACAAAAATGGACTTGAGGGACTAGGCGTCAGGCTTCGGGGAATCGGATCTGCTCCTCCCCCCCCCCCCCGTGGCAGTAAACAAGCAGATCAAACAAAAGGAGCGTTCTTACCAGTTAGTTTCTTTAATAATTGCAGCGAGAGACAAAGGGATGCATCTCTCTCTAGAAATGGCAGTTGTTCCCAGTAAAGACTCACCCCCTCCATCCTCATTAATCTACGTCATTCCTACGTTGGGTAATCTGAGTTTGTTGCCACTGAGCTCTCTGTTCGATCACTCTCAAGGCCTGTCTAGTCTTAGGCGAAGGGGGCCAGGAATGCTTTCCAAGGACACTGAATCTGCCAACTGTCTCTCTCCTGGTGTTTCCTCTTCTAGCTGTTCTTCACCCAGTATTTCCCAGCTTTTCCCCTTTGGACTATGCCCCTCTGCAAACCACTGTTCTAAATCTATACTGCCCTTGGGAAGGTTCAAGAGAAGGGGCAGCAGCCCCCACCATTCCTCCTCAGTCCAGCCCCTGACACTAGGTGGCCTAAAGAAGGCTTGCTTAGATGAAACAGAGAACATTCCTGTTGGGAATGGTGGGAGAGGATATTGACAAGAATGACCAGAAACTGTTCTTATACGCAACAACAGCAGTGAGGTTATTGCTGGCTCAGGTGTGGAAACAGCAAAAATTGCCTACAATAGAAGAATGGCAGTACAAGGTTATGGAGTATGCAGAAATAGGCAAACTAACAGCAAAAATTTGACATCAGGGTGACAAAACATATCAAAAAGAATGGGGAAAATTTATGTTATATATAGAGGAGACGATGTGAAATAAACCAGGAGAACTGAAATAAACCTCATAACGGGAAAACACAAGAAATTTATTGGATAATAATATCAAAATGAATTAAAAATGTTTATTAGGACTATTGTTGAACAATATTTGTAAATGAATATAGACAGACAACAAGAATTGTATATATAGAAAGATTTATTTGTTTACAGACATTTTATGGAAAAAATGGAAGAAGAACAAATATATATAAAATGGACAAAGACAATGTGAAAAGTTAAAGACGGCATAAAAAAGCCGGAAGAAGGAAGGAGGGAAGTCAGCTCGGAAGAGCAAGAACAAATGTGAAATATAATGTATGTGTATGTATAGTATGTAACTAAAAATTCAATAATGATCATCTTAAAAAGTAAATAAATAAATAGATGAATCAAGGAAATTTCCGGGGGGGACACCACAGTGCCCCCTGGCAACTACAACCTAAGATATCTGTCTCACTCTGTCTAACGGTAGGGATGACTCTGCGGATACCTTCCTCTTGTGTGCTTTGGATACAAAAGAGCCCACCATCTGAGCATAAAGGATTCTTTGCTCAGGAGCATTTTCTGTCTAAGAGACTCCCTAAGGAGCAGGTACTGGCAAACCCCATGTGTTTCTCGATTGAGGGAATTCTAGCAATGGGTCCCAGTTCACAAGTCCCTCTATATAGCAAAATATGCCTTGATCTCTGTTTTTCATCACTCTCTAGATCAGAAGGGCCATAGCTCAGTGATAGAGCATCTGCTTTGCATGCGGAAGGTCTCAGGTTCAATCCTCAACATCTCCAACTGGGACAAGACTCCCCGTCTGAAATCCTGGAGGGCTGCTGCCAGTCAGAGCAGACAATACTGAACTGGATGGACCCATGGTCTGACTCAGGATAAAACAGCTTCCTCTGAAGGTCCTCCACATTGCTCAAGGCCCACAACCTTCCATGACATACCAGTTTAACATCATTATTTGCCAATATCTGTATATGGTCCGTGAAGCGGAACAAATTCCAAATGGATTTTATCAGTCATCCTCTCAAAGCTGACATTCTGCCACGATTAGAACTCCTTAGCTAATATGCAGAATGAGATGAGGAACTCGTTCTCGGGCCAGACGGCCTATGAACTGCATACCTAAAATAATCCTCAGCCACCGCCGGAGGGAAATGGATACTAAATCTGTTGCAAAAGATATGGATTTCTGTCTTATTATTTATACAGCACCATCAGGACGCATTGAATTTTACAGTGTTCCAGATGTCACGTATCTGCTGCAGGATGCTGCCTGACCCTGGAAGGGCTTTCTCCATGTGACTTGAACTCACCAAATTGGCCCAAATCACTTTGGCTTTGGGCCAAATCCTGTGGGTGGTCTTACATTTGTGTCCAGTTCTGGGCACCACAGTTCAAGAAGGACACTGACAAACTGGAACGTGTCCAGAGGAGGGCAACCAAAATGGTCAAAGGCCTGGAAACGATGCCTTATGAGGAACGGCTAAGGGAGCTGGGCATGTTTAGCCTGGAGAAGAGGAGGTTAAGGGGTGATAGGATAGCCATGTTCAAATATATAAAAGGATGTCACATAGAGGAGGGAGAAAGGTTGTTTTCTGCAGCTCCAGAGAAGCAGACACGGAGCAATGGATCCAAACTACAAGAAAGAAGATTCCACTTAAACATTAGGAAGAACTTCCTGACAGTAAGAGCTGTTCGACAGTGGAATTTGCTGCCAAGGAGTGTGGTGGAGTCTCCTTCTTTGGAGGTCTTTAAGCAGAGGCTTGACAGCCATATGTCAGGAGTGCTCTGATGGTGTTTCCTGCTTGGCAGGGAGTTGGACTCGATGGCCCTTGTGGTCTCTTCCAACTCTATGATTCTATGATTCTATTCTATGATTCTACATTTCAGTGCCTCTTTCTCCCAATATACAAATTTCAAAATGCAATTTCACCCAACGTAAACATGTTTTCCAAAGTGATTCCCCCCAGTTGATGCATTTTATACCTTGTTTTCAGCAGTATATGCCTTTGTATGCAGACCTCACCCTTGTACACACCGACCGGCTGCAAAATTCATAGAAGTGCAACCTTCAAAAGGTGGATGCGCTGTGGTTCTTGTACTGTTTCAGAAAGTCGGCTCAATACATTTTGGCGCCTGAGGCAAAGCCCAAGATCTATAGTGGGACCTGCTGGCTCTGTGCATTTTGCCCCCTGAGGCTGTCGCCTCACCTTTCCTGATGGGTGAGCCAGTCCTGGAATTAACTACATTTTCGGTAACATGCAACCTAAATTAAATTCCCCCCCACAACCCTACTTATGAATGAATGAATGCAAATCGACTTAAAACAACTGGTTGGTCTGTCCCCTGAGGCTGTGTGGTTTGCCCAACTTTTCAGTTGCTTCAGCACAGTTCCATCTCGCCCCACCAATTAAAAATGCACGTGTGAATATTGTCCATTGATAAAACCCTGAAAATTCAGTCATCCTGATGCAATCATGTTTCTAATGCTTTACAGTCCTCTAAGAAGGTCAACAAGCATATAGATTGATTTGGTTGACATGGTGTACTTCAACTTTCAGAAAGCTTTTGTTTTTTTAATTTTTAATAAATGAAAATTATTTACAAAAATGCATATCAGGGGGGGGGAATTGCTTGGGAAAATGTGTGCATTAGTCAACAGTGCATACAAAAACATGTTTGTTCAGAGAAACTCACACCTAAAATGTGAATGAATATTTGTGAAGATTATTTATGTGGCGGGGGGACGCAAATGGCCGCAGAATCTGTAGAACTGAATTTAAGAATAGAAAAATGAGAAGCAGAGAGAAAAGAAATCAACAAATTGTTCTTTCCCTAGGCCACCTCACCATTTGTAATTCTCTCCACCCCCTTGCAGCAAAAATAAAATATCACCTTTCCACCTAGCAGCTGATTCTGCCACCACCAAACAAATAGTCTGAACTTGTCTCTGCATTTATCCATCTCATAAGGATAGAGATGACACCTCGTTGGACATCACTGGACAGAGGGGATGAGTTGTGAGAAAGTTCAGGAGACTGAAAATACGGACGAGGGAAGTGTGAAGCCTCAGTATTCTCCTGACAAATGGATGTAGGCAGAGGCAAAGTTCGGCGTGCTGTTTACTGAAGCAGGCAAGAGGGGGGAAAATGCATTTCAATTGGTCAATTTAGCTGTAACATGTTGGCTTCAAACCATCTCATTTTTCTCTTAATATACACACACAGACTTTTCATTTCAGCACTTAAGAAAGATCAAGGACTCGTGAAGCCAGGCTCTTAGAAGCTGATGCACAAATGAAAACTGTCTCATCGAAGCCATTTCTGACCTTGTGTATTTATAAGAGGCCAGGCAACATGCCCTTTCAAGCCACAGTTTTGAAACCTTGCTTGGCTTACGATGCTGGGAAGGCACAGCGGAGCAACACTGCTTTTGGAAGTCAGATTCGATGTTGCCAGCATGGATGGCAGCAAATTGCAATGGGATTCTCAGTTGTGAAATCTGTGGAGATGCAGGCAAGGCCCCCACAAAGAGTTACATAGTCCCAGGTGCTAGCCTTGGGAGAACACTGAACTCCCCGCATGCTTTGAACAACAAAAACCACTCTATGGGGTTCAGGATTGACAGAAAGCATTTTTAACTTTGTTGTTGTTTAGTCATTTAGTCATGTCTGACTCTTCGTGACCCTACGAATCAGAGCACGCCAGGCACTCCTGTCTTCCACTGCCTCCCACAGTTTGGTCAAACACATACTGGTAGCTTCAAGAACACTGTCCAACCATCCCGTCCTCTGTCACCCCCTTCTCCTTGCGCCCTCCATCTTTCCCAGCATCAGGGTCTTTTCCAGGGAGTCTTCTCTTCTCATGAGGGGGCCAAATATTGGAGCCTCAGCTTCAGGATCTGTCCTTCCAGTGAGCACTCAGGGCTGATTTCCTTAAGAATGGAGAGGTTTGATCTTCTTGCAGTCCATGGGACTCTCAGGAGTCTCCTCCAGCACCATAATTCAAAAGCATCCATTCTTCGGCGATCAGCCTTCTTTATGGACCAGCTCTCACTTCCATACATCACTACTAGAGCCAGTGTAGTGTAGTGGTTAAGAGTGGTAAACTTGTAATCTGGTGAACCAGGTTCGCATCTCCGCTCCTCCACATGCAGCTGCTGGGTGACCTTGGGCTAGTCACACTTCTTTGAAGTCTCTCAGCCCCACTCACCTCACAGAGTGTTTGTTGTGGGGCAGGAAGGGAAAGGAGGATGTTAGCCGCTTTGAGACTCCTTCGGGTAGTGATAAAGCGGGATATCAAATCCAAATTCTTCTTCTTCTTCTTCTTCTTCTTCTTCTACTACTACTACTACTACTACTGGGAAAACCATAGCTTTAACTATACAGACCTTTGTCGGTAAGGTGATGTTTCTGCTTTTTAAGATGCTGTCTAGGTTGGTCATTGCTTTTCTCCCAAGAAGCAGGCGTCTTTTTATTTTGTGACTGCTGTCACCATCTGCAGTTTCTTCCCCTTCTATTTGCCAGGAGGTGATGGGACCAGTGGCCATGATCTTAGTTTTTTTTTAAACTTAGGGGTTCCCAAACCTGGCTCTCCAACTGTTTTTGGGACTACAACTCCCGTCATCCCTAGCAAGCAGGACCAGTAGTCGGGGATGATGGGAATTGTAGTCCAAAAAAGACTACCCTCTCTATTATACAGGATAGTCCTCTATGAAGAACTGTCTGAAAACAACCCCTTCCTCATTTAATCCCCACAATAAACCCTGTGAGGTAGGTTAGGCTGAGAGGCTGCAGCTGGCCCAAGATCACCCAGTGAGCTTTGTTGCAAAGTGGGGATTTGAACCCTAGTCTCCCAGGTCCTAGTCTGAAACTCTGACCACTGCACCATGCCTGCTCTGCTGCTTTCACTATGAAGAAGAAGCTGCCAAAATGATCATGGCAAATAACAAGACATGATGTTCTTTGGGAAGGGAGAGAATTGGAGTCAAGGCCATGGGTAGAGCATAAATGTCTTTTCTGGGATCATTTTCGACTCGATGAGGCTGCTTGTTCCAGTCCAATTGACTATTGATTGGCTGGGCTTTTAACAAAAGCCTGTATATTATTCACTTGGTTACTTCAAGAGGCAGGATGTCAGTAGCTGTCTAGGAAACAAGAGCAGCATGGTGATGTTCTCGTTACCAGGACACCAGCCAGCGCTGCAGGGGCCAATTTCCTAGCAAAAGTCATTACAGACCGACACTGACAGCTGGAGTCTGAATAAGGGAAGGAGGGATGAAAAGCCAGTTTCTGCGGCTGCCTCTCTGACAAGGCAGGCTGGGGAAGAGTGTGTATATATGTTTGTGTCCAAGGAATATCGATGGAGAGGGTGAGGCAGTGGCGTGCTTTGCCCAGAAGGGGGAGCCGGGGGCCAGACACCACCACTGGCTTTTATGATTGATGGTGTGTTTTCGTTTTTGACCATAAACCTCCTTGCATTTCCTGGACCAGGGTTAGGGAAGCTGTGGTCCTCCAGACATCGTCGTTCTACTTCCATCAGCAATCTCCCAGTCAGCATGCCCAATGGCTAGGGATGGTTGGAGCTGTAGCTCATTAACATCTGGAGGGCTGCAGGCCCTGTCTTAGAAAAAAGGCAGGATATCCATTTTGAAAATAAAGAAAGCAATCTCCTTTCCAGCTGAGTCTTGCACCATTCTGCAAATGTCTTGCAGGTATCTTGCAGGTCTTCCAGTATTGAGCGAGGACCATCCGGGTCTGAGGCTGGGAATCTGCTCTTTTGCCTTTCTTTCTCCTTGATATATTTTGGAAATCAGCTGAAAGGTTGCGTTTTCAGAGAACTTTACCTGAAAGGTATTTCAAAATCTTTTCGTTAAATCCATAGGCTGAAAGGTTGCATTTTCAGAGAGCTTTATCTGAATGGTATTTCGAAATCTTTTTGTTAAATCCACAGACTATACATATGGGCCCCACTCTGTGAATGTTTGGTAAGCAAAAATTCACATTCAAACACAAGGAATTAGCACCCAAACCTTGTTCAGATTCAGATATCTGAACAGAGAGCATTTTGCCCCCTGTTTGCATTTTGCAGGTTGGCTGAGGAATGGATGGAGGAAGGGGAGCAATTGGACAAACCAGAGAGCATTTTTTCAGGGTTTTGCTTTGCTTAGAGTGTGTGTGTAAAAATTCAATGGTTGGGAACGCATTATTAAAATTTTCATAGAAATCAATGGGATTTGTGGTCTCATTTTGCAAACATTCACCTAACAAACCATTTCCAGGAATGTTTGGTGAGCAGGACTGGCATGTAGGTAACAGAGCCTTTGCACACACCTCCTAAAAAAAAAATCTGCTGTGAGTTCAGCTGAAGGAGGCTAGCTAAATGTGGTGTACAGGACTGCAGTCTAAGAGTGCAGTTCTAAGCAGGGTGAGAGGAGCGATCCACCACCACTTATTTATTTTTATTTAATTTTTTAATTGAATTTATATACTGCCCTAAACCCGGAGGTCTCAGGGCAGTTCCAAAGACTTGGACAGGTAGGTAAGACAGGTAAAAATGTAAAATGAAATGGCCCCAATCAAACACAGGGTTAAGTGCAAAGAAACTTCTTTCTGTATATAATTGAATTAAAAACTATCCAAGGTTCCACTGCAAAAAGAATTTCATTCATGTTCGGTTGTTATTTTTATTTATACACCATTTTTCACCAGAAAAGATCTTTGTAAGTGCTTTGGAAAGCAAACACAAAAAGGAATATGTAAAACAATAATAAATATGTATGTAACATCAAGCAACATAACACAGAATTTCCCTGATTCAATACATCCTCTCAGTATCCACATCTACTAATGCAACTGTACCTTGATCAACCTATTCTGACGTGCTCTCAACAATTACAGATCCCAACAATCCCCTGGGTACAGTTACAAAGGCTGCACTACAATACTAGCAGCCTATTGCTGTGAGGCTAAAATCACATTTAATCTAGGACAGGGGTCAGCAAACTTTGTCAGCAGGGGGCCAGTCCACTGTCCCTCAGACCTTGTAGGGGGCCAGACTATATTTTGAAAAATAATAATGAACGAATTCCTATGCCCCACAAATATCCCAGAGATGCATTTTAAATAAAAGCACACATTCTACTCATGTAAAAACATACTGATTCTCGGACCATCCACGGGCTGGATTGAGAAGGCAATTGGGCCGGATCCAGCCCCCAGGCCTTAGTTTGCCTACCCATGATCTAGGACTATGCAACATTTATGTACCAGCACAAAACAGAAACGACAGCCCTTGGGCAGAATAGATGTAAAACAACAACAAAAAACCCAGAAAGCAGTGTGGAGGACAGGGAGATCACATGCTTAGAATGTGTGAATGGGATGGAAGTCTAACAGGAACACAGGTGGCACTGTGGTCTAAACCACCAAGCCTCTTGGGCTTGCTGATTGGAAGGTCGGTGGTTTGAATCCCCATGACAGGGTGAGCTCCAGTTGCTCTGTCCCAGCTCCTGCCAACCTAGCAGTTCGAAAGCACACCAGTGTGAGTGGAGAAATAGGTACCGCTGCAGTGGGAAGGTAAAGGGTGTTTCCGTGCGCTCTGGTTTCTGTCACAGTGTCCCATTGCACCAGAAGAGGTTTAGTCATGGCGGCCACATGACCCAGAAAGCTGTCTGTTGACAAACGCGGGCTCCTTTGGCCTGAAGCAAGATGAGCGCCACACCCCATTGTGACCAGACTTAACTGTCCAGGGGTCCTTTTCTTTTCTTTTTTACCTAACAATGCAATCCCATGCATACCTGTCAGGGAACTGCCATCGGAGCCAAGAGGAGAGGTAAGGCTCCCCAATGATGCCGGAGAGGGAACTAGCAAGGAGAGAGGGAGAGCTTCCGCTGGGGAAGGAAATCAAGGTGACACCAGGAAGAAAGGGGAGGCTGAAAGCACTTCGGAGGGGAGGCTCCGAGACTCTTCCAGTGAGATCAGCGGGGAGAGCACAGGACCTCCACTTGGGACGCCCACTCTGCGCAGAAAGCTTCCGCGCAGAGAAGCTAGGCGGAGACTTGGAGTCAAGGAATTTTTATGTTGGAAAAAGTTCAGGAAACGCCCACTGACGGATTCTGCCAGTGACTGAGACAGCCGAGTTGTAAGGGCTGTCAAGCCAGGGAAAGGTTTAGCCATACAACCAGCTTGGAGCAGTTTGTGGCTTAAGCACAAGCAACCCCAATTCCCATTACAATACCCATCAACTTCAATGAGATTTACTCTCAAATAAGAATGAACAGGGCTCCAGTTTAAATAAAATGTATAATAGAAGTGTTATTCTATCTGACTTCCTCTTTTAGGGACTCTGGGCCAATAGTTACAACTGACTATCCAACAGCAGCTCCCCATCAAACACATTTTACAATTAAGCAAGTTGAACAGGGTATTATGTAATACAAATACTTCACACAAAAAATCTGGTTTTGAGGGGAAGGGCGCTGTTTGTAACTGATAGCAATTCATCTCCTTAAGGGATTAATTGTGGCAGGTAGAAATCTGGTTTCTATCAGGAGGGTCAGGGGGAGGGTGACCTGAAATGACATAAAGAGGGCCTGCTGGATCAAGTTATTGGTCCACCTAGACCAGCTGCGATAGCCTGGGACTTGGGCTCGGGCTCGGAACCAGAGGAGACTCAGTTTGCACCGGATCCTTTGCCTCAGGCATCATCTGAACCAAGTCTGGGGCCTGATCCTGAAGAGTCCCAGTCTGCACAGGTTCCCCTGCAACAAACACCAGCTGGGCCGAGTCAGGGGCCTGAGCCTGCCCTGGCTCCAGATGCAGGGATGACCTCGTTGCCTCCAGCTGGGCCATCACTTACAGCTGCTCCACTACCAGTTGGGTCAGGGGAGGCTGAGGCGGCCCCTGGGTCTAGTAACCCACCGACATCTCCCAAGCTGCAGAGACTGAGGTCTGAGAGAAGGAGAGACCTGAGTACTCGCAGGAGGAGTGCTTGCCTTTGGGCAAAACAGGGAGATGAGTCACCGGGGGATCAGGACTGGCCACTACCCCAACGAAGATAAAAGGCTGTTGGACCCCGCCCAAGGTTGCGGGAGCAACATTGCTGTTTGCTAGATCCTGCACCTGTCCTTGCCTGGTTTCCTGCCTCATGTCCTGCCTTGGCCCTGTCGGACTGACTCCTAGCGGAAACTTCGGGTTCTGGACTGGTCCTGGACTGGTCCTGGACCGCATTTAATGGGTTACCCCCGGGCCCAGCACACCAGCATCCTCTTCTCAGATTGGCCAACCAGATACCCCTGGAAACCCACAACAGAGGCGGGTTTAGAGCACCGTGACCAGTTCAGCTGCACTGGCCGCTGAGCCTAGCGGGTGCCACAGGGCGTTTTCAACTATGTTGCAGTGAAATGAGCAAAATGGAAGACAAGAGACATGGGGGACAGACCAAATTTTGGCCTCGCACAGGGTGCTGCTGAAATTCGAAAGACCAAAGTCTGCCCCTGCCCACAAGCAGGATCCGAGCACAAGAGCCTTCTCCCCAGAGGCATTGCCGATTCCAGCTGTGGAAGCTGAGCACAGCTACTTGTAGCTATCAATAGTCCTCTCCTCCATGAATTTGTTGGTCTTCTTTTCAAGCCACCTAAGCTGGTGGCCACTATTGCCTTCTGTGGGAGCAAATTCCATCGCTTAACTCTGCTCTGTTTGAACAGGTCCTTTTAAAATCTGTCCCAAATCTTGCAACGTTCAGCTTCCATGAGTTCTGGTGTTACGAGATGAGGAGAAAAAACAACATTTCTCTATCCATCTGTTTGCGCAGTGGTTCAGCTCAGGGACAATTCCCCCATCTCATCTGCTGTTTCTGCAAGCTAAACCAAATTTGCTCCCATCTCCTTATTTGCATTGTGATGCCCCTCATTGCCCCCTCCAAATATTATTGCATTTTATTCCTGTGCTCATCCACGGGCACCATATGCCTTACCACTGCCCATCTATGAGCATCCTGCCTGAATGAATGATGCACTCCATCTCTCTGTTCCTCATTTGACTAGGGCAGTTTGGGCGTAATCTAATTGTGCTGTGCTAACCTCATTTGGCTTTGTTGCCCGAGTCCTTCCTCTTGTGCTGCTATTCAGAGCCTATTCATTTCAACATGTGCAGTAGAAGATAAATGACCTTCTGCGGTCAGAGGGTGAATATAAAGGAGCAAGATCGCGGTGGGAAATGCCTGAGTGCCGACGCAAGAAAGAATGAAAAACATAACCATGCCATATATATTATATGTGTTGGATATTCTGTGTGTGTGAGAGAGAATCATTTGTTCCAGAAACAGCAGAACAGAGAAAAAGTTTCAAGAAGCAGCAGAAGGCTGAGATTGCTTTGTCCCTCCAAGGACATTTTCTGTGGGAACTGTTCTTTGGACATGCGCAGTGTGACAGGAAGTACTGAAAACAATGGTTCTGTGTAACTTGTTGTGAGTCTCTTGCTTGCGTCTTGAGAGAAGCAGAGAGAGTGTCTTGGACTCTTGCTGGACTCTAAATATGCCTTGACCATTCAGTGGTGAATGTCTGTACAGTGGTACCTTGCAAGACAAATGCCTCGAAAGACGGAAAACTCGCAAAACGAAAGAGTTTTTCATATTTTGAGTTGCTTCGCAAGGCGGATTTCCCTATGGGCTTGCTTCGCAAGACGGAAACGTCTTGCAAGTTTGTTTCCTTTGTCTTGCAAGTTTGTTTCCTTTTTCTTAAAACCGTGCATTCACTTCGAGGAGCAACTCATAGCACGTGGTGTGGTAGCCTTTTTTGAGGTTTTTGAAGACTTTGGTGATTTTTGAAGCTTTTCCAAAGTCCGTGCTTCGCAAGACGAAAAAATTGCAAGACGAAAAAACTCGTGGAACAAATTAATTTCGTCTTGCGAGGCACCACTGTATATATTGTCTACCAATATGCTTTTATGCCTGTCAAGTAAACCTCTACGATTGACTGAATCTTTATGGTGTCCATGAGTGTGTATTGCCTACTGCGTGTACCTTCAACTCCGA
Organism: Podarcis gaigeae; assembly: GCF_964106915.1. NCBI lineage: Eukaryota > Metazoa > Chordata > Lepidosauria > Squamata > Lacertidae > Podarcis > Podarcis gaigeae. The sequence continues at coordinate 8,108,008 of NC_139688.1, forward strand.
AGACACTTCCAAAGAAGGAGCTGCATTGAGATGTACAGTGGTGGCCAAAATTGTGGAAACCTTTTGGAAAAAGTGTATTTCTGAGGTTTGATGGCTCATAAGACCACTTTTTTGGAGTAATACCATAAAATTATACAGTCATACCTCGGGTTACAGACGCTTTGGATTGTGCGATTTCTGGTTGCGCACCATGCCAAACCCGGAAGTACCGGAACAGGTTACCTCTGGGTTTTGGCACTTGCACATGCGCAGAAGCACCAAATCACAACCTGCAGGTGTGCTGACATGGTCTGCAGGTTGCAAACGCTGCGGGTTGTGAACGTGCTTCCCACACGGATCACGTTTGCAACCCGAGCATCCACTGTATATCTATGGAAAGATAATTTAATGAAGAATGTAATGCAACAATGTTTGTTCAATTATTTGTATTCTATTGAAAGTTGTAGCCAAATAACAAGAAAAAAGGAAGCACAACTTGCTTAGGTTGATATGCAGTAGCCAATGAGCATGAGTGTTTAGAGAGCCAATCAGGGGTTATGAGCCATCAAACTTCAGAAATACCATTTTCCCACAATTTTGGCCACTAGGGTAGTTCCACTGAGTATGGATACTGGCACACATGCACAGTGAAAATGATGCCGGACCCAATCCTCCTTAATCATCAATCAGAAGTTAATGGATTGATCCAATAGTATGTTCCAAAGATCCAAAGGTTTGGGAAGGATTGAAATAATACAATATGCCTTTATTTGTGTGCTAGCTAGTGGAGATGTGGACTGCTTTATGCAGAATAAGGAATGAGTGGATAGAGAAGAGCTTCTCTCTCTCTCTCTCTCTCTCTCTCTCTCTCATAATATAGTGGTACCTCGGGTAACGTACGCTTCAGGTTACATACGCTTCAGGTTACAGACTCCGCTAACCCAGAAATAGTACATTGGGTTAAGAACTTTGCTTCAGGATAAGAACAGAAATCATGCTCCAGTGGTGCAGCAGCAGCTGGAGGCCCCATTAGCTAAAGTGGTGCTTCAGGTTAAGAACAGTTTCAGGTTAAGTACGGACCTCCGGAACGAATTAAGTACTTAACCCGAGGTACCACTATACAGTGGTGCCCCGCAAGACGAATGCCTCGCTAGACGAAAAACGCGCAAGACGAAAGGGTTTTTCGTTTCTTGAGTTGCTTCGCAAGACGAATTTCCCTATGGGCTTGCTTCGCAAGACGAAAACGTCTTGCGGGTTTGCTTCCTTTTTCTTAAAGCCGTTAATACCCGGGGAATCCGCACTCCACAAGACGAAAAAATTGCAAGACGAAGCAACTCGCGGAACGAATTAATTTCGTCTTGCGAGGCGCCACTGTACTAGAACTCAGGGTCCACCAGCAGTGCTGAATGTTGGAAGAGTCAATATTCTCTCTGCTCTATCCTCTCCGCTCATGGTTGGCAGGGTAGGGTGGCAGTGCTTCCTTGACCTCCAATCCATAGGCACCAACTTTTAGAGGTCAAACTAGTTTCAGCCCCCTGGGGGTTTTTTAGGGGGGCGGCCCCCCCCCCAATATTCAGAGGACATCATGCAACGTCGCATCATGCCACCCTGATCTTCTGGAGAAACTAGCACCTCTGTTCCCTTCAGTTTCAAAAACCCTAATTCAACATTAGTCCCATGCCCTGAATTGATCTGGATGTTCTCCAGGTTGGCCTGGATGACAGATGGGCAGGTTAGATGGCCTTGTTGGAGCCACTCCGATTATCACCCAGCTCTATCTGTCAGTTTCCCTCGCCTTCCCTTTGCTCCCTACCGCCCTCGCCTTATCATTTCCCAGCACGCAGACAAGCCCTCAAACCTGCTGTCTGCGATCTCTCAAAAATAAATTAGACAGGCGGCAAAGAAAACATGTCTTTGCTTTATTAAACACAGGCTGCTGGTGGAGATGAGCTAAGCAAACAGCCTCCTCTAGATCAGCTAATATTGGCAGGAATTGCCCCTGTCCAGCTCAACGGTGCAGCCATAGATGTACACAGCCAGAGGGGCTTGCAGACTGAGGAAGGCTGAGCCAAGACAGGTGGACATGTCAATTTCTTCTCATATGTTCCATACACAAAAGCCTCCCCTCTCACTAATTCCTGCACAAATTGCATATTATTTCATTCTTCTTTAAATTTTATTTTTCTTGATAAGAACGTCCTTCTCCTTCTCCTTTTCCTTCTCCCCCTCCTTCTCCTTCTTCTATCACTCGTAGCTGAGTAAGATTGTGACTGTGGAGGCCAATTCTGGATCCACACGTCCTTCCACAGTGGGGACATTGGTTTCTGGGCAAGAGTTGATTATAGTGAGGGTTTGCCAAACGTACCTTCCTCTTAGCACATTTCTCCCTTGCGCCCTGAATTCAAGGGTCTTCAAAGCCCACAACATCTTTGGTAAAGGCTGTTCTCCAATTGGAGCGCTCGCAGGCCAGTGTTTCCCAATTGTTGGTGTTTATACTACATTTTTAAAGATTTGCCTTAAAAGAGTCTTTGAACCACTTTTGTTGACCAGCAGCATTACGCTTTTGATTTTTAAGTTCAGAATAGAGCAGTTGCTTTGGAAGACGATAATCAGGCATCCGCATAACATGACCAGTCCAACGAAGCTGATGTTGAAGAATCATTGCTTCGACACTGGTGATCTTTGCTTCTTCCAGTACACTGGTATTAGTTTGCCTGTCTTCCCAAGTGGTGTGTAAAAATTTCCAGAGGCACAGTTGATGGAATCTTTTGAGGAGCTGGTTTATAAGTAGTCCACGTTTCACAAGCATACAGTAAGGTTGGTAGTACAATAGTTTTGTAAACAAGCATTTTGGTTTCCCTGCAAATGTCCCAGTCCTCAAACACTCGGCACTTCAGTTGGGAGATAGAATCTTTGGAGGAGTTGGAGATGGTGTTTATAAGAGGTGATAAGAAAATACAAGGAAGTGACTCTACCTTTTTAAAAATAATAAGGTAAAGGTAAAGGGACCCCTGACCATTAGGTCCAGTTGTGGCCGACTCTGGGGTTGCGGCGCTCATCTCGCTTTATTGGCCGAGGGAGCCGGCGTACAGCTTCCGGGTCATGTGGCCAACATGACTAAGCCGCTTCTGTAGAACCAGAGCAGTGCACGGAAACACCATTTACCTTCCCGCTGGAGCGGTATCTATTTATCTACTTGCACTTTGACGTGCTTTCGAACTGCTAGGTTGGCAGGAGCAGGGACCGAGCAACGGGAACTCACCCTGTCACAGGGATTCGGACCGCCAACCTTCTGATCGGCAAGTCCTAGGCTCTGTGGTTTAACCCACAGCGCCACCCACGTCCCAAAATAATAATAATAAAAAAACAAATTACAAAATATAATAATCTAGCATTGTGTGGCAACTGTCTTTTTCCAAGTTCACCATCCCAATTGGTGATATGGACATAAGGACATAAGAAGAGCCCATCTAGTCCAACGCGTCAATTACCATTTATATCAGATGAGAATTTGTGAAAAGTGAAAAGAGTTAGGGCGGAGATCCAAGGCCAGAATATAGTTTTGAGTTGTATGCAGGCATTCATATCCTCTTTGGACAAGACTGATCTGACTTTACTGATGTTCTTGCTGTAATGCATGTGGATCTAATTCCCCGTGGTCCCCCTTGGTCTCAAGAAAAGAGAGGAACCATTGTGACTTGCAAAGTGTATTTCCCGTCCTAGTGAAATATGAAATGGCAACCCAGAATGGCAGTGCTTAACTCAAGCAAGTGAAACTAATTTCCCCTTTATGTCTCACATCGGGGAGCATCAAAATGAATAATATTCCACTTTGGACAGTGCCAGCAACTGAGGAAGAGATTTCATGCAATACTGGCTTGGGTTTTGTGGAGGGGGGAGGCTTTAGCTTGAAAGATGGCCCATTTTGCTGTAACCCCACCGCCCCCTCTTATTATGTATCTGCAGAGCTTCTACCAAACTGCTATCACCCTCACGATCCACTTTTGTTCTATCTGGGAGGAAGAGCCAGTGGGGCAGGTTTTTCCTTTAATAATGACCCTTCCTTTAATAAGAGCAGCATTATAAAGCTTTGCAAAAGAGGAGTCAGATCTTTCAGACATTTGTCACAGCAGATGACAACAAGAATGGCCGTTTCTCAGCGGTGGGTGGATGGGATTATTTGCAAAAGGTTGCTGTGAGCCATCCTTGTTATTCACAAGTGCTCACCTGATATAAATGGTAATTTTGTTGCAAGTTAAAATTAAAATATGTTTGAAACTGGAAGGGGTTGGAAAAGGTGGGAGGAATAAACAAAGGCTGCCAGAGATTTGGACAAGTTCTCAGACCATGCTGTAATAACCCTTCCCAAGGGTAGAATCACACACATTTCCCCATCGCTTGATGAATGAAGCCATCAAGTGATAATGCACCTATCTGAAAAGGCTGTTGCGGATGATGGCTGAACCAAACTTCTGCAGCTCTCCATTCCTCCAATGAAATGTGGTCATTTAATGAAGGCATAAAGAAGGCTGATCGCTGAAGAATTGATGCTTTTGAATTATGGTGCTGGAGGAGACTCTTGAGAGTCCCATGGACTGCAAGAAGATCAAACCTATCCATTCTGAAGGAAATCAGCCCTGAGTGATCCTGAAGCTGAGGCTCCAATACTTTGGCCACCTCGTGAGAAGAGAAGACTCCCTGGAAAAGACCCTGATGTTGGGAAAGATGGAGGGCACAAGAAGGGGATGACAGAGGACGAGATGGTTGGACAGTGTTCTCGAAGCTACCAGCATGAGTCTGACCAAACTGTGGGAGGCAGTGGAAGACAGGAGTGCCTGGCATGCTCTGGTCCATGGGGTCACGAAGAGTTGGACACGACTAAACGACTAAACAACAACAAGCGAGGTCAAAGAAGCAACATTCAGACAAGTCTGCCTTCTCAAGTGATACCACAAAGGGAAATACTTTTTCATACAGAACATAGTGAAACTTCACTGGTGTAAGATGTGGCAATGGCGACCAGTTTAGATGGCTTTAAAACAGAGGTAGCCAAATTTATGGTTGATAAGGCTATGAATCATGATGACTGTGTACCATCTCTGCTATTGGAGGCAACATCCTTCACATATGGTCCAACATTTTGGGACGGGAGAGCAGGACAACCCTCTGTCAGATCCACATGCTCTTTTTGCCACCACCCCACCACCTGATCTGTGATCTCTTTCTCCCACCCATCCTGCCCAATCTGCAGCGGGTAGGCCTCAGCCTTCTTGGGGCCAGCTTGGCTTCATCATGGCTCCTTGATGTGTTGCACCCGCTTCTGGGAATATGTCGGCGGCAGTGGAGCCTAGGGCAAAGGCTGCTGTGTGTCAGGGACTGGACTGAGGAGGAATGGTTGAGACCTCCCCCCCTTCCTCCTGTGTTTCCCAGAGAAGAGGGAGACTGTATAGATTTAGAACAGTGCTTTGCAGAAGGGCACAGTTCAGAGGCTGCAGAGGGGAGAAGCTGGGAAATATTGGGAGAGGAGCAGGAGGAAGAAGAAGCACCAGGGGAGAGACAGCTGGCAAGACTTTGTCTTTAGAAAGCATTCCTGACCCGCCCCCCCCACCCCCAGGACCCGGAGAGCACTGAGAGTAGGAGAACAGAAAGCTCAGAGGCAGAAAGCACAGATCAGCCAGGGCAGGGATGACAATGATGGAATACTCCGTTCCACCTTAAGAAAAGACGTGTGGAATTGTTGTATGTCACATGCCTGTTTACACTCCAGCACAGCTTGCTGGGAACTTCCGTTTTGTGTATAGCTTTTGCTTTATGCTGCCTTGCTTTGGACACGAAGGGGATCAGACATGTTTTCTTTTTGTCCTGATGTATGCTGAAGAAACTGCTTATAAATATGCTCACACATACTCTCCTGCCACTTCTGTTGCGTAGCGTTATCTCTGCTGAATAGAGCGTGCCTCTGCTTTTGAAGTTCGGGTCACTGATTCATGCGGCACCAAGGACTAGAGTTCATCTGGTACACCGGCCGGTGGGATGGAGCCAGCTGGGGGCCGGCCAATTGCCCCCACTTCCTTGGTTGCATGCCAACAGACATATGATAGGAAAGACGGAGGGGGTGGGAATATACTCGGTGCAACGCCATTATCCAAAGAGAGACGGCATTTCTACGTCTCTCTCTGTGACTATTGAACAAAAGACTTGGTAAGAGCTCTTCTTTTTTATCTACTTCTTGGCTGCCCACCGTGGGAGGGATCAGATTCCCTGAAGCCTGACACCATGGCCGTCACGTCACCTTGGAGGCAGAGGTGGAAGCGAGGCAGGAGAAGCAGGACATCACAGACTTCAAACAGAAACCAGGGCAGGGATACAAGTAGGGAGAGTGCTAGGTCTAGGTAGGCATATGGGCTGATCCAACAGTTCTCAAGTTCTTAGCCCCACAACAATTATTTCCAAAAGTCAAACGGACAACAAGATGTTTCTGGAGCTTCCAGACTATGCATCCCATGATGCAGTGCAACAGACCATGAAACTGTTGGAAAACATGCCCCCTCGGGAGAGGCTGGCCCCCCTCTCAGGTTCCCGGGGCTTGTTTACCAGTGATCTACCCTGGCTGGCATCCCCGCAAGTCCAGGGAGATCTTGATAGGCGACATCTCCCAGCGTGGAAAATGCACACCCCCTTCTCTCCTTGCATACCAGCAGGAGAAAGAAGATAGTCAGAAAGTTGACATTTCTACAGTTTATTTCTGACTTTGCAGCTGTACAAAAACATGATCGTTCAGTCTTCTCCAAGCAAGTGACTCAGACTTCCTTCACATACGCAACAGGAAGGTCTCATATTACACACAGAACAAAGCTCTGTGAATCCTGTGAACTGCCTGGAATATCCTTTCCCAGGACTAGCCATATCATGTGATGTAAACATCGAGCTGGTTTGCAGCTGCGTAGTACTCATATCGTAACAGAAACGTGTTCAAGATCTTGTGGATTTGGAAGACTCATGACCGGGTTCTCATTCCAATACATGTGCATGTGCATCCACGGCAGATGAAGATTCCTGACCCGAGTTGAAAGACCAACTTGAAAACCCCGTGGGGAAGCCTCTCCCTTATCAGTGTTTGTATAAGACTACAAACACCATAATGCACTGCGCCCACAAATGAAAATGTATACCGAAAAGTGTTTGTTGCTTTCAACCAAAGAGAGCAATGGGTTACATTAAGTTAAGAAACCCAGACTCTCTGGTATTCAAATCAGATTCAAACAGCCTATCTCCAAACTGCTTGGAACATAAAATTAAATTCCTCCTTCAGGTTTTGCACACCCCCAGTCTACAATGACCTGTGAAATCTAGCATCTCCCATATTTGTATACAGACATAACATAGAAGCCTTTGATGCATTAATGCAGACAGTTAATTCATTTTGAAGCAGGTTCCTCCAAAATTCTATTTCTTTATGTACGCTGATTCTTTCTTTCATCCTGTATCCATCAAGGTAAAAAAACCCACAACATTTAATTCAATACTGTTAAATTAACATTCCAAACACAATCCAGTTGGCATATCATCAAGTCCTTTTAAGACTGGACTTCAAATAGTCTCTGCCCACTGTGGCAAAAAAAAATAGTGTAATGAAATACTGATCGCATAGAAAGGTCTTTGCTTGCTGACAGTTTTCTCCACTGCGGATGGCTCAAACCAGTCTTAAGAGTCAAAGAATCCAGAAAAAGGACCAATTTTTGTCCTAGATGTTAAGAATCATTGGGATTTCTTGCACACAGGGGGTGGGGGAAGTAATTTCAGGTATCTCAGTCCCTTGAAAAGGGGGTGAAATTCCCAATTCAATTAACCATTTTGAAAAGATTGATGGTGGAAGTAGTTAAAAAAAAAATTAAAGTGGGTGCCAATCAAAACTGGTTCAGACTCAAGCATATCCCAAATGACACTGCTGTGTTTTGCTCCATGGATCAAACAGCAGCTCTGAAAGGGGACGTTTTAATTGGAAAATAGGATATGAGAAAGAGTGTGATGTCCTGGGATTTGGACTCAGAGGCTGAACCTGAAGAATCCCAGCCTGCACAGGAGTCCGCGCCTCCAGAACCAGCTGAGCCGGGGCTGGGGCTTGAGCTTGAAGGGCCCTCCCTTGTGCCGGATCCTCAGGAGCAGACACCAGCTGAGTCTACTCTGGCCCCTGAGGTGATGGAGGACCCATTGCCTGCAGGTGCTCCACTCTCAGCCCCGTCAGGGGAAAGTGAGGTTGCCTCTGGGTCCGGTAACCCTCCAGCCTCTCCTGAGCTGCAGAGGCTCAGGGCAGAGAGGCGGAGGGAACTAAGTTCCTGCAGGAGGAGTGCTCGCCTCCAGGCCAGGAGGGGCGAGTCACCTGTGGATCGGAGCCGCCCTATGCCTTGGGGCAGATAAAAGCCAGCCAGCCCCAGTCCCAAGTTGCCGGAGCAACTTTGTAGGTTGCCAGTTCCTGCCTGAACCCTGTCCTCCTCACCTGCCAGTGTTCCTGATCTCACCTGACTCCCTGCCCTGCACCCAGCTTCAGCTTTTACGGACTGCCTCCATATTGCTCCTTCAACCTCAGACTGGACTTGGACATCGCCTTTCGGTTGACCCATGGGACCAGCACAAAGAGCAAGTTTGCAAACTGCTTGGGAATGCAGTTTTTTAACCCGAGAAGGTGGCAGTAAGACAAACGAACAAGCCACTTCTTGATGCACCACAGTCCCTAATAGATCCTCGGCTGTTTATCAGTGTTGGCTCCAAGCTTTGGAGGCTCAATAAAGGCTGGCAATTTGCTGCAAGTGGAGCACTGCTCCATTAACCAGTTTCCATCTGTCTGGTTTCTTACAAGCACTCCAGCTGTCATTGTCCTCTTCCTCCTCTGACTCAGGGTTGCCCTTGTGGAACTCAACAGGGAAGAGCACAGGGACAAAACCAGAAGGACTTTGGCTGCACCTAATGTTTAGCTTTGTGACTTCCTCTCTACCAGTCCCAATGGTCACAAGCTGCCACTGCAATGGCTCCTTTCCTCTTGGCAGCTATTGGTGACATCTGCTCCTGTGCCTCATTGTTATTTGTTCCCACCTGCCTGCTTGGCAGGCAGCTAGCCAATGAGCAAGGAGGCAGAGGCATCTACGCTCCTTCTTCTCACTACTACTATTGTATGGACCAGAGTGAGAGGCTGTGGAGCAGGGAAGCAGGTGGCAATCCTGAAGAAGAGGAGGTCCAGGATGTCTCACGTTGCTAGTGTGTGGGCCATCAACAGAAGGCCAATCATGCCAACTCTTGAGGTCAGGTATTCAGCTTTGAAGACCAACACTGAGATTTCCAGTCATGGATTCTCCACTGTGATGTCTAGAATGGTCTCTAGTGATAGTCCTGGCAAGATACTTCAAAGCCCCCTTTGATGCAAAAACCCAGATGGAGCTCAGAGGCTTCCTTCACAGAAACCACATTGGGGTCTCATTTCACTCTAATGTCTCATACAGAGACCCAGAATCCAGCCCCACATTCTCTCTTTTTGTTTCCAAGGTCCTTCTTTGGTTCTTCTCAAATCAACGCAAGAATTCCTGGAAGAGAAGGACTCAACAGATCTGCCAGGAAATTGAGACGCTGAGTTATTCAAGGAGTTAATGTCTTGTTTGGCCTTTCAGTCAGTTCGCAAGCGAGAAAAGTCAGAGCTGTTATGGATAATTGACTGAACATTTGTTGCCGGTCCATCAGCATTCAGTCCCAATGATGGCTTCAGAAGGACAAGTTGAGTCATAAATCTGAGAGGGAGATCAGCAAGAGGAAAAGTTAATGCTAATGAGAAAGAGTATAGCAGAACCCTAGAAATTAAGAATCAATGAAAAATAGGTCTGAATGTGTCTCATTTTGGTCCCATTTTCATTCAGGCAGTGCTGCAGGCGAGTGTTGTTGCATGCTCTGAGACTGTGGAGCTCTTCTTGACAAACAAAATGGTGGTTGCTATTTTAATTATCTACAGTACCCCACAACACTGTGGGTAAATAAAATAGTGGTAACCACACACACAGAGGGACGAGGGTGGCGCTGTGGGTTAAACCACAGAGCCTAGGACTTGCCAATCAGAAGGTCGGTGTTTCAAATCCCTGCGACGGGGTGAGCTCTCATTGCTCGGTCCCTGCTCCTGCCAACCAAGCAGTTCGAAAGCACGTCGAAGTGCAAGTAGATAAATAGGTACCACTCAGGCAGGAAGGTAAATGGTGTTTCTGTGCGCTGCTCTGGTTCACCAGAAACGGCTTAGTCATGCTGGCCACATGACCTGGAAGCTGTATGCCGGCTCTCTCGGCCAGTAAAGCGAGATGAGTGCCGCAACCCCAGGGTCAGTCAAGACTGGACCTAATGGTCAGGGTTCCCTTTACCTTTATTAACCACACACACACACACACACACACACACACACACACACACCTTTTCACGGGCTCTTGTGGGCTTATCTGTCTATAGCAGCAAAATGCTGAACAGCACCAGGCAGTGGAGAGCTGCTATTTCATTACCCACAATGCCCTAGATTCCACAGCATTGTGGGGGGAAATAAATGACAGTCACCTTACACAACCACGCGCACATATTACAAGGCCCTGAACCTGAAAACCACTAGCCATTTAGTTACCCACAGTGCCTCAATGCCGTGTTGTTCCAGAGCATTGTGGGAAATTAAAACCGCTCCATTGCTAGAAGTTGCCCAAGGGTGGGTGGAGATTAAATGGTGACCCAGGTCATGCATTCTCAGTAGACATTCCTGGTGTTGTCTGCTGGTGCTGTCTGTATGCTGAGGCTAGATGCCTATTTACCAAGAATGACATCTCTAAAAACTCACACAAACAGTTTTAAAAATGCATTCCTCATATCTCTCCGGAAAGCTAAATATAACTAGCAATTCATCAGGGACAGGTACCAGACTATAGTAGACGGGGACAGTTGGAGCATCTCTTTCTTATTCACTAATTGGACCAGAGACAGCCTCATCCTCTGCACCCTCTCATTTTTCAATATACTATTTATTTGCTTGCAGCGGCAAGACAGCTTGGTTTAGCATCCCTGACATGGTCCTTGAGAGTTAATTGGCTTTGAGGACCAAACATTGGAGGCAAAAAAAGGCTTGCTGGGTAAAGTTCAGGGAGCTCGAAGTCTCAACAGTGGAAGCCCCAGATGGATTACCTGCAGCTACAGTCAATATTACTCAGAAATGGCTGGATCTACAGTTTCACAGCTGGCTTGGCTGGAGGATAGGAAACAGGGGAGGTACTGGGTCCAGGCTCACACCTGGATGCAAAGCTATCTGATCTGCACTTCCCAAAATAATACATGAACTGAAGTACGGCTATCCTTTGGCATAGGGACGCGGGTGGCACTGTGGGTTAAACCACAGAGCCTAGGACTTGCCGATCAGAAGGTCGGCGGTTCGAAACCCCACGACGGGGTGAGCTCCCTTTGCTCAGTCCCTGCTCCTGCCAACCTAGCAGTTCGAAAGCACGTCAAAGTGCAAGTAGATAAATAGGTACCTCTCCGGCGGGAAGGTAAACGGCATTTCCGTGCGCTGCTCTGGTTCGCCAGAAGCGGCTTAGTCATGCTGGCCACATGACCCGGAAGCTGTACGCCGGCTCCCTCAGCCAATAAAGCGAGATGAGCGCCGCAACCCCAGAGTCAGCCACGACTGGACCTAATGGTCAGGGGTCCCTTTACCTTTACCTTTATCCTTTGACACTGGTGCATTTCTAAATGTTGTGGTTCAGTTCTCCAACCAGATAAGGTATGCATGTTAGGGGAAGGCATGCATTAAAACATATGAGTGAAAACGATGCTGAAAAATGCATTGTATCGCTTGCAAAAATGTGTACATTATACAAGATCACATATAAGAATGTGTATGATAGGACATTGGTTTTTGCACCTTGTTCTGTTCCTGTTCTACTCATTGTCCCTGCTGGTCCTGCTACAACAGAGATGGGGAACCTTTGGGTGTCTTTGGACTCCAGCTTCCACCAGCCCTAGCCAGGATGGTGTCATGAATGAGCCAGCCCCAAGGGAAGGTTTACAGCCAGCTCCCAGGGAAGCTTTCCAACCAGCTGAAGAAAGCAGCCAGGAACAGAGAGGGTTAACTGCTAGGCAGGATGAGCATTGGCTAGTGCCAACTCCCCCACCCCTTGGAATGCTGGTTGATAAGGGAATGGCTGAGAGCGGGCCAGTACCCAGCCAACGCTCTCAAGAAGTGCAAGCTGGTGCAGAGAAGGGAACAGTTTGTCAGAATGGGAATAGATTGTAGCTGATCCAATCCCTCCTAATAGTCGGCTAAGGAGAGGGCTCAAAACAAAAAAAATTCCTTCCAGTAGCACCTTAAAGACCAACTAAGTCAGTTCTTGGTATGAGCTTTCGTGTGCATGCACACTTCTTCAGATACACTGAAACAGAAGTTTCCAGACCCTTCTATATAGTGAGAAGGTGGGGAGGGGTATTACTCAGAAGGCTGGTGGGAATGGGTGATTGGCAGATAGCTGTGATGAGCCTGTTGACGACTCTTAACGACTGCAATAGGTCTTACAGGAAGAAGCAAGGGGTGAAAAGGTAAAAATGGCTTTGTCATGTATAATGAGATAAGAATCCAAGGTCTTTGTTCAGGCCAGGTTTCTCCATGGTTTTAAGTTTGGTGATAAGTTGTAATTCAGCAGCTTCTCTTTCCAGTCTATTTCTGAAATTCCTTTGTAGTAAAACAGCTACTTTGAGATCTTGTATAGAATGTCCTGGGAGATTGAAGTGTTCTCCTACTGGTTTCTCTGTCTTGTGATTCCTGATGTCCGATTTATGTCCGTTTATTCTTTGGCGTAAGGTCTGGCCTGTTTGTCCAATATAGAGAGCTGAAGGACACTGTTGGCATTTGATGGCATACACAATGTTAGACAATGAGCAATTAAATAGTCCCGAGATGGTATGTGTGATGTTGTTGGGGCCAGTAATGGTGTTGTCCGGGTGTATGTGGCAGCAAAGTTGGCATCTGGGTTTATTGCAGGCTCTGGTGCCAGTGTCCGTGTTAGGTCTGGTTGTAGTATTACTGTGGGTTAGGAGTTGTTTAAGACTGGGTGGCTGTCTGTAGGCAATGAAAGGTCTTCCTCCCAGAGCTTGAGAAAGAGAACTGTCATTGTCCAGGAGAGGTTGTAGATCTCTGATGATGCGTTGTACTGTTTTAACTTGGGAGCTGTATGTGATGACTAGAGGTGTTCTGTTATTTTCTTTTTTGGGTCTGTCTTGCAGCAAGTTCTCTCTGGTTATCAGTCTGGCTCTGTTGATCTGTTGTCTAACTTCATCTGTTGGGTATTTTAGTTCTAAAAAGGTTTGCTGTAGATCTCTTAGGTGAGAGTCTCTGTCTGTAGAATTGGAACAGATGCGGCTGTAACGTAGTGCCTGGCTATATACAATGGACTGTTTGGGATGTTTGGGATGGTAGCTAGAGGCATGTAGATATGTTTGTCGGTCAGTTGGTTTACGGTATAAGGTGGTGTCTATGTGCCCATCCTGTATTTTTATAGTAGTGTCCAAAAAATGTATTTCTTGCATAGATTGATTCATAGTTAGGTTGATTGTGGGGTGAAAATCATTGAATTTCTGGTGGAAGGTGTTCAGGGTCTGTTGACCATGTGTCCAGATGATAAAAATATCGTCAATGTATTGCAGGTACAAGAGAGGTTTGAGTGGGTAGAAGTTTAGGAAACGTTGTTCTAAATCTGCCATGAAGATGTTGGCATACTGTGGGGCCATGCGGGTGCCCATTGCTGTGCCGCTGATCTGAAGGAACAGGTCATCACCGAATTTGAAGTTGTTGTGGGTAAGGACAAATTGGCAGAGTTTGGTGGCAAAGTCCGCTGTGGTTTTATCTGAAATGGTGTTCCTTATAGCTTGTAAACCATCGTTGTGTGGGATGTTGGTATACAGGAGAGGGCTGTTAGACCGGAAACAAAGCAAGAGGCGAAAGTGAGAAAGTTCCATATCTTCTGTAACCAGAAGATGTCTTCAGAAGGGTCATCGTGATTGATGATGCCAGGAGGCTATCTGTTGTTTTGACAATAAATCATCCTTTTTCATTAACTATGCTTACTGTGTGATTAAGCTGGGGACTGGACTCCTGACAGATGGCCAGTGTTTGAGGATTATAGGGGCTGTAGCTTAACCACATCTGGAGGATGGCGGGTTTCTCACCCCTGCCCTTTTCTTGACCACTGTTCTTTGACCTCAGGTTCCCAGGTGTTGCTGGATTTACAGATGTATAATCCCTAATCCTGTGCACAGCCACCTCGATTCAAAAACAATAGGGTTGCCATATTTGAAGAAGTAAAAATCCCGACTTTTTTGAGCTTTTGGGGGGTGATCACCCTGCAAGTCATCCGCTCGCTTGCCCCCCCCCCAAAAAAACTTCAGGATATATGGCAAACCTAGACATTTAGCCCAACATTGAAGTGCAGGTATGCCTAGAGGATTTTGGATACCAAATAAACAGAATCCAGCACTCAAAGATACACTGTAAAAAGGTCACTGTGTACTACAGGGTTCACATCATTGGGAAGATGAGTCAAGAAAAAACAGTATTCAAATGAGTAAATAATGAGAAAGATGTTCATATTTCATTTGCTGTTAAAGAGTTATGTGATTCTGGTTTGGTCAAGTGACCTTTATCAAGCGATGGATTTTTAATCCCTCTTCATCATCTCTGATCCATGGCGAATGAGCATCCTAGAGAGCTCAAAAAGGGGCTGCATCAGGCAGCATCCAGCAACCAATTAAGCTAATGATTCAGAGGAAGTGTGAGGCTGAAAAGGGTAGGGTGCTGAGTTTGCAAGAAGCCCTTAATTGGGGACTTTTTCACAGCAGGCTGTGGCAAGGCGCGGAACGAAGATGCAAAGATGAAATTTCAAGTAATGGAAAATATGAACTGCAGATCAGTCCTGTGGTTGGAAATCTTATGGATCTGAGCCCTGCTCCTCATCTACCAGTAGAAGCTCAAATCTCTCTCTCTCTCTCTCTCTCTCTCTCTCTCTCTCACACACACACACACACACACACACACACACACACCAGTTTGGGAGGGAGGTGGGAATGGTTTCTTTTTTAATAAAAAAATTATTTGTACAAGCCACAATCAATATGCAGCAATCCCAGACCCCCAGAAATAAGCAAATATTTAAGATTTAAATATTAAAAATATAAGCAAATTTAATCACATTTTACTTCATTTCAGGTTGTAATGAAAAGTATCATTCCATAAGTTGCCATGGCTCTCTGGAGGCCCATAACCATGTTTCTATCGATGTTGCATATGTAATGAAACTATGCAAGGTGGATTGAAAAGTTTGACCCGCATTAAAGAAGATGGAATTCTGTCGGGAAAGCTAAGTAATTGGAAATTAAGAATACAGTGGTACCTCGGGTTAAGTACTTAATTCGTTCTGGAGGTCTGTTCTTAACCTGAAACTGTTCTTAACCCGAAGCACCACTTTAGCTAATGGGGCCTCCCACTGCCCCGCGCCACTGCTGTACGATTTCTGTTCTCATCCCGAAGCAAAGTTCTTAACCCAAGGTACTATTTCTGGAGTCTTATGGTGGCATAAGTTTTCTTTTAAGAATTTATGGATTTATGGACGTATGTATGTTCTTCCTTTTTTATTATTTTCCTATTTATTTATTTTTAAAATGGTGAGTTCTTTGTTAGTAAGAAATGGAACAATATGTAAAATGTAAGAAAACTAATAAAAAGCATTGGGGAGGAAAAATTTGACAATCCCAGATATGGTTTCTCAGTGTGTTCATTAATATTAAGCCCCAGAGTTGTGAGATCCTTCTGTGCCTGCTTGCACCCTCTCACAATCTATTCTGGAACACTGGGGGGGGGGGACTCCCACCCCACTAGCCACTTGCAACATATCAAAATAAGATAATTCACTGTAGCATTTTGCATCCGTGAAACCGCCATCCAAATGATATTTTAACAATATTATGACAGCAACAGATAAACGGCGCCAGCGGGTATCGCCAGCCGTGGTGATAGCTCAGTGGATCCTTTCCCACCCTATATCCGGCGATATTGCACCCAGACGGCCCTTTCCGGATGTATTTGGGTAGATCTGCCAGCCCCTCTCTTTCCAGAAACGAAACACCATTTGTGAATTCTGAATCAGACGCTGCCGTTTGAACAAAGACATCTCAGCAGGGTGATGTAACTGGCATCCCAGGGAGGCGAAGGCGGGTGGGTGGAGACAACTGTTTCGATGAGAAACTTGTCAAAGCAGTTATAAATTTTCTCAGGTGGGAGAAGAGACAAGAGGTGGTGGATGGATTGACTGACTGGCACTTCCCTCCCCAGCTGGCGCCATTAATGGCAGCAGTGGGTAGAGACAGATGAGATCCTGGGGGAGGGGAAGGAGGCTGAAACAAGCAGGAAGGTACTCACAGGTGTCACAGAATCGTAGAATTGGAAGGGATCTCAAGGGTCATCTAGTCCCAGTGCTGTATTTACGTATAAGCTAAACAAGCTATAGCTTAGGGCCCCACTCTCTTGGGCCCCCCAAAAAAATTAAAGGGAAAAAAAACCACTGGATGTACATTTCCAAAATATAAGATAAAAAAGAAATAAAATAAAACCTACATACAGCAACAGTGTTTTGTGTTGCGTAGGCTCCTATGAGGTAAGTCATGGGCCCAGCCTGCTAGCCTGCTCCCTAAAATATCGCTGCTCATTTCTATATACAGTGGTACCTGGGATTACAGACGCTTCAGGTTACAGATGCTTCAGGTTACAGACTCCGCTAACCCAGAAATAGTATCTCGGGTTAAGAACTTTGCTTCAGGAAGACAACAGAAGTCGTGCGCCAGAGGCCCCATTAGCTATAGTGGTACTTCAGGTTAAGAACGGTTTCAGGTTAAGAACAGACCTCCAGAACGAATTAAGTCCTTAACCGGAGGTACCACTGTATAGGGTGCCTACATTCTGCATGGACTGTTATGTGCAAACGGCTTTAGGTCCATAAGTTACCAGATAGCATATATTCAACACAAAAAACAGCGACAATTTGTTGTTGACAAAGGACAGCTGGACACATAAAGGGCCCATTACCTTCAGTAGCTTAGGGCCTCATCAAACCTAACTCCGGCCCTGTCTAGTCCTGTGCAGGTATCTCATCTAACAGACGGCCATCCAAATCTCTGTCCAATGATGACATGGAAAAGGCCCAGTCTAGTCTAACCGGCCACGAGAATGTAAGTAGAAACTGCTGGGACAGGATAGTCCACTATCCTGCTCTCACAGGGACCACCTAGATGCCTGTGGGGAATCAGCAAGCAGAATTAAAGAACAGGTGCCCTCTCCTCTTCTGTGGTTTCCAGCATCTGGTATTCAGAAGCATTGCTGCCTCCAACCAGAGAGGTGTGGCAGGGGGTACATTCATCCCCTGGACATAAGGTTCCCTAGGCATGCGGGTGGCACTGTGGTCTAAACCACTGAGGCTCTTGGGCTTGCTGATTGGAAGGTCGGCGGTTCAAATCCCTGTGACGGAGTGAGCTCCTGTTGCTCTGTCTCAGCTCCTGCCAACCTAGCAGTTCGAAAGCAAGCCAGTGCAAGTAGATAAATAGGTACCACTGCAGTGGGAAGGTAAACGGCATTTCCATGTGCTCTGGTTTCCGTCACAGTGTTTCGTTGCACCAGAAGCGGTTTAGTCCTACTGGCCATGTAGCACCCTGCTTGTGGTTAACATTTAGCTGGAATGAAATATTCAACGCAGCAATAGAGAAATTAAAATAATAATTTATTTGTCAGACAAATAAATGAGAGACACAGTGGTATATGGTTACCAAAGCTCTGCCCACTCCAGCCCTGATGGTCAGCACTTATATTTCCTCAGCCCAGCCCCCTTGCTCCTCCTTTGGCTGCCTCTATCCAATCAGCCTGGTTGAAATTCCTATTGGCTGTTTGCTAGAACCAATCATAAAAGATACACCCATTTCCTATTACCTTTTATGGGAGACAAAGAGCTATATTTCCTTCTATCTATAAATGGCAAACAAGTAGCCATATATCTTACATTTGCCTCAACAAGGCACCTTAATTACCAGAACACCTTTTGCCCTTATTACCCTATTGCCCTATTGTCCTATTCACTCCAAAACAGATGGCTAAAACAGATGGCTCATTCTGTCTTAAACAGATCTTGGGTTCACATTCTCACACACCATCAATGAAATAAGAATCTAACATAAGAATCTAACATTTCTTACTTTCTAAATCCTTTGCATAATTACATTTAAGCCAATATATTTCATACATAACATATATAGATTTTTAGAAGCAAAGGCCTTTTCAAAGTAAAAAGGAACTTAGTAAAAACACTTTCCAAAAGCAACCCCTTAAATTTACAACCTCCTTTCAAGCCAGCTGCTGTTTCTATTAGCTCTTGCCCTTTAACCTTAGGAAAATGTGGCTGAAGCCTAATAGGAGGCACATGGCATTATTTTCTGTTAATAAATCCTACTATTTACTAACTCTTAATTAGTGTTTTTGTAGCTTGATTGTATTCTGTAATATGTGGGGTCAGTGTAACCTTTTTGCTCCCAGCCTATAATTCCCTTTTACAACTTTGAGAATTTTGGCTCCTGCTATAAATCAGGGGGGCCCTTGTCCAGGAGGGTAAACATCTGCCAAAGTCTTTAGCCAGCTGGTCTTCTGTTTGGCATAAAAACACACAAGCATCTGCAAATATATTTTTTAAGCTCATTTTAAAATACAAGTCTTGATCAGATGTCTGTGGACAAACGCCGGCTCCCTCGGCCTGAAAGCAATATGAGTGCCGCAACCCCGTAGTTGTCTTTGGCTGGACTTAACCATCCAGGGGTCCTTTACCTTTACCTTTTACCTATGGCTCCCCACCCCCTTCTGTGTAACAGCTTTTCAGCTGTTTAAAGAGTGCTATCCTGGCTTCTTTTAATCTTCTCTTTCCCAATCCTCTAGGGACTTGGTGCACCCTTTCATAACTACATGCAGCCCCAGTAGACAGGGACACTTTGTCTGGGTGAAACCAGACCAAAAATCAAAAGACTTGCTCATCCCTACCGATAGATGAGATCGCCCTGCTGACATCTCCCTTCTTCACATCTCCTTCAAAGTACTCAAGGCACACACTGTGGATGGTTGTGAAAAAAACTCTTTGAACTAATGATCCCAGGCTGTGATCTCTTGAGATTCCATGCATCTGTTGTCTAACAGAGCTGAGCTGTAATGTTTGCCCAACACGCTTTGATACATTCAGCCACGTCAAGCACATTCCCTTTTCTTCTCTCCACTCTAATGATGATAATGAGAGGAGATAATGATGGCGCTCACTTAGCAGCGAAGGAGCTGAGCAGCTTGCAAAGCGAGCGAGGAGAGGCTTGCCCCCAAATCGAACACCTTCCCAAGCGAAGGAAAAATAAGCACCAGGTGAAAATGAGGGCAGGAGGGGTAGGATTGCCCAAAGCAGGGCATTTTCAGAGCTTGGACGCATTCGGATTCAGAGCCTCACATGTGCTGCAGTGTGCGCACTGGGGTTGCATGTGCCCAGGTTCTCAAACACCTTGATATTCAAACAACTTGGAACCCAAACACTGCAAACACGGAAGTAAGTGTTTTTTCGGAAGCCGAATGTGCTCCATTTTGAGTGTTATGCTTCCAGTTTGAGTGCCCCGCTTCCATTTTGAGTGTTACGCTTCTGTTTTGAGTGTTACGATGAGGTCCGTCTGTTGTTGCTATTCATTTTGCATTTTTGTTTTTGTCACTTTTTCGTGTGTTTTTTTTGTGACTGTGTGGAACCCAGTTCAGCTACTGATTGATTGATTGATTGATTGATGGTGTGACTGCTGTATATTGTTTATTGCTTTCATTTTATGGATCAATGGTCTCGTTAGATAGTAAATTAATGTTAAATTGCTGTTTCAGGGGTTATTTTTAAAAGTCTGGAATGGATTAATCCATGCTGAATTATTTTCTATGGGAAAGTGTGCCTTGGTTTTGGAAGGCTTTGGTTTTTGAACAGACTTCTGGAGCAAATTAAGTTTCAGAACTTTGGTACCACTGTACTTCATTATGAGAGATGCAAAAATAATTCACATGTGGATCTTCTCCAGGTAACAATAAGGTCCAGAGAGCCATTCCAAGTGGCAGAGTTCCATGTGCTCAGAACCAGTCCTTGGACTTGAGGTCAGGGGTGATATCACAGGTGTCTGGAGGGAGCCAGAGTGTGACAGCAATAATTCACACTGTGTGAGAGAACTTAATGCATTTTTAGAAGAAACCGCCTTGTAAACCGCCCTGAGATCTTCAGGTGATGGGTGGTACATAAATTCAATAAATAAATAAGAAACAGGATCTGCTCCGGAGTGCCAGGCTTAATGAGGACAGCAACTCTTCTTCGGTAGGTCTTGCCCCTATGAGGCCTTCCCACAGCTGCCTAAGTCTCCTCTCCTGAGTCTTCCCAAACAATCAGATACTATGCCAGAGTATCTGCCTTTGCACCTCCCACTTCATACCTCTCAAGGTCCTGGGAGACCAGGGGGGAGAGGAGCTTGTCGCAACAGGAGGGAGAGACACCTGTGATTCTTAACCAGCCTGACTCATCTCTGCCTCTTGGTCTCCTTCCTCTCCTGATTCTGATTCCAAGTGTCCTTATTTTCCAGGGACATCCCTGATTTAGAGAAGCTGTCCCGGTTTCTGCTTTGATCCTGCAATGTCCCACTTTTCCTTAGTATGTCCCTATTTTCATTGGAGAAATATTGGAGGGTATGGAGTCATCTGACCCCTGAGGTGTCTGAAGGCAATCCTGTATAGAGAAGTTCTTTTTAATGTTTAATATTTTGTTATGTCTTTATACATACTGGAAGCTGCCCAGACTGGTTGGGGCAACCCAATAAGATGTGTGGTATATAAATAGTAAAATTATCATGGAACGGGAAATCCCTATTTTCATTGGAGAAATGTTGGAGGGTGTGGTTTCCTCCTCCCTCAGTTCCTTCCCATGCAATCTGAGACTCCTTCGTCTTGCTTATCTCTGCTCCTCCCTCTTCACACCTCTTCTGATCCTGGGAGACCAAGGAGGAGGGGAGTGATCGCAGCAGGATGGGAGACAGCCTGACTTCCTCACTAGCATGACTCACTGCTGTCTCTTGGGGCCCTTCCTCTCCAGCCTCCTCTTCTGCCTCTGAGTCTGGACTTCTCTCTGCCACAGCCTCTTCCTGCTCACTAAACCTTGTTACCTCTTCAGTTTCCAGCACCTCCACCCCTCAGTCTTCTCCCTCTTCTCCCCCTGAGCATTCATCACTGTCTCGCCACCAATCCCCAGGCTCTGAACCTTCTTCCCTTGGGGGCTCCCCAGCTGGCGCCTCCCACCATTCCTCTGTGTCCAGCCAGTTCATGACATCAGGACAAGAGTCTTGGCCTATTGCTGTTCCCCACTGAATTCCCAACAAATTTTGAGCGTCCAATACCAAGAGCAAAATGAGAGCCCTGCTAGACCAGGTCATTGACCTGTCTAGTCCAGCATCCTGTTCTCACAGTGGCTGGCCAGTTGCCTGTAGGAATGCCTGTGCAAGCACAACAATTCTCCCCTCCTGTGGTTTCCAGCAACTGGTATTTAGAAGAATTGCAGCCTCCACTGTGGAGGCTGAGCATAGTCATCACCTGCCTGCATTACATGGGAGCAATGCTATATTTCTCCATGTGGGCAAAGGTAATTACCCACTGCACATCAGATGTGTGCTGCTAGCACAACCACTCATATTCTGTATGGTCAACTACTTAACCACCTATCCATCACTTATCCCTCCCATCTAGCAGCAATCAATAGGAGGAGGAGCTATCCCCCTGCTGCCTGTATACCTGAAGGAGCATCATTCAGCCTGGACACTGAGGTCCAGCTCCAAGGGCCTTCTGGCAGTTCCCTCCCTGCGAGAAGTGCTAACTGTGAGAAGTGTGGAATGCCCTCCCAGCAGATGTTAAGGCAATAAGCAACTATTTTACTTTTAAAAGACAACTCAAGACAGCCCTGTTTAGGGGAGTTTTTAATGTCTGATGCTGTATTGTTTTTAATATTCAGTTGGAAGCTGCCCAGAGTGGCTGGGGAAACCCAGCAAGATGGGCAGGGTATAAATAAATTATTATTATTATTATTATTATTATTATTATTATTATTATTATTACCTGTCACCAACAGGGTCATTTATATAATGACTATAAGATAGGTAATAACATACACTTTTTTGTTAAAGCTATGGTTTTCCTAGTAGTGATGTATGGAAGTGAGAGCCCAGGGGCGCCGACTTATAAAAAATATTGGGGGGGCCCATACTGGGGTCCTGCCCCGGGAAGTTTTATAAGATCCGCTCCCGGCCCGTTGCTGCTGCTGCCGCCCGCCTCGTGGCCCCCTCGCCAGCTGAGGGAGGGAGAGAGACCGAGAAGGAGAGAGATGCGTGGTGGGCAAGGCAAGTGCCCGCCGCGCCTCGCCTCCCACCGCCCCTCGTGCCGGCCGCCCCCTCCCCTCCCTTCCCCGCGCGCGCGCGCTCGCTCGCCCTCCTCACCCCAGCTCTTGGCCGTTCGCCCCAGGAACTCGCCGCTGTTGGGGTTGTAGATGAACCTCCGCCACTCGGCCATAGACTGGCTGAAGGGCTTCTCCTCCTCCTTGGCCATAGAGAGAGAGAGAGAGAGAGAGAGAGAGAGAGAGAGGCTGGAAAGAGAGAGGGAGCTCGGCGGTTCGCGGGCGGCGGTTTTTCCCCTGCCGAAACAACAGCGGCTCCTCAGAACCGCTAAGTAACTCTCCCTCAGGCGCCCGGCGGGAGAGCAGAAGAGAGGAAAAGGAAAGAGGGGCTGGGCCAGTCGCACGCACCGAGCAAAACTACTCGCGCCGCCACTTTTACTACCGTAATAATTATTTGTTTTAACTTATTACTGAATGTATTTTAAAAGGTAACTATCATCAAACAAGGAAAATAAAAAATACCAACATAATTTTGTGATTTTACAAAGCATAATATAACTACCGTATTTTTCGCTCTATAACACGCACCTGACCATAACACGCACATCGTTTTTAGAGGAGGAAAACAAGGGAAAAAAACATTCTGAATGAAACAGTGGATGTATCATTTTTGTGCTTCATGCTGTGGCCACAGACATGTGATCTGATGGTGAATTTGGGGTGACCAAATGCAAAAATCCTGAGGATCCATGTGGATCCATGTTTTGTAACCACGTTTTTGCACCATTGCAGCCCCAGGCAACAGTGGGTGCGTGATTTTGGGGGGGCAGGCTGTAGCCATGGACATGCTATGTGCTCTGATGGTGAATTTGGGCTGACCCAATGCAAAGATCCTGAGGATCCATGTGGATCCATGTTTTGTAACCACGTTTTTGCACCATTGCAGCCCCAGGCAACAGTGGGTGCGTGATTTTTTGGGGGCAGGCTGTAGCCATGGACATGCTATGTGCTCTGATGGTGAATTTGGGCTGACCCAATGCAAAGATCCTGAGGATCCATGTGGATCCATGTTTTGTAACCACGTTTTTGCACCACTGCAGCCCCAGGCAACAGTGGGTGCGTGATTTTTTGGGGGCAGGCTGTAGCCATGGACATGCTATGTGCTCTGATGGTGAATTTGGGCTGACCCAATGCAAAGATCCTGAGGATCCATGTGGATCCATGTTTTGTAACCACGTTTTTGCACCATTGCAGCCCCAGGGAACAGTGGGTGCGTGATTTTGGGGGGGCAGGCTGTAGCCATGGACATGCTATGTGCTCTGATGGTGAATTTGGGCTGACCCAATGCAAAGATTCTGAGGATCCATGTGGATCCATGCTTTTTAACCACGTTTTTGCACCATTGCAGCCCCAGGGAACAGTGGGTGCGTGATTTTGGGGGGGCAGGCTGTAGCCATGGACATGCTATGTGATCTGATGGTGAATTTGGGCTGACCCAATGCAAAGATCCTGAGGATCCATGTGGATCCATGCTTTGTAACCACATTTTAAGTGGGGAGGGAAGGAAAAACACAGAAGGGACACGGAGCAGGAGAGGTGTGTGCAGAGAAGCAGCTGGCTAAGAATGCAGGAGAGGGGTATAACAGGAGGAGGGAGGAAAGGAAGGCAAAAGTTTTCCCTCACCTACCCACCCAAGTCAGCCAGCTCGCGCGCTCTCTCTCGCTCTCTCTCTCTCTCCCTCCTGCACGGAGCACAGAGACACACTCTGCTTTCCCTCTGCCTGGAGGGGAGAGGCTTTCCCTGCTCTTTGTTCCGTTTGAGCAAACACAGCAAGGAAACAGAGCAGGGTGGGCAGTAAGACCCTGAGGCAGAATGCCGGAAAAATACGGTAATAATTTTCTTAAATTATTGGGGGGGCGGAGCCCCCCCAAACGAATTTTTGAGGGGGCTCGGGCCCCCTCAGGCCCCATGGAGTCGGCGCCTATGTGAGAGCCTGAACATAAAGAAGGCTGATCGCTGGAGAATTGATGCTTTTGAATTAGGGTGCTGGAGGAGACTCTTGAGAGTCCCATGGACTGCAAGAAGATCAAATCTATCCATTCTGAAGGAAATTAGCCCTGAGTGCTCACTGGAAGGACAGATCCTGAAGCTACGGCTCCAATACTTTGGCCACCTCATGAGAAGAGAAGACTCCCTGGAAAAGACCCTGATGTTGGGAAAGATGGAGGGCACAAGGAGAAGGGGACGACAGAGGACGAGATGGTAGGACAGTGTTCTCGAAGCTAGCAGCATGAGTTTGACCAAACTGCGAGAGGCAGTGGAAGTCAGGAGTGCCTGGCGTGTTCTGGTCCATGGGGTCACGAAGAGTCGGACACGACTAAACAACTAAATGACTAAGCAACAACAAACATACATTTAGAACAACGAGTTTGATCCACACTGCAGCCACATTCACATGATACATTTCAAGCAGTGTGATACCACTTTAAACAGCCACAGCTTCCCCCAAAGAATTATGGGGACTATAATTAGTTAAGGGTGTTCAGAGTTGTTAGATGATCCCCTATTCCCCTCCCATTTCTATGATTCCCAGATTTCCTAGGAAGAGGGATTGATTGTTAAACCACTCCAGGAACTGTAGTTCTGTGCAGGGATTAGGGGTCTCTCAGAAACTCTCAGCACTCTTAGCAAACTACAGTTTGCAGAATTCTGTGGGAGAAGCCAGGACGGATGAATGTGGTTATTGCAGATAGTAATCTTGTGTGGCTTGAAGCAATTGGATGCACAAATGCTGACTCCTCTTGAAATAAAAATGATTCAGACCCATAAATGTGATTCAGAGCCTGACTAACCAGAACTTATTCAAAACAGGTACAAAAACAAAACAGCGATACATCGAAATAGTTCCATAAGACATATGCTTATCAAAGCATACGCTCAGCATCTAGAATCAAAGGCATCTCTCTCCTTATAGCCTCCACCAGTCTGCATTCCAGCCTGAGGCTGTTTCTCCTAGAGAAAGATCATTAGCACATCCTTCTCTGACTGTGCCTGGGAACAAAAGATAAAGGCAACTCCCTTCAAAAAGGTGATTTGCAATTGAATATCTTAAATCACGTGACCTAAGGTTAAACACTCAGGTGAAAGAGCAGAGAACATCAACAGTTAAGTATTAACCTGCTAAACACCCAGTGAGATTTGGTATTCCACAATGGAATCTTCCAGTGTCAAAACCCTTCAGCAATATACATATATTCTCTATTTCAGAGAGCAATTCAGCAATTATACTTAACACTGGTATGGTACTGCTTTAAATGTATAGTGCAGATAGGGCCTGAGTCTTGGTTAGGGTAGGGTTGCAATAGGTCGATTAATCTGTTTCTAGTCTGTGCCATCTCGAGCCAGTCAGTTTTGCAAAATTTGGAGACGTGCAGAATCTTACATTCAAATCCCTGCATTGATGCAGGAGGTGCAAATTAGGTTCATCTAAAAATGTAGATGGCAAGTTCTTAAAGAAATGGGAGTACCTGATCACCTCATCTGTCTCCTGAGAAATCTCTATGTGGGACAAGAAGCTACAGTTAGAACCAGATAGGGAACAACTGATTGGTTCAAAATTGGGAAAGGAGTAGGACAAGGCTGTATATTGTCTCCCTGCTTATTTAACTTATATGCAGAATTCATCTTGCGAAAGGCTGGGCTGGATGAATCCCAAGCCAGAATTAAGATCGCCAGAAGAAATATAAACAACCTCAGATATGCAGATGACACAACCTTGATGGCAGAAAGTGAGGAGGAATGAAAGAACTTTTTAATGAGGGTGAAAGAGGAGAGCAAAATATGGTTTGAAGCTCAGCATCAAAAAAACTAAGATCATGGCCACTGGTCCCATCGCCTCCTGGCAAATAGAAGGAGAAGAAATGGAGGCCGTGAGAGATTTTACTTTCTTGGGCTCCATGATCACTGCAGATGGTGACAGCAGTCACAAAATTAAAAGACGCCTGCTTCTTGGGAGAACGCAATGACAAACCTAGACAGCATCTTAAAAAGCAGAGACATCACCTTGCCAACAAAGGTCCGTATAGTAAAAGCTATGGTTTTCCCAGTAGTGATGTATGGAAGGGAGAGCTGGACCATAAAGAAGGCTGATCGCTGGAGAATTGATGCTTTTGAATTATGGTGCTGGAGGAGACTTTTGAGAGTCCCATGGACTGCAAGAAGATCAAACCTACCCATTCTTAAGGAAATTAGCCCTGAGTGCTCACTGGAAGGACAGGTCCTGAAGCTGAGGCTCCAATACTTTGGCCACCTCATGAGAAGAGAAGACTCCCTAGAAAAGACCCTGATGTTGGGAAAGATGGAGGGCACAAGGAGAAGGGGACAACAGAGGACGAGATGGTGGGGCAGTGTTCTCAAAGCTACAAACATGAGTCTGACCAAACTGTGTGAGGCAGTGGAAGACAGGAGTGCCTGGCGTGCTGTGGTCCATGGGGTCATGAAGAGTCTAAACAACAACAAAAAATGTAGACATTTCTCCTCCATCTTCCCGTAGAGCGGATCTGTTGAAATGCATGGGACCTAAGTTAATTGTGACTCGCTTATGGTTTCAATGAGTCTGCTCTAAGCATGACTAATTCAGATAACGTTAAGCACCTCCAAGTCCTTCCAGCCATCAGCAGTGGGTCCTTCAGGGCATCTTTATTCACAAGCACAAACACGTGCCCTTTATTCTCCTGTAATTTAAAGATCAGTGTAAAAACGATGCTTTGAAAAACAAGAAAGTACCAGCCATTTCAGCATTAACGAGAGAACAAAGAGAGAAACAGCAGGGCTATCTCTTAGCAGATTTCGATATAAAAACCAGTGCAAACAAACTTCAAAGTGCTTTCAGTTTCATGCGTGCAATTCTCCCGCTCTCCCAAGGAGATGCACACACACTCCAAAAACCCATTTCGTCTTCCACCTCTGTGAAGCTCTCTATTTATTTTCGAGACGTCCTTGTCATTTTCACGGGCCGCATGTGACACAGGGAAGCCAATTTTCCTCTCTTCTTCCCGACGTCAGTGGAAGCCGTCGGCTCCCTTTCTCTAAGTGGTGATAAAAGAGAAACTTGGGTTAATACCCTGCCATTATACTGATGCTGAAATATGAGTGCATCTCCTTTCCACCTAAATGAAACATTGAGTTGCCACTTGGGTTTTGTTGTTGTTGCATCAATTTATGTATAGGTTGGGGGGGGGGGTTGCCCCTCCAGCAGATATCATGCACATGCAGCCCACTACCAAAATCAGCACAATCACTTTTGCAACTTCTGTTATTTGTCCCCACAAAACACTTCATCACAGTTTCTTCCTATCTATTCAAAGGCCCTCTGCTGCAGAATACCAAACATAACAATTCACTGATAAATGTATCTATGTACTGGCTCACTGGGAAAACTTCAGAAATTCATATAGACATGTGAGCTCAGCTACTCAGCAGCCCCTCTGCCCGAGTGATAATTCCTGGCATCCTGATACCTGAGTGCCAGACAGGTAACCATTGCAGAAATAACAAACCCAGATGAAGACAAAAGGGTGTGATTGACTTGGCTGGGAAACAGGGAAATTTAAATATCTATTTTGTTACACTTGATGGGTATTTGGTGGAGGGCAAGAAGAACCATGGGGCAGGGTCCAGGATGCTCAGATTACTGCCACCAGACCTCCCCTTTCATGATGTAACCATGATGTATTAGTGATGTAGTTTGGGGGGTGTAACATGGGGATTATGGGATGTGGGTGGCGCTGTGGGTTAAACCACAAAGCCTAGGACTTGCCGATCAGAAGGTCGGTGGTTCGAATCCCTGCCACGGGGTGAGCTCCCATTGCTCGGTCCCTGCCCCTGCCAACCTAGCAGTTCGAAAGCACGTCAAAGTGCAAGTAGATAAATAGGTACTGCTCCAGTGGGAAGGTAAACAGCATTTCCGTGCTCTGCTCTAGTTTGTCAAAAGCAGCTTAGTCATGCTGGTCACATGACCCAGAAGCTGTCTGCGGACAAACGCCAGCTCCCTCAGCCAATAAAGCGAGATGAAGCCCAGAGTCGGTCACGACTGGACCTAATGGTCAGGGGTCCCCTTTACCCCTTACATGGGGATTAGCAGCTAACAAAAGTTTGGGGGCTCTTTTGTTTGGGGCTTCCATCTTGTTCCACCTTGTGGCAGGTGGGAGTCCTGTCACAACAGTCTTCAATAAAGACCAAACCTACTGGCTGCTGTTTTGCGCTGGTATTCCTGGCTGGTGTCCAAGGGAGCCCTCAGATTTCTCTGTTAACATTGTCTCGGCTTCTCCTACACTTCCATCCTTGTGCTAACAAGACTCTTGCCGCTGTTGTAGCATACATAAATAAATTCTTTATTTTTCTTGGCAGGTCTTGTCCTAAAATCCCTAACAAAAATGCTTCTGGTTTTTTTACACACTGTTTCTTCTTTTAAATTGCTTTTTTAAAAAAATTGTGTGTGTTTTAACTGTTTTCAGCTGTGTTGGGGGAGGGGGTTATTGGGCTACTGGTTTTTTTTTTTTTTGTTAAGTATTTTGTGGTTTTATATTCTGATTTTATTCTGTAAACCGCCCTGAGACCTGTGGGTATCAGGCAGAATATAAATAGAAAAAGAAGAAGAAGAAGAAGAAGAAGAAGAAGAAGAAGAAGAAGAAGAAGAAGAAGAAGAAGTAGTTGCTAATTTTCTATTGTTTGAATCCATCATCATCATTTACTGTGGGAACAGGCTGTTGGACTAGATGGGCCTTTGGTTTGATCCAGCAGCAAGGCCTGTCCTATGTTCTTCTTCTGTTCAGGGCTGACAGAGCCATTCTTTTACTTTGGCAAGGAAATCGACAATTGTTCTGAGTGCCTCTCCCTCTGTTTGTTTTCCAAACGCACTGAGCAATAGCCGAGGAAAAAACAACAACAAAATTTCTTTCACCTCTTGCACAGCTATCTTTTCTGATCTCCCTTTCTCTCTCTCTCTCTGGCTCCGATCTGAGAATTTGGAAGGGAACAAAAAAGAAAAGCCAAAACCTTCCGCAGTCAAGCAGAGTGAAATAGCTCTAATAAATAAAAATTGCTGCTTGTTTGTGTTTGGCTGTTCATCTCATGCATACGAAATAGAATTCGGAAGGGAAGCATTGGCCCTGCATCGTAAAAAGAAGAGAGGGGAGGAGGCCGGATGAAAGGAAAGGAATTCTATGTGGATTATTGTATAAGGATGAAACTATGATCTGTAAATATAAAACTGGAAAAAAATATCCATGAACAATACAGTGGTACCTCGGGTTACATACGCTTCAGGTTACAGATGCTTCAGGTTACAGACTCTG
Organism: Podarcis gaigeae; assembly: GCF_964106915.1. Lineage (NCBI taxonomy): Eukaryota > Metazoa > Chordata > Lepidosauria > Squamata > Lacertidae > Podarcis > Podarcis gaigeae. Next base: position 8,137,850 of record NC_139688.1, read on the forward strand.
CTAACCAAGAAATAGTACCTCAGGTTAAGAATTTTACCTCAGGATGAGAACAGAAATTGTGCAGCGGCAGCGGGAGGCCCCATTAGCTAAAGTGGTACCTCAGGTTAAGAACAGTTTCAGGTTAAGAACGGACCTCCAGAACGAATTAAGTTCTTAACCCGAGGTACCACTGTAATAATAATAATAATAATAATAATAATAATAATAATAATAATAGAAAGAGAGAAGGGGAAGCCCCTGAAACAGATAGAAAGCATCAAAACCGCCAACGGATGCTAAGAAGGGGAGGCTAAACATCGAACAAGCTGGCAGAAAGGAGCTTATTCCTGCCTGCGATGCTGAAGTCACTTAATTCAGATGGACAAGGAGCACTGAGTCCAACAGCTGAATGGTAAACGTATTCAGCACGGCAGTGTTAATATCAGCAACGTAGGGAATACAAGTTGTCTCCCTCCCCAGGCTCCACACAGCGGCTGCTGGCAGAGTGTCTATTAGCCACGTCTAGTGCCGACGCCTGCCGCATACGAAAGCAGCTTGCTGAGCTTAGCCAGCTGCCTCTTGTCAGACGACGGTTTTGCACAAAGGTGTCAGGATGGAGGAAACTTTCTGGCTCTCTCACACTGGGACGTTGTGACTCAGGGGTCCCCCAAATTATGAGGTTTTTGTTTGTTTGTTTATGCTGGTTTTCTAGCCATGTTGCAAGGAATCATAGAATTGTAGAGTTGACCCCAAGGGTCTTCTAGTCCACTGCACGAATCACAGCAAAAGAATCCCCGACAGATGGTGTGACGATCACACAGGGTCCCCGGACGTTTAATGGTCTATTGATCCCTGTGCCACCACTGTCCTCGCTTCCCCGCTGCCACCAACCATTTACTCTCTGGTAAAACACTGAGTCCAGTCAGTTGTTAAAAGTGAACAAAAAAAAAAAAAACAAGTTTATTTTACAAACATTAACAAGTTTATGGTTTCTCAGATAATATTCCTGTCAGTATCTTAACTTTAGTTTCTTTACTGGCCTATACCTTCCTTATACCTTCTGACTGATTATCTCAACTGTTTGACTGACTCCTCTTAACAAATTCTCTCCCTCTCTCACACCATAGAATCATAGAATCATAGAATCATAGAGTTGGAAGAGACCACAAGGGCCATCGAGTCCAACCCTCTGCCAAGCAGGAAACACCATCAGAGCACTCCTGACATATGGTTGTCAAGCCTTGGCTTAAAGACCTCCAAAGAAGGAGACTCCACCACACTCCTTGGCAGCAAATTCCACTGTCGAACAGCTCTTACTGTCAGGAAGCTCTTCCTAATGTTTAGGTGGAATCTTCTTTCACCAGACTAGCCCAACCCACAGACTTATCTTCTCTGTCTCTTCTAACTCCAGACTGTCTTCTCAACAACTCTAACTCCCTAAAAACCTCTGTGCTTAAAACTTATACCCAGTTAGCTCTGCCCCCTGGGTTCCCATTGGTTAGTCATTTTACAATTGGTTAACCCTTTCCCTATGAGCCCAGTATGATGTCACACACATAGGAGGGCAAACGCCACAGATGGCCATCCAAATTCTGTTTATAAACCTCCAAGGAAGTAAAGTCCACCATCTTCCCAAACAGCTCTTACCATCAGAAAGTTCTTCCTGGTGTTTAGTCAGAACCTCCTTTGTGGGCATTTGATTTCATTGGTTCACATCCGACCAGCAGCGGAGGAAGCCTCTCAGGCACCCAAACAGTGGCGTAGCGTGGGGGGTGCAGGGGGGGGCCGGCCGCACCAGGTGCAACATCTAGGGGTTAGGGTTAGGGTTAGGGGCGCAAATCCACGGGTTAGGGGGCGCAAATCCACGTGTTGGGGGGCACAAATTACTTGCCTTGCCCTGGGTGCTGACAACCCACGCTACGCCACTGCACCCAAGGGTGGGGCAAACCGCTCATAGGGTCGAGGTGGGGCACAGTGTCAGAAGTGTGTGCAGGAGCCATGCCCTGTGACTGGTAGGGCCTCGCAGGACTGGGGCCTTCCTGAGTTTGGCCTGGAAGGGCAAGGCGCGGTCACACAGGTGAGGCTTGACAGAAGACTCATAGCACCTGGTGTCAAGGGCCGGGAGGGGTATATAAGACCAGCATTTCCCTCTGACTCTTTGGCACAGCAACACGCTACCCACCTAGCTGTGCTTTGTCTTCCTGACTCCTGGTATCCTGACTCTTGGACCCTTGGCTTCTTGACTCCTGGTTTCCTGACCCTCGGACTCTCAGATTCTCAGCTTCCTGACTCCTGGTTTCCTGATTCGTAGACCCTTGGCTTCCTGACCCTTGGGCTGCTGACCCTGGACTGCTGATTCCTGCTTCCCGACCTCTACCCCGGGACTCCGACTACCTGTAACCCGGACCATGATACACAGCACATAGGGAGGAGAGGGGCGTGTGGCACCCATAGGGACGGGATGGGGCACGTGGCACCCTTAGGGAGGGAGGGGATGCACAGCAACCATAGGGACGGGGCGCGCTACGGGCCTCAGCCACCCTAAAGCTGAAAAAAGGAAAGGTCATTAGGGCTTCTTCAAAGAAACTTGGAAGGGAAGGGAAATTTGTGTGAAAGAAAGCTGGGGGGGGACTGGAAAAGTGAGGGTGGGTCAATGGGGGTCAATTGGGGGGAGATGGCTGAAATACAGATGCTGAAGGGGCAGTATAATTATGTTTTAATGATGCACCACTCCAGCTGATTCATACCGTGATGCGAAGGACAGGCTGTTCCAGGAAATGAAATACTGGTGTGTATCAGGGAGCTTATCTCGAGGATGTCAACCGTCACCCAAATCTGAGCCTAAAATAGAAGATGGGATCAAGGGGAAAAGGACTTTAGGGCATCTAGACTGTGACTGCGATGGAGATGTTACAGTGCTTCCGGATCTCCCTTTCCTCCCATTGTGCATTTGTGTGATTTGTTCTCAGAATGGTGGTTGTACACAATCCTGCTTTCAATGTTGTTTACAACTCAGTTTGCATAGTGGAACCAGGCAAGATTGAGGGCAAGGGGAGGACCTCCCAGAAACAATTTGCTTCTGAGTTCCCCAGCATCACTTGAAACACAATAGAGTAAAAACAAACAAACATGGAGGACAAGACAATCAGTTACTACTAGTCACAATGGGTTTCTTCTACCTGTACTGTCTGAGGCACTTTCAGACCCTCCAAGTGTTCCTATTTTCCAGGGGTGTCCCTGATTTAGAAAAGCCATCCCGGTTGTTTCTGATTTGATCCCAGAATGTCCCACTTTTCCTTAGGGTGTTCCTAAAGGTCCATATAGTTAAAGCTATGGTTTTCCCAGTAGTGATGTATGGAAGTGAGGGCTGGACCATAAAGAAGGCTGATCGCCGAAGAATGGATGCTTTTGAATTATGGTGCTGGGGGAGACTCTTGAGAGTCCCATGGACTGCAAGAAGATCACACCTATCCATTCTGAAGGAAATCAGTCCTGAGTGCTCACTGGAAGGACAGATCCTGAAGCTGAGGCTCCAATACTTTGGCCACCTCATGAGAAGAGAAGACTCCCTGGAAAAGACCCTGATGTTGGGAAAGATGGAGGGCACAAGGAGAAGGGGATGACAGAGGATGAGGTGGTTGGACAGTGTTCTCGAAACTACCAGCATGAGTTTGACCAAAATGTGGGAGGCAGGGGAAGACAGGAGTGCCTGGCGTGCTCTGGTCTATGGGGTCACGAAGAGTCGGACACGACTAAACGACTAAACAACAACATTGTCATGGGAGAAATGTTGGAGGGTATGGAGTTATCTGAACCCCCAGAATGTATGAAGGCAATCCTGTATAGGGAAGTTTTTTTGAAAAAAAAATATCTTTAATGTTTTACTATGTTTTTATATATGTTGGAAGCTGCCCAGAGTGGAAGGGGCAATTTAGTCAGATGTTGGGTATAAATAGTAAAATGGAACAAGGCTCTTCTTTTATTTTTCATTGTGATGTAAATATGAAGAAATGAAATAAGTCCATATTTGGCCCTCATGTCTCTACCCTCAGTGATTTATCTAATCTGTTCCATGTGTGTGAGTGTCTGGGTGTGTTTAATTCACAGTTGTAGGCCTAACAGGTCTTGTTGGCTTCAAAATGGAGAGCTCTCATGAGGGGAGGGTTAGAATTCCACTCAAGTTCTTTCCTCTCTCGTGTATTTTATCCATTATTGCATAGCGGAAATTCTCCTTGTGCCCTCCATCTTTCCCAACATCAGGGTCTTATCCAGGGAGTCTTCTCTTCTCATGAGGTAGCCAAAGTATTGGAGCCTCAGCTTCAAGATCTGTCCTTCCAGTGAGCACTCAGGGCTGATTTCTTCCAGAATGGATAGGTTTGATCTTCTTGCAGTCCATGGGACTCTCAAGAGTCTCCTCCAGCACCAGAATTCAAAAGCATCAATTCTCCAGCGATCAGCCTTCTTTATGGTCCAGCTCTCATTTCCATACATCACTACTGGGAAAACCATAGCTTTTACTATACGGACCTTTGTTGGCAAGGTGATGTCTCTGCTTTTTAAGATGTTGTCTAGGTTTGTCATCGCCTTTCTCCCAAGAAGCAGGTGTCTTTTAATTTCGTGACTGCTGTCACCATCTGCAGTGATCATGGAGCCCAAGAAAGTACCGTATTTTTTGCACCATAACACTCACTTTTTTCCTCCTAGAAAGTAAGGGTAAATGTCTGTGCGTGTTATGGAGCGAATGCCTACGGATGGCGGGGGGATCTGCTGCAGTCGTGAGCAGAGGATCCATGGTTCCCCTTCCTTCCCTCCTCCGTGGCTTGCTTTGAAACAGCAAAGCGGGAGAAGAGCCGCTAAGCTGGGAGGAGAGAGGGACAGAGAGCCTGCTTGCTTTAAAGGAGCAAAGCGGGAGAGGACAGGAGCCTTCTCCTCTTATACCCCTCTTCGGCATTATTAACAGCATCCTTCTCCACCCACCCCATGCGTGTTCCTTGTCCCTTGAGTGCTTTTCCTTCCCTCCCCACTTAAAACGTGGTTACAAAGCACGGATCCACATGGATCCTCAGGATTTTTGCACTGGGTCACCCCAAATTCACCATCAGATCACATAGCATGTCCATGGCTACAGCTTGCACCAAAAAAAATCACGCACTGTTGCTTGGGGCTGCAGTGGTGCAAAAACGTGGTTACAAAGCATGGATCCACATGGATCCTCAGGATTTTTGCATTGGGCTACCCCAAACTCACCGTCAGATCACATCTCTGTGGCCACAGCATGAACCACAAAAATCATACATCCGCTGTTTCGTTTAGAATATTTTTTTTCTTGTTTTCCTCCTCTAAAAACTATGTGCGTGTTATGGTCGGGTGCGTGTTATAGAGCGAAAAATACGGTAAAATCTCTCACTGCCTCCATTTCTTCTCCTTCTATTTGCCAGGAGGTGATGGGACCAGTGGCCATGATCTTAGTTTTTTTGATGTTGAGCTTCAGACCATTTTTGCACTCTCCTCTTTCACCCTCATTAAGAGGTTTTTTAATTCCTCCTCACCTTCTGCCATCAAAGTTGTGTCATCTAGGAAGGCAGATTAAGAATCTCAAACAGTCCTTCTCTGAGTGTAGCAAAAGTGTGCCCTGCAGCCTGGTTCATGATCAATTCAAGAACAATAGCAGGAATATTGAAAGAAGGAGAGGTGCATGGCCTCCTTTGATGCAGCTGTCTGAATCTTTAATTCAAATGCCAGTGGCAAACCAGAGAAATAAAGAAACAAAGCATGACTGATCTGGTTCAAAGACAAGGCTATGATCTACACTAGCCGTCACATGAAGGTACACTCCAGGTTTTTGTTTATTTATTAAATGCATTTATTATCTGCCCTTCTCCATATGGTTCCTGGGTGACATACATAATACTAAAACAATAAAATGCAATACAACTGAAGTCAGGACTAGCACCAATTCTCTTAGAGCTTTGGCGAAAATGTGCACCTGAGGATGCCTTCTGAATATGCTCAGAGTTCATTTAAAGGCAGGGGATTTCAGCCTAGGGGCCACCACAGAGGAGGCCCTTTCTCATGTCATCGCCCCATGGGACATGTTGTTATGCTACATGATACTACTACTACTACTAATAATAACAATAATAATTTATTTATATCCCACCCTCCCCAGCCGAAGCCGGGCTCAGAGCGGCTAACAACAGTAAAATAATTTTATTATAAAATCAATTCAAATCAAATTTATGGCAACCATTGGGCTAGAGTTCTGTGAGGATTGCCAAAGGAGGGGGTAAGGCTGTGCCTTGGCCAAAGGCCTGGTGGAACAGCTCTGTCTTGCAGGCCCAGCAGAAAGATGTCAAGTCCCGCAGGGCCCTGGTCTCTTGTGACAGAGCGTTCCACCAGATCAGAGCCACAGCCGAAAAAGCCCTGGCTCTGGTGGAGGGCAGCCTAACCTCTCTGTGGTTATGTGATGATCTCACATCATCCCTGATGTGATGATCTCACATCATCACTGACCATTGTCCATGCTGACCAGGGCTGATGGGAGTTGAAGCTCAACGGACAGCTGGATATTCCTGCATTGCAGGGCATTGAACCAGATGGTCCTCAGGGTCCCTCCCAACTCTACAATTCCATGTTTCTAAGGTTCTATAATTTCTGAAAGACACCAGGCTGAAGAAAGCTGGTCTAGTCATCTACGAACCATGGCAGCTATGCTCTATCTCCACTGCGAGAGGCCATATTCCTCTGAGTACCAGTTGTTAGGAATCACAGGTGCTGTTACACCTTGGGGAGAATGGACCTCTAAGGTTTTAAAATTGAAATTGAAATACTTTATTCTTTCACCTTTGGTGGACGTGCCCAAGGATTAAGACTTTCTGGGAAATGATATATAATGAAATGAAAAAGGTATTTAAATATACCTTCCTGAAGAAACCAGAGGCCTTTCTCCTGGGCATGGTCGGCCAATTGGTGCCAAAGAAGGATAGAACTTTCTTTATGTATGCTACAACAGCAGCAAGAATACTTATTGCAAAGTATTGGAAGACACAAGATCTACCCACTCTGGAAGAATGGCAGATGAAGGTGATGGACTATATGGGATTGGCAGAAATGACTGGCAGAATCCGAGACCAGGGAGAAGAGTCGGCGGAAGAAGATTGGAAGAAATTCAAAGACTATCTACAGAAATATTGCAAAATTAATGAATGTTAGAACGATGTCGGATAGAAATTAAGTGGTTTCCAGCTGTAATGTTTTAAGAGAATATGGAAAAAAAGGTTTAGAAGCAGGTTAAAATTTATTGATAAGGATTTGCTGAACTAACAATTTGAATTGGAATACAAAAAAAGGAGGTATGAGGAGGTCTGGGAAATAAGTTAAAGGAAAATAAGTTATGGAAACTTTGTGTGTTTTTAATTATTTTTATTTTTGTATTTTTGTTATTCTTTTTTCTTTTTGATTTTTATTGTATTAATATTGAAAATTCTAATAAATATCTTTAGGGGGAAAAATACTTTACAGTATTGTCACTTGTACAACTTGTATACAGTGAGATTACACGAGCACCCCCCCACTCAGCTCTCTTAGTCTTAATTCCCCTCGTTTACTGACGCACACCCACCAAACCCAAAAGTCAGTTGCCCTGCTGCTATCTTTTCATTCAGCAGCCTAAGAGCCCACGGATAGAAGCCATTCTTTACCCTGTTGGTGCAACTAATCCTGCTTCTATATCTTCTGCCCGAGGGCAGGAGATCAAGAAAGTGCCGGCCAGGGTGTGAATCATCCCTGAGAATTTTCCTCACTCTCCTGAGGCAACGTTCTTCCGCGATGTCATTCAGCGAATTCATGGGACAGCCCATAATATCTTGTGCTGTATTCACCACCCTTTGTAGGCACTTCCTATCTGTTGATGTCAAACCAGTGTACCACACCGTGATGCAGTATGAAAGGACACTTTTTATTGTTGACCAGTAGAAGGAGATAATCAAATGTTGATTGAAGTGAGATGTACCCATACTGATGTTCCTTCAAGCATATGGAGGTCCCACCTCTGTTTGGTCCTGATTTGGCTCCCAGTGTTGTCCTTCATTGGCTCCCAACATGTTTCCAAGTGCAGTTCAAAGTGTTGGTGCTGACCTCTAAAGCCCTAAATGGCTTTGGCCCTGCATATCTGAAGGAGAGTCTTCATCTCCATTGTTTAGCCCAGACATAGAGATCCAGCTCCGAGGGCCTTCTGGCAGTTCCCCTGCTGCAAGAAGTGAGGTTACAGGGAACCAGGCAGAGGGCCTTCTCAGCAGTGGTGCCCACCCTGTGGAACACCCTCCCATCAGATGTCAAGGAAATAAACAACTACCTGACTTTTGAAGACATGTGAAGACCGCCCTGTTCAGGGAAGTTTTTAATGTATGATATCTTGCTGTGCTTTAACTTGTTGGACACAGCCCAGGGTGGCTAGAGCAACTCAGTCAGATGGGTGGCATATACACTTATTATTATTATTATTATTATTATTATTATTATTATTATTATTACTGTTGACACTCACCACAAGAGTTTGCTGTTACATGGAGCGAAAGATGTGCTTTTTCTGATTTAACCCCAAAATTCATCCAAAATGTCACCAAAGGAACAGAATTTGAGGATCGAAAAATGTTTGTCGGTTATTAAAAAAAAAATTGTAAACATGTTAAAATGCCTTAGAGTAAGAACAGCAGTCAAACTTACATTTGAAAATATTGTGGAGAAGATAAGGCACAGAATAACTACAATATGTAGCATTATTTGGAAAATTATGGGAACCATGGAGGGGTGAAGTCCAACATTAGTTGACTGTTAATTGGAAAATGTTGTATTCTGTTCTTTTGAAATATATAAATACAAAAATAAAAATGTGGGAGGGGGGAAGAATGAAATTTCCCCAGAGAGAGAAATGCTCACATTTGCTTCCATTTTAACTGTGATTGGGTGCAGGGAAGGTATCCGAAGAATAGTATTGGTGGTGCTCTCCTGGGCCATTGATATTGTTTATTATCCAAGCTCATAAAGGTAAAGGGACCCCTGACCATTAGGTCCAGTCGTGGCTGACTCTGGGGTTGCAGCGCTCATTTTGCTTTATCGGCCAAGGGAGCTTCCAGGTCATGTGGCAAACCAGAGCAGCGCACGGAAACGCCGTTTACCTTCCCACCGAAGCGGTACCTATTTATCTACTTGCACTTTGATGGGCTTTCGAACTGCTAGGTGGACAGGAGCATCATAGGAGTCTACACAACACAAAACACTGTTTCTGTATGTAGGTTTCCTTTTATTTGTTTTTTATCTTATATTTTGGAAATGTACATCCAGGTTTCTTTTCCTTTAATTTTTTGGGGGGCCTCCAAGAGAGTGGGGCCCTAAGCTATAGCTTGTTTAGCTTATATGTACCGTATTTTTCGCTCTATAACACGCACCAGACCATAACACACACGTAGTTTTTAGAGGAGGAAAACAAGAAAAAAAATATTCTAAACGAAATAGTGGATATATGATTTTTGTGGTTCATGCTGTGGCCACAGGCATGTGATCTGACAGTGAGTTTGGAGTAGCCCAATGTAAAAATCCTGAGGATCCATGTGGATCCATGCTTTGTAACCACGGAGGAGGGAAGGAAGGGGAACCATGGATCCTCTGCTCACGACGGCAGCAGATCCCCCCCGCAGGCATTCGCTCCATAACACGCACAGACATTTCCCCTTACTTTCTAGGAGGAAAAAAGTGAGTGTTATGGTGCAAAAAATTCGGTAAATCCAGCACTGTGTGCAGAGCAGCCCAAGCCCAAGCTGGAGCAACCCCCAACCCCCCCCCCCAAGACATTTCCTTTAAAATGTAAGCATTTATGGAAGACACAAGATTTGCCCACCTTGGAAGAATGGCAGATGCAACTGATAGACTACATGGAACTGGCAGAAATGACTGGCAGAATCCGAGATTTGGGAGAAGAACAAACAGAAGAAGATTGGAGGAAATTTAAAGATTATTTGCAAAAACATTGTAAACTATTTGAATGTTAAAATGATGCAGGATATAGAGATAGTGCGGCATTAGTGACAAAGTTGAAAGGAACGTGCAAATATGTCTTATAAGTAACAAGTAAAGAAACATAGCAAAATTAATCAATGATGGGGGATTAGAAGATAAGTGGTTAATAGTGGCAATGGTTAATTGAAAAGAAATTAAGTAACATTAAAATCAGACAAAATAATGGAAGAGTTTGCTGAAACTAATTTGGAAATTGGAATACAGAAACGGGAGGTGTGAGGAAGTCGGGAAAGTAAGGTACATGAAACTAAGAATTGTACTTATATATTTCTGTTTAATTTTTTTGTGTTATATTGTTTATTGTCTGTTATTGTGTTGTTTTGTTTTGTTTGTTATGATAAAATTTGTTGAAACCCTAATAAAAACCTTTTTTAAAAAAAAAAATGTAAGCATTTAGCCAGATGGGCATGTTGGCCCCGCAAAAGAAGACATGTCTGGGTTTTCCCAAATGTATGGCAACCCTAACGTATACCCATGGTATCCACAAACATAACCCCTCCAAAAGTCAGAAGGCAACTATATTCACCATACTAATTAAGTTGTTTAAGTTTCCTGCTATGGCAAAGTAATTTTTTTAAAATGTCTCCATTGTTTTCCACCCTACCCCCATGCTGCTGTGTTAAGGTTTTAATTGCTTTATTTGTTTTTATACTTTTATTTTTTTTTAATGTAGTAGCCACCTAAGGGACCTTGTAAGGGGTTGAAAGGTCAGGAGGAAATTCTAAAATCATCCTCACCTGACATTTTCTGTGGAGAAGATTGAGTCTCCAAATTACACAGGGCGTATAGCGGTCTTGGTATTACGGTGCACAGAAATACGTTGTCACTTCCTAGCTGTCACCACAAGCTTCCAAGAATCTGTGATAATTGGAGTAATTCATTCAAGGCACAGTCTTTGCTCCCCAAGGAGAGCCATTAAATGTTCCATGGCTTTCCTAGAAGTTGCATCTCCTCCTTTTATGGGAAACAGAGGCGATATCTGCAAAAATGCAAAGAAAGCGGATTTAGGAAAACACCAGAAGGTTTTCTATTGGGAATAGTACCAGGAAGTCTAAAGGAAGAAGACAAGACATTATATTTGTACGCAACAGTAGCCGCAAGGCTATTGATTGTGATAAATTGGAAAAGTGGTATTATACCGACAAAAATAGAGTGGCTTGCCAAATTATTGGAGTACTACAATACTGGAAGTACTACAATACTGGAAGGTGTTTAAAGGATACTTGCAAAACCATATTGAAAAATCAGAACTCCTATTAGAATAAACAAGTTACGTTTTAAATATTGGAATACTAAATAAGATGGATAACAATGTGTAATAGAAAAAGAAGCAGAAAATTGGGTTAAAGGTGTGTGAAAGAAAGTAATAGAAGTGGAAAGAAACTGCAATTGAGTAGATTGGAAGTCTAACACAAATGTGGGGTGAGGGGTGGTGAATGGTGATGGGAAAAGGAATTATCTGTGGGACTGAATGTAGGTATGTTTGTATATATTTAAGGATTGTATGAAATGTACGTTTGTATGCTTGTATATTCGCAATATGTGTGTATTTTATAATTTTTTTTTTTAAGGGGGTCAATTGAACCTTTTTTTCTTGTAGGTCCGGCAACAACCTAGGTGCCAACACTGTGGAAGATCCCGTTTCCAATATAGCCTCTTAGAACTGATGCTTCCTCTAGGAACACCCCACCCATCTTGGAGGAAAACTAGTCTAGGATGCTTTGCCCATCTTGGAAACATTTGTGCCGAAAGTAGAAGAGGAGCAATGAGGAAGGAGATGGACGCAGTGGAAGAAGAAAGCGCAAGAACAATGTCACCTGGCTGCCCTGCCCAAATTTTGCTTAAACAGAGATCTCCTCCTGCCTCCTGGTCTGCCCTGCCCTAAGACTAATCAATAATCTTTAAGACTTTTGGATGTTCCTTGTGGCTGCAGGGTGACCAAAAGGCCAGGAGAAATTTACTAATAACAATGTTATATCTCCACATTGCCACCACCCCACTTCCAAATTCTTGACAACTGCCTGAATCTGCTTCCATGGCAACCCCTAAAAATATTGCTCCCTTCTAAAAATAAGGTCCTGTTCCTCAGTGCCTGCTCTGCGCAGGGCAGCCTGTTTCGCAAACAGCCCTCTTGCCAGCTGCTTTGAAACACGAGATCCGGCAACTCATGTCATTGGAATAAGGTGAAATTTAAATCCCGTCTCTGACAAGCTCATCCAGAAAGATGTCTAATCACCGTGCAGCCTCCTATTTCTGTCATACGGGACTAGACAGCCTGTCGCAGTACAAACCCAACAGGTGTACATAATTGGATGTGTGCTGCTTAAAACCTGCACGATGTTCTATAGCAAAGCGGCACTACTTCCTCCATAATGGTCTACTGAGTCAAGCCACAGTCTGTCAGGGACCCAGCATTTTTGTGTCTGGAAATGAAGATGATGATGATGATGATATGCTGCCCATCTGACTGAGTTAGCCCAGCCACTCTGGGCAGCTTCCAACAAAATATCAAAAATTCAATAAAAGATCAAACATTAAAAACTTTCCAATACAGGCTGCCTTCAGATGTCTTCTAAAGGTTGTACAGTAGATGCTCAGGTTGCGAATGTGATCTGTGCGGGAGGCAAGTTCGCAACCCGCAGCGCCACATCTGCGCACGTGGGGGTTGCGATTCAATGCTTCTGCGCATGCACGACCGCTGAAACCCAGAAGTAACCGGTTCCAGTACTTCCGGGTTTTGGCACGTCTGTATAGTCATGCTGGCCACATGACCCGGAAGCTGTACGTTGGCTCCCTCAGCCAATAAAGCGAGATGAGCGCCGCAACCCCAGAGTTGCTCACGACTGGACTAAAGGTCAAGGGTCCCTTTACCTTTACCTTTAACCCCCAAAAAACGCAACCTGAAGCATCTGTAATCCGAGGTATGACTGTATAGGCCCTCTGCCTGGTTCCCTGTAACCTCACTTCTCTCAGTGAGGGAAATATCAGAAGGTCCTCAGAGCTGAACCTCAGTGTCCAGGCTAGATGATGGAGGTGGAGCTGTTCCTTCAGGTATACAGGGCCAAAGCCATTTAGGGCTTTAAAGTTCAGCAGCAACACTTTGAATTGTGAATTGAATTGAATTTGAATTGAATTGTGCTTAGAAACGTACCAGGAGCCAACGTAGGTCTTTCAGGACCAGTGTTCTATGGTCCTAGTGGCTCCTCCCAGTCACCAGTCTAGCTGCTGCATTCTGGATTAGTTGTAGTTTCTGAGTCACCTTCAAAGGTAGCATTGCAGTAGTCCAAGCAGGAGATAACCAGAGCATGTACCACGGGCAGGTAGGGTTTCAGCTGACGTAGCAGATGGAGCTGGGAGACAGCTGCCCTGGACACAGAAGTGACCTGTGCCTCCATGGACAGTTGTGAGTCCAAAATTACCCCCAGGCTGTGCACCTGGTCTTTCAGGGGCACAGTTACCCCATTCAGGACCAGGGAGTAAAAGCCAGTAAATGTTAGATTCAGCCACCATCCATCCATTCCTGTCCCCGCCCCCAGCCCAGCCCCCAAACAAGCAAAATAAAATCTGCTCTGGCATCTGTCAGATCCAGTGTACCACCCTACTGTATACAAGTTTCTTGCTACTACTGTTGAAGTTGGAAGGATCAAACAAAAAAGGAGAGTCATGCTGTTTGTTGGCTTCCTTGCAGTCTTCCTGGAAACAATTGCCTGCCCACTGTTGGAAGCAGTATACTGGGGTAGATGGGCTTTCTGGTTGACTCCCCAGGTTTCTTCTTATGTTCTGGTGCTCAAGCAGCGATCGTTGACATGCAGACATTTTTATCTGTGACATGTTGTTTGCTGTGCCCTCTCTTTCCCCATTCAAAATGGCCCTAGGGTAATGAATGAATGTTAAAAATGAGAAGCGGCTTAACAACATTGCCACATTCAGATATGAAAAGAAAACACCCTAAAAACTAACAAGCCACATGGAGATTGTTGTCGTGAAGCTTTGCCTCATGACACATGGTCCCAATATACCCATCTCATCTTCCCATAATGACATGAAAATGCTTTACGGAAACACATTGAAATGACACTTGTTAAAATGAGATGATGTATGAGTTCTTTTAGAAAGCAAACAAAACCCAGGAATGCTTTAAAATGTCACATTGCTCCGTTGAAATCTTGCCGTCATGTTGTTTGCATATCATTTCGAAAACCTTCCTTTCCTTGGTGCTTCAAATATTCTGGCGACGTTCTATCAAAACCGTTTGTCTGTTTAGCACAACATGTTGCTAACCCCCAATTTCCTTCTCCCTTTTCAGTCCTGCGTTCGCCGCAAACATTTGCCAAGTTTTGCCAGAATGAAAAGCTACCAGAAGAAAGGAAAACGAGAAAAGGCAGCTTTAAATCACCAGCCATTGTGTTTGCTGGGGAAAAGGGAGATTGGTAGTGATTATGACATGTGGACCTATTCTTATTTATCATCGAGCTGCCAGACTCTTAAAGGAAAGAGTGAAAGAAATGAATGTTGTTGCTGTTGTGATTGTTAAAGGAAGCAATCTCATTTCAATCCATTCACAAGAACATAGAAAAAGCCTGCTGGATCAGGCCAATGGCCCATTTGGTCCTGCATCCTGTTTTCACAGTGACCAACCAGAGACCTATTGTTGTTGTTGTTTAGTCATTTAGTTGTGTCCAACTCTTCGTGACCCCATGGACCAGAGCACGCCAGGCACTCCTGTCTTCCACTGCCTCCCACAGTTTGGTCAAAGTCATGCTGGTAGCTTCGAGAACACTGTCCAACAATCTCGTCCTCTGTCGTCCCCTTCTCCTTGTGCCCTCCATCTTTCCCCACATCAGGGTCTTTTCCAGGGAGTCTTCTCTTCTCATGAGGTGGCCAAAGTATTGGAGCCTCAGCTTCAGGATCTGTCCTTCCAGTGAGCACTCAGGGCTGATTTCCTTCAGAATGGATAGGTTTGATCTTCTTGCAGTCCATGGGACTCTCAAGAGTCTCCTCCAGCACCATAATTCAAAAGCATCAATTCTTCGGCGATCAGCCTTCTTTATGGTCCAGCTCTCACTTCTATACATCACTACTGGGAAAACCATAGCTTGAACTATACGGACCTTTGTTGTCAAGGTGATGTCTCTGCTTTTTAAGCTGCTTTCTAGGTTTGTCATCGCTTTTCTACCAAGAAGCAGGTGTCTTTTAATTTCGTGACTGCTGTCACCATCTGCAGTGATCATGGAGCCGAAGAAAGTAAAATCTCACACTGCCTCCATTTCTTCCCCTTCTATTTGCCAGGAGGTGATGTGCCCAGTGGCCATGATCTTTGTCAGAGACCTATTAGAAACCTGCAACTGGGAGCACTCTCTGCTTATTTAGTTTCCAGCAACTGATATTCAGAAGCATTGCTGTTGCCAGTTGTGGAAGCAGAGCATAGTCACCATGGCTAGTAGCCATTGATAGCCCCTTCCTCCATGCATTTGTCTAACCCATTTTTAAAACCAATAAGGCTGATGGCCATCACTGGCTTCTGTGGCAGTGAGAGAAGCTGCATCTCTGGCGAAAGTGAGCAAATCAGAAATTTATTTAGAGGAGAGTTCGACCTTCTTCATGGTTCTGAAATTCCACTGCTAAAGTGAGCACCATTCTAGATCAGCAGGGCTTTTGTTAAAAAAAAGAGAGGGGGAGAGAAGGAGGAGAAAACCCAGTGGCTGAGGAAACCCAGCCAGATGGGCGGGGTATATTATTATTATTATTATTATTATTATTACAGTGGTACCTCAGGTTACATATGCTTCAAGTTACATACGTTTCAGGTTACCGACTCCGCTAACCCAGAAATACTACCTCGGGTTAAGAACTTTGCTTCAGGATGAGAACAGAAATCAGGCATCAGCGGTGCGGCGGCAGTGGGAGACCCCATTAGCTAAAGTGGTGCATCAGGTTAAGAACAGTTTCAGGTTAAGAACGGACCTCCAGAATGAATTAAGTACTTAACCTGAGGTACCACTGTATTATTATAGTGGAGTGGAGATCAGAACAAATCCAGTAGATTTGTCTGTTCAGGGAGTCCCATATCCCAAACACACTAATCAGTGTTTATTTATCCACATCAGAAAATAGCGGGTTGTCTTCGGATGCTATAATTCCTACCCTTCAAAATCTCCCCGTCCTCTCTTGCTTCAAAATTGCACAGTTCAATACAAACCCAGCAAAATGTCATTATCCCTCTCCTTAAACCGTGCACACAACCTGCTCTAATGTCTGAGGCTCAGGTACAAAACCCAGAGCCCTGCCAATGGATTGCTAGAGAGAAGCAGGCTCGCAGCTCAGCTTTGTCACTAAGGCAACTGTTGGTGGGGTGGATGGGGGGAGTGTCTGGAATTTGTACCAAGCCACGCTGGCATTGTGGCTCTACAGCTGCCTCCCTTGCATGAATCCCCCCCTTCAAATCTAAGCCCAGCTTCCCGGTTGTAAAATTATTCATACCTTCTGGGATTACGGAGAAGTCTCATGCTCTCTGGTGTGTCAAAAAGAGGGGAGAGAGCAAGTTTTCTTCCTGTAATAAAACCTGCGACCTGCCTCCCCAATCCAAGACCTTGTTTTGTGATTATACGGTCATGAATAAATGAAAGCCTATGTGAGTTGACGGCCTACCCCGCTGCCTGCTTTTCCAGCGAAACGTAAGCCAGGAGCTACACAACTCAGCGGAGACAGTGTGAAACAATTACTGTCCTGGTCCCTGGGGAACGGACACCGCCAGTTCGACTGATTATATACATTGCCATGGCACGGTGCTTCTGCTGATGATTTAATGAGTTTGCAACTTTGCCTCTTAGCTTGCAGTCATTTGCAAAGTTATGTGTTTGCTTTCCTATTTCACGGACAAGGTTTTATGTGTCTACAGTTGTATGAAAATGTTTCCGCATTTCCTTTCTCCTAAGGGGCTGCTTCTGTTCAGGGTTCCAGCCAAGCCTTTCTTGCCAGTGAATAATGTTACTCCCCTCCCTCCAACTTGCTATGGTTTGTATGCATAACAAGTAGCCACTGATCCGTGGGAGGGTATATTTACTGCAGATATTAATATTATGCAGCTTGAAGCAATAGGATAAATGAAAACGGACTCCTCTTGGAATAAACATTGTCCAGACCATAAAAATGATTCCAAAGCTTTACTAAGCAGAGCTTTCTTCATGACAGACACAAAAGCAAAGAATGATAAGTCCAAATAGTTGTAAAATATTGTGTGCATGTCCAGCACAGGTTCATCTTCTTACAAATTCGAAATAATTCCAGACCTAAAATCAAAGATCTGTCTCTCCCCACACAGACTTTGTTAGCCTGGAGCTGTTTTCTCTTCAGGAAACACCTCATTATCACATCCATTGTTCTCTGTGGCTTAAAAAGGAAGACTCAAAGATCAACTCCCCAAGATGGCGATTTGCAACTGAATAACCCTCTCACGTGATCTAAAGTTAAACACCAAGTGAGAGCTAGCAGAGGACCTCCTAAGTATAATTATCAACCCATTCAGGTGCCCAGAGAGCTCTTTGTAGCCCAATGGAACTTCCCAATGTCAAACCTTTAGCAATACACATTCAAAAACATGCACAGTTATTTTCCATTTCAATGTGCAATTAAACAATTGTACTTTACAATATTGTGGGTCATGTATGGTTGTATGGTAGGCTAGAAGCGGCCCAAGGCAGGCTGCCTCAAGATATGGCAGATTTCCAAATTCTTATGGGAAGGGAAGAGACCCAGAATTAAACATCTGATTTTAATAGATATAAAGGACAGAGGAGGCTTCTCCCTACCCTATCTGAAACTATATTATGAGGCCGCCTGCCTCACATGGTTGAAGGACTGGTGCAAACTGCAGGACCCGGATCTCCTGGATTTGGAGGGCTTTGACAATTGATGGGAATGACATGCTTACCTTATATACGGAAAAGCCAAAATCCATAAAAAACTTCACAAACCACATAATTAGTAAGTCACTTTTTGCAGTCTGGGAAAAATATAAAGAACTGTTGGAGCCCAAAATTCTGTGGTGGACCTCCCCAATTGAAGCTTCTGAGGCGAAAAGGAAAAAAATACTCAGGAAATCTGTCCAACATATAAAACTCTTTTAAAGGAAGAAGATAACCAATTAAAATTAAAACGTTTTGAGGAATCGAGACAGTACGTTTCAGATTGGTGACAATACCATCAAGTACATGAACATTTCAAATCAGATAAACAAAAGGGTTTCGCAATAGAAATCTCATGATTTGAATCCAAGCTAGTAAATTCTAGAAGAAAAACCCTCTCCAAAGCATACCGACTCCTCCTTGACTGGGAAGTGAAGGAGGACGTGGTCTCAGCAGCCATGGTTAAGTGGTCACAAGATTTTTGGTATTCAATAACCATGCCACAGTTGAAAAATTTGTGGAAGAATAATTGGAAATTCACAAACTGTTATGTCTTAAGAGAAAACTTCCTAAAAATGCAACACCGATGGTATCTAACACCTTGGAAACTGTCAAAGATCTACAAAAGTGTCCCAAGTAACTGCTGGAGGTGTGGAGATAAATCAGGTACTTTTTATCATATGTGGTGGCTATGCAAAAAAAGGAGAAGGGGACGACAGAGGATGAGATGGTTGGACAGTGTTCTCTAAGCTACAAACATGAGTCTGACCAAACTGCAGGAGGCAGTGGAAGACAGGAGTGCCTGGCGTGCTCTGGTCCATGGGGTCATGAAGAGTCGGACACGACTAAACGACTGAACGACAATAAAAAAAATAATCCAGGCATTTTGGGAGAGTATCCACTTAGACATACAAAAAATGATAAAGATTTCCATTAAGAGAAAACCAGAAGCTTATCTTCTGAGGATCACAGATTTGGATATCCTGCAAAAAATGAAGAGTATATTTTTATATGCCACAGTGGCAGCAAGAGTTCTTATCGCTACAAAGTGGAAGAGTGATGAAATCCCCTCTATCCATGAATGGATCCAAAAGTTAACAGATTACGCGGCGTTAAATAGTTTATCAGAAAAAATAAAGAACACACCAAAACAGGAATTTATCTCAAAATGGGAAGTTTTCAAAGTTTATTTGAAAAACAATTACAGTAGTTTAAACTCTGTCACAGTGTATGAATAGCTTTAGCAGTCAATTTAAGAAAGATATGAAACTTAAAATAAATCAATAATAATTAAAAATGTGTATTGGCAACAAATAATAGATAATAGAAATAAGGAATGGATAGGAGGTTGAGTCTATAGTCTAAGGACCGCTTTTTGCTTTATTGATTTGTAATTATTATTGTATTTATCACTGTTTTGTTTGTATTTTTGTTTTGTTCTTTCCTTTTTTGGTGTATCGATAATTGTTGTTGTTTAGTCATTTAGTCATGACCCCATGGACCAGAGCATGCCAAGCACTCCTGTCTTCCACTGCCTCCTGCAGTTTGGTCAGACTCATGTTTGTAGCTTCGAGAACACTGTCCAACCATCTCGTCCTCTGTCGTCCCCTTCTCCTTGTGCCCTCCATCTTTCCCAACATCAGGGTCTTTTCCAGGGAGTCTTCTCTTCTCATGAGGTGGCCAAAGTACTGGAGCCTCAGCTTCAGGATCTGTCCTTCCAGTGAGCACTCAGGGCTGATTTCCTTCAGAATGGAGAGGTTTGATCTTCTTGCAGTCCATGGGACTCTCAAGAGTCTCCTCCAGCACCAGAATTCAAAAGTATCAATAAGAATAAGAATAAGAATAAGAATAAGAATAATAGAAGTGCCCAAGGGATGCAGATTGTGTGCTTCTGATCTAAAGACAGAAAACAATGGTATCTTGCTTGGAGACTATATGTTTTAGGACACATTGGTGAGGTGATGATGGTACACACTCTTCTTCTGATAGGAAATGCTTTGTGTGGGGAAGGGAATGAGGGTGTCAAGGAGAGTGCTTTGGAGGGGAGTGAGAAACGTCCCTATTTTCAGCTGAGGAATGTTGGAGGGTATGTACATTTCTGAGCACAATTCAAAGTGTTGCTGCTGACCTTTAAAGCCCTAAACAGCCTCGGTCCAGTATATCTGAAGGAGTATCTCCACCCCCATTGTTCTGCCCAGACACTGAGGTCCAGCACCGAGGGCCTTCTGGCAGTTCCCTCACAAAGCTACAGGGAACCAGGCAGAGGGCCTTCTCGGTAATGGCGCCCTCCCTGTTGAACGCCCTCCCACCAGATGTCAAAAAGAAGAACAACTACCAGACTTTTAGAAGACATCTGAAGGCAGCCCTGTTTAGGGACACTTTTAATGTTTGATGCATTACTGTATTTTAATATTTTGTTGGAATCACCAAAGTGGCTGGGGAAGCCCAGCCAGATGGGAAGGGAATAAATAAATTGTTGTTGTTGTTGTATGTAAAACTAGCTGTTTTACAACAAACACACTTTGTAAGATTCCACATCTTGGCAGAATTTCAGAAAGAAAGAAAGAAAGAAAGAAAGAAAGAAAGAAAGAAAGAAAGGCATTTATAGCATTTATAGCAGGTAACCCTGTATCTTGTTTGGTCTGCATTTGAGAGTTAGAACTGCTTTCCAGTTTTCCAGACCTTTCCCAGCACCCTCCATCCATCCCCCACCAAGTTTCTTTTCCTGGGGAAAGCTTGCTAACAAAATCTCTCTCTCTTTTAAGTTTCTATAAATGACTAACCCCAGGCATCCTACTTTCATTATCGGGCTCTGCTCTCTATAATCTTCTTCCCCCACTCCAGACAACGGCATGCTGCTTTATATGTTGAGAAGCTAAAAATGGTGCCGTCCTCTCCGGAAACCGTGGCTCAGGGATGGCTCAGCCGAGACTCTGCTCCTCCAAGTCTGATTCTGCTCATTACCGTTTGGAAAAGGGTAGATAGGGGAGCTGAAAGGAGCATTGGGGATGGCAGGCAGGTGTGTGAGGAGCTGCCAGTCAGAAAACATACCGACAGAGGAACAATGCAAAAGAATGAAGAAGGTGTGTTTGGAGGGGAAGACCTCCAGAGTACCTGTGCCCTAGTTCTCAAAGCATGTATTAATGAAATGCACTGACAGGAGCAAGGCAGCAGTAAATCACACTGTGCAAGATGGAGTCAACTCTGAATGAATGAATTTTATTATTACGATCACAGACCAGTTCCGGCTCACTTACAGTATCAGGAAAATCATAAAACACAACAGGAATACATTGAATTGCAATTGGGCGTAACAGAAACAATTCAGCTGTAGCGGCAGTTAAAAATATATATTAAATCTTGATCACTAAAATAGAACCTAAAATAGTCATTTAAAACCTTAATCATTTTGGTTGTACAGCTTGTTCCCTAAGTTGGTGTTGAGCTGCAAAAAAAAACCCCTGATTCTTATACCACCACCATTAAGCTCCACCTCATCTTATAGAATAGAGCAGGGATGTCCAACACGTCGATCATGATCTATTGGTTGATCCCTGCGAGGTTTTGGTAGATCACGGTTGATCGCTGGCCCCCTTCTGGCCCCACGCCCTCTCCCTGTGCTGGCCTCTATTGTTACAGAAGCAAAAATTTGATCTTCTCCTGTTAGGCAAAGGCCACAAGTCAACCCGGATTGTCGCCAGATTCTGGGCACAGATCTGTAGGTGCAGACCATCCCCCAATTCAATCTAGTCTGTTAAGAAAACCCCCAAACTCGGATGCACAGGCGACTCTGGTTCATTTCTCTAACGTCATCTATCTTAAAGTTTTTATGTGTTTATATGCCTATCGCACTTGAAAACTTAAAATCCACTGCTGTATATTGTTTTAAATGTTTGTTTTTCTATTGTGATTGTAGTTCCATTTGTGCTGGCCAGTGATCGATAGTAAGGTTAGTGGCTCCTTTTGTTTCTCCCTCCCTGCAAAGTCCCTAACCCCCCCCCCCCCAAACGGGGCATTTTCCCTCCCCCAAAAAAGCTCAACAACTTTGACCTGAACCCCTAAAAAACAGGGGTAGATCACTGCCAGATTTTAATTTTGAAAGTAGATTGCAGTCTCTTAGCAGTTGGCCACCCCTGGAATAGAATCATGGAAGGGAAACCAAGGGCCATCTACTCCAACCCCTTGGAATCTCATAAGGCTCCTCTCCCAATCACCTTTAGCATATGAACTCT